>NC_134688.1:450543029-451168029 GCF_050947455.1 Rhinoderma darwinii | reverse complement strand
CTGAAGCTCGTAGACAAGCCATATCTGAGGAGGTCAAGAAAATGCTAGACCTTGGGATTATTGAAGAGTCAAAAAGTGAATGGTCAAGTCCCATTGTATTGATTCCGAAACCAGATGGGTCATTGCGTTTCTGTAACGACTTCTGCAAGTTAAATGAGATGTCAAAGTTTGACGCATACACAATGCCAAGAGTTGACGAGTTAATAGAGAGACTGGGCCATTCAAGGTATTTTTCAACACTTGATTTAACCAAAGGCTATTGGCAAGTACCCCTCACGGAGGGTGCCAAAGAGAAAACTGCGTTCATCACCCCGGATGGTCTGTTTCAATATATTTGTTTACCATTTGGGCTACATGGGGCTCCAGCGACCTTTCAAAGGTTAATGGACATAGTCCTCAAACCCCATCGTCGGTATGCTTCGGCATATCTGGACGACATTATAATCTTTAGTGATGACTGGGAAAGCCACTTACCAAAAGTACAAGCAGTTCTAAACTCCCTCAGAGCCGCGGGGTTAACAGCAAACCCAAAGAAATGTTCCTTAGGCTTGGAGGAAGCACGGTATCTGGGGTACATAATTGGGAGAGGGGTGATAAAGCCACAGGTCAACAAAGTTGAGGCTATCCAAAACTGGCCCCAGCCCTCAACCAAAAAGCAGGTCAGAGCTTTTCTAGGAATTGAAGGTTATTACCGCAGGTTCATTCCAAACTTTGCCAGCACAGCAGCGCCCCTGACAGATCTTACCAAGGGAAGTAAGTCTGTCATGGTCAAGTGGGACACGAAGGCTGAAAGCGCCTTTCAAGAGTTGAAACTGGCCCTGTGTAACCAACCAGTCTTAGTCACTCCTGACTTCAAAAAGGAGTTTGTTGTCCAAACTGATGCTTCTAATGTGGGGCTCGGAGCAGTTCTGTCACAAGAGGTGGGTGGTGAGGAACATCCTGTGACCTATTTGAGCAGAAAACTTACCCCGGCTGAGAAAAACTATAGCATAGTTGAACGGGAGTGCTTGGCAATTAAGTGGGCACTTGAGTCCCTGAGATATTATTTATTGGGTCGTCGGTTTAGGTTGGTTACAGACCACTCTCCTCTTACGTGGATGTGTCAAGCTAAAGAGAGAAATGCAAGAGTTACACGGTGGTTTCTTACTTTGCAGAACTTCAAATATACTGTGGAACACAGAGCAGGAAAACTGCAGGGCAATGCTGACGCTTTGTCTAGGACACACTGCCTTGTAGCTAAATTTGTCCGATCCCACGGGCTCGAACAGAGGAAGAGGGTATGTGAGACAGTGACAGGTAAAGTCATTGAGGGAAGGTATATTTCCCCTAGAATCCTGTCATATGTATCCTAGGCTCCAGGGAATGAGTAGTTCTTGCAATAGAAAGCTCTAGTTTTCCAATCTCGGCTTAAGGAAAAGCCGGAAAAAAGGGCCTGGAGTTGGATTGGAGAAGAGCAGGGCGGGTTCCCCAATCCCTAGTCCATCTCTGTTTGTAGGACAAGGCTGCTGCTCAATTAGCTGCACCTGTAGCCTGTGTATAAAAAGGTGCAGACACAGTGTGTGGGAGTCTCACCCCTGACTCAGACTGGAGACTACTAAGGCTGGAGTAGCCTGTATTCTATGTGAGTAAAGACCTGTGTTACTTTGTGTCCAGTGCCTGGTAGGAAGGCACTTGGTATAGTTAGATAAATATCTTGTTTAGTTAGTGCTCAGACGAGCAGGATTTATTTTGTATTTTGCCTTGTTGTACAAGAGGCTGTTTCTTTGACAAGAATAAAAACACAGGCAAAGCCCTGTTATGACTTTTAATGCACGGTGTCCCTGTCTCTGGGTACTAAGAAACCGCTGTACCAACCTCTCCTGATGCTAAACCCTCACAATATATATATATATATATATATATATATATATATATATATATATATATATATATATATAAAAAAACATATACACATTATTATGACCACCAGCTAATATCCAGAGAAGCTGCTGTGTGCTGCACGGACAGTGGGTAGATGGCTGGAAGTGACTCGAGGTGCTGGTAGGTTGTCTCGGGTATCTGGAGCTATGCTGACTGGACTGCATCCCACATGTACTGGAAGCACCTTTGTCAGCATAGGAGCAGTAACCATCCGTCTGCTTTGGAGCCCCATACACAATAGGGCTCACTGAACTGTTGTTTTAGACACACGTCTGGTAGACCCCTGGTTGATTTTCATTGTGAACTGCCCCACTGTAGCGTGTTGATCAGGCCTCGCACACATTTGTAGCCGACGTTCACCTCTCACATTTATGGCGCGTGGTGCTCCGCAGTTTTCATGTCGGTTATTTCAAATTGTGCCATTTGTCCACTCACAATACACTTTCACCACAACAGCACGTGAACAGTTCACAAACTGCGCAGTTTGAGAAATACTGCCCTTGGCCGAAAGCCAATAATCATCCCTTATTGCCACTCTGATAAATCGCCCATTCTACACATGGCAACAATGGGTGATATGTGTTTAGACAACCTACTATACCCACCAAGCCAGCCCACGTCCCATCACTTCCTTCATGGGCTATGCGCTGTCGACGTCAAAGGTAGGAGGTGGCCATAAAAATATGACTCAACTGTGTATATATATATATATATATAGATAGATAGATAGATAGATAGATAGATAGATAGATAGATAGATATCTATAGGAAAAAAATTGAACCAAAATCCAGCGCTGGGTGAAAGTAAAAAGGAACTCCTGTTCCAATTTTATTGATATAACAATTAAAAAGAACTAAATAGGGTAGTTCTGCAATGTGACAGAGTACAGGGATGAGTGATGGGTAGAGGATCAAAGTTTTCCTTGTTGGAATGTGCCTACGCGTTTCTAACACGTCTCATGTCCTTATTCATGGCATATAGATGTGTATATATATATATATTTATTTATTTATCTCTATTATTATCTTTTTATATATCTATTTATCTACTAATTATTCTATATACAGATGTAGCTTGACACTCTCTGCAGCATGATAACTTATCACTTAATACAGCAAAAGCTATTGAAGAAGTTATTCTAATGTTTCTTGCCACAATGTATTTAATGCATTAACCCCTTCCCGCCCAATCACGTACATTTACGTGATTAAAGCCGATGGCTTACCGCCTTTTCACGTAACTGTACGTCATGGAGATGAAGCTGGCTCAGGAGCTGAGCCAGCGACATCACCGCCGGGTGACAGCTGTATGTTACAGCTGTCACCCTGAGGTATCGGCCAGGACCGGAACTAGCATCCGATCCGGCCGATTAACCCCTCACATGCTGCGTTCAATAGAGATCGCAGCATGTGAGGAGTTTATAGCCACCGGCACCCCAGCAACGTGATCGCTGGGTTGCCGGTGGCTGCAAAGGCGATCGGAGGGCTAATACTTACCTCCGGATCAGCCTGTAACGGAATCCTCCTATGCCCCGTCGTCGGCGGGGCCCAGGAGGCTTCCGGTACCATCGGCAAGATGGCGCCGGCTCAGCTTCCGGCTCAGAAGCTGAGCCGGCGTCATCAGCAGTGGGTGTCTGCTGTATGTTACAGCGGACACCCCGATCTATCGCCAGGAACCGGAGCTAGCTCCGATTCCTGGCATTAACCCCTTCGATGCAGCGATCCATTGTGATCGCTGCATCCTAGAGGTTTGTAGCAAATCGGCAGCCTTGCTACGCGATGGCAAGGCTGGCGACTGCTACTATGGCAACAGGAGCCCTAACAATGGACTCCTGTCTGCCATTACGTAAGCTGATTAGGCCCCGCCCAGAGGCGGAGCCTGATCGGCTTGCTGTCAGTGAACAACTGACAGTTCCAATACATTGCACTACATAGGTAGTGCAATGTATTAGAACATCAAACAAACAGTTGGACATTCAAGTCCCCTAGTGGGACTAAAAAAAAGTGTAAAAAAAAGGAAAAATAAAAGTTGTAAAACATACAATAAAAGTTTCAAGTAATAAAATAAAACACAATCGCCCTTTTTCCCTTATCAAGTCATTTATTATTGAAAAAAATAATAAAGCCATACATATTTGGTATCGCTGCGACCGTAACGACCTAAACTATAAAAATATTATGTTATTTATTCCGCACAGTGAACGCCGTAAAAAAAACCCCTCAAAAACACTGCCATAATTACTGTTTTTTTGGTCACCGTCTTCCAAAAATTGAAATAAAAAGTGATCAAAAAGTCGCATGTATCCAAAAACGGTACCTATAAAATCTATACCTCGTCTCGCAAAAAACAAACCCTCACACCGCTCCATCGACGAAAAAATGTAAAAGTTATGGCTCTCACAACATCGCGACAGAAGAAATACATTCTCTTTCCAAAAGTAATTTTATTGTGCAAAAAGTTATAAAAAAGTTCTATAAATTTGGTATCGCCGGAATCGTACTGACCCGCAGAATAAAGGTAACATGTAGTTTATAACGTACGGTGAACGCTGTATATAAAAAAAACAAGCTATGGCAGAATTGCTGTTTTTTTGTCACCTGGCCTCCCAAAAAAAGGATAACAAGTGATCAAAAAAGTCGCATGTACCCCAATATGGTACCAATAAAAGCTACAGCATGTCCCGTAAAAAAAGAGCCCTCATACCACTACGTCTATGAAAAAATAAAATAAGTTAAGGCTCCAATAATTCAGGAAAGAAAAATATCCGGTTGTGCCTGCCCGAGGGGAACATTTCTTCTGTTTCAAAAGGCGATGTATCAAGGCACTAAAATTAGGGAACCAGGAAGGGGAGGGCCCAAACATATCTGCTGGAGGCGACGGTGCCCGTATTATAGCAGGACAACACTTTCCCGGAAAAATTCCCCAAACTGCAAAGGTGCAGAGTGTGGATCAAAAGGGGGATAAGGAAGGACGCCAGTTATAAGTGCGACACCGGCCTGTGCAGAAAGGATCGATCACAGCGTAACACACATCTATGGATCATTTTATTATATTTTTTACCTTATTATTATACCACCTGACTATGCCCCTGATGTACTCTGCCCAGCTCAGATATGCCCCACATTATAAACGGAAACAGTGATACTCCAAACAAAACTATTACCAAGCAAATTCCACGCTCCAAAAGCCAAATGGCGCTCCCACCGATCTGAGCCCTACAGCATGCCCAAACAGCTGTTTATGTCCACATATATGGCATCGCCATACCCGGGAGAACCCTTTTAACAATTTTTGAGGTGTGTGTCCCCAGTGGCACAAGCTGGGCACGACATATTTGACAATGAATTGGCATATCTAGGGTAAAATTTTAATTTGTACCTTTGGCAGCGCAATCATTTATGGAAAAGACACGTGGGGTGAAAATGCTCACTACACCTCTTAATAAATGCCTTGAGGGGTGCAGTTTCCAAAATGGGGTCACTTCTCAGGGGTTTCTTTTATTTCACATCTTAGCCTCTGCAATTGTGAACCAATACTTTATATGTCGCCAAATTAGGCCTCAATTTTACATGGTACTCTTTCACTCCTGAGCTCTGTTGAATGTCCAGGCAAAAGATTAAGGCCACATGTAGGGTGTTTCTAAAACCGGGAAACGCCGCATAAAAATTGAGAGCTGTCTTGTTATGGTGGCACAAGCCGGGCACCACATATTGGCGTATCTAAGGAAAAATTCCTATTTTCACTCTCCCACATCGTGTGCACACGAATTTCTGCAAAACACATGTGGGGTTAACATGCTCACTACACCCCTAGGTGAATACCTTGAGGGTGTTGTTTCCAAAATGGGGTCACTTCTGGGGGGGACTGTTTTGGTTCCACAGGGACTTTGCAAATGCAACATAGCGACCAGAAACCAAATGCAGCAAAATCTGTACACCAAAAGCAAATGGCGCTCCTTCCTTCTGAGCCCTGCCGTGTGCCCAAACAGCATTTTATGACCACGTGTGGGGTATTGCTGTACTCCAGAGAAGTTGCTTTACAAATGTTGGGGTTCTTTTTTTCCTTTATTTGTTGAGAAAATTAAAAATTTTGAGCTAAAGCTACGTCTTATTGAAGAAAAAGGATTTTTTTTATTTTCACTGCCCAATTCTAATAAAATCTATGAAACACATGTGGGGTCAAAATGCTCACTACACCCCTAGATGGATTCCTCAAGGGGTGTAGTTTTCTCAATGGAGTAATTTTTTTGGCGTTTTCACTGTTTTGGTCCCTTAGGGGCTTTGCAAATGCGACATGGCCTCCGCAAACCATTCCTGCTAAATTTGAGCTCCAAAAGCCAAATGGCGCTCTTTTCCTTTTAAGCCCTGCCGTGTGTCCAAACAGCTGTTTATTACCACATGTGGGGTATTGTTTTACTCGGGAGAAATTGCTTTACAAATGATGCTTTTTCTCCTTTAGTCCTTGTGGAAATTAGAAAAAATTAGCTAAACCTAAATTTTCTTTGAAAGAATGTAGATTTTCATTTTCATGGCCCATTTTCAATAATTTCTGCAAAAAACCTGCGGGGTCAAAATGCTCACTAGACCCCTAGATAATTTCCTCAAGAGGTGTAGTTTCCCAAATGGGGTCACTTTTGGTGGATTTCCACTGTTTTAGCACCGAAAGAGCCCTTCAAACCTGACATGGAGCCTAAAATATTTTCTAATAAAAAGGAGGCCCAAAATCCACTGGGTGCTCCTTTGCTTCTGAGGCCTGTGCTTCAGTCAATAAGTGCACTAGGGCCACATGTGGGGTATTTCTAAAAACGGCAGAATCTGGGCAATAGATATTGAGTTGCGTTTCTCTGGTAAAAACTTCTGTGTTACAAAAAAAGTAGATTAAAATAGAATTTCTGCAAAAAAAAAATGAAATTTGAAAATTTCACCTCCTCGTTGATTTAATTTCTGTGAAACATTTAAAGGGTTAAGAAACTTTCTAAATGCTGTTTTGAATACTTTGAGGGGTGAAGATTTTAAAATGGGGTGACTTTTTGGCGGTTTCTAATATATAAGGCCCTAAAAGCCGCTTCACAACTGAACTGGCCCCTGTAAAAATAGCCTTTTGAAATTTTCTTGAAAATGTGAGAAATTGCTGCTAAAGTTCTAAGCCTTGTGATGTCATAGAAAAATAAAAGGACGTTCAAAAAACGATGCAAATATAAAGTAGACATATGGGGGATGTTAATTAGCAACAATTTTGTGTGGTATAACTGCCTGTCTTACAAGCAGATACATTTACATTTAGAAAAATGCTAATTTTTGCAATTTTTCACAAAATTTTGGTGTTTTTCACTGATAAATATTGAATTTATCGACCAAATTTTTCCACTATCATAAAGTCCAATGTCTCACGAGAAAACAATCTCAGAATCGCTTTGATAGGTAAAAGCATTCCGGAGTTATTACCACATAAAGTGAAATATGTCAGATTTTAAAAAATGGGTCTGGTCCTGAAGGCCAAAATGAGCTTGGTCCTGAAGGGGTTAAGGCTTCGTTCACAGCGTCAGGGTCCCATTCTGACATTACGTCTGAGTTTTCCATTTGTCTCAGTTGTGCAAGGGTTCCGTTGTTTTGACGGAATCAATACCATAGTTGACTACGCTATTCATTCCATCAAAACGACGGAACTCTTGCACAATGGAGACAAATGGAAACCATCCGTCACCATTGAAATCTATGGTTTCCGTTTGTGTCAGTCAGGGCTCCATTCTCACGGAAACCTCAGACGGATTGTCGAAATGGAGCACTGACGCAGATGTAAACACAGCCTTAGTGTCAAATTAAAGATAGCTACATCTATCTATCTATCTATCTATCTATCTATCTATCTATCTATCTATCTATCTATCTATCTATCTATCTATCTATCTATCTATCTATCTATCTATCTATCTAACTCATATCTATCTATCTATCTATCTATCTATCTATCTATCTATCTATCTATCTATCTATCTATCTATCTATCTATCTATCTATCTATCTATCTATCTATCTATCTATCTATCTATCTATCTATCTCTCTATCATCTGTTTGTCTGTCTGTCTATCTGTCTATCTGTCTGTATGTCTGTCTGTCTGTCTATCATCCCTCCATCATGTATTTTCAGTCTTATTCCCTACAGGTACCCAAGTAAACATTAAAAATGCATTGAACACTGAGCAATCACATTGAGCATTCATCTGCATTCCACTGGGAATCATGCCACATCAGCAAACATCACACTGATTGCTAATGTAGGTGCATAAATTCATCCAGTGCCTCCGAAACTATAATGATAACACAATGTACTGAGCTGTATATGGGGAATCACATACAATGCAACACTAATCATCAGTGCAACCATTATATACAGAGCGACAGCCAAGAGGATAAAACCAAATTCTTTATCAGGCAACAATTGCTTAATAAAATGTTGTCATTACATTATCAAGAAAATATAAAATAATTGTCCAAATCTGCCATATAATGAATAGAAAAAAAAATCATCTCTCATAAGAAATAACAAGAGTTTTTGCATGGAGCTTCCTTGCTATAAATGATGCTGCTTTAAGGGATTTTCCACTGTGAAATAAGTTATTCTGACCTACTTTGAGGATCTATAATAGTTGGGGTACTTGTTCAACACTTAACAGATTTCTGGCAGCTGCTTATTCTTGGAAACCAATGATTGATTTCAGGAAATTATATTTCGATTCCACTAAAAAAAAGAAGAGCTGTGAAAAGTATAAACTGACAGTGGTAAAAGTGACAGATTAATGCGCTGAGGGTGCCAACAAATTGTGATATTATAAAGTTGTTAGATTGTAAGATGGAATTTTAATTTAATTAGTATTTTTGTTGGGTATTATCCTAAACGTTACTATTTCTAAAATTGATATGCTAATATAAAATAATGTTTACAATGATTAATTGTCTGGTTTAGAGAACATATTTGTAAATAACGTACACTGAGCTAATAAAGGAGAGGAGGGTCCACGTTTTGTATCCCTATCTATTAGCCCAGGTGAAAAATGACTGCAAAGTGTGTCTCTCGCACTGGAGGACCCAGCATATCTATGCATTACATGAACTGCCCATTGATTTCAATGTAAACTGTGTAATGCTTTATTTCCCCTCTGGTGGCACTGCAGGGGAATTAAACACTTGTTGCAAGATACCTTCACGGATTACAACTGATCTGTAGCAGGAAATACTTTGATTAGCTTATTATCCGGGGACCCTTCTAACAAAAATGGATTGTCAATAGCGGTATATGAGATATACAGTTAGGTCCAGAAATATTTGGACAGTGACACAATCTTCATGATTTGGGCTCTGCTGCCACCACATTGGATTTGAAATGAAACAACTGTGATGAAATTCAAGTGTAGACTTTCAGGTTTAATTCAAGGGGTTGAACAAAAATATCCTGTGAAACGTTTAGGAATTGCAACCATTTTTCTACACGGACTCCTCATTTCAGGGGCTCAAATGTAATTGGACAATTTAACATTACCATAAATAAAATGTGTTTTTTTTTTAATACTTTGTAGAGAATCCTTTGCAGGCAATGACGGCCTGAAGTCTGGAACCCATGGACATCACCAAACGCTGGGTTTCCTCCTTTGTGATGCTTTGCCGGCCTTTACTGCAGCGTCTTCAGTTGTTGCTTTTTGTTGGTATTTCTGCCTTAAAGAGGCTCTGTCACCAGATTTTGCAACCCCTATCTGCTACTGCAGCAGATAGGCGCTGCAATGTAGATTACAGTAACGTTTTTATTTTTAAAAAACGAGCATTTTTGGCCAAGTTATGACCATTTTCGTATTTATGCAAATGAGGCTTGCAAAAGTACAACTGGGCGTGTTGAAAAGTAAAAGTACAACTGGGCGTGTATTATGTGCGTACATCGGGGCGTACAAACGCTGATGCTGCTGCAGAATCAACTGTAGCCTCTGGTGCCGACACGATGCAGGACCTGTGAGTGACGTCACAGATCTGCACTGCCAGAAGCTGGGCGTTGTGAAGAGAAGTGGATGATACTTCTCTTCAGAACGCCCAGCTATTAAAAGTAGTAAACACGCCCCGATGTACGCACATAATACACGCCCAGTTGTACTTTTACTTTTCAACACGCCCAGTTGTACTTTTGCAAGCCTCATTTGCATAAATACGAAAATGGTCATAACTTGGCCAAAAATGCTCGTTTTTTAAAAATAAAAACGTTACTGTAATCTACATTGCAGCGCCTATCTGCTGCAATAGCAGATAGGGGCTGCAAAATCTGGTGACAGAGCCTCTTTAAGTTTTGTCTTAAAGAGGCTCTGTCACAACATTATAAGTGGCCTATATTGTACATGATGTGATCGGCGCTGTAATGTAGATTACAGCTGTGTTTTTTTATTTAGAAAAACGATCATTTTTGACTGAGTTATGACCTATATTAGCTTTATGCTAATTACTTGCTCAATGGACAACTTGGCGTGTTTTACTATATGGCCAAGTGGGTGTTGTACAGAGGAATGTATGACGCTGACCAATCAGTGTCATACACTTCTCTCCATTCATTTACACTGCACATAGCGATATAGCTATATCGCTATTTTCAGTCACATAAACACACTATAACACTACTCATGTGTCCTGACAATGAATATACATTACCTCCAGCCAGGACGTGATGTGTATTCAGAATCCTGACCACTTCTGTAGCGTCTGTGTGATTTACAGCACAGCACAGCGAGATCTCGCTGTGAATGACAGTTTACAGCGTAATCTCGCGAGACTACGCCTGCTTTGCTGTAAATCACAGAGACGCTACAGAAGTGGTCAGGAGAATGAATACACGTCACGTCCTGGCTGGAGGTAATGTATATTCATTGTCAGGACACATGAGTAGCGTTATAGTGTGTTTATGTGACTGCAAATAGCGATATAGCTATTTCGCTATCTGCAGTGTAAATTAATGGAGAGAAGTGTATGACGCTGATTGGTCAGCGTCATACACTCCTCTGTACAAGGCCCACTTGGTCATATAGTAAAACACGCACAGTTGTCCATTGAGAAACTCATTAGCATAAAGCTAAAATAGGTCATAACTCCATCAAAAATGATTGTTTTTCTAAATAAAAAACACTGATGTAATCTACATTACAGCGCCAATCACATCATGTACAAGATAGGGTACTTATAATGTGGTGACAGAGCCTCTTTAAGCAAGTGAAATGCAGCTCGATCGGGTTGAGATCTGGTGATTGACTTGGCCATTGTAGAGTATTCCACTTCTTTGATTTAAAAAATTCCTGGGTGGCTTTTGCAGTATTTTTTAGGTTATTGTCCATCTGTACTGTGAAGCGACGTCCAATCAACCTTGCTGCATTTGGTTTAATCTGAGCAGAAAGTAAATCCCTGAACACTTCAGAATTCATCCGACTGCTTCTGTCTTCAGTCACATCATCAATAAACACTAGTGACCCGGTGCCTTTGGCAGCCATGCGTGCCCATGCCATCACACTGCCTCCACCATGTTTTACAGAGGATGTGGTGTGCTTTAGATCATGAGCCGTTCCAAGCCTTCTCCATATTTTCTCCCTCCCATCATTCTGGTACAGGTTGATCTTAGTTTCATGCTGTTCCAGATCTGGGCGGCTTCTTTACATGTTGTTTGGCAAAGTATAATCTGGCCTTTTTATTTTTGAGGCTGATTAATGGTTTGCACCTTGTGGTGAACCCTCTGTATTTGCTCTCATGAATTCTTCTCTTTATGGTAGACTTAGATACTGATATCCCTACTTCCAGAACAGTGTTCTTCACCTGGGTAGATGTTGTGAAGGGGTTTTTCTTCACCATGGAAAGGATTCTGTGCTCATCCACCACTGCTGTCTTCCGTGGACGTCCAGGCCTTTTGCAGTTCACGAGATCACCAGTGCGCTCTTTTTTTTCAGGAACGTACCAAACTGTTGATTTGACCACTCCTAACATTTGTGCCATCTCTGATGGATTTCTTCAATTTTTTCAGCCTATCGATGGTCGATGGTCTGTTTCACGTGCATTGAGAGCTCCTTTGACCTCATGTTGTGGGTTCACAGCAACAGCTTCCAAATGCAAATGCTACACCTGGAATCAACTCCAGACCTTTTAACTGCTTAAGTGATGGGATGGTGGATTAACGAGGGAATAGCCCATGTAGCCTATTAAATAGCTTTTCAGATAATTGTCCAATTACCTTTGGAAGTTTGAAAAAGAGTCAGCTACATATTAAAGAGCTGTAATTCCTAAACCCTTCCTCAAATTAGGATGTGAATACCCTCAAATTAAATCTGAGAGTCTGCAAATTAAACCCATATTGATTATATACCTGTATATTCAATATGTTTTGGTAAAAAGCTAAAATGCCAAAACTTGTGTCACTGTCCAAATAATTATGGACCTAACTGTAAATGAGATAGAGAGAGAGAGAGAGATAGATAGATAGATAGATAGATAGATAGATAGATAGATAGACAGATAGATAGATATGTAGCAATCTCTAATTTGACACTTAACAAATTAAATACATTGTGGCAAGAAACATTAGCTTTTCGCCGCTTTTAGGACAGTACGGTTCTCTCCCTACAAATCAGTTCTATTAGCAGCTGGCCCCTTTCTAAATACAGTAGCTTCTGTGACAGGCCGGTTCTCTCTTTGTGTTGCAGCTCTCCTAGTAGCTGATCCCTCTCCATCTGATCACACGTGCCTATCGCTAGGAAACACTCTGCTCCACCTCTTGCTATCCAGGCAGAATCTTCTTCCCTGGCCATCCTGAACAACGCTCTGGCACCCTCTGCTGTATGATGCCTGTATATAGGAGTGAGATGCTACAGCAGTGTCTCTGTGTGTTACACATACACTAACCCCTTCCCGACATTTGTCATATGGATACGTCATGGAAAGCTGGCTGCCCGCATTTAGCCGTCCATACAACAAATGGATTGCAACGGCTCAGGAGCTGAGTCGGTGTTATCATCGCCGGATGTCAGCGGTGTATTGCAGCTGACATCTGGCTGTAATGGCGGGGACCGAAATTAGCTTGAACCCTTAAATGAAGCAGTCAAAAGTGATCGCTGCATTTAAGGAGTTTGCAGCTCATCGGCACCCCAGCAATAAAATTGCTGGGGTTCCAGTGGCTGTAATGGCAACCGGAGGCCTAATGCTGGCCACCTGGTCCGCCTAGCACGGAAGCCATTCAGGCCCCGCCCGCCGGCAAGATGGCGCCGGTTCAGGAGCTGAGCCGGCGTCATCAGCGGTTGATGTCAGCTGTATGTTACAGCTGACATCCACCTGTAACGGCAGGAACCAGAGCTAGCTCCGATTCCTGCCATTAACCGCTTAGATGCAGAGATCGAAAGCGATCGCTGCATCTTAGAGGTTGCTAGCAGAACAGCAGCCCTGCCATGTGATAGCAGGGCTGCCGACTGCTGCTATGGAAAGAGGAGGCCTAACAATGGTCCCCTGCTCTGCCATTATGGAAGTCGATTTGGCCCCGCCAGGAGGCAAAGCCTAATCGGCTTGCTTTTAGTAAATGACTGAAAGATCTAATAAATTGCACTACATAGGTAGTGCAATATATTAGAAAAAAAAATAATCAGACAGTTGGTCCTTCAAGTCCCCTAGCGGGACTTAAAAAAAAACTGTAAAGAAAATATTTAAAAAAGTATAAAAAAGTGAAAACAAAAGTTTTAAAACATATAATAAATGTTTCAAGTAATAAAATAAAACACAATCACCCTTTTCCCTTATCAAGTCCCTTCTTATTGAAAAAAATAAAATAAACAATACATATTTGGTATCGCCACGACCGTAACGGCCTGAACTATAAAAATATTATGTTATTTTTTCCACGGATTTCTGTTTTTTGGTCACTTTGCCCTACAAATATTGGAATAAAAAGTGATCAAAAAGTCCCATGTATCCAAAAATGGTACCTATAAAAACTATAGCTCGTCTCGCAAAACACAAGCCCTCATACAGCTCTGTCGATGAAAAAATTAAAACGTTACGTTTCTCACAACTTGGCGACAGAAAAAATACATTCTTTTTACAAAACTAATTTCATTGTGCAAAAATTTGTAAAGACATAAAAAAGTGCTATAAATTAGGCATCGCCGGAATCGGACTGACCCGCAGAATAAAGTTAACATGTAATTTATAATGCATGGTGAACGCTGTATAAAAAACCCTAAAAAACTATGCCAGAAATTTAGTTTTTTGATCACCTTGCCTCCCAAAAAATAGGATAAAAAGTGATAAAAAGTTGCATGTACCCCAAAATTGTACCAATAAAAACTACAGCTTGTCCTGAAATAAACAGTCCTCATACCACTACGTCTATGAAAAATAGTAATTAGTTAAGACTCCAATAAGCCCGGAAAGAAAAAATATGCAGTTGTGTCGGCCCGAGGGGAACATTTCGTCTGTTTCAAGAGGCGAATTATCAAGGCCCTAAAATTAGGGAACCAGGAAGGGTAGGGCCAAAACATATTTGCTGGAAGTGAGGGTGCCTGTATTATACCAGGACGACACTTCCCAGCAAAATTCCCCAAACTGCAAAGGTGTGGAGTGTGGACCAAAAGACTGATAAGGAAGGACATTTATCAGTGCGACACTGGCCCGTGCAGAAAGGACTGAGCACAGCGTAACACACATCTATGGATTATTTTTATTTTTACCCCATTATTATACCACCTGACTATGCCCCTGATGTACTCCGCACAGCTTATATGTACCTCCACATTATAAACTGAAATACCAGTAATACTCCAAACAATACTACTACCAAGCCAAATCCACGCTGCAAAAGCCAAATGGCGATCCATCCGTTCATAACCCTACTGTGTGCCAAAACGGCTTTTTACTTCCACATATATGGCATCGCCATACCCGGGAGAACACTTAACAATTTTTGGGGTATGTATCTCCAGTGGCATAAGCTGTGCACAACATATTTGCCTCTGAATTTGCATATCTAGGGAAACATTTTAATTTTTACTTTGCACCATCCGCAGCGCAATCATTTATGGGAAAAGACCTGTGGGGTGAAAATGCTTACTAATCACCTTAATAAATGCATTGAGGGTTTCGTTTCCAAAATGTGGTCACTTCTCAGCGGTTTCTTTTATTACTTCACATCAGAGCCTCTGCAATTGTGAACCAATACTTTGTAAATCGCCAAATTAGGCTTCAATTTTCATGGTGCTCTTTCACTCCTGAGCCCTGTCAAATGTCGAGGCAAAAGATTAGGGCCACGTGTAGGGTGTTTCTAAAACCGGGAAACACAGCATAATAATTAGAGCGCTGTCTTGTTATGGTGGCACAAGCTGGGCACCACATATTGGCATATCTATGCAAAAAATTCAATTTTCACTGTGCAACATCGAGTGCACACTAATTTCTACAAAACACCTGCGGGGTTAAAATGCTCACTACACCCCTAGGTGAATACGTTGAGGGGTCTAGTTTCCAAAATAGGATCACTTCTGGGGGTTTCCACTGTTTTGGTCCCACAGGGGCTCTGCAAATGCTACATAGCGACCAGAAACCAATCCAGCAAAATCTGCACTCCAAAAGCCAAATGCCGCTCCTTCCCTTCTGAGCCCCACTGTGTGACCAAACAGCAGTTTATGACCACAAATGGGGTATTGCCGTACTCTGGAGAAATTGCTTTACAAATGTTGGGGTTCTTTTTTTTTTCTTTATTTGTTGAGAAAATGAAAAATTTGGAGCTAAAGCTACATCTTATTGAAGAAAAGGAATTGTTTTTATTTTCACTTCCCAATCCTAATAAAATCTATGAAACACCTGTGGTGTCAAAATGCTCACTACACCCCTAGATGAATTCCACAAGGGGTGTAGATTCCTAAATGGAGTCATTTTTTGGACATTTTCACTGTTTTGGTCCCTCAGGTGCTTTGCAAATGCGACATGGCCGCCGCAAACCATTCCTGCTAAATTTGAGCACCAAAAGCCAAATGGCGCTCTTTCCCTTCTGAGCCCTGCCGTGTGCCCAAACAGCCGTTTATGACCTCATGTGGGGTACTGTTTTACTCGGGAGAAATTTCTTTACAATGTTGGTGCTTTTTGCTCTTTAGTCCTTGTGGAAATGAGAAAAAATTAGTTAAACCTAAATTTTCTTTGAAAAAATGTCGATTTTAATTTTTACGGCCAACTTCCAATAATTTCTGCAAAAAACCTGTGCGGTCAAAATGCTCACTAAACCCCTAGATGATTTCCTTGAGGGGCGTAATTTCCCAAATGGGGTCACTTTTGGGGGATTTCCACTGTTTTGGCACCGCAAGAGTCGTTCAAACCTGACATGTGCCTAAAATATATTCTATTAAAAAGAAGGCCCCAAAATCCACTAGGTGCTCCTTTGCTTCTGAGGCCTGTCCTTCAGTCCATTAGCACACTAGGGCCACATGTGGGATATTTCCTAAAACTGTAGTACCTGGGAAATAAATATTGAGTTGAGTTTCTCTGGTAAAACTTCCTGTGTTACAAAAAAAAAATCGATTAAAATTGAATATCTAAAAAAAAAAATGAATCTTGTAAATTTCGGCTTTACGTTGCTTTAATTCCTGTTAAACATCTAAAGAGTTAAGAAACTTTCTAAATGCTGTTTTGAATACTTTGAGGGGTGAAGTTTTTAAAATGGGGTGACTTATTGGGGGTTTCTAATATATAAGGCCCTCAAAGCCACTTCACAATTGAACTGGTCCCTGAAAAAAATAGCCTTTGATATTTTCTTGAAAATCTGAGAAATTGCTGCTAAAGTTCTAAGCCTTTTAACGTCCTAGAAAAATAAAAGGATGTTCAAATAAACGATGCCAATCTAAAGTAGACATATGGGGGATGTTAATTATCAACAATTTTGTGTGGTATAATTGCTTGTCTTACAAGCAGATACATTTAAATTGAGAAAAATTTAAATTTTTGCTATTTTTCGCAAAATTATGGTGTTTTTCACAATTAAATACTAATTGTATCGAGCAAATTTTGCCAGTAACATAAAGTCCAATGTGTCACGAGAAAACGGTCTCAGAATTGCTTCGATAGCTAAAAGCTTTAAAGTTATTACCACATAAAGTGAAACATGTCAGATTTGAAAAATGGGGCTCTGTCAGGAAGCTCAAAATTGGCCAAAGAGGGAAGGTGTTAAATTAGTAGGCACAATGAGCGGGTAAAAATGTTACTTTGTATAACAATTTAGATTTATATGCTGGTAGACTATGAACAATGTAATGGTCATTAGAGGTTGTCACCCATTGTAAACAATCTTTGTAGGAGACCAAGATAAATTAAAAATGTCTGAATAGAATATTGAAGGACCTCATACAAGAGTATTTTTCAGAAACTTTGCCCTACATGGGGATATTATTCTTAATTGCTCTTGGAGTTTAAAGGCTACGTATACCTTTGAAATACCATATTTTTTGGACTATAAGACACACCCGACTATAAGACGCACCCAGGTTTTAGACAACAGAAAATAGGAAAAAAACGATAAAGAAAAAACTATTGGTTTAAAAAAAAAAATTTGTTTGGTTTCACCACATTCTGAGAGCCATAACTTTTACATTTCTTCATCGTTTGAGTGGTGTGAGGGATTATTCTTTGCGGGACAAGCTGTAGTTTTCATTAGCGCCATTTGTTGGTGCAAAAGATTTTTTTTATCACTTTTTATTTCATTCGTTTTAGCGCTATGGCGACCAAAAAACAACGATTTTGGGTTTTAATTATTTTTTTTACACCATTCACTGTGCGAGTAAAATAATGCTATATTGTAATATTTCTGACTTTTACGGACGCAGCGATACCAATTTTTTTTCTTTTTTCTTATTTTTTACATTGTGCTTGGGGAAAAATGGGAAAAGTTTTTTTTTTATACTTTTAATATTTTTTTACACTCCTGAAAATTTATCGAACTTTTTTTTTTACACATTTTCCTAGTTCCCCTAGAGGACTTGAGCCAATGATAATTAGATTGCTGTTACAATGTACTGCAATACATGAATGAGTTATGGAAACAGCGTAACTCGCTGAGCTTCTCTGTTTCTGTAACTCCCATAGTAGTGAATGGCAGTTACAGAAGCAGCGTTGAATGCTACGCTGTTTCCGTAACTACTATTTAGTTCTATTGGGTGTTACGGAAACAGCGTAGCTCAGCGAGTTACGCTTTTCAGTAACTCGACCATGTACGCTGCTTTCGTAGCTACCGAGTACCAGGAACAGAGTAGCTTGTGGTGCTACGTTGTTTCCGTAACTACTATTCACTTCTATGGGAGTTCCAGAAACAACGTGGCTCGGCGAGCACTCGGCTGTTTCCGTAACTCCTGACCACCTAACCAGGAAGTGGCCTGGAGACAGCGGAGCCGAGTAAGATAGAATGGGGTTTAGGGGGCCCCGTTCTGGAGATAGGTGCGGGTCGCAGAGGTGGGACCCGAATCGATCTTACATTTAAAGAGGCTCTGTCACCAGATTTAGCAACCCCTATCTGCTATTGCAGCAGATCGGCGCTGCAATGTAGATTACAGTAACGTTTTTATTTTTAAAAAACGAGCATTTTTGGCCAAGTTATGACCATTTTTGTAGTTATGCAAATGAGGCTTGCAAAAGTCCAAGTGGGTGTGTTTAAAAGTAAAAGTCCAAGTGGGCGTGTATTATGTGCGTACATCGGGGCGTTTTTAATACTTTTACTAGCTGGGCGCTCTGAAGAGAAGTATCATCCACTTCTCTTCAGAACGCCCAGCTTCTGGCAGTGCAGACACAGCGTGTTCTCGAGAGATCACGCTGTGTCGTCACTCACAGGTCCTGCATCGTATCAGACGAGCGAGGACATCGGCACCAGAGGCTACAGTTGATTCTGCAGCAGCATCAGCGTTTGCAGGTAAGTAGCTACATCGACTTACCTGCAAACGCCGATGCTGCTGCAGAATCAACTGAAGCCTCTGGTGCCGGTGTCCTCGCTCTTCTGACACGATGCAGGACCTGTGAGTGACGTCACAGCGTGATCTCTCGAGAACACGGCTGTGTCTGCACTGCCAGAAGCTGGGCGTTCTGAAGAGAAGTGGATGATACTTCTCTTCAGAGCGGCCAGCTAGTAAAAGTATTAAAAACGCCCCGATGTACGCACATAATACACGCCCACTTGGACTTTTACTTTTAAACACGCCCACTTGGACTTTTGCAAGCCTCATTTGCATAACTACAAAAATGGTCATAACTTGGCCAAAAATGCTCGTTTTTTAAAAATAAAAACGTTACTGTAATCTACATTGCAGCGCCTATCTGCTGCAATAGCAGATAGGGGTTGCAAAATCTGGTGACAGAGCCTCTTTAAGACATATCCTGTGGATATGTCATAAATGTCCTTCATGGGAAGACCCCTATAAATGCTGCGGTTGCTATTGACTAGTTAAACGGCTAGGAACCTGCAGTGTATGGAGCGGGCTCAGCATGTGAGCCCGCTCCAAACATCATCCCCTCCCCACTCCTTGATTTGCCGGCACATCATGGGTCGGGAAGGGGTTAAGTAAGAAGCGGTCAGGGAGCGCAATGCTGCCGGATCCCTTTACTGCCGACTATAAGACTTTTTAGCAAGATTTATTCTTGCTAAAACCTGCGTCTTATAGTCCAAAAAATACGGTAGTTTTTTGTTTTGTTTAAAAATAAACTAAAATTGTGTATTAGTGTGTTTTGTGCAACTTTCTAAATACTTTTTAATTAAAATTATTTTTACTTTTTGAGATACAGCTGCTTTGTATCCTGTATACAGAGCAGCTGTATCTAGCGCTGAATCCTATATCTGTCAGGTCAGCGGGACTGACGGGTCCAGTGTCAGCGAGTCCTGTGTGTCTCTGACACGCAGGATTGAGCTGTTATCAATCACATCTAAGTTCATAACTTAGGCCTCATGCACACGTCAGTATTCTGGTCAGTATTTTGCTTCAGTATTTGGAAGCCAAAACCAGTAGTGGAACATAAACAGAGAAAACCTATAATGGAAAGATTTGCCACTCTTCTGTATTTTGAACCCACTTCTGGTTTTGACTTCCAAATACTGAAGCAAAATATTGACCAGAATACTGACGTGTGCATGAGGCCTTACACATGATCGATAACAGGTGGATCCTGTGTGTCAGAGACACGCAGGACCCTCTGTCACTGAACCAGTCAGTCCCGCTGACTTGACTTATTCAGGTCTCAGCGCAAGATACAGCTGCCATGTACAGGGCCATATTCACCACTAGGCACTGGGGGTGCAGTACCTAGGGCATCCAGCAGGGAGGGGGCGGCTGGAGGATCGTATTTTTTAATTTTTTTTTAATTAAAAACTTAACTTGTTGACTGACCGGTCAGCAGTTAGGTCACTCGCAGGGCGGGGGGAGGGGGGTGTGCGCTTTACCAGCCCTCAATTAGTCTGTAAAACCAGAGCGGCTGTGGCTAATCCGAGAACAGTGGGCGTGTCTTAGACTCAGTCTAAGAAGTGCTGTAGGGGGAGTGGACGGCAGAGCAGGACAGGAGGGCACCGCAGCAGGTCAGGTAAGTATTGCTACATGTTTAATGTAATGTAGTGTCAGGTTGCACGATGCATCAATACTATTTAGATGCCGTGCACCCTCAAACGGTTGAATAACGTTAATTAATGTATTGCGATACTAAACTGTGCTGTGTGTATTGTTATACATGAATGTAGTGAGCGGGACTGCGGCTATGTGATACAGCCATTGCTCCTCTCCTGACAAGTGTGTGCGCGTGGTCAGCATGAGGTGACGCGGCCGGCGCTGCACTAATGAGCACCAGCACTGTAGACAGAGATCACGGTGGGCATACTGAAAAACACCCCCATGTTCTCTGTCTTTAGGATCGGTGCCGCCGCTCATTAGTGCAGCGCTGGTCACATCACCTCATGCTGACTGCGCACGCACTTAGGGCAGATACACACGAACGTTGCGTTTTTGCGCGCGCAAACAACGCTGCGTTTTGCGCGCGCAAAAACCATTTGACAGCTGCGTGTGTCATCCGTGTCTGATGCGCGGCTGCGTGATTTTCGCGCAGCCGCCATCATAGAGATGAGGCTAGTCGACGGCCGTCACTGTCCAAGGTGCTGAAAGAGCTAACTCTTTCAGCACCCTCGACAGTGAATGCCGAACACAATATCGCAAAACCTGTAGAAAAAAAAGAAAAAGTTCGTACTTACCGAGAACTTCCCGGCCGTTGCCTTGGTGACGCGTCCTTGGTGACGCGTCCTTGGTGACGCGCCTCTCTTGACATCGGGCCCCACCTCCCTGGATGACGCGCCAGTCCATGTGACCGCTGCAGCCTGTGCTTGGTCTGTGATTGGCTGGAGCTGTCACTTGGACTTAATTGTCATCCCGGGAGGTCAGACTGGAGGAAGAAGCCGGGAGTTAACGGTAAGTCAGAACTTCGTTTTTTTTTCTACAGGTTCATGTATATTGGGATCGGAAGTCACGGTCCATGGTGCTGAAACAGTTTAACTCTTTCAGCACCATGGACAGTGACTATCTCCTGACGTCGCGTACCGATAATTTTTTTGCCGGGTTCGGCCAAAACGAGTTCGGCCGAACCCGGTGAAGTTCGGTTCGCTTGTCCGGCTTCGCTCATCGCAAAGACACTCCGTTTGGATGTTCGGAAACAGAAAAGCACGTGGTGCTTTTCTGTTTTCATTCATCCGTTTCACTGCTGTTGCGCGAATCACGCTCGTCCCACGGAAGTGCTTCCGTGTGGTGCGCGTGATTTTCACGCACCCATTGACTTCAATGCGTGCGTGATGCGCGAAATATGCAGAGTTATTGAACCTGTCGCGCTTTTTGCGCAGCAGACAAACGCTGCGCAAAAAGCACGGACTGTCTGTACTGCCCCATAGACTTGTATTGGTCCATGCGTGCCGCGTGAAAACCACGCGGCCCGCACGGACCGAATACACGCTCGTGTGAATCCCCCCTTATTGTAAGGAGTGTGGCAATGGCTGTATTACAGAGCCGCAGCCCCACTCTATAGTGTCATTTATAAAGTGTACAGTATAAAAAATAAAATAAAAACTCTTTTCTTTCACTTATTAATGTGAGGCACAAGGTATTATGAATTTTATACCTCCATGTGCCTCACATTAATAGTAATTAACCCCATCATGAACCTCACACATTAACCCAATGTTGTCCATTATGACTGAGAAACACGATGGGGTTAATTACTATTAATGTGAGGCACACTGAGGTTCAAAATTCATCACACCACGTGCCTCACATAAGATAATGAAATAACTTTTTATTATTGTTGGCAAAGTATCCTTTTGGGATCCATAATCGCAATACTATACAAATTATTGGTATCGAACTCCAAATTCTGGTACCGTGACTACCCTAACGTAATGTACTGTCTTCAATTGTATCCGCGTCCTTAGGAAGCGGATACAATTGAAAGCGCAGGTGAAGCAGGGGAACCATTAGTTCCCTTGCTCATTACTTGACGCTTTCTTGTGGCGCAGGCAGTACGATGACGTCATCACACCACCTGCTGTCATTCCGCTGGAGCAGGCCTGATCAGAAAAGACCAGGCCTGCATCAACGGAAACTTTATTGCTGAGCCCCGCCGACGCTAGTAACTACTAGTGTGGGGATTCCATTGTATCTGAAGGAGTCCACGCACTAAGTTTATAGTGGCACACGCACCTGAGATGCTCCAAAATTCTGGCGCATCTCGGGTGATCCTGTGCCACTTACAAGGCTTAGTAAACTAAGCAGTGACAGCTCCAAGCTGTCATTGGTTAGTTTACATCACGTGGTGGCCGGTTACCTAAGTTTATTGGCCTACTTTTAAAGAGCTGTCTCTGCTTAGTTAACTGTCACAGACCCAAGAAGGCAAGTATGATAATGGTTTTGCTTTTTTACATATTAATGTTAATGTTTTTTTTTTAGTTTGTTTTTTTTACAGGTTCGGTCGGTGGATTACGTCGGAGTCAAGGACTACTTAGATGACAGTGTTTTTAATTTCAATAAATTGGTTAACGAGGGTTGTGTTATTTCAATAAAATAGTTTTTCTGTGTCTGTTTTTTTTTTTTAACTATATTACTACTGCCTTAGTAATGGTGGCTGTCTGATAGACAGCATCCATTACTAAGGCGGGGCTTAGTTTTATCTGGTGCAGAGGCTAACACTAAACCCCTCATTATTACCCCAATACCCACCGCCACCAGGGATGTCGGGAAGAGCCAGGTACGATCCAGTACTTGACCATCTGAAGTGATAGCCGCGCACTGGGGTGGCTGCAAGCTGGTATTATTAGGCCGGGAAAGCCCAAAAACAATGGGCCTTCCCACCCTGGTAATGCTGGGCTGCTGCTGCTGCTATGTTGTATTTGGCTGGTTATGAAAAATGGGGGGAACCCCACGTCGTTTCTTTAAAAGAAATAATTGAAAAAACAACTTGGCGTCCCCTATTTGTCATAACCAGCTAGATACAATAAATCAGCTGCAGGCTAGCGTTACCAGGATGGGAGGGCCATTGTTTTTGGGCTTTCCCAGGCTAATAATACCAGCCTGCATCCGCCCCAATACCCAACCATCACTTCAGATGTTCGGGTACTGGATTGTACTCGGCTCTTCCTACCACTCCTGGTGGCGGTGGGTACCTGGGTAATAATGGGGGGGGGGTTAGTGTTAGCCTCTCCACCGGCTAAATCTAAGCTCCGCCTTAGTAATGGACGCTGTCTTTCAGACAGCTGCCATTACTAAGGCAGTAGTAATGAAGTTAAAATAAAACCTACACAGAAAAAATATTTTTTTTAAATAAAAGCCCCCACACAACCCTCGTTAACCATTTATTTATTTATTAAAAACACCGTCATCAAAAAATAAAAACGTCATAATCAAAGTAGTCCTCGAATCCGACGTAGTCCAACAACCGAACCTGTAAAAAACACACACACACAAAAAAAAACACATTAGTAACACTAATAACTAAAAAAGCAAAACGATTATTATACTTACCTTCCTGGGTCTGTGACAGTAAACTAAGCTAGTTTACATCACATGGTCCCAGGTTACCTCCATTCATTGGCCTACTTTTAAAATGTACAGAGGTAACTGGCAGGGCGTTTTCTGCTCCGGTCGGGAATGGGGGACGCTGTAGGGGTGTTTTTTTTTTTCTAAAAAATAATAAACTGTGACCTGATCAATAATAGGGGAAATGGGCGCCAATGTTCATGTGGGGGGCAGGGGAGGGAATGTTAATGGGGTAGCACTGAGCATTTCTTTTAGGGTATGTCCACACGTAGCGTAAACTGCAGATTTTACGCAACAGATTTCATTGCGAAAAATCCGCAGCATGAGGCCTCATTTACACGAACGTAATATACGCGCGTGCAACTCGCGTGCTTTTCACGCGTGTCGTACGCACCTATATTACTCTATGGGGCAGTGCAGACAATGCGTGATTTTTGCACAGCGTGAGTGCGTTGCGTAAAACTCATGACATGTTCTATAATCGTGCGTTTTTCGCGCATCACGCACCCATTGAAGTCAATGGGTGCGTGAAAACCACGCATGCCGCACGGAAGCACTTCCGTGCGAACTGCGTGATTCGCGCAAGAGCTGTCAAAAGGATGAATGTAAACAGAAAAGCACCACGTGCTTTTCTGTTTACAAACATCCAAACTGAGTGTCAAATTAGAGATGAGCGCACCGAACTTCACCGGGTTCGGCCGAACTCGTTTTGACCGAACGCAGCAAAAAAAATTCCGGTACGCGACGTCAGGAGACAGTCACTGTCCACGGTGCTGAAAGAGTTAAACTGGTTCAGCACCCTGAACAGTGACTTCCGATCACAATATACATGTACGTGTAAAAAAAAAACAGAAGTTCTGACTTACCGATAACTCCCGGCTTCTTCCTCCAGTCTGACCTCCCGGGATGACAATCCAGTCCAAGTGACAGCTGCAGCCAATCACAGGCCAAGCACAGGCTGCAGCCAATCACAGGCTGCAGCGGTCACATGGACTGCCGCGTCATCCTGGGAGATGGGGCCGGATGACAAGAGAGGGACGCGTCACCAAGGCAACGGCCGGGAGACCGGACTGGAGGAAGCAGGAAGTTCTTGGTAAGTATGAATGTCTTTTTTTTATTCACAGGTTGCTGTATATTGTGATCGGAATTCACTGTCGAGGGTGCTGAAAGGGTTACTGCCGATCAGTTAGCTCTTTCAGCACCCTGGACAGTGACGGACGTCGACTAGCCTCATCTCTATGATGGCGGCTGCGCGAAAATCACGCAGCTGCGCATCATACACGGATGACACACGGAGCTGTCAAGTGCCTTTTGCGCACGCCAAACGCTGCGTTTTTTGGCGTGCGCAAAACGCACACGCTCGTGTAAATGAGGCCTAATACAGTAGCAGTAGAGTGGATGATATTTGAACAAATCTCATCCACGCGCTGCGTAAGTAACCTACTGAAAAAAACTTTCATAAATTGATCTGCGGTGCGTTTTTTTTAAAATCCGCAGCATGTCAATTTATGTTGTGGAATCAATGGTTTTCTGTTTCAGGTTTTCCCTATTGAATTCAATGTGGAGGTAAAACCCGCAACAATTAGCACATGTTGTGATTTTTGCAGCGGAAAAGCTGCGTTATCGGGTGAGTCAGCCCTAAAAGTGCCTAGGGCAGCACAAACTCTAAATATGGCCCTGGCTCTGTATACAGGATACAAAGCAGCTGTATCTCAAAAAGTAAAAATAATTTTTAATAAAAGGTATTTTCAAAAGTTGCACAAACCACACTGATAGACATTTTTATTTAAAAAAAAAGTTTTCAAAGGTGTACATGGCCTTTAACATAATATTTTATGGGCAGTACCAATGTTATTACAATATAGACTATTAATATTACGATTATTATTATGATTATTATTATTATTATTAATATTATTAATAATAACAAGCATCTGCCTAACTGGCATTGTGGGTAATCAGGCAAAAGTAGACTTAATTTGAGAATAAGTCAAACCTTAAGATAAAACAAAACTATGCTGAAAGGAATTCCACATAATTACTTTTGTGTGCTGTGGCCGAGGCAATCCTGTAATAATTCACTGCTAAAGCAAAACTTTTTTAGGTAATTTTGCAATTTTCACATTTGATTTGACATCAGCTGAAAAATCCCCTCTGAAAAACTCTGCTGCAAGACTTTCACTTCCATTTCACTCTCATATCATAAAAAATCAAGAACTGAAACTGATTCTCCGGTGAGCTGTTACAGTTTGGGGCAGGCCCTTTAAGTTTTTTTAGAAATAACATGCAATTGAGTACGAAAGCACTTTCATCACTTTGTGCATTTATCCATGTACTGTCCCTTTATAAAAAGCAGTTGGTTTACTGACCAATGTTTTTCGTTTTTGTCACATTCAAAGAGTTATTACTTTTTTATTTTTCTATCGACATAGCTGTCAAAAATATTTTAATTATCTTTATATGTGTGAACCTAAAAATGCTATAGACCGTTGTCACTGGAGCTCACAGATCTGCTAACAACAGCCTACAGGGGGGATGAGTATTCTATTCTAAGGCTTCGGCCACATGACCTAATGACCTTGTAATCAGCTGATACAAGGGCTGACATGACAAAACCCAAAACCACTTGCAATCCATTTTAACTAAATATATATGTTGAGATAAGTTGCTTGGAACTCTATGTTTTACCATATGTGGTATGTATATGTGTACGCATGAGGGTAACACCTTCTCTCTCTCTCTATTATAAATAAAGATGCATCTGCCCCCCATGGCAGAGACTGTTTGAACACTGACGCTGCGTGTCATGGTCTCTCTCCAGCCGGCCGGCCTCTCTCAGATCCACCATTGAGAGAGCATTCATTAATTTGGAGCTCATAGACAAATGCAGATAATGTCCAACGTTAATGGACAATGTAAATTCTGCAGCGACATTACTTGGGGGCTCTTGTCCGGGATTCTCAACACAGATCGAAGGCGACAATCGAAGGTGGATGATGGCTAAGATAACGGAGAACTGCACACAAAACCGGTGAGTAAGAAATGTTATTCTTACTGTGCACTTCTCTCTTGTTTTAGCTGCCGTCCAGGTATTGTCCCTTTTGACTATTTGAGAACCATGAACACCATTTGTCTATGAGTTGTTGTATGTATGAATTATAGGAATAGGTGTGTGAGTAGAAATGAATCTGTGAGTGTATCTGTGAGCGGCTGAGATAAGGGAGCGTTTGTTTTCTGATCCCAAAACATACAGAAACAACCAAATACCGAGATAACACTAAACGGCCTGTCCGAAGTGTTCCCTCCGGCCCCTGGGTTTAGTATGTATTAAGATCAGGTTGCAAATTGATCCTTGCAGAAGTGACGGGTAACCATCCCCGCCCAAGTGATTGTTAGGACTTTCGCGGATCCAGACTGTGACCCATAGGAGGCGCACCTGGCCGGAAGTAAGAGTATGTATGTGGGCTAATCCTCGATCGCCCGATTTGAATGAGTTGCTGATCATTAAGTAACATCTCTGTAACTAGAAAGTTTATGGAATATCCATGGGCGCCTGAGACAGTGAGTTATAAATCACACCCATCCCTTTAAATACAACATAAAGTAGGTTAACGTACACTGCACCGAGGGACTTGCAATAATTGTGATCTTGTTGACAATAGTTGTGATTTGGCTGCTGTTTAGGAGACCGGATCAGAGACGTGGTTGCCCAACGACAGTCTAAAACATTTAGCAGAGCGCGTGGGGGGGTAAACTCCATGACAGTCTAGAATATTTAGCAGAGCGCGTGAGGGGGAAACCACCATGACAGACTAGAAATAGGCCCAGGATTTAGCAGAGTGCTTTGAGGAGCCCTACGGACAGACTAAACACAGGAGTTAGCAGAGGGCCTAGGGAATTCTCATTGACAGACTAAGAAAGCCGAAAGTCTAGCAGAGGGCGTGGGGACTTCTGATTCAAAGTATGCCCAAGGTAAAGTGCTGGCCAGCCGGGAATTGGGGCATAACACCCAAGGTACAGGGTGTGGAAAAACAGCAGCAGATATTGTTAGGAAACTAAGTGGGAAAAGGTTTAGTTTAGAACCTAGAGAAAATAACGTAGAAATCGAGAATGTCCAAGCAGGTAGTTTTCAGCTATACTGGATGGGATGGTTTCTTGAGAGATGATGGGCCCTGGATTAATAGACAGAGTTGCAGAGAACAGATAGAAGTGATTGAATGCACCAGAAATAGGAAAAAAAAAAAAAAACACAAGGAAACAAAGTTGTCAGTAAGAATTAACCAGCGTCTAATTCTATAGATAGACATTCCAGTAGAAAAGAATGTGCCAACATATAACTCTTCTATGTACAGCTTTATAAACCAAAGGTTTACAGAAACAAGAGGTTTCCAGGGGTGACATGCGATCAGTTATTAGTCATACATAGAGAGAAAGGCGTCATCTGAGTTCATAAAGGAATCAATTAACTCTTCACTTCCTAAAAAGGGAACATTGGGTGAAATGTTCAGGGATTATTGATAGAGAGATAGACGTGGATTAGGAATTGGCTAGAAATAGAGTTAAAGCCAATAGGATCATTTTAAGTGTAATGACCACGGATTGTAGAAGGAGATTGATAAAGTGAAGATTCTTATGTATTTCTATCCAGATCTGGTTGTTGGAATATTCTGTATATCATCTGTCCTAAATTGTCACTAATGAAATTTCCTCTCGTTATAGGAGTTTTCCAAGACATTTTAAACTTTACTGTAAATCTTTTTCCTTTTTGGTTTATTTAACAGTCATTTTAATAATTGCATGGAATGTCTAACAAGATTTATTGTTAATCTATAGTAACCGTGTTAGACTAATAGAACTAATGATAAGAGAATAACGTGTTACTTACAAGAGCATGCCTCAGATATCCATTGTGGGGAAAAAAAAAAAAAAACATGTGAAGAGGTTTTGTCATTGACTGACAGGAGCACATGGTGACATTTTGACGTTGTAGCTAATAAGTTTTAGCTAGTAAGGGGTTAATGCTACGTTCTCTGTTATCTGTAGTTTAGCTGTGTCTACAGAAAGTGCACATATAGTGCAAAATAAGAACTGTAACTTAAAGATTAAAGAAAGAAAAAAAAAGCCTAATGAAATCACAGGATTGAGTATTATATGTTTTATGTTTATATGTTATATGTTACGTTATATGTGTTTTATGTGTCGACCACAATGAAAAAAAGGTGACTCTCATATTTAAATTTAATATGATGCCCATTACTAAATGAAGATTATAGTCCATAAAATGAATAATACAAGAATAGGAGTTTATACACAGTCATTCTAGTTATATACTTGTTTTACATAAGGTCACACACAAAAGGTATATAATGTGTGAGATTGGATTCTCAGCACTGAGTGTCTGGGAACAGCTGGTATTGTGAGTGACTGGTGTGTGAGTGACTGGTGTGTGCGCTGAACTATTTTTAAAGGGAAATGGTGTCTTTGAAATCACCACATGAGAAGTGATTCAAAGAAGAAAGATTTTTATATGTCATTATTACATTTTAGTTTATGATTATTTGATATTAAAGGTTTCTATTGGCATATGATGACGCATATAGTGCACAATATGTTTCATCATTTGTGTTAATAGATTGGTTTATTTAATAATTGACATAAACTAATTAAGGAAACAAATATTTTGCTATTTTGCAAAGCTCTATTATTTAATTATAAGAGTATCCTTTCTGTTGAATGATGGTATATACATTACATATGCACATGACACACACACACACACACACACACACACACACACACACACACACACACAGTAACATGTTGGGAATATATTTTATGAAATGAAAATGTAAATAAGATGACAGCATTCACAGGAGCTGTTGTCACGTTTATGGTGTCAGATTCCTGTCCAGTCAATCTTATAGTTTCTGACATCCTTGCAGCAATTCAGGTTGTCATCCAATATAAGGCTGATGGACAGATTGAAGTTACTGATGATATGCTAAATTTTATTTGTGCTGCACTCTATGAGAGATTGCACTAGGAGGAAGACCTCACACCTCAGGAAATATTGAGGGTGGTCCTGTCCTTCTTCTGGGCGCAGGGTAAACAGATGTAGGACGTATGTCTGTGGCCCCTGTGACTTAAAATTGTTTGCAAACAGCCCCAAACCTCACTTGAAGCCGTGCCCTCCGAGCCTCCCGCAGTTGAAAAGTATTGATAACCAGATAAGACAAGTATTTGGAGGCCGGGGTACTGAAGAAATGTGTATGTTCTTATAATAAGCCCCTCTCCCAACTTTGTACCTTCCGTCTTGTATCTGTGTAATAGCAGCAGCTGCTCTTCTCAAAGACAAGACAACAGACACAGTGCTAAGATTAGCCTCTAGTTCTCAGGGTGCCCTGTGATGTTAGTGAGATTCTTCATCAAGCACACACTAAGCACATGTCTACTAAGTATAAGACCAGTCTCATGGCCCCATATAAAACTAACCATACATTGATGTACAGTGTTAAACCCTACTACATTGCTTCCGCAGGGTTCAACAAAGGAGGAAGAGACGGATATATGGTCAATGGGGGACTTGAGAGGGAATGGCATGTCGCAGGAAATAGTAGACAGTGAATTTCCAGCCTGGTGGGAAGTTGATTTCTCAGCACATTTGATTCCCCAGTACCCAGATCATCAACATAATTGTCTTGAATGCCAATAGAGATAAAAACATTAAAAAAAATGTAACAAAGGATCCAATATCTAATCCAGCTTTTGAGTTTCTTTTGTAGATGGTTCCAGGTACCACCATGAAGGATGCTACAAGACTGGGTATATACTGTCACCACCGAAACAGAGGTAATAAAGTAACAACCACTCCCATCCTCCGTGTCAGCACAGGAGGTGGAGGTGAAGGTACTCGCTGAGGTGTGTAGACTGACTGAAGGTAAAACCGCAAACATATATACTGACTCTAGATATGCTTTTGGTATTGCACATGATTATGGCCTAATCTGGAGGAGCAGAGATTTTGCTGGATCCACGGGTAAACCCATAATGTTGAGAGTGAGAGAACTGTTTGAGGCTCTGACACTGCCAAAGCAGGTAAATATACGTAAAGTGCAAGCTCTTACTAAAATGCAAACTACCCCCGCAGCAAGGGGAAATAGACTAGTAGACAAGGCTGCGAAAGCTGCAGCTCTCATGTCCCTCATAGAGGAGGACGTAGTATTCTTGACCAGCATAGTATCTGGTCCCATAGACATGATAATATTAAGTAGACTACAAAGTCAAGCCACAAAAGAGGAAAAAGGACATTGGCAGACAAAAGGTGCCAGTGAAGGGGAGGATGGAATATGGAAGGTGGGTAACAGGATGTGCCTACCCAGAGTCCTCTTCCCCATGATAACCCAACTAATGCACGGACCAACGCAGGTGTCAAGAGAAGGAATGAGTGCAATGGTGAGCAAATGGTGGGTACCCCCGAGGTTTCAGCAAGTGCTGTTGCCAGATTTGTCCAGAGGTGCATGATATGTGTCTGCCATAACATAGGCAAAACTGTGCGGGTTGCAAAAAGGCATATGGTAAAGGCAGACTACCCATATCAGCGATTGCAGATTGACTCAGTTACCAAAGGTGGGACAGTATGAACATGTACCGGTCCGTGTAGATCTGTTCTCTGGGTGGCCTGAGGCGTGGCCAGTAACGTGGGCCACAGCAAAAGTAAAAGATGGCTCTCAGAAGTGGTATGTAGATATGGGGTCCCTGAGACAATAGAAAGTGATAGAGGAATTCACTTTACTGGAGAGGAACTCCAAGACATCCTGCAGGTCCTGGGTATACAGCAGCTTTTCACACCCTGTATCCCAAGAGCAGTGGGAAGGTAGAAAGGTGGAATGGGACTTTTAAGTTAAAAATCCAGAAGGTCATGGCTGAAACTCATAAACCCTGGACTGAGCGCCTGCCTATTGCCCTCTGACCTCACCAGTTATGTGGGAGCTCTGAAGAAACAGCTCACGCAGATGTATAAATATGTTTATGATTCCATTCCAGAACCTAAGCGAAAGGAGGACATTGTATACAGTCAGGGGACTTGGACGTGTTTAAAGAGACACCGTAAAGCACTAGAGCCGCACTGTGACGCTCCGTACCAAGTCCAGCTCACAACTTCCACATCCGTTACATTGGAAGGAAAGAACTTGGACACGCCGGTCACTGCTGAAAGGTCCTCAATCACGATGAACTGTGGGTCTCGTCAAGCTCTGGCTGACCTTCATCTTCTCTGTCATCTCTACATTACCTATTGTCTAAATGATGAGCGAGAAGAAGAGTTTAATGACACGTTTATCAAACATCAAGTGATATCAGTATTGACTAAATTGCTGGACTGTTGTATATGTCTCTATTCAAAAACGATGCCAGATCTGAAGATAGATAACGTTATTGCCTTGGCCTTGCGGTCCCATCTCTTTTCTCTAGCGCTTAACCCTAACTCTCCTGGAGTTGTCCTTCGTGTAATAGCAGCGTGGGCATTGGTTCCCTGGCTGTTTTATCGTGTAAGATATTCAAAGAGGGAAGCGCTGTGGAAAACAGATCTCAGGCCAGGAATGCTGCCGTCCATGATTGGATGTTACCCCAATGACAGTGTGTGATGTGTAAACAGAGGTCAGGTTAATAAAAATGACATGTTGTTTGATGCTGTAGACCTCACCGACTGTGAGACAGAATATGTATAGTCTGGGGATAAGAGCAACTGGCAGCTCCTAGTGCTCAGAAACAGCTAGAAAATGGATGATGCAGGGTCTAGAGGGTGTAACACGAGGTAATCTAACTAATAAAGGGGGGGCATCGATGAATGCCACCGGACAGGGCATGATCTTGTTCTCCTGGATTGCAGGAGTGTTAACTCACTCCAGGGATGTGCTTCACCCAACATGTATGTCATATATGTGGGTACGAGGCATATAAGTGGTTGCCACCCGGGAGGCCAGGAGTATGTACCTTAGCAAGGATCCAACCAGCTACTTGGGTATGGGAAGATAAAGATTTCCCCTATGCTAATGTTCCCCAACACATGTTATTAAAAAGGGAAGTACAAAAGAAGGCCAGGCCATTAGTACATGTACCATGGCAGGCAAAGTTTGGCCTAGCATTAACACTTTCAGGCTTATCTATAAAGAATGCTCACAATATAGAAAGATTGGCCGAGCTATATGATAATGTAACTGATTATATATTCGATAGTTTAAACATAACATCAGCCATCATAGGACAATTAGTCTTAGTAACCAACCTACACACTATGGTACTTAATTATTTAACTGCATCACAGGGGGGTATGTGTCAAATTGTTGGACCAGCCTGTTGCCATTATGTAGATCCCTCAGGACTGGTGCAGGTAAAGCATGACATAGAACAAGCCCAGAAGGTAAAGGAAGAATTTAGGAAAGCTAATTCTAAAGAGGACTGGAATATTGATTGGCCCGACTGGTTGAGCTGGTTAAACCCCGCCAATTGGTTTAAAGGAATTGGAGGCTGGGTTTCTGGGATAACTCATGTGGCTGTACAGGTATTAGTTTTTGTTTTGCTGGGATATATTTTGTTTAAACTTGTAATATGTTTGATTACAAAAATAACAAAAATCAAGAGAACAGCACAGGATATTAAAATTCATGTGGTCCAGACCACCCACCACCCTAAGAACCGAGGTGGGAGGAAACATTCAGAGCCACCTGTTTATGTGACACTAAATGCTTCCATACCTGATAAAGTCATCTGTCAAGTCGTAGAAAACCACCAAGATAGATGGGTTTGCCCGAATTGTGAAACCTGTAATTCCCTAAATCTTCAGGTGTGTACAGTATGTAACGCTGTACGCGCACCTATTGCTAGACACGTATCCTGAGTATTCGTCTCGCGGTGAATGGCATTAAAAATGCCCTGGTCTAGGGGATCTAGCCAGAACGTAATCTCGAACGAATATTCGAATACATGGCTAAGCAATTTTATGTTCAAAAGAAGGGAATTGTCAAAAATATTTTAATTATCTTTATATGTGTGAACCTAAAAATGCTATAGACCGTTGTCACTGGAGCTCACAGATCTGCTAACAACAGCCTACAGGGGGGATGAGTATTCTATTCTAAGGCTTCGGCCACATGACCTAATGACCTTGTAATCAGCTGATACAAGGGCTGACATGACAAAACCCAAAACCACTTGCAATCCATTTTAACTAAATATATATGTTGAGATAAGTTGCTTGGAACTCTATGTTTTACCATATGTGGTATGTATATGTGTACGCATGAGGGTAACACCTTCTCTCTCTCTCTATTATAAATAAAGATGCATCTGCCCCCCATGGCAGAGACTGTTTGAACACTGACGCTGCGTGTCATGGTCTCTCTCCAGCCGGCCGGCCTCTCTCAGATCCACCATTGAGAGAGCATTCATTAATTTGGAGCTCATAGACAAATGCAGATAATGTCCAACGTTAATGGACAATGTAAATTCTGCAGCGACATAGCTTAATGAGGACTTTTTGTTCAATGATGAGCTTTTTGCTGGATGAGTTGTATTTTTGAATGGCACCATTTTGGGGTACAAATGATTTTTTGATGAACTTTTATTAACTTTTTTTGTGGTGAAAAAGAAAAAAAACAGCAATTCCACCATTGTTCTATGTGGTTTAAATTTACACTGTTCATTGTGCTACTTTTATTCTATGGGTTAGTACGATTACGGCAATACCAAATATGTATTGTTTTTTTAATGTTTAAGGGCTTGTCCACACACAACGGAATTACTGCAGAAAATTTCTGCAGCAATTCCGTTGAAAAACGCACGCATTCCGCTGCGGCAAAAAAGCACTATTTCCTGTGATTTTGACTGCAGAAAATGGTGCGTATTTTGCAGAGTTTTCCTCAATGTTAGGAGATGGAGACGTCTCTGAAAAACGCAGCAATTCTGGCCACTTTCCGCAGCAGGAATTGAATTGCTGCAGTCCGAAAAATATGCACCGCTCAGAATTTTTATGCAGCGTGTGGATGAGATTTATTAAATCTCATCCACTATGCTGCTACTGTATTCTGCTGGGCTTTTCCGTCCGAAATTCTGGCCGGAAAAAACGCAGCAATTCTGCAGTGTGTGGACGAGCCCTTACTACTTTTGCACAATAAAATCCCTTTTGAACTAAAATAATTTTTTATTGCGTTGCCGCTTTCCAAGAGATATAACTTTTGTATTTCTCTGTCGATGTAGCCGTACGTGGGCTTGTTTTTTTGTGGGATGAGATATAATTTTTATTGGTACTATTTTGGGGTACTTGGGACTTATTGATTAACTATTCTTATTTTGGTGGGGGGGGGGGGGCAATGGAAAAAATAGCAATTCTGAGATGTTTGGTTTTTTTTTACGATGTTTACTTGCCGTTCAAATAACATGTTAACTTTATTGTCCGGGTAATTACGATTGCAGAAGTACCATATATTTCTACTTTATTTATTTATTTTTTATACTTTTACAAAATAAAATAACTTTTTATGGAAAAAAATATTGTAATTATTTTTTTTACTGCTCATATTTTTACAATTTTTTAATTTAATTTTTAATTAATAATTTTTTTAGTCCCACTAGGCTAATTCACTATGCAATATTTTGATCACTTATATAATACTTTGGTATATGTAGTATTATTGCCTGTCAGTGTAAAACTGATTAGACCATGCCTCTGGCATATAGCCATAGCAGGCTTGGGGGCCTTTGTTAGGCCCCCGACTGCCGTAACAACCCATCGACGGCCTGCGATCGCCAATGGGTGACAAAGGGAGTCCCTCCCTATGTAAACCACTTAGATGCCGCAGACGCTATTGTTGTGATTCAAGGAAAGTTTTATCGCAATCGTCAACAGAAGCCTGGCTCTTATAAGGCAGCCAATAACCCGCTACAGGCCGCATGGGATACCTGTGCAGGACTTAAACTAGGCCGCCTTAAAAAGGCGTATTAGTGGTCACTAACGGGTTAGAAACAACTACTTTGGACATAGAAGTCATAGGGTATGTTCACACGCTTACTAAAAAACGTCTGAAAATACAGAGCTGTTTTCAGAGAAAACAGCCTCTGATTTTCAGGTGTTTTTTAAGCTGAAAATGAAGCTTCTTTTAATTTGGAGCTTCTTTTGAGGCGTTTTTTTAGGCGTTTTTCATAGTGTTCAATGGAAAATCAGCTCCAAAAAACGCCTCAAGAAGTGACATTGTACTTCTTTTTACGGACCGTCTATTTACGCTCAGTTTTTTAGAACAGCGGCGTAAAAAGACGCCCAGTATGAACTAAATGCTGTTTTTCTTGTTGATTTGAATGGGAAGATGTTTGTAGGCGTTCAGCTTCCGTTTTTTCAGGTGTTTTTCGAGGTGTAAACGCCACGAAATACGCCTGAAAACACTGCGTGTGAACATACCCATATTGGTTGCACCATGACAGTATATACCTGAATGTGCGCAACCACTGAGGCTAGTATTGGCCTGCTGACCTGAGGTTGGATGAAATGAATAACCACGCAGATGGTTGATGATCACCGTTGGTCCTCATCAAGTTCTATATAAAAAGTGATCTGAATTTATGGAATAAAGTTGTAATAGTAAATTTATTATCCTATCTATTATCTAGTGGAATAATATGAGTGTGTTTGTTCTTAACACTTGACATACATACATACAGTGTCGTACCTAGCTATGCAAAACAGTGATTTCCCCTTTTAGTTGTATTGTTTACTGTTATTTTCACTGCATACAGACTGTATCCCAATAAGGATTAATAAGTCAATAGTGCATTAACCCCCAAAAATGTAATAACTTTGGTGGGGTTGATTATAATGTCAGAGAGCTCTGACATAGGATACATAAATAGATGAACAGTTTATGTCCAACATTACTTATAATGATCGCAATGCAGCATACACCTACACCTAAAAAATTATCTTAGAGGGAACTTGACATGTTAAAATGCAGTCCAATCTGAATACAGCGTATTATAGAGCAGGAGGAACTGAGCAGATCGATATACAGTTTTGTGGGAAAATATTGAGTATAACTTGTAATTTATTGATCTAAACCTCTGCTCACTTTAAGCTTCAGAGTCCAGTTGGCGGTCTTAATCACTGATTGACAGCCTTCCCTGTATTAGTGTGCAGACAAAGATAGATGTCAATCCCTGATTAGGACCGCCCACCGGACTCTGAAGCTCAAAATGAGCAGAGGTTTAGATCAATAAATTACAAGTTATACTGAATCTTTTCCCACAAAACTGTATATCACTCTTTTCGGTTCTTCCTGCTCTATAACATGCTGCCTGGAAATAAGGCAGCAGTTATAACATGACACATTCCCTTTTGATTGGATTTCTGTTGTGTTTTGTTTTTTGTTTTTTAAATCCCTGTATGTACCTAAAATAAAAAAATAACAAACTTTTTCATAACTTTTTTTGAAATACTACCTCATTCCCTTATCGTCAGCCTCCATAGGTCCTCTTCACTCATGTGTGTTGGATGGAAAACCATTGTATGACATTAATGTCACATTAAATGAGATTACTGGCCAATCACTGGTGTCCATGATAATATATTGTCCATAAGGATATCACTTTCCATAGGAGTGATTGGCCACAAGTGTGACTACAAACTTGGCTGCCCCTATAGTTTTTTTTTTTGTAAAGTCACATTTTATTGAGAACATAAGAATGGCAACATAGGCTCCACAAAAAAAGAGAGCATAACAGATATGCAAAGGCAATGATGTACGTACCCATTCACAGATATACAGCAGTTTAGATGAAAAATATAAATCAAACAAACAGAACAAAAACAGCTTTTCATTGATTCACAAAATATTAAATGAAATGCAACATATAAGGAGTTGTCAGCTAAGGAGCAGGCAAATCACAGGAGACACTCCACCAGCAGCAATGTATTTTAGGATGTATGTGGATTGGCTATCCAGTGTTACCAGATTTTCATAAACTTATCCAGGCAACCACATGCTTCATAGGTGAGTTTGTATAGAGTGAGGGTAGAATTAACTAGTGCAATCCCCGCTTGTAGCGTAGGGACCTTAGGGTGCTCCCAGTTGAGAAGAAGAATTTTTTGGGCATAAAACAATAGCAACTTCATGAGGGATCTGGTTAACAACATTGGGAACAAGGTCCTCCCCCAGAAGGAGCACACAGACTTTAGCGTCCAATATACAACAAAGTCCAATTTTAGACTCGAGATATTCTAGGACCTCCGACCAAGAGCCAGATATGATCGAACACTCCCAAAACATGTGAAGGAAGGAGCCATCCTCCTCAGGCCCCTGGGGACACGTAGTAGAAGAAAGCATGCCAATTCTAAACAATTTAGATGGGGTGTAGAAGATTTGGTGAAAGAACTTGACTTGAATGAACCGATCCCTTGAAGATATCAAGGGTCCCGTTAGGTCACCCAGAAGTTCCGCATGATCTTAATTGGAGACCGAAGGTAGGTTTTAGGACCATCTGTCTAGAGCGCTGTCAGTTTTGTTGGTAGAGGCCCATAGCAATTGTTTGTAGAGTGTGGATAGCGGCTTGTGTAGTGTCTCCTGTGTCACCCTGTCCTCCACCGGGGATGTGCACAAGCTTATATCATAACCCGCAAATTGCGTCCAAAGGGCGTGTCTAAGCTGAAAGTATCAGAACTTTAAATGAGGAGGGATCTAATGCTTAGTACTGACTTGTGTAAAATTCACAATCTTATTCTCTACTACCACATCTTCCAAGGTCAATACGCCCAATTCTTCCCCACGTAGAAGGATTTGAGAGCCCTCGTACCCGAGGCACAAGTGGGATATCCCAAAGGGGGTTCCGAAGTGACCAAGACACCTCCCCGGTTTGAAAGAGTAGGAGAGAGCTCTGCCACACCCTCAAGGTAGTTGGTATCATGAGTAGATAACCTGGTGGAGGCACCTGTCGAAATAAAGAGTTAACCTGGGCCTTATATGACCCCGGTAAGGTTGCCTCAAGATCAGTAGATGGATTTAGATGCCTATGAGTGAACGACCACCAGACATACAACAGTTGCCTAGCTCAAAAGTAGAGGTATAAGTTTGGCAAAGCTAGACCTCCTTGCTCAGCAGGCAGTTGGAGTGTACTAATGGCAATACGAGGAGTTCCACCTGCCCAAATGAAGGACCTAAGATCCTTGTCCACCTTTGAATAAAAAGAGAGAGGCAACCACACAGGGGTACTATGAAAGAGATACAAAAATCTCGGGAGAAATTTCATTTTAAATAGTCTAATGCAGGTGTCTCCATCTGTCAAAATCCACCTTAAAGAGGCTCTGTCACCACATTATAAGTGCCCTATCTCCTACATAAGGAGATCGGCGCTATAATGTAGGTGACAGTAGTGCTTTTTATTTAGAGAAACAATCTATTTATACCACGTTAGGAGCGATTTTTATGCTAATTACTTTCTTAGTGCCCAACTGGGCATGTTTTTACTTTATTATAACTAATGGTCTCCAAAAGCATACAGTGTTATTGGGCTAGGTGTTGTTCCAAAGAACATCCTCCCACATCTATCAATGAGGCAACTCTATGATACATATATTAATACTTAGAAGAAACAGAGTCTGTAGCCAGTATATAATCGAAAGATATCAATACAAAACTTTATTTAAATATACACAATAACAAACATTAAAAAAGGCATAATGATAACCAAACTAAAATGCGAAAAGGAGAGATTATGCAGCAATAAACGGGCTATGAGACGCTCTAATTTACTTACCTGTTTTACATTTTTCTGTCCTGTCCAATCGGGTGCGCGCCTCTGACGTGCGCGGCCGGGACTGGGTGAGGCCACGCCCGTCTCTCCGAGAGTGCGGTGCGCATGTCCGGATCTTTTGGTACGCGACCAGAGACCGGATGTGCGCCGCAGCACTGGAGGACGGAAGTGGGGCCTGCCACACTTCCGGTTTCGCCGTCGGATGCGCGCCAAGTGCGCTTGAACAGAGCAGAACGTAGATTGATCACACCTGGGTAGTTAGGGTATATAGGGAGCCTCCTGGCCAGTCACACTACACCCCCTTGAGGAAGCGGACATTCGCGAAACGCGCGTCGGGGCGCACACAGTGACCATCGGGACTCAGCCAAGGATTCTTTATGGGTAAGACTATCTTAGTAAATTGTTCATACAGGGTCCTGTTCAGACCCATTACTTCTTTCACATGATGCCTGTTTTTGGGACCATTTATGCCCTTTAACGGCATTCAAAAATATAAATAGACCTAACTAGTTTATGTCACACTAAGTTTAGTTTTACTCTGAACCCATACTTCCAAAGGTTCTTCCACACTTACCTTGGCTCTCCTGATGCGTTTCTATGTCATCTTATGATTGAGTTTCTCCTATCATTATGCCTTTTTTAATGTTTGTTATTGTGTATATTTAAATAAAGTTTTGTATTGATATCTTTCGATTATATACTGGCTACAGACTCTGTTTCTTCTAAGTATTAATATATGTTTTTACTTTAGACCAAGTGGGCGTTGTACAGAGGAGTGTGTGACGTTGACCAATCAGCGTCATGCACTTCTCTCCATTCATTTAGTCAGCGCATAGGGATCCTGCTAGATCAGTATGGGCTGTCTTATACTGACAAATTAACATTACTGAAGTGTTTAGACAGTGAATAGACATTCCTTCTAGCCAGGACGGGATGTCTATTCACAATCTCGACACTTTGTTAACGTTTCTGTGGTACTTACAGCAGAGCAAGCGTAATCTCGCGAGATCACGCTGTAAATGACAGGTTACCGGGAGATTACGCTTTGCTCTACTGTAAGTACCAAACAATCGTTAACTAAGTGTCGGGATTGTGAATAGACATCCCGTCCTGGCTGGAAGGATTGTCTATTCACGGTCTAAACACTTTAGTAACGTAAATATGTCAGTATAAGACAGCACATAGAGAACAACGCAGTGTAACTATTCGCTGAATAAATGAATGGGGAGAAGTGCATGACGCTGATTGGTCAGCGTCATACACTTCTCTGTACAACGCCCACTTGGTCTAAAGTAAAAACACGCCCAGTTAGGCATTAAGAAAGTAATTAGCATAAAGCTAAAATCGCCCCTAACATGTTAAAAATAGATCGTTTTTCTAAATAAAAAGCACTGCTGTCACCTACATTACAGCGCCCATCTACTTATGCAGGAGATAGGGCACTTATAATGTGGTGACAGTCTCTTTAAGCCGCTGTATGTGCGGAGAAATGTTATCGGGTATAAAAGTGTTTGTATCAGGACTAATCACTACACCAAGAAATGTAACACTATCCGCCCATTGTAGAAGTGAGGGAAGAGCGGCCCCCCTGGCCGCCGCATCCACCGCCATTATCATAGATTTTGACCAGTTAACCATCAGACCAGCAAACAGTGTAAACCTATCAAAGAACAGAAGCCACGCACGCAGTGAACAATCAGGATCATTGAGAAAAACAAGAGTATCAGCGGTGTATAGTGAAACCTTCTCCTCTCTTCCTCCCACAGCATAACCCGTTATATCCAGGGATTTCCTTATGGCTATAGCTAGGGGCTCAATAGCTAATACAAATAGGGAGGGCGACAAAGGACATCCCTGTCTAGTTCCTCGCGCTAGGGAAAATGAGAGGGATATATGGCAGTTAGAGTTCACACTCGCTATGGGTTTGCGAATATAAGAGACGATACCATTGGATAAAGCGGTCTCCAAACCCAAATCTACATAATGTTGACCACAGATAAGGCCATTCTACTGAGTCAAATGCCTTCTCTAGGTCCAGAGAGGCTACGTCCTGCGAGCCAAGGGGGTTAGCGGCAGAGGAGAGATTAGTAAATAGCCTCTGCAAATTAACATCTGTAGCTTTACCTGGCATAAAACCAGATTGGTCAGGATGAACCACATGAGATATCACCTTCTGCAAGCACATAGCCAGTATTTTGGCCAGGATTTTAACATCGCAATTGAGAAGGGAGATGGGTCTGTAGGATCCACTATTGGTCGAATCTGTATGGGGCTTAGGGATCAGTACAATAAAGGCTTCTCTCATAGATGGAGGGAGGGTCACCTCCCCGCATAAGGACTGAAACAGGTCAAGAAGTCGCGGAGCAATCAATTTCACATGTAACTTATACCATTCAATAGGGAGCCTGTCCAGCCCCTGAGTTTTCCTGTTCGGGAAAGAGCTAATGGCCGCTGTAACTTCCTCCAAAGTAAGTTCAGCATCTAAAGAAACAGTATCTTCCTGTCTAGAGTAGGAAAGTCAATGGTATTGAGATACTCCTCCAGGCTAGGCATAGAGTATGTCACTTTGGATGAATACAGCTTGGCATAAAATTGGGTGACAGTTGGATTAATGGCCACAGGATCTGTTACCATCAGAGCAGTAGGGGACATGATTTCCACTATAGATTCGCTACCGTATCTTCTGTAGCCAGACATGCCAGTAAGAGCCCGTTTTTGTCACCCTGCTCAATGTATCTCTGTTGGGAGTATAATGTTTTCATTCTAGTTAGTTCTGTCAGAAATAAATTATATTCCCGTTGTTGGGCAGAAAAGTCAACTAAGTCAGAGGCATCACTGGAAGGTTAACCTGCTGCATCTCAGTACCACTTCTATGCGAGGAAACAGCCCTTATAACTACTCCCCTTGTATATGCTTTAAAAGCATCCCAAACTAAAGCACAATCCGCCGTGTCAACATTAATATTCTAAAAGCCCTGCAGTTCTATTTCCAGGGATGTCAGAACCTCCTTACAGGAGAGCCACAAGGGACTCAGTTTCCAAATTTTACGTTTAGCCACCTCAGGGAAACCTAAAGTGACCAGGAGGGGGAGTGATCAGAAATACCACTAGGAAGATAGTTCGCAGCAACTACGAAGACAAGAGCGGCCATATTACCAAATGCAAGATCAATTCGTGAAAAAGACCTATATGCCGGGGAGTGTCAGGAGTAAGCTCTAGAGAGGGGATGCCACATGCGCCATATTTCAGTTAAGTAATATGAATAAGCCCATGTCAAGAGGGAAGCACCGCTCGCCCTCCTCCCGCCTATCCAACTCCAGACAAAGAAGGAGATTGAAATCACCAAGGAGTAGGAGGGGTGCAGGGCCAAGGTCCGTCACCATTGCAATCACCCAATGCAGGAGCTGGACAGAAGCTGGGGGAGGATTATAAATATTCACTATGATGAACGGGGTAAAATATACTTGGCAAAACAAGATAATAAATCCACCTCTAGGGTCAGTTGTCACAGAGGTAATTATACATTGCAAACATTTGTGGACCAGCAAAGAGACCTCACAAGAATAGCTGGAGAACGAGGCATGATATCCATGCTTAATTCAGGGTCTATGCAGAGCCTTCAATCTAGAGCCCAACAGGTGGGTCTCCTAGAGAAGTATCATATAAAAGTTATAGGCGGAGATAAAGTTGAATATCAGCAATATCTTGAGCTTGTCGTTAAGGCCCCTGACATTCCAGGAGAGAACTTTAAGATATTGCAAAGTCTCCATTAAGGCCATAAAAAAAAACAAAACGGAAGATTTAGCTTATAAATCAAGACAGTGGAAGAATAAGGCTCCCAGCAGGAGTTACTCCCTTCAGCTGACTGGCGGGTCAAATTACCGATCCACAGACAATTATGCATCAATACTGTAAAAACTCTATTCTTATTAACAACGAAATGGGATACCCTCAGAACACGATCTAAAAGAGTGAGAAGATACGGTTCCCGCAGAGGTTCACATCCTTCAGCTAACTGGCGGGTCGCATTGCCGGTGCACACATAATCATGGACTGCATTCATTTGGTATATGAAAGACTGAAAGCTACACCAAATAAAACCCAACCCACCCCATCCTACCCATCCCTCCAAACATGAGATAGGCTTCATTCCCAGTGCAGAAACACACCTGCTCAAGGTAAAGGTAAAACTGGCATTTAGAAAATACGGTTTAAATGGTTAGAAGAAGGTGGGGGCAATCCCCTTCCTTGAGAATAAACATTTATGCAACATATATATGAATTGAAAATATTATAAGACAGATACTGGGTCATCATCAGATCAGCATACGTCCACTGGAGACGATCGGGATCTTCTGCTCTGGGTCAGATCTGGAAAAGAAAATAATGCACAATCCACATGACAATAAACAGTACAGTCAGAAAGAGCTATAGGAGAGATCATCTTCGGTGCGGAGCAAAGTTCATATTTATACTGAATCGCAGGACAGAATGACACAGTCCATCAAGAAGTGGTAGCTTATATTCCAGACCACTCCATCCAGGAGAAGACATCCTCTGGTTTATCCAAAAATATAGTAGAGCCATTGTGCACTAGCCTAAGCTTTCAGAGTAGGTCATGGAATATGGAATCTGATTCTCCCTCAGGGACTTTTTGGCCTCTGCAAAACGTTGCCTGTGTTTTTTTGTACTTCCAGAGAGTAGTCGGGGAAAACTCGTACATCCTGATTGTCGCATTTCAAAGGGCCTTATTTCCTGGCAAGCTCCAAGAGCTTATCTGTACCCTTGAAGTTGAGAAACTTGGCAATAAACGTATACGGAGTTGCTCCAAGTTGGAGAGCTCTGGTTGGAATACGGTGTGCTTGTGCCACGCAAAACATGGTAGAAAATGCTGGACCCGAAGATGTTTTGAACCAAGATTCCAGTAAGTCAGCAGCATCCGGATTTTCAACCCCCTCGGCAGAGCAACAAAGCGGATATTACACTGCCGCAAGCGATTCTCCATGTCGTCCATTTTAGCTTTCCAATTAAGTTGCTGGGATTCAAGAGTATCAACTTGAGCTCTAAGAGGAGTCAAAATGTCGTCTATATAACAGATCCTGGCTGCCCCTATAGTTACTCCACTTAGTCATATTATATAGATCTTTCCTTTGCGTTCATGAAAAAGACTTTCGTTTAAAAGTAAAGCTTCCATTAAAAACCTTTCTTTTGTTTGCCAACCTAGCTATGGCATGCCGTCATCTTAGGAGATTTGCTTCAGCAGTGTTCTTGTGATCAAAAAGTCTGTGAAGTATGAAGTATTTTATTTTATGTGCTTGCTCAAGATATAGCGATGATCTCACAGCTATAGAAATCTCTATACATGTCCTAAAATAACCTAATGAAGACCAAAGAAATATTCCATCAATACACCATCATTTTTTAAACATGCATTTTGGTATTACCGTATTTCTCTATACTATAAGACGCACCCAGGTTTTAGAAAACAGAAAATAGGAAAATAATTAATATTTTATTACTTTTACTAGTTTTACAAAGCAAAAACTATTTGTTAAAAAAAATTATTTGTTCTGTTTCACCACATTTCTGAGTGGGATTCTTTGGTACATACGATTTTTTTTCATTTTTTTTTATCACTATTTTATCATTTTTTACATTGTGCTTGGGGAAAAGTTTTTTTTTTTTAACTTCTAATATTTTTTTACACTCCTGAAAATGTATCTAACTTTTTTTTTTTACACATTTTATTAGTTCCACTAGGATACTTGAACCAGCGATCTTTAGATCGCTGGTACAATACACCGCAATACATGGATGAGTTACGGAAACAGCGTGACTCGCTGAGCTACGCTGTTTCCGTAATTCCCATAGTAGTGAATAGCAGTTACATGCAACGCTGTTTCCACAACTACTATTCACTTCTATGGGAGTTACGGAAACAGCGCAGCTCAGCAATTAACGCTGTTTCCGTAACTCGACCATGTACACTGTTTTCAGAACTGCCAAGTTCCGGAAACAGCATAGCTCGCGGTGCTACGCTGTTAACGTAAGTCCCATTCACTTCTATGGGAGTTACGGAAACAGCGTATCTCAGTGAGCACTCGGCGGTTTCCGTAACTTCTGACCACCTAATCAGGAAGTGGCCGGGAGACAGAGGAGCGAGTGAGATAGAACGGGATATAGGGAGCCCCGTTCTAGAGATAGGTGTGGGTCCCAGAGGTGGGACCCACATCTATCTGACATTTATGACATATCCTGTGGATATGTCATAAATGTCCTTCATGGGAAGACACGTATAAATGCCACGGTCGCTATTGACCATGTCATTTAACTAGTTAAATGGCGAGGAACAGCACCATCGCTGTTCTCCCCACTTCGTGATGTGCCGGCACATCATGGTCGGGAAGGGGTTAAGTAAGAAGCAGTAAGGGGGCCCATTCTCTGCCGGGTCCCTTGACTGCCAACTATAAGACGCAGGAACTTTTTAGCAAGATTTATTCTTGCTAAAAACTGCGTCTTATAGTCTGAAAAATACAGTATATATTTTTAACTTGACTTTCGTGAGTGCTCCCCTGGACTTTATAATATACAAAAACAAATCGCCTTCTAGAAACAGATTTCCACTAGAGTTTCATCCACTTAAATAGTAGATTATTTTGCCACAAATCAATATATATTTAAAATCTTGGCCCACCTTGGTCAACAGCAATTTCATGATATATACATATTATGGCATTTCTCCAATTTTGTGTATTCTTTTTCATAGATCGAATAGAATTCTTCTGCTAGTGGATTTTCTAGGCAACTATGGAGAATCCTATTAGTCCTTAGCTTCCATGGTTATTATTGGATCAACACTAGTACAGTAAGTAGGTGAACCTACATGTTAATAACTTTATAATTAAAACTAACTTAAAGGGTGACTCGATCCAAAATGAAAAAATCAGATTTTCATGGAGTTCTGTCTGATTTCTCCCTTAGATTTATTTACTTGGGGTCCTTAAGATGGAATGAAAAGGAAATTGTGAGGAGATGAGTTGTCACCAATAACCTTCTGGTCAATATTCTTTAATTATCTGTTTCAAGGCTGATTTATCAATAAAAATTCAAGTCATTCCTCAGGCAGCCATCTATGTGAATTAGATGTAGTTGTGTGTAACCTGCATATTTTGCGTCTTCTCCTGCCCTTTTAATCATTTCTGTATTTCTCTCTGTTCTTAATGGACGGCTCTTCCTGGTGTGGATCTGAAGAGCTGTGCTTTGCGCTCTGACCAATCAGGAGTCTCCTCCATGCTGCTCCCCCTCCCCTCTAATAGCATGAGTCTCACACACATGATGAGGCAATATAACTGCAGCATCATCCTCCTCCTCTCCCTCCATTTTCCTATTTTCTGTGTACTCATCTACTAAAGACTAGATTTTTACTGAAAGCAGAGGTCTCTGAATAATTATTTATTTCTGTGAAATAATAAATTGTAAGGAGAGGTGCACTTTAAATAAACATGATAAATTGCAAATGACTTTGTATACATGTGCCACAGCTAAAACAACACAATATATTCTAATTACAGAAATATAGCACATTGAGAAAACGGAGGAAAGTTGTTATCAATGTTATACAACTTATAGCTATATGCCCTTTTCATAGCATGAATCACTAGTATAGAATTAGAGGCTGATAAAATGTGGGGGCTGTTGTTGACTAATAAATGGACACCCATTGAGTCAATAATGCATAAATAATAGTACTATAGGGAATAGCAGACAATCATAGAAAATCTCAACAACGGGAACCCCGGCAATCAGCTTGGGGATCCTAAAACTTGGAAAGGACTTAAGGCTCTTTTACATGGGCAAATGATCGGGCAAATGAGTGTTCGGATGAACATTCGTTCCCGATCATTGCTCTGTGTAAACAGGGCAACGATCACCCAATGAACGTGCAAACGCTCATTCATCGGCAGATCATATTGTTTATGCAGCACAAAATATTATCGTTGTCGGCAGCACTTCTCCTTGTGTAAACAGAGAGATGTGCTACCGAAATGATGTAGATGCATGGGGACGAGCAATCATAGTAATAATAGATCGTCCCAATACATAGCTCCTTGTGAAAGGAGCAAATGAGCGCCAATCAGCGTGTTGTCTCGTTGATTGGCACTCGTTTTTATGGCCCAAAGTCCCTATGTATCTGAAATTGCACAGCGAATTATATTTTATTGTAGTGAATGGCTCAACAATTGACTGTGATGAAATATACAAAAAAATCATTATGAATTGCTGTGACTGGCTGACCATAGCATAAATACTTCACAAGTCAAATAAAACTCATTTCAATAAAAACAGTTCGGGATTTATCCTTAAATTGCATGGATTAGAGCAAATCAGTGGCTACCATAAGCAATGACGGGGTTCATGGAAAATTGCTGCTCATACAGTTCATCCATCAGGAATTTGATGGCAAAATATTGATTATGCCGAATTTCTAGTGCAATCTTTTTATAGTTTCCTGTAGATGCTGCAAATTTTGTTGCATATTATGAGCTTGCTGTAAAAACAACCCCGTTCAGATGAAATTTCACTCGCAGAAATTTCTGCAAGAAAATCTGCTTGTGTTCAGGGGGCCTAAGGGTACAGCAGATTTGTAGCAGACATTTCTGCGACTGTTCTATTTATCTGAAAAGGGTTTGCCACTGCAAAAACAACCCCATTCAGATGTATGGAATTGTTTTTTTGTCACAGATATTTCTGCAACAAATGTGCCACATGTGAACATAGCCTAACAATGATTTAATCTTCTGCTTCATTATTCATTGAAATACCTGTTAAAATTCACAAATACCTGTGAATAATTCACAGTATATCGTATAACCCAGAGAAACGTTAATACATTGAAAATTAAGGAACTTGTTGAAATTCCTAAATGGTAACTGAAGACTTCAAGCCCCGAATATTAACCAGGGGACATACACAGAAGTCATATAGGACCCCATAATAAAATTAAATAGAGTAGAGTTTTTTGGTTGGGTACCCCCTCAATGTTCCAAAATAGAGGTCTGCTAATAAACAGTGATTCTCACTCTGGTGGACTCAGCATGTCCGTGTAATACATTACAAGTCCAATTCCGACGCATGTAATACTATATTTGCAATAGAGGGGCTTCCGCATGGGAAATGTACAGTCGACGACAACTATTGCCTACAAAATCAGCTGTTTCCGGGGTTATGAGAAGCCAGGCCAGATCATGTTAATTCCCCTTGCTGTCTGTGTCTACCTCTGTAGAGCAATATTATACAATATATACACTATTAAGATTATTATTATTTTTTTATCATATCATTTTTTATTGTTGTTTCATTATATAACAAAATATTTTATACTACACAACAAAAAAATGAAGAAAATGTTCCGAGTTAACATTATATGAAACAAAATATTATGAATTACAGACACTATCCAAAAAGTCAATGCAGGAAAATCAACATTCACCCACTAAAACCCTGGAAATATTGCGTGGGGAGTGTAGAAAGAGAGAGAAAGAAAAAGAAAAGAGAGAGAAAAAAAACCCAAAACATTACTCGTCAAACAAATACTAACTCATTTTAAACCAGCCCTAAGGGCTTTTTCTATTCAGGGGATAGTTCTACTATCCACCTGTTTCAGATCAAAAATGCCCTTTCCTCTTTACTTAGCGTCAAGTAATATGATCTTTCTAAAATTCTATTCACCTGATGGTGGCATTCTACTTCTCGTGGGAAGTCTTTTGAGATCCATTTATAAATGATAACCAATCTTGCCAAAAACAAAATCTTTTTAATTTGTTTGCTACAACTACAGTCTTTCAAAAGAGCGGAGGTGCCAAAAATTCCGTAAAAGTTTTTAGTTGTGCATTATTAAATAAATGTGACATCTGAATAGGGTTGTTTTAGCAGCGGCAAACCCTTTTCAGATGAACAGAACATTTGCAGAAATGTCTGCTACACATCTGCCCCAAATTATTAAAATTTTCTTCCTGGTGTCGTATACCAGGGAGAAAAGTTTAATAATTTGACCACGTAACAGGTATACGGCTGATAAACACAGCGGGCAGAGAGTGACGTCACCAGTTATGCGCCCCATGGCAGCATCGGGAAACTGAGCCAATTTTGAATCTGTAATTACATTACAAATGTAAGCACATTCCCAAGTAAAAAGCACTAACACATAAAAGTTTTAACTCAGAAATAGGCTATTGCTAAAAAGTTGTAATATTGCCAGATTACTTACCATTTATATCATACTTTAATGCCTGGATTTTAGTTGGCTCAGGGACTGTCCCCATGAACGGTGCATTCATACTGAGACTACATGAACCATACGTGTCTGCACAAATTTACTGTGCCTTTTAACAGTACTGTAATTGGTGGCTTCACAAGCAGTATATGGTACATGCATTATGTCATTTCTAGCAATCGATATAAAAGACACTGTCATATCCAGTGTCTAGAAATGATGTTTTTATATCTGTGGCTAAGTCTTTCTTATTGGCATTTATTACGCTCTGTAATAGGATATGTGAAGGCTTATATGATTGGAAAGCAAAGTTATTATTAAGCACCTACGAGTAGATTACTTTTTGCTTATTCAAAGTGCATCTACCACTAGGACGGTCACCTATAATTTATATAGAATAAAATACCAGAGACATTACTAGAATTCATAGAGCTCAATAGCAATGCCAGGAATGAGCCCTCAACTTGTTGGCAGTAAACTGAACTGTAGTAATACAAATAACAGCATAGCAAACAAAGGATGAATAGTAGAGTCATAAATCAGATCTGCACAAAGGGGAATCCATATAGTACAGTAGATATGGACAACTAAAAAGAAAAAAACTTTCCTGCATCTACATAGGACCCTTCAGCCTCTGGGCCCCTCTGCTATGCCCATGGAGCCTACATAGTATCTGTGCCTACTAAAAGGTCTTCTAAGGGGTGACAGGGGTTAGACCAGGGGTAAGCAACCTGTGGCACTGGTGCCACAGCTGGCACGTGGGGCATGGTTTTCTCCTGGGACACTTCCCTCTCCCATAGTAAAGTGTCATTGTGTGCTTTGCGGCACTGATCACTAGGAGAGAGATAGCACTGCTTCATTGTGTTTGTCACCGCTGAACACTTGTCAAGCACACAACACTCCTCCCTCCTGCTGATCAATGCCACAAAGTTTAGTATCTGCTCTGTAAAAGAAAAAGTTAACAGCTCTCTCTCTTGTGTGCACCCCCCAAGCTGTTCAATAGCCATTGTCTCTTCTATGTCAACCCCCCCAAGCTGGTGTTTAGTAGCCGCAGTTTCTCCTATGTTCATCTCTTCAAGTAGGTGCTCAGTGGTTGCTACCTCTCCTGTGTCCAGCCCCCACAAGTTGGTATTTAGTAGCCAATGTCTCTCCTGCGTGTAGTTTCCCCTAGCTGGAATTCAGTAAGCATAGTCTCTCGTGTGTGCAGCTCCCCTAGCTGATGCTCAGTAGCCGCGGTCTCTCCTATGTGCACCCCTTCAAGTAGGGGTTCAGTAGTCACTACCTTTCCTGTGTGCAGTGCCGCCAAGCTGGTATTCATTAGCCGCGGTCTCTCCTGTGTGCAGCTCTCCCCAGCTGGTGTTCAGTAGCCGCGCTCCCTCCTATGTGCACCCCCCTAGCTAGTGTTCAGTAGCCTTGTATGCACCACAAATGGATCATCTTTGTAAAGAAAGTCAGGGACAAGGGTCACACTGAAATGTAAGTTTAATTAACTGATTAATTGGTTTATGTCACATACGTGGTAACAGTTTGCCTTATATTACATTCATGTCTGTATGACACACTGAGTACTTCATCATTGATTTTTGCCAAACCCTGGATCAGACTGTAGTAATGCTGCAGTTTACATAGGAGGTATATGTCGGGAAATACTTACGACGTATACCTGCGTTTAAAGCGTATGCCACTATGGGGTCCTACTGTACCACTATATGCCTATGATTTTATACAGAGACACATATAGGTTGTTGTTTTGTTAAATTCATCTACAAATTCATCAGAAAAACAAGTTGTGGCATTCTATATCCCATGTCATATTATAGAGTACATACAACACTGAACAGAGCACATGGAGTCTATGCTGCTCTATAGTATTGTGTCACCATACAGCCTACTGCACATGGCTCTGCAGTGCCCATGAGGCCCAAATGTAAGTAGTTCACCTTGAATGACTCTATAACATTAAACATTAAACTTTACAGGACAGTTTCCCCATGGAACACAATGCACATAATTTATTTTAACCATAGATGTAACTGGCTTTATAATTGGTTTTTTAGACTTTTCAGATTTTTTTGAACCAAAGCTAAAAAGGCTTGTAAAAGTACACTGCCACTCCGGTTATTATGAAATACCATCTGTCCTGATAAATAGACTTCTGTGCTTGCTGGCATTTTGGCTGTATTATTTTTTTCCTTTTCTTGCACACTGGAGACCTTTAGCTTTTTGTTAAAAATGTTATACACATCAAAGCCATTGTTATTATTACTGTTATTACTATTACTTTCATTGTTATTATTATTACTGTTGTTATTATTATTAATATTATTATCACTACTATTATTATTATTGTCATTAATATTCTTATTATTACTGTTACTAGTATTAATATTTTGTTGTTATTATTATTACTACTACTTTTATTAATATTCTCCTTATCATTATAATGAGACCAAAGTCTAATATTTGCTTTTTCATTTTTGTTTTTCAGTCCCCGCCTACCAAGAGCCATAACTTTTTTCTTTTTCCATCAATAGAGTGGTGTGAAGGCTTATTTTTTTTGTGGGAGAAGTTGTAGTTTCTATTGAGACCATTTAACCACTTAGTGACCAGCCTATTTTAAACCTTAATGAACAAAGTATTTTTGGCGTTTTCCATCGTCGCATTCCAAGAGCTATAACTTTTTTATTTTTGCATCGACATAGCTTTAAAGGACTTTTTTTTTTTTGCGGGACAAGTTCTATTTTTTAATAGCACCATTTTGGGGTGCATATATTCTGTTGATTAATCTTTATTAACTTTTTTGGGGGTAATAGAAAATTACACAGCAATTTCAGTTGGGGTCGTTACAGACCCGGTAATACCAAATATGGGAAACTTCGTAAGGGGAAAAGTGGGGTTTTCATTCTATTTTCTTTGGGGTTTTTAATTATTGATTTATTTAACTTTATTGAACTTTTTTTTTAAAAATTTTTTACTAGTCCCACTAGGGGACTTTACTATGCGATTGTTTAATCGCTTTTATAATACACTGCAATACTTCTGTATTGCAGTGTATTATTGCCTGTCAGTGTAAAACTGACATGCATCTGTTAGGCCATGCCTCTGGCATAGCCTATCAGCGACTACTAGTGGCAGACCTGGGGGCCTTTGTTAGGCCCCCGGCTTGCCAAAGATACCACTGGTACCTTGCGATCGCATGCAGGGTGCCGATGGGCTAGAGGTGGAGCCCCCTCCCCCTCAAAAACACTTAGATATGGCGCTCGCTATTGAGCGCTGTATCTAAGGGGTTAAATGGGCGGATTTCGATCCGCCTGCTCGATCAGCGCTGATCTATGCCCTCACCTACCGGAGGCTGCTGAGAGCATGGAGTTTTAACTCCTCACCGCGCCGCTTATTTATTCTGATGCAGCGCCATGAAAAGGCGTATGCATCAGAATAAAGGCCATTAGTGGCTGCCGTGAATAGGCGTATTGGCAGTCACTAATGGGTTTTAAGTCCATATAATGTAGTGAAAAAAAATATTTGCGGGCTGAAATTGGAAAAAAACAGCGATTCCTCCATTGTTTTTGGGTTGCGTTTTTTTACGGTTTTCAACATGCAGTAAAAATTACTACTTAACTTTATTCTGTGAATAAATAGGGTTGCGGTGATACATTTATTTACGTAGGTTGTTTTATATTTTACTACTTTTACAAAAAAAAATCTACTTGTTAAAAAAAATGTAAAAAAATTATTTTGTTTCACCACATTCCGAGAGCCGTAACTTTTTTATTTTTTTGTCGATTGAGTTGTAGTTTTTATTGGTACCATTTTTTGGTACACACAACTTTTTGAATACTTTTTATAAAAAAAATTTGGAGCACTAAGGTGACCAAAAAAGTAATTTAGGCGTTCTAAATTCTGTTTTTTTTTACGTCATTCACTGTGCGTTAAATACTGGTATTTTGTATTAGTTTGGACTTTTACGGACACAGCGATACCAAAATTCTTTATTTATTTATTTTACATTACTTTAGAGAAAAAATGGGAAAAGGTTTTTTTGTTTACTTTTACTATTTATTTTTTCACTACTAATAACCTTATTTAACTTTTTTTTTTACACATTTTATTAGCCTCCCCGTGGGATTTGAACCAGCGATCGTTAGAATACACTACTATACAAACAGCTGACACCCACAGCATATGGAGCGAGATCAGCGTGCTATTATGTCATGGTGCGAAGAGAAAATTGCAATTTTCCACTGATATGCCATTTTAGTGCACAATATGTTGTACCTAGTTTGTGCCACTGAAGACAAATACCTCATAAAATTTTAAGCACTTTCTCCCAGGTTTGGCAATGCCATATATGCGGACATAAACTGCTTTTTGGGAACGCTGCGCGGAGTACATCAGGGTATATGTAAGCTGTGCGAGGTACATCAGGATATATGTAAGCTGTGCGGAGTACATCAGGGTATATGTAAGCTGTGCGAGGTACATCAGGGTATATGTAAGCTGTGCGGAGTACATCAGGGTATATGTAAGCTGTGCGAGGTACATCAGGGTATATGTAATCTGTGAGGAGTACATCAGGATATATGTAAGCTGTGCGGAGTACATCAGGGTATATGTAAGCTGTGCGAGGTACATCAGGGTATATGTAAGCTGTGCGGAGTACATCAGGGTATATGTAAGCTGTGCGAGGTACATCAGGGTATATGTAATATGTGCGGAGTACATCAGGGTATATGTCAGCTGTGCGGAGTACATCAGGATATATGTAAGCTGTGCGGAGTACATCAGGGTATATGTAAGCTGTGCGGAGTATATCAGGGTATATGTAAACTGTGTGAGGTACATCAGGGTATATGTAAACTGTGGAGTACATCAGGGTATATGTAAGCTGTGCGGAGTACATCAGGGTATATGTAAGCTGTGCGGGGTACATCAGGGTATATGTAAGCTGTGCGGGGTACATCAGGGTATATGTAAGCTGTGCGGGGTACATCAGGGTATATGTAAGCTGTGTGGAGTACCTCAGGGTATATGTAATCTGTGCGGAGTACATCAGGGTATATGTAATCTGTGCGGAGTACATCAGGGTATATGTAAGCTGTGCGGAGTACATCAGGGTATATGTAAACTGTGTGAGGTACATCAGGGTATATGTAAACTGTGGAGTACATCAGGGTATATGTAAGCTGTGCGGAGTACATCAGGGTATATGTAAGCTGTGCGGGGTACATCAGGGTATATGTAAGCTGTGCGGAGTACATCAGGGTATATGTAAGCTGGTCGGAGTACATCAGGGTATATGTAAGCTGTGTGAGGTACATCAGGGTATATGTAAACTGTGGAGTACATCAGCGTATATGTAAGCTGTGCAGAGTACATCAGGGTATATGTAAGCTGTGTGGGGTACATCAGGGTATATGTAAGCTGTGCGGAGTACATCAGGGTATATGTAAGCTGTGCGGAGTACATCAGGGTATATGTAAGCTGGTCGGAGTACATCAGGATATATGTAAACTGTGTAGTACATCAGGGTATATGTAATATGTGCGGGTACATCAGGGTATATGTAAGCTGTGCGGAGTACATCAGGGTATATGTAAACTGTGTGGAGTACATCAGGGTATATGTAAACTGTGCAGAGTACATCAGGGTATATATAATCTGTGCGGAGTACATCAGGGTATATGTAAGCTGTGTGGAGTACATCAGGGTATATGTAAGCTGTGTGGAGTACATCAGGGTATATGTAAGCTGAGCGGAGTACATCAGGGTATATGTAATCTGTGCGGAGTACATCAGGGTATATGTAAGCTGTGTGAGGTACATCAGGGTATATGTAAACTGTGCGGAGTACATCAGGGTATATGTAATCTGTGCGGAGTACATCAGGGTATATGTAAGCTGTGCGGAGTACATCAGGGTATATTATAGCTGTACGGAGTACATCAGGGTATATGTAATCTGTGAGGAGTACATCAGGGTATATGTAAGCTGTGCGGAGTACATCAGGGTATATGTAATCTGTCAATACCTATAAAGTCCAGGCCAGACAGAAAACCTGTTTTAGCAATAACATCCATATACGTCAATACTGGATGGAGAATACCTATGAAGACATATATAGACAACAATACTAGAAGTGTAAATAACCATAGTACAAGTAAAGCACTAACCAATATCCCAAAAATATATCTTTACTTGGAAAATATTTAAAAACATACATAGACCATCACATACAATATAAAACAACACATAATAAAAATGTGGTATTGGTATCTAGGAGCAACAAATGTATCATATTATACATCCATGGAATCAAACAGTGTATTGTCAAGGTATTGACAATACTGTACAAGAATACCTCAACAGTTAACGGTATACTAAATATGTACACATTGGACAAAAAATACAAATGACAGTGTCAGAGAGACTAATCCAAGATATAAAAAATATATAAAGTCAGGATCAGATCCATGTCAAATACCAACCCATATTCTGCATGTCTGCCCCTAAATGAGTCATGGCGGGGGGGGGGGGGGGAGTTTTTTTTGGGGGTGGGTATTTTATGTGTAGTCATTCTAAAAAAATTTTTTGCACTTTACTTTTAATTTTTTATTACTATGGTCTGTCCCTCAAAGGTCAAAAAAGATCTTTGGGGAACTTTATATATTTTTTTTCTTTCTTTTACACCATGCTTTTCCACTGTAACTGGAGCTGCACAGCAGCCCCAGTTACAGGGGAAATCAGCCCTCTCATAGTGACTATTGTCACTAATAGGGCTGTGCTGGGTCTAGTAAGACCCAGCAGCAGTATGTAACTAACGGCACCCGAATATCATAAGACCAATAGAGACAGCGGCGCGGCCGCTGCCTCTATTCCTGTACACAGCGTTCATTGAGCGCTGTGTAAAAGAGATCGGAGAAGACAGAGGCAGCGAAAGCTGCTTCTATCTTCTCCTCAGGGTCCCCGGCACTCACTGACAGCCGGAGACCCGACATTCAGCTGCCTGATCGCTCAGGCAGCAAGTTAAAACCCGAGCCGTAAATAGTCTATGGCGCCGGTTTTAAGGACCCTGACCGCTGGCCGTAAAAACACAGCCAGCGGTCGGGAACCAGATAATTAAAGACTTATTAGGGTATGTGCACACACAAAATAAAAAACTTTTTAAAATATGGAGCTGTTTTCAAGGGAAAACAGCTCCTGATTTTCAGAAGTTTTTTAATCAAAGTCGCGTTTTTCGTGGCATTTTTAATGGCCGTTTTTGGAGCTGTTTTTCTATAGAGTCTATGAAAAATGGCTCCAAAAACGGCATGCACTTCTTTTTCGCTGCTTGTAATAAACGCCCTGTCGGAACAGAACGCCGTTTTCCCATTGAAATCAATAGCCAGATGTTTGGAGGCATTCTGCTTCTGATTTTTCGTCCATTTTTCGGGCCGTTTATGGCCAGAAAAACAGCCGAAAACACTCCGTGTGAACATACCCTTATAGGAAAAAAATCTATTTTTGCTTTTTTATCTTATAACTTTTATTTTTACACTTTTATAAAACATTTTTATTAACTTTATTTTATGTACCACAAGGGGACTAGAAGACATGTAGCAATGATCGCTGCTATAATACAATACACTACCTACTAAGTGTAATATATTGTAACTGTCATTGTGATGCTGCCGTACATGGCAGGCCTGGAGGCCATTGTCTGGCTTCCGTTTGCCTTGCCAACGCACCCCCCGTGATCACATAGTGGACGGTGCCTATGTGCTTAAAACCCCTTAAATGCGGAGAATGCAATCGATTGCCACATTTATGGGGTTATTTGCCAAAATCAGCCACGTTGGACCACTGGCCGGCAGCAGTGGAGTGCTAGCTGTTGGGGACAGCTGACCTCCCGGTTCTCGGACGTTCCCGGACGTTGGGACAGTGTGCGCCGGGAACCGCGCAGTAACTGTACGTCCTCCTGCGGTAAAGAACCCCTCACCAGGACTGGCAGTTAGGTCAAGGTGTGGGAAGGGGTTAAATAAAAAAATGTAAGCATTCCAAATCTGTATGTTCAATTAGGTATTTTTTTTAAATTTTTTTATTAAGGAAGATTGTTAAAACAATATATGTATAGTGAATTTCCTGTGATTGATAGTGTTCCATGGTCCACCTAGACAATAACATTATTGATGTGACTTAAGATACTACATAAACCAAAAAAAGTAAATACAATAAAAAGCCTGCTCCTTCTGCTGTATCTCACTCACTCCCTCCATCCTTCCCCTTTCTCTGTCTGGGTATGTTAAAAAGCAAGAAAAATAGACTATAAAAAGCAAATATAAAGCGAGCAATTGTAGCCTGTTACATTGTAAAAGAGGGCCCATTCTTTCTTTTTTTGGGGAAATATTCTCCTTTTTTACTCCTCCATATTATAATGTTTGATTACCATCTGACTTAGTAATTCTCTAAAACTTTACCACCATTTAAATGATCAAGTATGAGTAGAAGACCCCAGAAAAATATATTCAGCCAAGTGCTATAATTGCTTGACTGCTTGGAAAAAGCTTTATTTTGTGTTATTTGAGTTCTTATCTTATTGCGTTGTAAAAAAATAAAAAAAAAAGCAGTTTCACCTTGCAAAAGTAGCAATTTTAGATGTTATTTCACTCTGGGAATGCATTTCTGTTTTTTTTTTTATTTTAGATGCTACAGTATATTGTGAAAACGACATAACCTTACAGTAGTCAAGTAGCTAGGAACCTGTAAATCATCGGTAAAGCACCACTCTATATTACTACTCGTCTGTGAGGGAGAGAAATAGAAAAGCTGTAAAGTTTACACAAAGCACCCGCAGCAATTTGTACATCAAAATACACTGGTAATCAGAAATAGACTTAGAGATTGAATCTTGAGAATAATTTATCATTTTAAACCATTTTATATTATTTATTTATGTTTGAAATCTTAATTTTTCACTCCCTTTTATTCATAATATTCCATTAACACGTTAAATGCTCACTAACTTTTCAACAAACTTTGCATAATTGAATAGTACAAGTTAATATAAGAAACGTTATAATATATCTTATTAGAGAAAAATACCTCTTCCTCCACTTCTCAGGCTCCTTTTTCCACCCCCTCCTCAAGACAAGATGGACTATTAGTGTAATGACGGGGGGTAGGGAAACGGACAAGTGAGCCCTAATCTACCCGCCACTCTGTCCCTGCCTACTTGTAACGACCCGCCCTAGGCGACGGGGTACAACTTGGCGGCGGTCCCTACGCTCAGTAAGTGCACGAGACAAACAGACAAGGGAACACAAAGCAAAGGGAAAGGGGCAGTTGCCCACGGCAACACCGTGAGCAACAAGAATGGTGAACGAGCCGAGTCAAAACCAGGAGTGCACGAGGTACCAAACGCAGAGCAGGAGAGTAGTCAGTAAGCCAGGGTCAGTATGGAGCAGGATCAAATAGTCAGAAGCTGTAGCTGGGCCAGGAAACCACACGAGAAGAATCACAAGCAAAGGAGGAACAGGAAAGGCAGGTATAAATAGACAGAGGGCGGGAGCTAGCTCCGTCTGGCCAGGCTGCGATAGGCTCTCCCACTCCTAAGCCTGCCATCCTGAGTGGTGGAAGATGGAGTCAGTCTCAGAGACACAGACTCAGGTGCAGACTGATTACCTATGGGAGTATACACAGAAGTTGCGCCTGGCAGATCCTTTACAGTACCCCCCCTTTTATGAGGGGCCACCGGACCCTTTCTAAGTGGAACTGGTTTATTGGGGAAACGAAGGTGGAACTTCCTGACCAATACCCCAGCGTGAACATCCCGGGCGGGTACCCAAGTCCTCTCTTCAGGTCCGTATCCTCTCCAATGGACCAGGTACTGGAGGGAGCCTTGGACCATCCTGCTGTCCACAATCTTGGCCACCTCGAATTCCACCCCCTCAGGGGTGAGAACGGGAACAGGAGGTTTCCTCGAGGGAGCCACGGACGGGGAGCAGCGTTTAAGGAGGGAGGCATGAAACACGTCGTGTATTCGAAAAGATGGGGGCAACTCCAGTCGGAAGGAGACAGGATTGAGGACTTCAATGACCTTATACGGCCTTATACGGCCGAATAAACCGGGAAGCAAACTTCTTGGACGGGACCTTAAGGCGCAAGTTCCTAGACGATAACCACACCAGATCCCCGACCATAAACAAGGGGTTAGCAGAACGTCTTCTATCAGCCTGTTTTTTGTACGCTCTGGGCCCACACTGTGCACAGTTCCCGATGAACGACCTCTACCTCGGGATGGTTGGAACTACCAGGTGAAACGGAGGAGAACCGTGGATTAAACCCAAAATTGCAGAAAAAGTGGGAGACACCTGACGAGTTACTGACCCGGTTATTAAGGGAAAATTCGGCGAGGGGAATGAATGAGACCCAATCATATTGACAGTCAGAGATAAAACACCTTAAATATTGTTCTAGAGACTGATTAGTCCTCTCCGTTTGGCCATTAGTTTCAGGATGGAAGGCAGAGGAGAAGGACAGATCAATCTCCAACTTTTTACAGAAGGCTCTCCAAAACAATGAAACAAATTGTACCCCTCTGTCCGAAACAATATCGACAGGGACCCCATGGAGACGCAGGATGCGTTTGACAAACAAGGTAGCTAACGTCTTGGCGTTGGGTAGTTTCTTGAGGGGCACAAAGTGGCACATCTTACTGAAGCGGTCTACTACCACCCACACCACCGACTTGCCTTGAGATGGAGGCAAATCGGTGATAAAATCCATGGAGATATGGGTCCAAGGTCTCTGGGGAATGGGCAAAGAACGTAGTAAGCCCGCTGGTCGGGACCTGGGAGTCTTGGACCTAGCACAAACCTCACAAGCGGCGACGTAGGCCTTAACGTCTTTAGGCAACACAGGCCACCAATAGTTTCTGGCAATGAGGTGTTTGGTACCCAGGATGCCTGGATGACGAGATAGTGCGGAGTCATGATTTTCCCTAAGTACCCTTATCCGGTATTGGAGGGGAACAAACAGCTTGTCCTCAGGAATGTTCCCGGGAGCTGAACCTTGATCAGCTGCAATATCAGAGACTAAATCAGAATCAATGGAAGAAATGATTATACCAGGAGGCAAAATACAAGCAGGATTCTCCTCCGAAGGAGGACTGGCCATGAAGCTAAGCGACAGTGCATCGGCCTTAATATTTTTAGACCCAGCCCTATAGGTAACCAAAAAGTTGAATCTGGTAAAAAATAGCGCCCATCGGGCTTGTCTCGGGTTGAGCCTCCGGGCAGATTCTAAGAAAACCAGATTCTTGTGGTCGGTAAGGACCGTTACCGGGTGCCTAGCCCCCTCCAGGAAGTGGCGCCACTCTTCAAATGCCCATTTAATGGCTAAGAGTTTGCGGTTGCCAATATCATAGTTACTCTCAGTGGGCGAAAACTTCCTGGAGAAGTAGGCACAGGGGCGGAGATGGGTGAGGGAACTGGTACCCTGGGACAAGACAGCCCCCACTCCCACCTCGGATGCGTCAACTTCCACGATAAATGGCTCCATTTGGTTGGGCTGAACCAGCACAGGGGCCAAGATAAAGCACTTCTTAAGGACCTCAAAAGCCTGGTCAGCCTCAGGAGGCCAGTGGAGGAGATCAGCACCTTTGCAAGTGAGGTCCGTAAGAGGCTTAGCGATGACCGAGAAGTTAGCAATAAATCTCCTGTAATAATTAGCGAGCCCCAAAAAACACTGTAACGCCTTCAGGGAGGCAGGTTGGACCCATTCCGCCACAGCCTGGACCTTGGCGGGATCCATGCGGAATTCATGAGGAGTGAGGATTTGACCCAAAAATGGTATCTCCTCTACCCCAAACACACATTTTTCGGTTTTCGCAAACAGTTTGTTTTCCCGAAGGACCTGGAGCACCTTCCTGACATGTGGGAGGACCGGTCCTTGGAAAACACCAGTATGTCATCAAGGTACACTACAAGTAATACCCCCAGGTAATCTCTCAAAATCTCATTTATGAAATTCTGGAAGACCGCAGGAGCATTACACAACCCAAAGGGCATGACGAGGTATTCGAAATGACCTTCGGGCGTGTTAAACGCAGTCTTCCACTCATCCCCCTCTTTGATGCGGATAAGGTTATACACCCCCCGTAGATCAAACTTAGAGAACCATTGGGCCCCCTGAACCTGATTAAAGAGATCAGGAATCAAAGGAAGGGGATACTGGTTCCTTACAGTGACCTTATTTAAGTTACGGTAGTCAATGCATGGCCTAAGACCACCATCCTTCTTCCCTACGAAGAAGAAGCCAGCACCTACCGGAGAAGTAGAGGGGCGAATGTAACCCTTGGCCAGGCATTCCTGGATATACTCTCTCATGGCTTCACGTTCGGGACAAGAAAGATTAAATATCCTACCCTTAGGGAGCTTAGCTCCTGGTACCAATTCAATTGCGCAATCGTATTCTCTATGAGGAGGTAACACTTCGGAGGCCTCCTTAGAGAAAACTTCAGCGAAGTCCTGAACAAACTCAGGTAGCGTGTTCACCTCCTCAAGGGGAGAAATAGAATTAACAGAAAAACATGACGTCAAGCATTCATTACCCCATTTGGTAAGCTCCCCAGTATTCCAGTCAAACGTGGGATTATGCAACTGCAACCAGGGAAGGCCTAAAACCAAATCGTAACATAATCCCTGCATCAACAGTACAGAGCACTGCTCCAAATGCATGGAGCCAACAAGGAGTTCGAAAACAGGGGTATGCTGTGTAAAATAACCATTAGCAAGAGGAGTGGAGTCGATACCCACTACCGGGACAGGTTTAGGCAAATCAATCAAAGGCATAGCTAGAGACATAGCAAATTCCACAGACATGATATTAGCAGAAGACCCTGAATCCACGAAGGCACTTCCGGTAGCAGACCTACCACCAAAAGAGACCTGAAAGGGAAGCAAAATTTTATTACGTTTCATATTTACGGGAAATACCTGTGCGCCCAAGTGACCTCCCCGATGATCACTTAGGCGCGGAAGTTTTTCCGGCGTCTTATTCTTACGCCTAGGACAGGTGTTCACTTGATGCTTGTCATCCCCACAATAGAAGCAGAGACCATTCATCCTGCGGAACTCTCTACATTGTCGGGGGGACACGGAGGCCTCGAGTTGCATAGGTACCTCCGAGTCTTACGTGGAAGAGCGAAGCAACGGGACCTCGGGAGGCATCATGGGGGAGTCAGAGGGGAAAACACAAAAACGTTCAAGCTGTCGTTCCCTGAGACGTCGGTCAAGTCGTACCGCTAAAGCCATAACCTGGTCTAGGGAGTCAGAAGAAGGATAGCTAACTAGCAGGTCTTTCAGGGCGTTCGACAGACCCAACCTAAACTGGCACCTTAAGGCAGGGTCATTCCACCGAGAAGCTACGCACCACTTCCTAAAGTCAGAACAATACTCCTCAACAGGTCTCTTACCCTGACGTAAGGTCACCAGCTGACTCTCGGCAAAGGCAGTCCTGTCAGTCTCGTCATAAATGAGTCCGAGAGCAGAAAAGAAACGATCAACGGAGGAAAGTTCAGGGGCGTCAGGAGCCAAGGAGAAGGCCCACTCTTGGGGCCCTTCCTGGAGCCGGGACATAATTATACCCACCCGCTGGCTCTTAGAACCTGAGGAATGAGGCTTTAAGCGGAAGTAGAGCCTACAACTCTCCCGAAAGGAGAGAAAAGTCCTACGGTCCCCTGAGAACCGGTCAGGCAACTTGAGGTGGGGTTCAAGAGGTGAGGTGAGGGGCACTACCATGGTAGCGTCAGGCTGGTTGACCCTCTGAGCCAGGGCCTGGACCTGTAGGGAGAGACCCTGCATTTGCTGGGTCAGGGTCTCAAGGGGGTCCATAGTAGTGTCAGGGAGCAGGGTAGACTAGGTATATGGGCTTGTGATTATGTAATAACGGGGGGTAGGGAAACGGACAAGTGAGCCCTAATCTACCCGCCACTCTGTCCCTGCCTACTTGCAACGACCCGCCCTAGGCGACGGGGTACAACTTGGCGGCGGTCCCTACGCTCAGTAAGTGCACGAGACAAACAGACAAGGAAACACAAAGCAAAGGGAAAGGGGCAGTTGCCCACGGCAACACCGTGAGCAACAAGAATGGTGAACGAGCCGAGTCAAAACCAGGAGTGCACGAGGTACCAAACGCAGAGCAGGAGAGTAGTCAGTAAGCCAGGGTCAGTATGGAGCAGGATCAAATAGTCAGAAGCTGTAGCTGGGCCAGGAAACCACACGAGAAGAATCACAAGCAAAGGAGGAGCAGGAAAGGCAGGTATAAATAGACAGAGGGCGGGAGCTAGCTCCGTCTGGCCAGGCTGCGATAGGCTCTCCCACTCCTAAGTCTGCCATCCTGAGTGGTGGAAGATGGAGTCAGTCTCAGAGACACAGACTCAGGTGCAGACTGATTACCTATGGGAGTATACACAGAAGTTGTGCCTGGCAGATCCTTTACAATTAGCTCACCAACCCATCAGGTTATTGCTGCCCATATAAATCTATAGAGAGGGGAGGAGGGAGCAGGAGCAGAGTGAAAGAGAGGCAGAGACACAGAAACTGCAGCAGCTTCTATTAAGTGTTATATCTCACCCCTGTGCCCGAATTCCCAGCTACACTGCTCATTACTGCTGTATAATCTCCTCCATGCTGCTGCTGTTTCTGAGGGTGTGCTAAAAAGTGTTAGGGGAGCAGATGTTCTCTCTATGTGTGTAATGTATAGGAAACAGGATAGCAGTTAGGCCTCACTCATTAGCTCAGGAAAAACTGAGAATTAGATATAGAGTCTGCAGAGGGGAAAACTTCCAAAAAAATGCAGGATACTAGTTATATAAGCAGCTTAAGGAACACATTTCCCACCTTTTAGTTTGCACGCTATATGTGTACTTTGGTGTGCATGTATTTGGATGTTTGCATGTCTAAGTAGATATTGATATGCCTCATAAAAATCTATTTTAGGTTTTGTTGACACATAACGGTTCTGTCTCGCTCTTTTTTCTTTGTAAAAGTAGTAAAACATAAAAATACTATATATATATTTGGTATCGCTGTAATTGTATTGACCCTTAAAATAAAGTTAACATGTTGATTTTACCAAGCGGTGAATGAAGTAAAAATTAAATTAAGAAACAATGAAGAAATCACTGTTTATTTCCCCATTCCACCCCACAAAGAAGTTTTTTTTTCAGCCTCCCAGTACATATTTTGTTACACAAATAGGAAACCCTTATATAGCTATATCGACGGCAAAATAAAAAAGTTCTGGCTTTGGGAATGCATGGAGAAACATTGAATACTGAAAAGTAAAAAAATAGCTGTGGTGGCTAGGGGTTAATTGTACTGTGGGCGGGTGGCAGCATTGATTATATGGGGGTGAATGGCAGCATTCCGTTTTTTTCTGTAGTAAAAATGTAAGCCCAGCTTCAACTTTCCCCAGGGATTTCAGCAGTTAATTGAAGGTTTCAGAAAAGAAGTTCTCTTGATGGGACAACACCTTTCAATTTTATGTGATTTCTAACTATACTCAAAATGCAGGCTCAGAAGAAACCCAGTCTGCCTCCTCACTGCCGATCTGCAAATTAAAAGACGTAGAATGTGTTCCTTCAGGTGATTTTACACATCCAGATTTCCTGGCTGGTAAACGAGCACTGATCAACGATAGAGCACGTGTATCGGCGCTTGTTAGCTTAATTTACATGGACAAATGTTCAGAATATACGGGGACGAAGGATTGTTAATACCAGGGCAATGGGGAATGCTCGTTCACATGATCATTGGCCCGTGTAGAAGGGCGTTAGAGTAGACTGTGCAGGGAAGATGATGGCTGCCTAGATTTACAGCTGTCAACCCTTAAAGGGGTTGTCCAGGATTAGAAAACAGGGTTTGCTTTTTCTTCTCCAGAAACAACGCCACATCTGTCCATTGGCTGTGTCTGGTATTGCAGCTCAGCCCTATTTAAGTAAATACTGCAATACCACACATAGCCCATGAGCAGATGTGGCGCTATTCCTGGGGGAAAAAAACAAAACATTTATCCTAATACAGAACAACCCTTTTAAGCAGTGCCAGACCACTGGGTAAATTCCTGACATTGTGTCATTTTTGCCCAATGTCTGATCACCAGGAATTGCCGACCGTCTATATTCGTATTAGACGCTTTATGCCTCATATACATCAGTTTTTAAATAATTCTAGATGTTATAGTTTTTATACCAGAGACATCATCTAAATTAGGAATGAGTCTTCATTTGGTTTGTGTGAGCTTTAAAAATATTAAATGTGGGTTTTATCAATTCACTCATCTCTAAGATCAGGGGGAGCCCCATGTCTGAAAGACATGATATTATTGTGGTAAACGATAAAAGTCTGCAATCTCTCTGGAAAATGTGGTCACTATGTATTCAAATGTGCTAAAGTTTTTTATACACTTACTAAAAGTAAATTGGAATCAAGCATGCTAACACCTTCACATTCTAGAGAAGTACAATCAAATATATTTCACTGATACTCGTGCATTTTATCTATTTATAAGTTTTTAGAAGGAAGTTTCCATTGTCTTAAAAAAAAAACTTTCAATGTAATCATTAATGATCCTGACCTACTTTCCCATATATGACTTTTCTTTTATCCTCTATTGCAGTCACTACGTTGTCACTAAATACCTGCTGACATCTAATTATTACTATCATGATATGATCCTGTATTGTAATATATCACACAAATGATCTAAAAACAATGTGTAACTGAGCGTTTTCAATGCCGCTGATTCAGACTGTAGATTGCGATTGTAGATTCAATAATGAGCAGGCGCAAGACATGGACAGACATGCATTTGCCCTTTTGCCTCCCGAGCTCTACATTGTTATAATTTATCAACGTGTCAGTTTTGCAAAAATGAGTGGCATAAAGTAACTCAAAAGGGTGTAAAAAACTGATAATAAATCAGAAGTATCTGGTAGTAATAACTGATGTTAAGGCTGGTGAGAATAGTGGGTGCAGAGCCAACACCTCTCCTCCTTGGCACCACTGTTGAAGAGCAACTGGCAGGTTTTTCCCCCAGAAGTATCATTTTCGGAGGACTACTTGAATGGTTTAAAGGGAACCTGTCACCAGCATTTCACCTATTAAACCAGGAATACCATGTGGTAGTGGGTGAAAAATCATTTCCATATAACCTATAATTGTCTTCTTAGTCGGCTCTGTAGCTTTAGTATTCAGTTTTTTAGTGTTCCCACACCGTATGCTAATGAGCATAAAAGAGTCAGATCTTCATTTGAAAAGAGTCAAATCTTCATTTGAAAAGAGTCAAATCTTCATTCCTCAAGTCTTTCCAAGTTTTTCCCGCCTCTTTACTTTTGATTGACAGCTCCTTGCCTTCCCCCAGCACACAAAATCCCACGCTTATGCACTGATGTCCTCTTCTGGTGTGTGCGCACAAAGGGACACCGGATTATTACGATAAAAGGCGCAAAATGTTTGCCGACCGTTATTTACAGTCAGAGGAGGAGTTTAGGAGAGGGGATAACGGCAATGAACTTTTGATAGCAGCGGCCAGTGAGGGAGAACTAAAGCTCAATAGGTGAAATGCTGGTGACAGGTTCCCTTTAAAGCACCACCAAAACTCAGCTCTGCTCCACTATTCTAACTACCCTTACGTGTGTATCTAAGGTGCCACTGTCTGTTTTTGTCAGAAAGCAGCCATGTTTTTCTAATATTGTACAACCCCTCTAAGATACCTCGATGCTCTATTAGGTCAAAGTGATTGCGCGGGCGCTGTCACTAAGCCTGGCGGCTGTAATACATAGTCACATGCCCACCGCAACTGCCTGGATTACAGAAAACTCCAATCCTGACAGTTAACCCGTTCAGTGCAGTGATCAAACCTGTGGCATTGTACAAAAAGGGGAACAAATGTCCCCAGGGCTGGGGGAAAAATGTCCCCAGGGCTGACTCTTGTAAAAGGACCATTTCATATAGCAGGACATGTTATAGCTATCCTAAAATAATGAGATCTGTCTGTTGTGAAACCATTGTGACTGTGGCTGGTACTTCATTTCTGCCTGGCTCAGACTGGTTCACTCACAGCTATGCCCATATAAACAACATGTTCGTTGTTTGTAATCGGCCCCATTGTTCTGCTAATCATGTGGGTCCTAGGGGGTTGCGCCCTAACTCCAACCAATCAAACATTGATGGTCTAGTGATGTGGAGATTGACCAGAAATAGATAATCCCATGCAATGATGAAAGTAAAATATTTCATTTTACATTACTGTATAAACCAAAACAAGGAACTATGATTGACTAAATAGGTTTAGAATAAATTACGACAAATATGTAGCCAACAATGGTACAAAAAAAAGAAAAAAACACTAGTCCCATAAAAAACAAGGCCTAATTCAACTATGTTGACCTAAAATTAAAAAAGTTATGAAAAACTCAAATATTTGTTTGATGCTTAAGTCTTCAAGGGGTTAAAGTGGCCCAATTTACTAGTATTAATAAATATTTAAATAAATGACGTATTTCAATTATTCCAAAGTTATGAATATAATGAGTATCACTCTAGATAACATGTTATTTTATTAATTTATATATTTATTATGTGTTTTTTTGAGAAAATGTATGTAAATGCACAATTTAAAAAAATTAATTAATTCACTTGTGACAATATTGAACTTTTGCACTTTGATAACAGGTGACCCTCTACTGCTGGTTTTCTGGTAACCATGGATGGCGAGGACAGTTCCTTTGCAGCAGAAATGTTTTAATCTCAATGAAAGCTCTTACTTTGTGCCAGCATCAAATCTCTGCTATTAACTACCCAGCGGTGCTGAGCCCTTGTGATGCTATCAGTGGGGTTCAGATTGCCGGTCGAGCAATCAGACACCATTTAGAAAGTCATTCTGTCGGAGTATGGTTGTGGAAAATATGATCTGTATTATTCCCCAGTGCAACACATTTCAGCATCAAGGTCCAAATTATAATATCTCATTACAGGAGAAAAATCAGCTTTCTGAGTTGCACGGAAGTTGAAATAAGGTATCAAGGCCATTTATTTAGATCATATAAATCTGTGCAGTTGTGCAATTCGATTTTTTTCTTGCATTGTTGCATGTAAATAGATGCATGTAGCGAGCTCTCAGAAACATACATTTTTATTCATGTTGGTGATTTAGCGAGTTTCATAATAGAAGTTAGCAATCTAAATTAAAGCTCAACAATAGCTAGATGGGCACTTGCAGGGTCATTCGTGCCCAGAGTGTCCTCCGTTAATCCCAGGCTTTGACATAGTAATGGGCCACCAAGATCCTGAAGAAGACAACCCCATTTGGAGTCGGCTTTGTAAATAATCGCTTGACACTAGAGTCTGTTTGCTGTGGTATAAGAGTGAGAACACACGTTGTGGCAGCCGCACGCACCCGAAACCTTGCCCGCATGCGGTGGTGAATGGCTGCACGATCTTGCTAGTAGACATGTGGTGTCATGGACAAAATTGTGTGTCCATTCGTCAATGCAAGTAGGGCATCATTTTGGCCGCGTGCCTCTGTCGCTCCATATGTTTTTACACTAATTCGCAAATAACCTAATTCACCTTATTGATGCAACTGATATGCATACAGGACCAGATAACGGTTGGTTAAGGACAAATCCCAACTCTGGAACTCGGACCCCAGGCGATCGCGTATGTATGTAGCCGTCTTTACTGAAGTCTGTGGTAGTTATGGAGATAGCCAAGTTAGTGATTTTCTTAGACTTCAAAAGAAAGAGCTTCACGGATGTGTCTCTGCTTATTCCGGGTGGCATAGGATTGCTGAAAGACTATCAGGGGATCCCGATTTTCCTAAGAAGTGGGGGACAGGTGAACAGTGTATACATTACAATACCGTTCTTATATAAATAACAACTGTTGTGGGTGTGAATTGCTGAGACCCATAGCAAACTTTTCAAAATGTCTCCTCCCATTTAAATTTTGGGACCCTTTTAAACTTTGCTACCGGCTTTCCCTCCTCAGTGTATCTTATTAGATCATAAATACCTGCTTAAAAGGTCATAGGTGTATATGAGAGAGAGGAAGAGATAGATAGAGCCAGTCTGGGCAGGGAGGGTAAATAGTAGAGAACCCCTAGGCCTCCGAGGTCCTGGGGACTTGCCCCTTGTTTCCTCCCTATAATCTGTCCCTGCATGCACATGTTCTGTGTAGATGAAGGCCGGCCTCTCAGAATAATTTTCTTTGATGGGCCCAATGAACCCCAGTATGATATCATGCGACACACAATTACCTTACATACCTTTATGGTCTATAGCATTTAAGGCTGCCACCAGGCGGCATTTACAATAGAAGGCGGTAAAATAGCAAGTGCCGGTATTTTTGCATAATAAGTGCGTGTGCAGTCAGATCACTTAATATTTGAATCTGATAGTCCTCCTTTGCCATACTGCCCATTCCTAGGAATGTCAGCAGTCAGGACTAGGTCAAGTGTGAGATTGGCAGGAGATTGTAGAAGTAAGCCAGTAGAAAGCCAGAAAGCCTCACATTCAGCAGTTGGACATGTGTACACTGTTTATCTGCACAGCACCGTGAGTCAAGAGCGGATGTCGGGGGAGGTTGATAATGAGTTACAGTGTGCCAGTGTTTGTCTGAGACTCCCGAACCTAAATGGCAAATCAAACTCACTGTGAAGTCGCCCCTGCAAAACCACATTCACTTTTTACATGCTGGTTTTGTAGTATTTTCTGACGCAATTTGCGTAAAATCACGATAAAAAAATCCTGTCATAAAATAGACGCATGTAAATACACTCTCACGTTTTTTGTGGAAAAGATGGCAATGTTAATAGAATTGTGTTCAATGTGTTGTACAATGTCATGAAAAAAGGTTTTTTTATGATTTCTTCTATTTTGCATATTTGGCACACTTGTTTCAGACAAATGACAAAGACTACCTGAGTAAAGGCAAAAAAAACTATTTTTAAATGATCATTTCTTTTATTGAAGGAAAGCCAACACCAACTGAACTATGTGAAAAAGTAACCAGTCCTAAACTTAGATAATCGTAATTTTTTTTTCAATAGTTTATCTAAAGAAACGGTAGAATCTTTGTAATATCTCTTGTTAAAGATAAATGCCTCTTTCTCCATTTATCAGACACCTCTTTATACCTGCCCATTGTATTGTCTATAACTGTTCAAGTCCCTAACCTCCGACTACATGACTACGATGAGGGATAAAAGTAGTGGTAGCTAAGGGTGGGGAGAGGGAGCCTGACTACACGCACATAGACAGGTCTGGAGGAGAGCTATTTGCCTGATGAACAGATCATCAGTAGAATACGGTCTCACTAAAGTGAAGCGGCAGATGATCCCAGTTCTGATGCTGGAAGAAAAAAAGGGAGCTCGTCCAGGACAGTGATCAGAACCTCTGCTAGTTCTTTAGGAGCAGGCAAAGTATTGTGAGCCGGGAAACTAGTGCAGCTAATGCCCGCACCTTCTGGAGCTGGGCTCAGAAAAAACTGACAATTAGAGATGGAGCTTGGGGGAAAACAAAAGTTTTGCTACTTTTAGCCGCAACAATTGCAACCTGGTCATTATAACTGAAGATCATTTTTTTTTACATCACTGTGGAAGAATTTTGGCCCAATATTCAATGGAGAATTGCTTTCATTCAGCCAGATTGATTTACTTCTAAACAAAAACCTATTATTTTTTATTACAAACATATTTGTTTACATTTTTTTTGCATTTTTTTCTCTTCTTTTTTATGTGACTATTCATATAAAAAAAAATGATGGAAATGTTGAAGTTGTCACACTGGCCACTAGAGCTGACACAACAAGCTGAAGTTCCAGTCTTCTGCAGCTCACTCGTCAACTTTACTGTGTAGATTGGAACAGGGTTGGCAGAGGGCAGGGGATTTAATAACAGCTTTATTGTACTGCTGGAGGCCTAGATAAGTCCTGATAGCAACACTATACTCCAATTTGGGTGGTGTAATACCAGATTTAAAATATGACATTGAAATAATTTTTAAATTGGAATATTTATCAGCAATTTTAAATTTCATGATTTTATGTTTCTCTATGTCTAATATATTTTAAAAAAAATTACTTGAAACTGGCTCCCAACCATTACTTATTGTTCAATGTGGCTCACATGGTATAAATGGGTGGGGTCTGCTTTACACTATACACACAAATAGGCCCCTGTATGCAACACCCATGTCGCTCCCTGGTCTCTGGGGGAGGAGGAGGAGGCTATACTCCATCTCTTCCTGGAGACTGTAATAATCTATCACATTTCACTGTTAATTGATTCCCATTAACTGCAAGTTGCTTCTACTGCCATAAAGCACACTCATCCTGCTGTACTATTTACACAGATAATATAAGAAGGAAGTTTGTGCCTCCAATATGGCCACCCCCAGGGAAGATATGAAATGTAAAAATTAATTAGCTACAACATAAAAAAAAAAGAAGAGACCCATTGGCCTACATTCACTATTCAGTTTAATGAAATTGCAGAAGTTGAAAAGTTGCATCTAGAATTGCATCAAATTTGTGTAAGAATTTTGTGACATTTGTCTTCTGACTCCAAAAAGAAAACAGATGAGAAAAGTGGGCATGGTAAAACTGTAAATATACTTTTAGACTTATTTATCAAAGCCAAATGCTAAAAAAAAAGGCGCAAATTGGTGGCACAAATGAACGGCTGCTTATAGAAGTCTACAATGACATTCAAACTCTCAGACAATTCCAGAAGCACTATATTTATTTAGTAAATTAGGAGCAATTCTCGACAACTATCCTCTCCAATTTCATTGGTGTAAAATACGCCATTGTTAATAAATGTCGACCAGTATTTTTCTTTTACAGACTTACATCTAATTAATGAAACTAAAATTAAATACATGAGACCTTCCCTTTAGCATCTCAATAAACATTTGTTCTGTTTCTTTTGCGCCGCTCGCAGGTGGACTGACTCATGTTCTTTGGATCGTTGTCTTGCATAACTCAATTGAGCTTCAGATCACGTACTGATGACCAGACATTCTCCTTCAGAATGTTCTAATAGACGAACTTGAACATTATAAGGCGGCAATACACATTGCATGGCTGATAAGAGGGCTGTCTTTTGCATAAATGATGTAGAGATTTTTTCTTTTGATCAGTAGCAGTACGGATGATAAGAGCTAGTGCTGTTGACATGGGAGAACATACTTCAATAATTCACACACGCGTTGCATGCAATTCCATGTCAAAAAGCTGTACTCAGCACTACCACCTTCTGGAAATAAAGAGATACTGCAGTAGGTATGATTTGTCCCACATTCTCAAAATAATATTAATTAAATATGTTTATTAAAACTATTTATTCAGCTAAAGTTTTTGGTTTTTCTTTTAGTGTGGAGGTGATCATTAGCACGAACTAAAATTACTTTAGAGACAAAAAGATGCAAGATTTTGCTCCTTTCTGGTTGAAATTATCCTAAGATTTCCTGCTGGGAAAGATGGAGAGGTTGCTGCTTCAGTTACAGTCTGGACTTTAAGCTGTTTATATGGTCACTATGTTACCACCCATTAAAGATGACGGTTTTGCATTTTGCTATAACATGCGTATTTTTTTTTTATGGATCATACATCCATCCTGTCAGTCCTTTTGGAAGAAAAGTTTTTTTAGTCTCTTACATATGTACCAGGTACCTTAAAAATCTGAATATAGTCTGTATGGTGTAAAGATGTACAGCAAATATTCAATAATGGTAAAGCATAAATTTGGGCCAGTATCTGTAGACCAAATTGTATGGTATATACCAAAGGTGAGCACAGGCAGCAGAAGGACACTGTGCAATAACAATATATGGATCCCTTGCTCTCCAATAACTCAACATGGATAACTCCATTTATTTTTCTTTAAAAAGCCACCAGTTATGGGTGGCTATGAAATTTATTAGCTGAGTTTCTCAAATGTAATCTAATAGATAGTAGGAAGCTACTTTTAAGGTTGGAGAGGCCACCCTATACAATGGTGATTTGGCAGTATATTCATTGGCCATTGTGTAAGTGGGAGACCCCTACTTGGATGCTGTGGGTGGTGACATGAAGGACAACTTGGCATATTCGGCAGGATAGGTGTATGAAATGATGACAGAAAGCGACACTTCATCATCCATGCCCACCCTAACCATGGTGCCCCTTGGTCTGCTACCTACTCAGCTTCCCAAGTTTAATGAGACCAATATACTTCTGGAAGACTGGCAGGACATAATCAAAGAAGCTGGTCGGCTGTATAATATAGTTTATCCTCCTGTGTCATCAGTACAACTGCCTGATAATATACAGTGGCTGGTACCTTGAAGATATACAACACTTTCTGGTGAACAAAGCTAATTTATGGTGTCCTAATGTTAGAGACCTGGATAAATTCATGTGATACCTTCTTAGACCAAATTCTGATGGCCTTGCATTAAATAGTTTGGACAGCCTCTAACGATCCAATGGTTACTTATCTGCATATGTGGTTAAAATATTTTGATCTGTCAAGCACCATCAGTAATACATAGATTCTTGTTTACTTTAATGCAAATGCCCCTAATTTTTTTTAGCAGTAAAATCAGCCTTGGTTATGATAAACAATTTATTACTAGTATATTACTAAACCCCATATGAAATTATTAATACCCTGTATAGACACTTACCAATAGATCATCATAGATCACCCTTCATGGCTGTCTATTAATCCACTAGTGTTTGTGAGCAATGAAATTCATTAGTTTAGTTTCCTACATTCAATCGATTAGACAGTAGGAATCTTCTGTTAAGGTTGCAGTGTCCCCCACCACATACTAAGCCTAAGTTGCAAATATGGCATATCCATCCCTGTATAAGAACTATTTTATGTTCTTTACCATGAACCTTTCTTTCTTGAGAGCATACAAAACACATGCTAATAGGGTACCACACTAGTTGTACAGTTGGCTGTGAATCCAGCTCCTGCAATACCCCTAGTGCTTCCGCTACTGCTATCTGTATCCAGTCTTCCGCTATCAGCCTGTATCCAGTTATCCGCTACCAGTCTTTATCCAGCTATCTCTTATCATCCAGTGTCTGGTTACCTGTGTCCAGCTACCTGCCTGTAGCCACTACCCAATATTTGTCTGTGTCCGGTTACCCGCTACCTGCCTGAATCCAGTTACCCGCTACCTGCCTGTGTCCAGCTGTACGCTACCAGCCTGTGTCCAGCTGTACGCTACCAGCCTGTGTCCAGCTACCTGGTACCGGTGTGTGTCCAGTTACCCGCTACCGGCCCATAACCAGCTGTCTGCTACCGGCCTATGTCCAGCTGCCTGCTACTGGCCTGTGTCCAGCTACCTGCTACCGGCCTGAGTCCAGCTACCCGCTGTCAAGCCTGCATCGAGCTGCCCACTGCAAGTCTGTCTCCAACTGTATGTGACAAGTCTAAAGCTTCCATTCATCAAAGAACCTCCTGCCAGTGCCTGTTCCTGGTCTGCTGGGCCAGCAGCTACTCCACTGAGACCACCTCAAGAGGTAGCGACCTGGTGGGCTCCCCACAGCAAATACCACATCCCTGTAGAGGAGTTAAAGGGTCGAAACTGGGAGGGCTACTTAGATAACGTCCTTAGAGATGGCACCAAGCCAAAGCGGTATAATAGCCCAGTGGGTTCACAATCTGCTGGTCGAAAACACTAGTCTAACTAGATCAGTCAATTATTGCCCTCATTGAACAGCCCCAGATATTATGAGATAAATCACCTGGATGGATCCATTGCACCTTTCTTCTAAAAGCTTGAAGGCAGTTGTGTGATCCCTCTTGGTTTATCAGCCAATTATGACATAATATTTACCATAAAGTGTGGGATCTATTAGACCCCAGATAGGGATTCTTGTAGGCCATTCAATATGGTGAAATAACACCTTCTAGATTAGTTTTATTAGAGAATCTAAAAGGTGCCCTAATCAGGATGAGGCATAGGTGGAGTAAGTAGCTGCCGAGGACACCATTGGGAGGGTGCAATGTATGGATTTAAATAGAGCTGAATTGAGGGGTAGGTTGAGTAGGCAGCCTTATAGATGGCCATTGAGGAAGGGGGTGCTATTTATAAATGGAAAAAAAAATCGACATAGTTTTTAGATTATTTTGTATAGCAAGTCAGACAGAGTCTAAGTCTAACTGTATAATGTTGCAGGATACATCTGTACTGTACATACACATATGGACTTTACACATATAGAAAGAAGCAGAGCTAAACATGCAAACTAGGTGAATCACGGTTGACTATAAGCCTTTGCCACCAGCAGTTCTTGTCCTGCCCTCGGGATTGAACCTTGTCCGAGCTTCTTATAATAGAGATATTTGGCCGATTGAAGAGAGTGGGTGATCGGTGGCAAAGTATCTCTCTCTCCCTATAAACATAAATATAAGAATGGAGCCTGCGGTCCCTACTACAGATATGTAGTAGGGTGGTCAGCCAGCCCTACATGAGGTCTTGTAACTTGGACAATAGAGGATGTTGTGAACCCACTGTGTTACCAACGGATTTAGGATTTCAAGGTGTTCACCCTTTAAAGAGGCTCTGTCACCAGATTATAAGTGCCCTATCTCCTACATAATCTGATTGGCGCTGTAACTACAGTGGTTTTTATTTTGAAAAACGATAATTTTTTAGCAAGTTATGAACAATTTTAGCTTTATGCAAATTAGTTTCTTAATGCCCAACTGGGCGCTTTTTAACTTTTGAGCAAGTTGGCGTTGTAAAGAGAAGTCTATGATGCTGACCAATCAGCGTCATACTCTTCACTCCATTTATGTCCATTTGTATTCACAGCACAGCGTGATCTCGCGAGATCACGCTGTGCTGTCACATACACCCACATTAACTTTACTGAAGTGTCTTGAGAGTGAATAGACATTGCCTCCAGCCAGGACGCGATGTCTATTCACACTCCCGACACGCAAGATCACGCTGTGCTGTGTGAGTAAGTCCCACAGAAACTTTACCGGAGTGTCGGGATTGTGGATAGACATCGCATCCTGGCTGGAGGCAATTTCTATTCACTCTCAAGACACTTCAGTAAAGTTAATGTGGGTGTATGTGACAGCACAGTGTGATCTTGTGAGATCACGCTGTGCTGTGAATACAGAAGGACATGAATGGAGAGAAGAGAGAACGCTTAGGCACTGAAGGAAGGGGCAGGGCCCTTCCTATAGTTCAGGGTAATCATGGGCTAATTAGACATACTTTTCAGGTGCGCGCAATGGCCCGTTAATGCCGGGCACGAGCGTGTGCACGCACCCTATGGGACACAGCAGAGTAAAGCGGAAGTGAGCGCTGGCGTCTCCTGAGGAGGAAATGCGTCCATGGCTGCAGCCTTTGGGAGGTGAGTAATCCCGACGGTCCGTGGCCGTGGGCGTTACAGCTTCTGTTCACCTGTACCGTTCAACCTTTCTCATCAGAGGAACAATAGATGAATGGAAAGCCACACAGAAACTATTGCTTTCGTTTGCATTACCATTAATTTCAATAGTATTTTTTCTCTTTCAGCTGATATCAATATGCCTCCGTTCTGCTAGGTTTCTGTTTTTCTTGTTTTTTTTAGGAAACATTAGTGTAGCTGGAAAAAACGTTTGGCTTTCCGTTTATCTGTTCCTCTGACAGAAATGTTGAACGAAACAAATGAATGAAAGTCAGCGCTGATGTGAACAAGCCCTTATACAGTTCTCTATGGTAATAGGGACCTTTATCGTCTCTTGTTTAGAATTAAAACCTCTGGTAAATTTTTATTTCTCATAGAATGTCTTGCAGCACATCCACAAGGAGCGCTTGATACATTGCCATAAATGCTGGTGGTATTCACATGTGAGTGACATTTTCTATTTGACCATACCGGGAGTCTTTATACCATTTAAAATATGAAAAGACATACAATAGCACTCTTCTTGTTAGGAGGAAATATACTCTATACTGGTACCTCACATATAACAGGTTTCCATTGAGTGAAGCACATATACAGTTCTGTACTCTGTTCAAATATAGTTCAAAGACCGCTCACAGGAATGGAAAGATCTGGTTTCTGCGTTTGGTTAAAATCACTTGATCTGTAAACACAATTAAGAAAGTAATTGGAATGTCTATGGCTTTGACTGTCTACCGGTAAGACTGAATATTATTTCTTACATTATAGACATTACATGTTTACAGATTTGTTGCAGATTTTCTTAATATTTTTCAAGTTAGGAAGGTAAAATGTTCAAGAAGAAGTAGACTTTTGGATAGACAACAAAACATGGCTACAGCAGTCTCACCTCCACACAGCCACTGACCCACCCAGATAAGTTCTGGCTGTGAATTTTTTTCAGAGTCTAAAAAAATTCCAGGTATAATTGATATTTTACTGTATTTTCTCTTACTTCCATTGCTTGAGTAGGAGAGAACTAAAAAATCCAGTGTAGCATAGAGAGGCAGGGCATATTATAGGAACTTCCTGACACTAAATGAAGCTACGTCTACTCAAATAGTGGTCACCTGGTTGTTAAACGTGTACCAAATCAAGCTGAATACATTAAAACTGACCTTAAGATTTTCTGAAATTAAATAATTTCTTACAGAAATTCCCTAAGGCCTCATGCACACGAACGTATTTTTTTTCCTCCCGTACATACTGGCGTAAATAGGGGTCCTTGGTCACGCGTATTCGACCCGTATTGCACCAGTATTTACGTACCCGTACCCGTAAATACGGGTCCGGTGTCACCAGTATTCCACCCGTATTTACGGGCACGTTTTCGCTGCAAAATTGCACTGCACTAATCGGCAGCCCTTCTCTATATCAGTGCAGGATAAAGAGAAGGGGCAGCCCTTTCCGCAATAAAAGTAAAAGAAATTCATACTTACCCGGCAGTTGTCTTGGTGATGCATCCCTCTTTCGACATCCAGCCCGACCTCCCTGGATGACGCGGCAGTCCATGTCACCGCTGCAGCCTGTGACTGGCCTGTGATTGGCTGCAGCGGTCACATGGGCTGAAACATCATCCCAGGAGGCCGGACTGGAGGAAGAAGCAGGGAGTTCTGGGTAAGTATGAACTACTTTTTTTGGTTGATCTATATTGTGATCGGTAGTTTCTGTCCAGGGTGCTGAAAGAGTTACTGCCGATTGTTTAACTCTTTCAGCACCCTGGACAGTGACTATCCCCTGACGTCGCCTAGCAACGCTCCCGTAATTTTGGGTACACACATGTAGCCACCCGTAATTACGGGAGCCCCATAGACTTCTATGGGCCTGCCCGTGCCGTAATTACGGCCTGAAATAGGGCATGTTCTATATTTTTCAACGGCACGGGCACCTTCCTGTAAGAATACGGGGAGGTACCCGTGGCCAATAGAAGTCCATATCACGGTTATTGTTGCATGACAATAGTGACAGTCGAAGGCTTTTCACCACAACCTGAATTCTGAAGCCCCATGCACACGTCTGTGCCCGTAATCATTGTCCGTGATCAAGGATACGGGCGGCCGCGGGCTCACTGTCCGTAAAATAAAAAAAAATAGGAAATGTCCTGTTTTCTACTGAAGCTTTCTACGGCATGGACACCTTCCTGTAAATATACGGAAGGTGTCCATCGGCCATAGAAATGAATGTTTCCGTAATTACAGGTGAAATCTACGGTCGTGTGCATGGGATTAGAAATGACTAGGTGTTGCCTGAATAAATACAAGTTAAGGCCCCATTACGACCCGTAATTACGGGCATGGCCGACTGCAGACAGCCGTCCGTTTCTACGGACGGTGCTCCCATTATAAAGTATGGGAGCATGGTCCGTAAAATAAAAAAATAGAACATGTCTGACGGATTCAGTCACAACACGTCCTGCGTGTCTCTGACATGCAGGATCGAGCTGTTACAGATTACATCTAAATTCATAACTTAGATGTGATCGATAACAGGTGAATCCTGTGTGGACCTGCTTTCACTGAACCCATCAGTGCCGCTAACTTGACGGATTCAGGTCTCAGCGCAAGATACAGCTGCTGTGAATCCAGGATATAGAGCAGCTGTATCTGAAAAAGTAAAAATACGTTTTAATAAAATGTAATTACAAAGTTGCTCCAATCACACTGATAGACATTTTTGTTGTTTTTTTAAAACGTTTGCAAAGGTGTATATAGCCTTTAAGGGAAGTTAGATGCTGCTTAATAGGTGACAGATCATACAGAGTGAAGGGCATATGTGGTGGATATTCTGTTTCTGTCGATCTGAATACTGCTTCGAGGTGTTGTACACTCTAGTTCATGAGTTCTATAGTCATTACTATCTAATCCTTAAAGCGTACCTAACTTTTCAGGTGACTTTTCAAAATAAGCTGTCATATGTATATACATGAGGAATGACATTATTTATGGCCATTACGTGACTTGTATTCTGCATTATTTAGCAGTTTTCCTCCCTGCAGTCTCTATCTCTAATTCCCAGTTTTCACTAAGCTTAGTGGGCGAAGCCTAACTGCTATCATGTCTGCTACATGCTGCACCCGTAGAAGAGGAGAATCCTGCCCTTCTATCTCTATCTATTACATATATAGAAGCTGCAGAAGCATGGAGGAAATTATACAGCAGTAATGAGCAGTGTAGCTGAGAATACAGCACTAGGGGTGACATAGAAAGCTTACCATCACATCATGTGTCTTCCTCACTCTGCTTCTGCTTCCTCCAACTGCTCAACCCTCCCCTCTCCATAGACATACATGAAGCTTGTGTGTTGCTGACTCACTCTGTCTCTGTTTATTCCTCCTGCTCCCCCTCCCATCTACTTAGACTTTTATAGGCAGGCAGTGAATTGACACCCCCTACCTTCTGCAGCCGTTAATTCTGCTCTGTATCCAGGGATGGTCATTGCTTGACAACAGGGGGTGTATAGCAGATTACAGGATGGGAGACACCTAGTAGCAGTAAATTCACACAGAATTTGCATGGATAAAACAACAAAATTTTAACGGTAAGTAAATTGCAAAGTTGATATATTTCAGCTATACTATTAGATTAGGTATTTGAAAAGTTAGTGTCCATTTAAGATCACGATAGACATAAGATACGGTAGATTAACCAGCGACGCCCTTTTGTAGGATGGTGCCGGTGCAATACTATCTGTTGGTGCCCCCTTATCCCATATGATATTTTGTCATACAATGTACAACTAACCGTAGTAAACAGTGCCTAATGAAAAGCACCATACAGTGCCATAAGTGCCAAATCACACTTCCATATAGTTGCCTAAATAATAATAGTACATAGTGTCGTCACCAACATACAATGTAAAAATTATATAATATACATGACTAAGTAGCAGTGCTACACAATACCTAAGTAAATTCCACCATACAGTGCTCAAATAATATAAATATCTCATGATAAACAACAGCTTCCTGTTAAACAGTTAATAATAAGTGATGGTCACAACTGCTCCTTAGGTGCTCTTTAGAAGAGGTGGCTAATGCGCAACGTGGTCGTACACCCCTAAGGACAGCCCTGGGCTGAAGGATCGTTCATATAGCTATCTTCGCTGATTTCTTTATGAATTCCAATTTGGCTAAACGTCTTATAGTTGAGATAAGTAGCCACCAAATACCACTTGTATTACTTCTCTTGGTTGAATCAGATAAGTAACATTCCAACTTACCTTATCCTTGTTTCCCCTTAAATGGAACCTGTCACCAGCATTTCACCTATGGAACTCTACTCACCCCTCGCTGCCATTATCTCCTCTCCTAAACTCCTCCTCCGATCGTAAATAACGGTGTGCAAACATTTTGCGCTTTTTATTTTAATAATCCGGCAGTGTCTTTCGTTCCTCTTTTTATGCCCGCCCACCAACAAAAACTGAATGCCAAAATCTCACCTAAGATAGCGCGCATGCACAGTCATGTTTGGTCCGACACCCTTCCCTGCTTCCTCCAGGCCCCAAATCTAGCTACTGCGTATGCGCCGCTATGGTGTCCCGTTATGCGCACGCACCAGAACAAGGACATCCACGTGCCAACACAGGATTTCATGTGTGCAAGGAGCTATCAATCAAACATAAAGAGGTGGAGTTAACTCGGAAAAGCTTAAAGGCTTATCTGAGGACCAAAAATTTCAAAAATTGCTTTGCATTCATATTTTTATGTAAAAGGAAGTCACTTACTAATGTGCTTTAATTAAAAAGTTGGTACTAAATTGTGCCGTTCAAACCCGGTGAATTGTTCCCGGAAGTCCTGGAGCTGTTCTAATATTGATGACGCGCCGAAACGGCCCAACATGACTGAGGGCTTGCTTCCTGTGCTGTTCGTGTCGGCGCGTTATCAATGGCATGACTGCAAGGGGCAGTCACATTGCCTATTGCTGGAGTCTTCGAGCAGAGCATCAGCTAGCGCTTTGCTTAAGACTCCAGCACTGCTCCCGAAATTTGGTCAGTGACTTCAGGGGTTTCCTATAGCTGGAGTTCCTGAGCAAAGCATCAGCTTGTGCTGGGGACTCCAGCATTGCGGCTAACGTCACTGTCACAGTCCATATATGGACAGGGATGTCGTCAGCAGTACTGGAGTCCCCAGGCAGAGCATCAGCTGATGCTCTGCTCGGGGACTTCACTACTGCTGCCGATGTCACTGTCCATATATGGACAGTGACTTCAAAGGTTTCCTATCACTGGAGTCCCCGAGCAGAGCATCAGCTGATGCTCTTCCCGGGGACTCCAGCATTGCTTCCAACATCACTGTCACTGTTCATATATGGACAGTGATGTCGGAAGCAGTACGTGACACCACAGGCAGTGCATCAGCTGCCGATTGCTGCCAATGTCACTGTCCATATATGGACAGTGACAGTGACGTTGGCAACTATGCTGGGGTCCCCAGGCGGAGCATCAGCTGATGCTCTGCTCGGGGACTTCAGCGATAGGAAACCACTGAAGTCGTTGTCCATATATGGACAGTGACATCAGTAGCAGTACGGGAGTCTCCAGGCAGAGCATCAGCTGATGCTCTGCTCGGGGACTTCACTACTGCTGCCGATGTTATTGTCCATATATGGACAGTGACTTCAGTTGTTTCCTATCACTGAAGTCCCCGAGCAGAGCATCAGCTGATGCTCCGCCCGGGGACCCCAGCATTGCTGCCAACGTCACTGTCACTGTCCATATATGGACAGTGACATCGGCAGCAGTACGGGAGTCCCCAGGCAGAGCATCAGTTATAGACAATGTGACTGCCCCTTGCGGCCATACCATTGATAACACGCCAACACGAACAGCACAGGAAACAAGCCCTCAGCGACGTGGAGCCGTGTCGGTGCATCATCAATATTAGAAAAGCTCCAGGACTTCCGGGAACAATTCACCAGGTTTGAACTACACCATTTAGTACCGAATTTTTAATGAACCCCTTAATGACCACCAATAAGCCTTTTCACGGTGGTCATTAGTGGGCTTTATTCTAGAGCGCCGCCTTTCCACGGCGGCACTTTAGAACGAGATCGCGCTGCAAGCAGCGCGGATATCTCCAAACCTCAGCTGTTAGGTGACAGCTGGATGCTTGGAGACAACGTCAGGGGACCCTTTGATAGTTGGAGTTGATCGTGTGAACACCCTATCACAGCGATCACCAGTGGCGTAACTACCGCGGTAGCAGCAGTAGCGGCTGCTACGGGGCCCGGGGCTTGAGGGGGCCCGTGCCGCCAGCCGACACGTCCACCCAAATGCCCGGTGGCGCCGCTAGCAGCCGTTATGGCTGCTACAGCGGGAGCGCCGCTACTGTGGGGCCCGCGACGCCGAGCCTTACACAGGCCCTCTCATGCCTGTAGGTGTCGCTAGCACCGGAGGGGGCCCCAGTGCTAGCGGCAGCCAAATACATGTATTAGCACTGAATGGCCCGGCATGTTCCGTGCCTGACCATCCAGTGCCTTACAATGACACTGATTGGCTAGCGGCGCGATGACATCATCGCGCCGCTTCCATGCTTGGAAGGTGCTGATTGGCGGGGCAAGTCATTCTGCCCCGCCAATCAGCGTCATTGGAGGACGCTCATTCAGCTCCTGCAGACATGCTCAGAAGAGAGCATGTCTGCATCGCCAGTGAACAGCGTGGGAACGGGATCATGTGAGTATGTCATTTTTTTTTTCCCTCATAAAAATGTGAATGGCATTAACTATAGTGGGGGGGTCTATCTACAGGGGGGGGGTCGTCTTTATGTGGGCTATTATATATAGGGGGTCTATATGTGGGGCAGTAGCTACAGGGGAGTCTATATGTGGGGGTGTGGGCCATTATATACAGGGGGCTCTATATGTGGCCCATTATATACAGGGGGGTCTATATGTGGGGGTGTGGGCCACTATATACAGGGGGCTCTATATGTGGGCCATTATATACAGGGGGCTCTAAATGTGGGCCATTATATACAGGGGGTCTATATGTGGGCCACTATATACAGGGGGGGTCTATATGTGGGGCACTATATACAGGGGTGGGCTATATGTAGAGCACTATCTATAGGGGAGCTATTTTTTTTTGGGTACTTTCTATAGGGGTGGGCTATGTGTGGGACACTATATACAGGGGTGGGTTACCTGTGGGGCACTAGCAACAGGGTGGCTATATGTAGTGCACAGTCTAAAGGGGTGGGCTATATGTGGGACACTATATACAGGGGGAGCTATATGTGAAACACTATCTACAGAGGTGGGCTATATGTGGAGCACTAACTATAGGGGAAGCTATATGTAGGGCAGCACGGTGGCTCAGTGGTTAGCACTATTGCCTTGCAGCTCTGGAGTCCATATGTGGGCACTATCTACAGAGGCTTCTATGTAGGTCACTATCTACAGGGGTCACGGTGTGTGTGTGTGTGTGTGTGTGTGTGTGACAGTTATATTTAGATGTGTTGAGAATTTTAACTTTGTTTATAGGTGCAGAAATGAGAAGCTGAATACATCTAAACGGAAAACTGCAGTAAAGGGTCATGGCCTGGAGAAATCCATCATAGATGTCTGAACCGGAGGGAGAAGAAAAGAACTAGAATCTGAGACGTCACCGGTCAGTCACTTAATGTAAATGTTTATTCTGCCTCTAATCAGTAATGTAGTCACTGTATGATCTGCAGCGAGATGATGGTGATAGGATTTTTTTTGTGAAACCGCATCTCCCGGCATATCCTTACCATTGTTCCGGCCATGCTGGGAGCTGTAGTTTTACGCCGTACAAACCTATACGCAGTGGCGTAACTACCACTATAGCAGCCTTAGCGACTTCTACAGGGCCTGCAGCATGAGGGGGCCCGTGGCACCCGCCGGCACGGCCCCCTCCCATGGCCGCAGGCTCCGCTGGCAGCCGCTATGGCTGCTACAGCGCGACGCCACTGAAGGGGTTGTTCCTACAAAAGACATGCATCCCCTATCCACAGGATAGGGGATACATGTGGGATCGCTGGGACGCCCAGCGATGAGGAGAACGGGGGACCGAAAGTCCCCCCTAAGTTCTCCATGACAAACCTCGGACTTCCGGGGTCTGTGTCGGCAGCTCCGTAGAAATGAATGGAACGCCAGTCGCGCTTATGCGCATGCGTGACCAGCGCTCCTTTCATTTTTATTGAACTGCGCAGACGCCGGAAGTCCGAGGTTAGTCATGGAGAACTTCGGGGGACTTTCGGTCCCCCGTTCTCCTTATCGCTGCCAGCGATGACACATGTATCCCCTATCCTGTGGATAGGGGATGCATGTCTTTTGTAGGACAAACTATAGGCCGTTTTTTTTTTGGGGGGGGCTATATGGCGTTATCTACAGAGGGGTTCTGTATGGTGTTATCTACAGAGGGGGCTGTATGGTGTTATCTACAGAGGGGGCTGTATGGCGTTATCTACAGGGTGGACTGCATGGCGTTATCTACATTGGGCTGTGTATGGTGCTATCTATAGGGGGGCGCTGTGTGGTGGAATCTATAGGGAGGCACTATCTACAAGGGGGGGGGTTGTGTGATATCCAGCAGAGGGGGGGCCCCAGTCAAAAGTTTGCTATGGGGCCCAGTCTTTCCTAGTTACGCCCCTGGCGATCACCACGCGCTGAATGTAAACAGCGGGTTCTCTCCTCTGCTCATCTCAGTTGTGGTTTTGTGAGAGGAGAGACAGAGACCTGTGGAGAGAATAGAAACAAATAGTTACAGTGAAAAATACATTATATTACATTGTAATAACCCCCCCTGTTTTTTTTTAGTTAGTGTTTATTTAAATTTTTATAGTAAATGTCATAAAAAGCAAAAAAAATTATTAATTAGTTATAAAAAGAAAAAAAAAATAGTTAAAAAAACTGTTATTAGAGAGGAAACGTATTAGAATGGCGCTCAAATTTTACAGCGCAGAGCAAGCTTATGCTATTTTGTGCCCTGATTCAGGCAGTGACGCAGGAACCGTTTCAGAAGCTTAAATATGTTATGATGACACTACAAGTACTGCTTTGGACGCTTCCACAACAACTCGCACGTACGGGAACTAGTAATCCTATAGTACTGCCAATTTTTGGGGATCCTGCAGCAAACTTTATCCCTCAGATGCCCCAATTTATGTAAACTCCGGGCATAAACATTGACACCACGAATTTTGCCCCACACAATTTTTTTCATATTTTTTTTACGGATGAGCTTTTACAATGAATTGTGGACCAGACAAACCTTTATGCGAGGCAGTTTTTGACGGAAAAGCCTGCATGTGGTTATGCAAGGGTCGGGATTCTTACCAATGTCCGTGAGATAAAAAAATTTTTAGGGCTCATTCTGAATATGGGCATTGTAAAAAAATCATCCACCCGTTCTTACTGGGCAGCAAGTCCTATTCATGAAACGCCAGTTTTTTCATCAATAATGTCCCGGAGCAGATATGAGACATTAATCCATTTCCTGCATTTTAGTAATAATTTAGAAAGACTGCCAAGAAGTGATCCCGGGCACGATCGCCTTCACTAGCTGAGTCCTGCGCTGCACTAAAAGATTCCTTTCCAAAATCCTACACTCCTGATGTGGACCTTGAGTGTGGATAAATCCCTTGTAAATTTTAAGGGGAGATTGTGTTTTAGGAAGTACATACCATCAAAGAGAGCGAGATATGGTGTAAAGCTATACAAAATATGTGAGAGTAAGACCGGTTATACATGCGGCTTCAATATATATGAGGGCAGAGACCGCAAAATAAATCCCCCAGGATGCCCACAAAACCTTGGTGTCTTATGCAGAGTGTACACTGACAATTTTTATTCTAGTGTGCCACTTTTCAAAAGCCTTCATGCTGACAAAACAGGGGCCTGTGGGACGGTTCGCAGAAACCACAAAGGATTACCACTACAACTTCTCTCAATGCGCCTGGCAAATGGGGAATCATTTGCTTTCGCAAGTGATGAACTTCTTGCACTTAAGTGCAATGATCGGAGAGAGGTTTTTATGCTGAACACTATACATGCTGACACCATGGTCAAGGTCAGAGAGAGAGGCGCTACTGCGGACAGACAGAAACCGCTCTGTATTACAGAGTATGACAGGTTCATGGGTGGCATCGACCTTTCAGACCAGGCTCTCCAACCTTATTTGATCCAAAGGAAAACTAGAGCCTGGTACAAGAAAGTGGCAATATATCTGATGCAGGTTTCTACTTTCAATACCTATGTAATATACAAAAAGGCCCAGGGAACCATGACATATCTGGAATTCCAAGAAAAAATTATTGAACATCTTTTATATGAAGGAGGGGAAGTAGGGCACCATGAGTCAGAAGATGTCAAGAGAGTCACGGAGCGTCACTTTTTACATCCTGTCCCTGCCACTGAGACGCAAAAGTATCGGCAGAAGAGATGCAGAGTTTGCCGAAAACATGGCCGAAGAACAAATCCCCTTTTTTTCGCCCCTTTTGCCCTTCAAAACCAGTACTGTGTAATTACCCATGCTTTGAGACCTACCATACAGTAGAAAATTACTGAATTATCGAAAGTCAAAATAGGGAGGGATTCCTTATGCGAAAGTGAACCTGTCAATGATAATTCTGGGTGTGGGGGGGTGGTCTTTACATCTGTAGGGAAAAACTTTTTTTCTTTTTTCATTCTCACTATACCCGTAGATGAATGTCTTCAGGTCTGTGATAATACATAGTGTCATAAACATTTTATATATTTTATGTCAGATTTCAACGAATCTGAAAGGCCTAGGTACAAACTATACCAATAAGTAGAAACTCTGGCGGGTCTTCTTTCTCAGATTGCGTCATTTTTAAGTGTATTTTTATGATCCGACACCACAGGGCCTCTGCAAAGACACTATGGTGCCTAAAGGCCTTGCCAAGTGCCCGTGAGATAACATACACCAACATATTTGGTATCCAAGCAATCAGAACAAATTCAGAAATAAATCTAGAGGCATGCAAAAGTAAAAACATTATTTATTTAAAAACTTTTGCACAACAAATTGAAGAAAACTGATTATTTTTCCAAATTTTTTTTGCATTTTTGTAAAAATTTGAAAAAAACCCCAAAAGAAAACCTATAGTATATACCATTAAAATAAAGCCCTGTTTATGCTGAAAAAAAAACATACCAAATTTGTAGGGATACATTCGATTCCTACAACGTTATAACCAATTAAATAAAGACATAGTGAAACTGCTAATTTTGCTTTGGTCATTAAGGCCCAGAATGCATGCAGGGGGAAGGGGTTAAAGTACATTAGTAAGTGACTTCTTTTTACAAAAAAATATGAATGCGAAGCAATTTTTGGAATTTTTGGTCCTCGGATAACCCCTTTAAGGAATGAAGATATGACTCTTTTTAAACGAAGACATGACTTTTTTATGCTCATTAGAATACGGCTCGGGAACACTAAAAATACTAAATTCTAAAGGTACAGAGCCGACTTACAAGATAATTATAGGTTACATAAAAATTCTTTTTCATCGACTTCCAGATCCAATAGAAAGAAAATGTCTGTATGGTACGCAGTGTTTAGTAACATGATTGCATCTATTTAGACTACTGAAGGGATGCTCCAAGTGCATAGATATTAAAGGGGTTGTCTAGATAAGAAAGCTATTGTTTAATACCATACTATAGCATTCTGAGTCCCTCATATCCATCAATTGGAGTGGAGAGCAGCTACAAAATGCATGTCTCTTTTCTGAGGGATCCGGTCTTTCCAAGCATGTGTAGATCATTGATTTCAATAGGCACCTTGTAATGTATCAGATGTCCTGTGGTGGCGCTGTAGGGAAATTGAACATTTGCTGTTAAGTTTCCCAACAGATTGCACCTGATTACTTGGGGTCTCCCTGTGAACAACATATTTATAGGGTACCCTACTACAAAAAAGGGATTGAGAAACGCAAACAATACCTTTAGGTTACGTAAAGTGTCCTGACAGCAGTCTGTACTGATGCCAATATGCACTGAATCACTACTTCCCCCGGAGCTACTGTCTCAGCTTAGTTTAAAGAGGCTCTGTCACCAGATTTTGCAACCCCTATCTGCTATTGCAGCAGATAGGCGCTGCAATGTAGATTACAGTAACGTTTTTATTTTTAAAAAACGAGCATTTTTGGCCAAGTTATGACCATTTTCGTATTTATGCAAATGAGGCTTGCAAAAGTACAACTGGGCGTGTTGAAAATTAAAAGTACAACTGGGCGTGTATTATGTGCGTACATCGGGGCGTGTTTACTACTTTTACTAGCTGGGCGTTCTGATGAGAAGTATCATCCACTTCTCTTCAGAACGCCCAGCTTCTGGCAGTGCAGACACAGCCGTGTTCTCGAGAGATCACGCTGTGACGTCACTCACAGGTCCTGCATCGTGTCAGACGAGCGAGGACACATCGGCACCAGAGTCTACAGATGATTCTGCAGCAGCATCGGCGTTTGCAGGTAAGTCGATGTAGCTACTTACCTGCAAATGCTGATGCTGCTGCAGAATCAACTGTAGCCTCTGGTGCCGACACGATGCAGGACCTGTGAGTGACGTCACAGATCTGCACTGCCAGAAGCTGGGCGTTCTGAAGAGAAGTGGATGATACTTCTCGTCAGAAAGCCCAGCTAGTAAAAGTTGTAAACACGCCCCGATGTACACACATAATACACGCCCAGTTGTACTTTTACTTTTCAACACGCCCAGTTGTACTTTTGCAAGCCTCATTTGCATAAATACGAAAATGGTCATAACTTGGCCAAAAATGCTCGTTTTTTAAAAATAAAAACGTTACTGTAATCTACATTGCAGCGCCTATCTGCTGCAATAGCAGATAGGGGTTGCAAAATCTGGTGACAGAGCCTCTTTAAGTCTATTCAGTGTTTTTTTCATTTACCCCTTAAATAACCTGGGACCTATACATATGTATATATGCAAAAATTACTGCTGGAAAGGAAAAACGAACATTTCCAACTATCTGGCTTTTATTGCAGATCATTTGATGGAATTTACATTTTTTTCTGAGTATTTTTATCTTCACAAGACAGAAATTTACAATCCTCGTCTTCTGTAATCAGGAACGGCAGATAGGTTGACTAGATTTTGATAGCAAAGAAGTACATCATCTTTTCAATGGCCTCTGCTCTAATATTTGCGTTTTCTTATTGTGCATGAGTTCAAAGCATGTTCTCTGGTTTTGTTAAGCTGTAGGGAAATAATATTGGCAACGAGCTGCCACTTTCTTCCTGACATGAGAATGCATTACTTACCTTCAGGACACAGCTGTTTCAAAGAAGGCTATCTAGTAAATTTTCCTTTGTGATTCTTTCATCTTTTCATAAATACAAGAAAGATAAAATGATTTAGTCTAAGGGAACTAACTTCACAGCAACACACATGAACCATCTAATCAACCACCCGCTTTCCTAAATACTAGCTGAAGTCCAAAACTGCCATTTTTGCTGATGTCCGCCAAGCGCGGAGCTGTGCACAAGAGCATTTATTGAAATAGCAAGGCTCCTCTAATAATTCTTAACATTGTGAAGAACTGTGAAAAAAAGAATAAAACGAAGAGAGAAAACTCTATAACTGTAGATTTTTTACTTTTATTCAAACAGTACAATACAGAAAAGTCAGATTATAATTTACTCTTCATTTGTGATGGTTAATATAAAGCAACGTTTTCCAAATTGTTAAGATGGAGGGGGTCCCCTATTTTTAGACCTGCCACATCAGTGTATTACATGGAAAGCCCATTGATTTCAATGGGAACTATGTAATGCTTCATTTCACCTGTGGTGGTGCTGCAAGGAAATGATGATACTTATACAGTGAAGGAAATAAGTATTTGATCCCTTGCTGATTTTGTAAGTTTGCCCACTGTCAAAGACATGAACAGTCTAGAATTTTTAGGCTAGGTTAATTTTACCAGTGAGAGATAGATTATATATAAAAAAAAAAAAGAAAATCACATAGTCAAAATTATATATATTTATTTGCATTGTGCACAGAGAAATAAGTATTTGATCCCCTACCAACCATTAAGAGTGCAGCCTCCTCCAGACCAGTTACACGCTCCAAATCAACTTGGTGCCTGCATTAAAGACAGCTGTCTTACATGGTCACCTGTATAAAAGACTCCTGTCCACAGACTCAATTAATCAGTCTGACTCTAACCTCTACAACATAGGCAAGACCAAAGAGCTTTCTAAGGATGTCAGGGACAAGATCATAGACCTGCACAAGGCTGGAATGGGCTACAAAACCATAAGTAAGACGCTGGGTGAGAAGGAGACAACTGTTGGTGCAATAGTAAGAAAATGGAAGACATACAAAATGACTGTCAATCGACATCGATCTGGGGCTCCATGCAAAATCTCACCTCGTGGGGTATCCTTGATCCTGAGGAAGGTGAGAGCTCAGCCGAAAACTACACGGAGGGAACTTGTTAATGATCTCAATGCAGCTGGGACCACAGCCACCAAGAAAACCATTGGTAACACATTACGCCGTAATGGATTAAAATCCTGCAGTGCCGGCAAGGTCCCCCTGCTCAAGAAGGCACATGTACAGGCCCGTCTGAAGTTTGCAAATGAACATCTGGATGATCCTGAGAGTGATTGGGAGAAGGTGCTGTGGTCAGATGAGACTAAAACTGAGCTCTTTGGCATTAACTCAACTCGCCGTGTTTGGAGGAAGAGAAATGCTGCCTATGACCCAAAGAACACCGTCCCCACTGTCAAGCATGGAGGTGGAAACATTATGTTTTGGGGGTGTTTCTCTGCTAAGGGCACAGGACTACTTCACCGCATCAATGGGAGAATGGATGGAGCCATGTACCGTCAAATCCTGAGTGACAACCTCCTTCCCTCCACCAGGACATTAAAAATGGCTCGTGGCTGGGTCTTCCAGCACGACAATGACCCGAAACATACAGCCAAGGCAACAAAGGAGTGGCTCAAAAAGAAGCACATTAAGGTCATGGAGTGGCCTAGCCAGTCTCCAGACCTTAATCCCATCGAAAACTTATGGAGGGAGCTGAAGATCCGAGTTGCCAAGCGACAGCCTCGAAATCTTAATGATTTACAGATGATCTGCAAATCTAACATGTGTGCAAACCTCATCATCAACTACAAAAAATGTCTGACTGCTGTGCTTGCCAACAAGGGTTTTGCCACCAAGTATTAAGTCTTGTTTGCCAAAGGGATCAAATACTTATTTCTCTGTGCACAATGCAAATAAATATATATAATTTTGACTATGTGATTTTGTGTTTTTTTTATATATAATCTATCTCTCACTGGTAAAATTAACCTAGCCTAAAAATTCTAGACTGTTCATGTCTTTGACAGTGGGCAAACTTACAAAATCAGCAAGGGATCAAATACTCACCCAGCGTCTTACTTATGGTTTTGTAGCCCATTCCAGCCTTGTGCAGGTCTATGATCTTGTCCCTGACATCCTTAGAAAGCTCTTTGGTCTTGCCCATGTTGTAGAGGTTAGAGTCAGACTGATTAATTGAGTCTGTGGACAGGAGTCTTTTATACAGGTGACCATTTAAGAGCTGTCTTTAATGCAGGCACCAAGTTGATTTGGAGCGTGTAACTGGTCTGGAGGAGGCTGAACTCTTAATGGTTGGTAGGGGATCAAATACTTATTTCTCTGTGCACAATGCAAATAAATATATATAATTTTGACTATGTGATTTTCTTTTTTTTTTTTTATATAATCTATCTCTCACTGGTAAAATTAACCTAGCCTAAAAATTCTAGACTGTTCATGTCTTTGACAGTGGTCAAACTTACAAAATCAGCAAGGGATCAAATACTTATTTCCTTCACTGTATGTGTTTTTCTTTGCTGTAGATGCTTTTTCCGTTTTATATCAGGATGGCTTTATTAGGTAATCATAATTATAGTTATAATATTTAGAATCCCCACATAAATCATAATTTTAGAATAGAAGGAACATAAAATAATAACTAGTACATGAGCTTGATGGGTTAAAGACACCAGTGCAGTGTCTATAAAAGAACTTCCTCAGATATTATACGAAGTACAGGAAAAATAGTGTAGTATCGTATTAGCCATAAAAAAATATGCAATGGGAAGACACTTCTCTGGACCAGACTACAGTTTGGCAGATTTAAAGGATCTAATACTGAAAGTATTGGTCATTCATCGTCTGATCGTATCCTTTACGCAGCACAAAATATTATCACTGTCGGCAGCACAACGTTGTCGGCTGTAAACAGGGAGATGTGCTGCTGACATGATAGAACTGTATGGAGACGAGCGATCGTAGTAATGAGCACTCGTCCCCATACATTACTGATAATAGCTCCTTGTAAAATGAGAAAACGAGTGCCGATCAACGAGCTGTCTCGTTGATTGGCGCTCTTTTTTATGGCCCTAATTGGCCAGTGTAACATAACATTAAGTATCTGAGATAGCACAGCAATTTCTATTTTTTAATTGTATATTTTATTGTTGTTCATCGACTGATCGTATCGTTTATGCAGTCAAAAATATTATCGCTGTCGGCAGCATATCTCCCTGTGTTAACAGCGAGATGTGCTGCCGACATGACACAAATGTACGGGGACGAGCGATCGTAGTAATGAGCGCTCGTTCCCACACATAGCTCCTTCCTTGTAAAAGAAGTAAACGAGCGCCGCCGGTCAACTAGCTGTGAGTCGTTGATCAGTGCTCGTTTACACTTCCCACGTCGGGCCATGTAACAGGACCTTAACAGCTAAGATATTCAAGTGAGAAACTGGTTGCTATAGAACGGCTGCCTAGCAGTTGGATGGCCCTACTAAAATTTCCATCTAAACGTTGTATTACTACTGAGCAAAGAAGGAAGAAGGAGGCTCAAACCATGGTTTTCTTAATCCTTTTCCAACACATTCATTCGATTTAGTTTATGACAAAATTTAAAGGGATTTTATAACATGAAGATATGACTTATTGCCAGGATATACCATAATTTCATGATCGATGAATGTCTGACCACTGACTGCTTTATCTCTCATTAGAATCTACTGTAATAACCACAACGCTAGTAAAGTGCAATAGCCACTTCAAATTACTCTCTACACAACCTTGTGCAAATAGTGTTCCGTTACAGTCCCCTGCACTGTGCCTGGTTGGTAAATGGTGCTTTGCTGAGTAGAGGACCTGGCCCCTTTGTTCTGGGAATTGGTCCCTGTTGTCTCATCATGTGGTACAAAATTATCAAAGTAGGAGTAGAAAATAGACCTCAGCCGTAAAAATAGGATGGGAGGACCAGGAAGTAGTGTCAAGTAGCTTCAGAAAGGTGTCTAATTTTTATCTTTGCTATGGGGTTCCTGTCTTCTCTGTACACCTCTGTTTAGTTATGAGCTTCATATATGAAAATTGTTGACATAACAGCTACCAAACAGTTCAGCAATGCCGGCCTTAACTTTGTTTGTACATGTGTATGTCTTCCCGAATTGGAACCTTCACACATTACTAAAATAAAGAAATAAAAGCTCAACCCTTCACTCCTATAAGTCGCTATGTGCGTACTTTAACAAGGTGATTAATTATCTTGTCGAGTAGCGAAGATCCAGCAATCGAATAGATAAATACAAAGCCCCCAGCCATCTATATGCGTCAAGCAGTTTACTCATTTAGTATGCAGGAAGCAATTTTCAAAATATGGCGAATGGAAGCTTTCAAAAAGCTCCAATTTACATTAACCCCTTAAGGACACGGCCAATTTTAGCCTTGAGGACAGAGCAATTTTTTTTACATTTCCCTCTTTGCATCCCGACGCTCATAACGCTTTTATTTTTTGTACGACGTAGTTGTATGAGACTTTGTTTTTTGCGGGACGAGTTGTACTTTATGTACGTACCATTTTTTGGTACAAATACATTATCGTTTAATTTCTATAAATTTTTAATTAGATTAAAATGCAGAAAAAAAGCAGTTGCGCAGCAGTTTTAATATTTATTTTTTTACACCATACACCGATCATCATAAATAATGGTATACATTTGTTGTACACGTTGTTACGGTCGTGGCGATACCAAATATGTCTGTATTATTTCATGTTTTTGGACTTATATTTTAAAAAGTTTATTTATTATAAAAAATGTGTGTTTCTGTGTATTTTTTTTACTTTTTATTTATTTATTTACCATTATTTTTTTTTTACAATCATTTAACTTTTTTTGTTAATCCCATAAAGGGATTTATTATTTTGATTTTTATTTTGTAACTGCAATGTACTGGCATAGATCTATATGCCAGTATATTAGCCTGTTACTGATCGTACACAGGCAGTTGTTAGGACATACCTCAGTATGCCCTAACAACAGGAAATATGTTCAGACAGCCCTGGGGTCCTTCACTGGACCCTGGGCTGTCTGGCCATACGAGTTGTGGGCTTTGATCGCGTCACAGTTATATTCTGTGACGCGATCAATGTGCAGTCCCCCCTCTTTGAACGCCGCGATCAGCTGTCATCGCGGCGTTCAAAGGGTTAACAGCGGAGAGAAGATGTTTCTCTCCTCTCCGCTGTCAGAGCGGGGCCGTGGCTGTGTATTACAGCCGTTGCCCCGCTCTCGATCGCACACACAGAGACGGCAGAGACGGCTGTCACACAGGACGAGTATGCTCGTCCTAATGCGCGAAGTGCTCGCCGCTCAGGACGAGCATACTCGTCCTGTGTCGGCAACCAGTTAAGTAGACCCTTAAATGGATACTCATTTGTAGAAATTGTAAGCCTTTTATCTCGTGCTATCTCCTGAACCATTAGGTGACTGCCGTGTTCTCGGCGAGGCCTTAGAATATACCGTTTATATGAAAATCAATCCCCTATAACAACTCATTTATTTGAAGACATTGTTTTAATTCGTCATCTGTAGTTTCTTCAATATTTTTTCCTTTTTTTTTAATTTGTTGCTTTCCTTTTTAAGTTGCAAACATAAAAGCGATTTTATTCGTTGAGAGGTTAAAAGACTATTTACCCCTAGGCAAAGCATCTTCAGAACTTAGAAGAAAAAAATAGAACAGCAGATGACTTAAATGTTTGCTCGTTGCATAAAAGCGTCTTGCCAAGTGAATTAGCGATAATGTAACGGTTGCAGGCAATGTTTTTAATTCCTGATAATGCTCATAATTAATATATAATGATTCTGAAATGAGAGGGAAAATTTTAAATGCTTCAAAGGACCATTTTTTTCAGAAGCGCCAGAACTCCATACCTAATGAAACGAGGATGGTTTAGTATTTATGAATCTTAATTTACTGTTTTCTATCACAGTGCTAAGCTTCTCAGCAGGACGCTGATGCTTTTAAATGGCAAAATATGCTTGATAGGTCTCTAACTTCTCTTTTATGTGCAAATAAGTATAAGGATGCATTCCAATCAGCTCTGAATTATATTAATAGGCTACTGGGTTCCAAGGGTGCTTTTGTAACATACACGATATTGTTCTTTAAGTGGTTCTTGAGATATTAGGAAACAATACCTACTTAATATTCATAAGGAGGATGATATGGTTTTATTTTAAATGATCAGGACCTAAGAAGAAATGTTTTCATGTATTTTGAGAGGAGGATTTTTTTTAAGTAAAAGAAAGGATAAAGAGTTTGACTAAACATTGAGTGAACTGTGGTTGGCAATGATGCTCACACGCTCACTTATTTACTCTCATTTATTTCAAAACGTATTCACTCACTCACTCACTCACTCACTCACTCACTCACTCACTCACTCACTCACTCACTCACTCACTCACTCACTCACTCACTCACTCATTCACCTATTTAATTACTCACTCACTCACTCACTCACTCACTCACTCACTCACTCACTTATTCCTTAACTTTTTCACTCACTGACTCATTCATTCACCTATTTAATCACTCACTTACCCACTTATTCATTCACTCACTTATTCACTAACTCACACACTAGCTTACGTATTCACTCAATTACTAACTCATTTATTCATTCACTCACTAACTTATTTACTCACAGACCTATTCACTCAAGTATTAATTCACTCACTTATTCACTCTTTCACTTACTTATTCAGCTAGCAATTCACTCACCTATTCACGAATGCACTTATTCATTCACTTGCTCACTCTCTTTTAAGGCCCATTTACATGAGATAATGATTGGGCAAACAAGCGTTCCCGATCATCACCCTAAAACAGGGCATCAATCAGCCGTTGAACAAGCAAACGCTTATTCATCGGCTGATCATATAGTTTATGCAGCAATAAATATCATCGTTGCTGGGAGTACATCGCCCTGTGTAAACAGGGAGATGTGCTGTCAACATGATGGAAATGCATGGGTTTAAGCAATCGTAGTAACAATCGCTGGTCCCCATACATTACTTGTCACGTAGGGTGCGTGGACCCACTGGGCTGTACTGCCTTAACGGTATGGCAGCTGGCCAACAGGACACAGGTCAAAGTCTATAGTTCAAATATGTGTACCTGTGGTAACTTCGGACAGTAGCAAGACAGGTTCGGATGGGACTTTGGCAGCAGGCAGGCACCAGGCGTAGTGTAACAGGACAGGTATAGTACTCAGCACAGCATGACTCCAACTCTATACGGCACTTGGACAACTGTACCCTCTATTAGATTTCTCCACTCCTCCAGGGCCAATTTGATGGCCAGTAACTCCCGATCCTCAATCGAGTAGTTGCGTTCTGCGGAAGAGAAGAGTTTAGAGTAATAGCCACATACCATTGTCTTGTCCTTGGAACCTCTCTGGAACAGGAGTGCACCAGCACCAACAGAGGAGGCGTCCTGCTCCAATGAAAACTGTCAAGATACATCTGGATAATGGAGGATAGAGGCTGACGTAAAGGCACTCTTCAGGCTATTAAATGCAGATTCCGCTTCTGGAGTCCACACCTTGGCGTTTATGCCTTTGTTGGTGAGGGTAGATATAAGAGATGTCAGTGAGAAGTTTGGAATGAACTGTCTGTAGAAATTGGCGAATCCCAGGAAACACTGTATGGACCTCAAGCCTTCAGGACGTGGTCATTCCATGACGGCCTTTACCTTCTCAGAATCCAACTTGAGGCCTTGATTTGAGATGATGTAGCCCAGGAAGGGTAGAGCATGTATCTAAAACACGTACTTCTCCAACTTTGCGTACTGCCGATTCTCCCTTAATCACAGCAAAACTTGACGGACATGTCTCTGATGAGTGATAGGATCTGGAGAAAAAATCAAGATGTCATCAAGATAGACCACAACACAAACATAGAGGAGGTCACGGAAGATGTCGTTAACGAACTCATGGAAGACCGCGTGAGCATTACACAGGCCGAAGGGCATTACTAGATATTCATAGTGTCCGTCACGGGTGTTTAATGCCGTCTTCCATTCATCACCCCGGCGAATACGGATTAGGTTATAAGCCCACCGCAGGTCTAGCTTAGAAAAAACTGTATCTACTTTTTACCGTGATCTGGTTGAGACCCCGGTAGTCGATGCAGGGTTGCAGAGAACCATCCTTTCTCTCAATGAAGAAGAACCCGGCTCCTGCCGGGGAGGAAGCCTTCTGTATGAAGCCCCTCTCCTGGTTCTCCTTAATATAGGCGGACATGGACTGACAAGGAGAGGGGATATACCCTACCACGGGGAAGGGATGCACAGGAATCAGCTCAATAGGACAGTCATACGCCTGGTGTGGGGGCAACGTCTCCGCCTCTTTCTTGCTGAAGACATCTGAGAACGCAGAATAATGACAAGGCAATCCTGCCAGGGACTGAGGCAGAGGAGACCGAGCCAGATGAATCAGATGAACCGAGCCAGGCAGCGGTTGAGACACTCAGAAACCCCATTGGAGGAGCTCTCTCTCCAGAATTCCAGTCCAGGACTGTGGCATGTAGTCAGAGCCAGGGCAGGCCCAGCAGCACAGGGTTGACGGCCCAAGACAGGACAAAATATGAGATGAACTCGGAATGAAGAGCGCCCATTTGGAGCTTCAGTGGCTTGGTCACAGCTACAACCGGGTCGGGCAGAGGTAGTCCATTCACCAATGCAACAATCAAAGGCCTCTCCTTAGGGGTTGTGGGCAACTGGAGTAGATCCATCAGGTCTCTCCAAATAAAGTTAGCTGCGGATCCAGAATCCAGATAAGTAGAGACCCGATGCATCTTTTCGCCGGACACTATGGTCACGGGAATGGACAATTTAGAAGATAGTCTTTCTTCACCCAAGGTTGTCTCTCCAACCAACCCTAGGCTCTGGGGCTTTTGGGGGCACAGACGCACAAGACAGACAGAGTCCCGAGGTGTGTCTGCATTGTCTCCCCAGGGTAGACAGCTTGAAATGGTCTATCCTCAAAGACTTCTTTGGAGGAACAGCTGATGAGGACAGCAGGGCTTTCTGCAAAGTAGGAACCGGGCTAGGGAGTCCTCCCTCCCGACGAGCCTCTTGGAACCGTTCTCAGATCCTTATGTCAATCCGCGCGGCCAGAAGGATGAGGTCACCCAGGGTAGATGGCAGATCTCGGGTGGCAAACTCGTTCTTAATCTCAGAAGACAGTTCCTGCCAGAATGTAGCCACCAATGCCTCATTGCTCAACAACAATTCTCCCGCCAGGGTGCAGAAGTGAATAGCGTACTCGCCCATGGAAGTGTCTCCCTGGTGAAGGTTCAGCAAGGAGGCAGCTGCCGACGAGACTCGTCCATGCTCCTCAAACACCATGTGAAATGTTGTAGGAACCCCTGGAAGTCACGGGTCTCTGGTCCTTGTCTCTCCCAGATAGGAGTCGAAAATGCTCTTGCATACAGAATAAAGTGGATATGGCACTGGTTCAAAAATCCCCTGCAGGTCTTCGCGTCTCCATCATAGCGATGCGGTAGCAGCAGAGAAAATCGGTGATCAGCACTGCCAGGAAGTGTAGTCAGAGGGTCTGTACAGCCAGTAGGTGTAGTAGGAGGAACGGCAGCTTGCACATCCAGCCGATGTGCAATAATGATCAATGCCTCGAGAAGTTGGTCCTGTCGGGATCGGAAGTCTAGCATATCCGCCCGCATCACTTGTGACATCATCATGGTCTTGGTTTGACCAGTGGAGTCCATGGCCCGAGCTTACTGTCACGTAGGGTGCGTGGACCAAATGGGTTGTACCGCCTTAACGGTATGGCAGCTGGCCAACAGGACACAGGTCAAAGTCTATAGTTCAAATAGGTGTACCTGTGGTAACTTCGGACAGTAGCAAGACAGGCTCGGATGGGACTTTGGCAGCAGGCAGGCAGGCACCAGGTGTGGTGTAACAGGACAGTCGTAGTACTCAGCACAGCACAACTCCAACTCTATATGGCACCTGGACCAGGATAACATGGGATACAGGTTACAGGTAGCAGGAACGGGAACACTGGGAACTGGAAGAAACTTAGGGAACCATTTGCAGAGACGAACATAGGTGACAACAGCAATGCTCAGGCAGTGCAGGAAGGGGAAGGGCCCTTCTTATAGTCCTGGGTGCTCATGGGCTTATTTGGTTCTTTAATTCAGGTATGCGCGGTGGCCCTTTAAGAGAGGGCACGAGCGTGCGCTCGCACCCTACGGGACACAGCAGAGTGAAGCAGAAGTGAGCGTGGCATCTCCTGAGGAGGAGATACGGGCCAGCTCTCACTGATCCGTGGCTGCGGCCGTCAGAAGGTGAGTAAACCTGACGGCCCGTAGCCATGGGCATTAGATTACTGATCATAGCTCCTTGAGAAAGGAGCAAACGAGCGCCAATCAACAAGCTGTCTCATTTTTATGGTCAAAATTGGCCGGTGTAAAAGGACTCTTATGTTCTGCCAGTTGTTACTGTACCATAGAAGCCATTATTGCAACAACAAGAGCCCGCATTATCAGCACATGACCATAACAGTGCAAGCCTGCGTTAATCGCTAATCTTTGCCTCTGATCTATGAGATTTATGTTTAGATCTTCCCTAATATTAGAGATGAGCGAATCGATTCTACACGGACTGAATTATGTGCAATTCTCTTAAAGTCTCAGATTTTGCAAATTCTGAAACTTTTGGGGTGCGAGGCGCACTATATGTGTCCGACCGCTGTTTTATAGATTAGAAAAAGGATTACATGACCTTGAGTGGGCTTGCAAGCAGCCTTCCCAAAATGCACTGCGGTTATCCCTCCTTTTACCCATATATGTTGCTGCAACTTTGACATTGGTTATGCTGTCTTGGCATTAAGAGCTTTAATAGGGTTGGTCCTAGAAGATCTCAGAGAGTCAGACACAAGTTTTCAGGGAAATCGGGGCACCTGCGATTCGTGGCAAATTTTGACCGAATCGAATCAGATGGCCGATTTGACCGAATTGAACTCAAAACTTATTTCAGGAAATTCGTTTCTCTACCTTATATCCTTTGGTATTTTTAAGATTATGACTCTTTTGTAAGAGGCTCCAAAAGTTTTAGAGTCTTAGAATAATTGGGTTACATGAAATCGGGTTGTCCGGGATTAGAAAAACATGTCTGCTTTCTTCCAGAAACAGTGCTACACCTGTCCATGGATTTTGCCTAGTATTGCAGTAAAGTGAATGCAGCTGAGCTGCAATACCACGCACAACCTATGGACAGGTGTGGCACTGTTTTTGGCAGAAGGCAGCCATGTTTTTTATTCCTGGACAACCCTCTTAATTATTAGGAATAGAAGCTAAACCTAGTAGAATGATACTTAACTCTTTTCCCTCCAGGCTAGCCCATACTTCTTCCATCACCAGTATTTCATCTGTAAGGTCACCTCTTTCCCTTTCTTCCCCAAGTTTGGTTACATGGCTGACATGAGACAGAGTCATGAAGGTTGGTCTTATGCCGAAAAGTTCCACAGCAATCAGAACTCGATGCTTAGGGGAAGTGTGTTTATCAGGGCATGATGGGTTTTGTAGTTTTGCCACAGTTGGAGAGACACAGGTTGGAGACCACAAAGCTGTAGATATAGTTTTTTCCAGATGATTAATGTATAATAATCGCAGTATTTTCTGTCTCTATGTGAGTGCCAGGTATCTGTTCTGACCCCTTGACCCATCCGGACTAAACACTTCAATGTACAGCAATTCTAAATCTATTTCAAAAAGACCCTGAAGAGGGAAAATTGGCAAGTTCATACATTATTTCTCCTGGCAGCATATCCAGATGACTTCCATGTACTACTTCAGCAATTGTATCTGCTATCTCTGTCATATAAAAAGACTCACTTGTAATGGCACAAATGAGTTTCAAATGTAAGAAACAGGAGAAAAGCACCAATACTCTAATATACTATATTGGACACAGATTACAACCCTTCCCTAGTACTTATATCTAAAAGTACAGTACTTAGAGGAGAAGCAGTAAAATGCGGGTTAAAGTCTGATCACGTCTTTGCTAAAGTGCTTAAAATGCGCTGGAATGATGAACTCAGATGCAACGCGAGAAAAAGAATACAATTCTGAGCTCTACATAAACGAACAATTGACCTGAGCGAGCTACCTTTAATAGCACGGGCGGACATTAGCACAATATACAGAATTATATGTATAGTAGATTAGAATAACTTTCTTGAGCTGTCTGGAGCTCCGATAAGTGTAATAGATGCTGGGTGATAACCACTAATGGCTGCCAGAATTTGTCACCTAGCTTTCCATAGGATCAGTCCGTTCTCCTGATATGTCTGTTTTAGTAATTACTTTCCCATATTCCCCATAAAACAATAATACTGGAGCATTTTTCATACAAATCTGCATTGTGCAATTTCTCTGTCATTCCTCCTGGAAATGTATACATAAATTACCAAAAAGGTGTTATTATTTCCCTTGTCGTTTGGGTGGGTCCCTACACATTGCGACACTGTCCAATCTATACTGACAGTTTTAGATTATGTAGGGACCCACCCTGTTGGCAAGGGGAATGGTATGCCGCGTTCCCACGGGTTGGATATGCTGTGTAAAAATCACGTAGCGTATCCGACCTGGAAACTGCAGCACCGTCCGTCCCAAAAAATCGCACCACATTGTGGTGTTGTTTTTTTCAGGCGGAATTTCAGCTGCATAAAAAAGCGCTCATACTTACCCCCTCCCTCCTTTGACGTCCGCTCCAACCTTCTACGCTGATGTTGCAAGCCATGTGACGATGCAGCCTGTGATTGGCTGCAGTGGTCACATGGGATAAAATATCATCCCAGGAGGATGGAGTGCAGGAAGAAGTTGAGCATTCTGAGAGTCCGGAGTTGTGATTTTTGAGGCATAATCACTGCAATTACGCCGTAAAAGTCGCAACACTTTGCCTTCTGTTGCAGGTTTTGCATCCCCATTGAATTCAATGGGGATAACTCGCAACAGAAAATCAACAAAAACGCAGCATAAATTGACATGCTGTGGAATTAAATTCTGCATCGCAGGTCAAAATATTAACGTTTATGCTGCGTTTTTTTCCCCACAGTGTGGGCATAAGTTTTACCAAATCTCATCCACTCTGCTGCTACTGTAATTGCGGCATTGCTGCGGAATTTCCGCATTGTTTACGCTACTTGGGATCCCGGCCTAATGCTCAGTTGTCTATTTATCCATACATTTCCAGGAGGAATAGCAGAGGAATGGAACAATGCAGAATTCTAAAGCAAGATGCTACAGCATTGATATTTCATGGGAAATAGAAGTATTTTCTAAGACAGATATGTCAGAAGAGATGACTGATCCTTTTTAAATGAACCCAGCAGTGGCGGATTATCATATGGGCGATTCGGGCGGCCGCCCGGGGCCCGAGGCTCCCAGGGGGCCCATGGCAGCCCGAACCGCACATCATTTTACAAACCTATTCAGCGCGCTAGCGCTGCTACAAGCCGAAGATGAGGAGGGGAGGAGCAGAGAATTGTCCGGGATCCAGGGGTAGGACACGCCTCCCTGACAAGTGCGGGCGCCGCCATTGAGTAACAGAACAGCAACGGACGGCTGTTCTGTTACTCCAAAGCTGCAAGAAGAGCCGGGCGGGCGGTCACCGGTGCTGAGGTTAGTTGGCTTATCCTCCTGCCCAACTGGTTCCCGACCGCTGGCTGTATTCTTACGGCCAGCGGTCAGGGACGGGTCCTTAAAACCCGAGCCATAGACTTTCTACGGCTCGGGTTTTAACTTGCTGCCCGCGCGATCGGGCAGCTGAATGTCGGGTCTCCGGCTGTCAGTGACTGCCGGGGACCCTGAGGAGAAGACAGAAGCAGCTATTCTGCTTCTGTCTTCTCCGATGTCTTACACAGCGTTCAATGAACGCTGTGTATAGGAATAGAGACAGCAGCAGCGGCGCTGTCTCTATTCCTCCCGGTGATCATGTGACTGGTCACATGATCGCCGGGTGCCGTTAGTGGCAGACTGTTGCTGGGTCTAACTAGACCCAGCACAGCCCTATTAGTGACAATCGTCACTATGAGAGGGCTGATTTCCCCTGTAACTGGGGCTGCTGTGCAACTCCAGTTACAGTGGAAAAACATGGTGTAAAAGAAAGAAAAAGTATATATAAAGTTCCCCAAAGGTCTTTTTTGACCTTTGAGGATCAGACCACAGTAATAAAAAAATAGTAACGTAAAGTGCAAAAAAAAATGAAATAATAAATACACATAAAATACCCACCCCAAAAAAAACGTTCCCCCCGCCAATCATTTTTGTAACGCTAGCGCTGACCCAATTACCCTAATATAGACATGTAATATATAAAAATTTCCGGTAGACAATGACGATCACATATAAAAGGTCTATTTTAGGGTAAAACTATGTTATTACCAAAAAAAATAGCTAAAACGTAAAAAAGCTTATTTTTTTACTATTATTTTCAAACTTTATGAATAAAAATTCTAAAATAGCAAAAAAGGTGTGCATAAAAACGATAAAAAACTAAACCTGCATTGTCTACGGAAAAAACGTCGCAAAAATCCCGTCGTTTTAATTTATTTTTTATAAAAATGTGTGTTTGGTGCAACTTTGTAATTACGTTTTATTAAAAAATATTTTCACTTTTTGAGATACAGCTGCTTTGTATCCTGTATCCGTCAGGTCAGCAGGACTGACGGGATCAGTGAAACGGGCCATGCGCTAAATTATAATCTTAGACGTGATAGATTTGAGGTGGATCCTGCGTGTCACTGATCCTGTCAGTCCTGCTGACCTGACGGATACAGGATACAAAGCAGCTGTATCTCAAAAAGTGAAAATATTTTTTAATAAAATCAATCAATCACACACATACTAATATATATATATATATATATATATATATATATATATATATATATATAAAATTATGATATAAAGTTTTTAAATGTGTACATAACCTTGTGGCACTATATACAAGGGGGGGCGCTGTGTGCCACTATATACAAGGGGGGGCGCTGTGTGCCACTATATGCAAGGGGGAGCGCTGTGTGCCACTATATACAAGGGGGAGCGCTGTGTGCCACTATATACAAGGGGGAGCGCTGTGTGGCACTATATACAAGGGGGAGCGCTGTGTGCCACTATATACAAGGGGAGTGCTGTGTGGCACTATATACAAGGGGGGCGCTGTGTGGCACTATATACAAGGGGGAGCGCTGTGTGCCACTATATACAAGGGGGAGCGCTGTGTGGCACTATATACAAGGGGGAGCGCTGTGTGCCACTATATACAAGGGGAGTGCTGTGTGGCACTATATACAAGGGGGGCCCTGTGTGGCACTATATACAAGGGGGAGCGCTGTGTGGCACTATATACAAGGGGGGGCTGTGTAGTGCTATCCACAGTGGTATGTGTGTAGCGCTCTTTATAGGGGGGGCTTTTTGGTGCTATTTACAAGAGGGGGAGGGCTGTGTGGCGCTCTCTACAGGGGGCTGTATGGCACTATCTATATGGGGCTGTGTGTAACGCTCTCTACGGGGGGGATGTGATATATAGAGGGGGCTGTGTATGGTGATATCTATGGGGGTGTGTAATATCTACAGGGGCTGTGTGTGGCACTATGTACAGGGGGCTGTGTGTATGTGGCGTTTTACAGTGTGTGGTATTATATTCAGGCACGCAGTGTTTGGTGCTATTATATTTAGTATGTGGCACCATGATAACTTTATTTTCGTTTATAGGTGTGGAAATGTTGGAAAAGTGAGGAGACGTCTGAGTGGCAAATTCTGCAGAAATGAGTCATGGCCGGGAGAAGTCGTCATGAGCGCTGGACCGGATGGAGAAGAAAAGAGGAAGAAAACTACTAGAATCTGAGACGTCGTCACCTGTGAGTCACTAGATTTATAGAGAATCTGTCACCTCTCCTGACATGTTTATTATAGGAATCCTTGTATTTCACAAAAAGTCTTTCTGCTGTAATGGCAGGGGGTAGGGAGACGGACAAGTGAGCCCTAATCTACCCGCCACTCTGTCCCTGCCTACTTGCAACGACCCGCCCTAGGCGACGGGGTACAACTGGGCGGCGGTCCCTGCGCTCAGTAAGTGCACGACAAACACGACAAACATACAAGGAACACAAGCAAGGAAAAGGGGCTGTTGCCCACGGCAACACCGTGAGCAACCAGAGTGGTGAACGAGCCGAGTCAAGTCAGGAGTGTGCGAGGTACAAAACGAAAAGCAGAAGAGTAGTCGGTAAGCCAGGGTCTGTATGGAGCAGGATCAAAAATAGCAGGAGCTGTAGCTGGGTCAGGAAACCACAAGGAGGGAAACACAAGCAATAACAAGCACAGAGGGACAGGAAGTGCAGGCTTAAATAGACCGAGGGCGGGAACTAGCTGAGTCTGGCCAGGTTACGATAGGCTCTCCCACTCCTAAGCCTGCCAGCCTGAATGGTGGAAGCAGGAGTCAGTCTCAGGGATGTATTCTCAGGTGCTGACTGATTAGTTCTGGGAGTTAACCCCGCTGTGCCTGGCAGATCCTTTACATCTGCAGTCCAGGACTGATAGACAATTCCCCTTGTCACGAGGTTGTGTCCCTGCACAGTGTGATACTCTCAGTATGTATGGACACAGCCCTGTGACAAGGGAAATCGTAAGGCTGGGTTCACACGAGCACATTAACGTCCGTAATGGACGGACGTATTTCGGCCGGAAGTCCCGGACCGAACTCAGTGCAGGGAGCCGGGCTCCTAGCATCATAGTAATGTACGATGCTAGGAGTCCCTGCCTCTCTGCAAGACAACTGTCCCGTACTGTAATCATGTTTTCAGTACGGGGCAGTAGTTCCACGGAGAGGCAGGGACTCCTAGCATCGTACATTACTATGATGCTAGGAGCCCGGCTCCCTGCACTGAGTTCGGTCCGGGACTTCCGGCCGAAATACGTCCGTCCATTACGGACGTTAATGTGCTTGTGTGAACCCAGCCTGACACTGTTAATGCTTGCCCAAAAAGGTAGTGTTAATAATAGTTACGGCGCGGCAGGGCGGCGGTGAGGAAGGGGGGCCCAAGTTTGGGTAACAGCCCAGGGCCCATGGTCTACTTAATCCGCCACTGGAACCCAGCTCCATCTCTCCCACTGCTCTGTGTAATAGGCATCGCTGTACTTCTTGCATTCTATTTGTGAACCAGGAATATCAGGTTGATCAGTGCTGATGTCAAACGTGTATAAAACTATACAGCAAAGAGTTGTGATAGGACAGATTAACCCCTTCCCTCTTTGGCCACTTTTGACCTTCCTGACCGAGCCTCATTTTTCAAATCTGACATGTGTCATTTTATGTGGTAATAACTCCGGAATGCTTTCACCTATCCAAGCGATTCTGAGATTGTTTTCTCGTGACACATTGGACTTTAAGTTACTGGCAAAATTTGCTCGATATGTTCAGTATTTAATTGTGAAAAACACCAAAATTTAGCGAAAAATTGCAAAAATTTGCATTTTTCTCAATTTAAATGTATCTGCTTGTAAGACAGGCAGTTATTCCACACAAAATTCTTGCTAATTAACATCCCCCATATGTCTACTTTAGATTGGCATCGTGTTTTGAACATTCTTTTATTTTTCTATGACATCACAAGGCTTAGAATTTTAGCAGCAATTTCTCACATTTTCAAGAAAATTTCAAAAGGCTATTTTTACAGGGGCCAGTTCAGTTGTGAAGTGGCTTTGAGGGCCTTATATATTAGAAACCCCCAAAAAGTCACCCCATTTTAAAAACTTCACCCCTCAAAGTATTCAAAACAGCATTTAGAAAATGTCTTAACCCTTTACACATTTCACAGGAATTAAAGCAAAGTAGAGGTGAAATTTACAAATTTCATATTTATTTATAATTTTTTTTATAACACAGAAGGTTTTACCAGAGAAATGCAACTCAATATTTGTTGCCCAGTTTCTGCAGTTTTAGGAAATATCCCACATGTGGCCCTAGCGTGCTACTGGACTGAAGCACCGGCCTTAGAAGCAAAGGAACACCTAGTGGATTTTGGGGCCTTATTTTTGTTAGAATAAATTTTAGGCACCATGTCAGGTTTGAAGGGCTCTTGCGGTGCCAAAACAGTCAAAATCCCCCAAAAGTGACCCCATCTGGGAAACTAAACACCTGAAGGAAATTATCTAGGGGTACAGTGAGCATTTTGACCGCACAGGTTTTTTACAGAAATTATTGGAAGTAGGCCGTGAAAATTAAAATCGACATTTTTTCAAAGAAAATGTAGGTTTAGCGATTTTTTCTCATTTCCACAAGGACTGAAGGAGAAAAAGCACCATAAAATTTGTAAAGCAATTTCTCCCGAGTAAAACAATACCCCACATGTGGTAATAAACGGCTGTTTGGACACATGGCAGGGCTTCGAAGGGATGGAGTGCCATTTGGCTTTTGGAGATCACATTTAGCAGGAATGGTTTGCGGAGGCCATGTCACATTTACGAAGTCCCTGAGGAGACAAAACAGTGGAAACCCCCCACAAGTGACCCCATTTTGGAGACTACACCCATTGAGGAAATTATCTAGGGGTATAGTGAGCGATTTGACCCCACAGTAATAAAAATAAAAATCTACATTTTTTCAAAGAAAATGTAAGTTTAGCTTATTTTTTCTCATTTCCACAAATATACATTTTTTCAAAGAAAATTTAAGTTTAGCTTATTTTTTCTCATTTCCGAGACACGGCGTGGCTTAGAAGGGAAAGAGCGCTATTTGGCTTTTGGAGATCACATTGAGCAGGAATGGTTTGCGGAGGCCATGTCACATTTGCAAAGCCCCTGAGGGGAAAAAACAATGAAAACGCCCCAAAAAGTGACACCATTTAGGAAACTACACCTCTTGAGGAATTCATCTAGGGGCGTAGTGAGCATTTTGACCCCACAGATGTTTCATAGAATTTATTAGAATTGGGCAGTGAAAATAAAAACAATCCTTTTTCTTCAATAAGACGTAGCTTTAGCGCAAATTTTTTCATTTTCGCAACAAATAAAGGAAAAAAAGAACCCAACATTTGTAAAGCAATTTCTCCCGAGTACGGCAATACCCCATATGTGGTCATAAACTGCTGTTTGGGCACACGGCAGGGCTCAGAAGGGAAGGACCGCCATTTGGAGTGCAGATGTTGCTGGATTGGTTTCTGGGCGCCTGTGGGCCCAAAACAGTGGAAACCCCCCAGAAGTGACCCAATTTTGGAAACTACACCCCTCAATGCATTTACCTAGTGGTGTAGTAAGCATTTTGACCCTGCAGGTGTTTTGTAGAAATTAGTGTGAACTCGATGTTGCAGAGTGAAAATGGGATTTTTTTCCACAGATATGTGGACAATATGTGGTGCCCGGCTTGTGCCACCATAACAAGACAGCTCTCTAATTATTATACTGTGTTTCCTGGTTTTAGAAACACCCTACATGGGGCACTAATCTTTTGCCTGGACATTCGACCAGGCTCAGGAGTGAAAGCGTACCATGTAAAATTGAGGCCTAATTTGGCGATTTACAAAGTATTGGTTCACAACTGCAGAGGCTCTGATGTGAAATAATAAAAAGAAACCCCTGAGAAGTGACCCCATTTGGAAACTACACCCCTCAAGGCATTTGTTAAGGGGTGTAGTGAGCATTTCACCCCACAGGTCTTTTCCATAAATGAATGCACTGCAGATGGTGATTTTTCCCTAGATATGCCATTTCAGTGGCAAATATGTCGTGCCCAGCTTATGCCACTGGAGACACACACCCCAAAAATTGCTAAAAGGGTTCTCCCGGGTATGACGGTGCCATATATGTGGAAGGAAACTGCTGTTTGGGGACGCAGTAGGGTTCAGATGGGAGGAAACGCCATTTGGCTTTTGGAGAGCGGATTTTGCTGGGTAGTAGATTTGTTTGAGTATTGCTGGTGTTTCCGTTTATAATGTGGCGGTACATGTAAGCCGGGCGGAGTATATAAGGGGCATAGTCAGGTGGTATAATAATGGGGTAAAAAAAAACAATAAAATGATCCATAGATGTGTGTTATGCTGTGCTCAATCCTTTCTGCACAGGCCGGTGTCGCACTGATATATGGCGTCCTTTATTATCCCCCTTTTGGTCCACACTCCGCGCCTTTGCAGTTTGGGGAATTTTGCTGGGAAGTGTTGTCCTGTTATAATACGGGCACCTGCGCTTCCAGCGGATATGTTTGGGCCCTCCCTTTCCTGGTTCCCTAATTTTAGGTCCTTGATAAATCGCCTCTTCAAACAGAAGAAATGTTCCCCTCGGGCACAACTGCATATTTTTTATTTCCTGACTTATTGGAGCCATAACTAATTTTATTTTTTCATAGACGTAGTGGTATGAGGGCTGGTTTGTTGCGGGACGAGCTGTAGTTATTATTGGTACCATTTTGAGGTACATGCGACTTTATGATCACCTTTTATCCTATTTTTTGGGAGGTTAGGTAAACAAAAAAACCGCAATTCTGCCATAGTTTTAGTTAGTTTTTTTTATACAGCGTTCACCATGCGTTATAAATTACATGTTAACTTTATTCTGCGGGTCAGTACGATTCCGGCGATACCTATTTTATAGGACTTTTTTATGTTTTACAACTTTTTGCACAATAAAACTACTTTTGTAAAAATAATGTATTTTTTTCTGTCGCCAAGTTGTGAGAACCATAACTTTTTATTTTTTTTATCAATGGAGTTGTGTGAGGGCTTGTTTTTTGCGAGACAAGCTATAGTTTTTATAGGTACCATTTTTGGAATATGTGCGACTTTTTGATCACTTTTTATTCCTATATTTATAGAGCAAAGTGACCAAAAAACAGAAACTCTGATATCGTTTTTTACAGTTTTTTTTTACGCTGTTCACCGCGTGCAATAAATAATATAATATTTTGATACCTCAGATCGTTACGGTCGCGGCGATACCAAATACGTATGGTTTATTATTTTTTTTCAATAATAAAGGACTTGATAAGTGTAAAAGGGGGATTGTGTTTTATTTTATTACTTGAAGCTTTTATTGTTTTGAAACTTTTATTTTTTTTCACTTTTTTTTTACACTTTGTCTCAAGTCCCAATAGGGTCCAGTTGTCAGATTTATTTTTTTCTAATACATTGCACTACCTACGTAGTGCAATGTATTAGATCTGTCAGTTATTCACTGACAGCAAGCCGATTAGGCTTCGCCTCCCGGCGGAGCCTAATCGGCTTCCGTAATGGCAGAGCAGGAGACCATTGGGTCTCCTGTTGCCATAGCAGCAGTCGCCAGTCCCGATTGCCTTTCAGGGCTGGTGATCTGCTAGTAACCGCTACAATGCAGCAATCGCTTTCGATTGCTGCATCTAAGGGGTTAATGGCAGGGATCGGAGCTAGCTCCGGTGCCTGCCATTACAGGTGGATGTCAGCTGTAACATGCAGCTGACTTCCACCGCTGATGACGCCGGATCAGCTCCTGAGCCGGCGCCATCTTGCCGGCAGCTACGGAAGCCGATCAGGCTCCGCCGTCGGGCGGATCTTGACCAATTTCTGTGCTAGGCAGACTGGGAGGCCAGTATTAGGCCTCCGGTTGCCATTGCAGCCACCGGAACCCCGTCAATTTCATTGCTGGGGTTCCGATGAGCTGCAAACACCTTAAATGCAGCGATCCACACCCCGCGTCGTGACACTCCAACATTAGCGTCTGACCTCACAAATGCTCTTCCAGATGAATGAGCGAAAATTCCCACAGACACACTCCAAAACCTTGTAGAAAGTTTTCCCAGAAGAATGGAAGCTGTTTAGGCTGCAAAAGAAGGGACCATCTTCATATTATTGTCTATGGATTTAAAATGGAATGTCATTAACCCCTTAATGACATGCCACGTGCATGTACGTGCCAGCCATTAAGGGGAAGTATGGAGCGGGCTCCATACTTAGCGGGTGTCGGCTGTGTAATACAGCCGTCACCTCACTGCAACATGCAGAGTAAAAGATCACTTTGAGTCCCCTGCCTTTTAACCCCTTAGATGACGCTGCCAATCGTTATAATGAGGGGGTGGCCCCCTCTGACGTACCATCGCCTTACCACGACAATATTGCGGGGTGCCGATGGTCATCATGGCAGTCGGCTAGCCTAATTAGATCAGCCATCTTCGGTAAGGCTAAATATGAGCCTGTCAAAATCACTATATACTGCAACACATTAGTATTGCAGTATATAGTGAAAGCAATCTAACGATCGATGGTTCAAGTCCCCTAGGGTGACTTCTAAAAAAAAGTAAAAAACGTTAAATAAAGCTTTTTTTAATGTATCAAAAAGTTTTTTAAAAGTTAAAAAAAAAACCTGTTCCCATTTTTTCACCAAAATAATGTTAAAAAAATTAACATAACTGGTATGTCCGCATCCGTATTTAACCTGCTCAGTGAACGCTGTAAAAAATAATAATTTGAAAACCGCCAAAATGCTGTTTTTTTGGGTACCTTAGCTCACAAAAAATGGAAGAAAAAGTGAACAAAAAGTCGAATGTACCCCAATATGGTACCAATTAAAATTACAACTCGCCCTGCAAACAATAATACATCACACTGCTAAATCGACAGAAATATATAAAACTAATGGCTCTCAGAATATGGTGACACAAAATCTTTTTTTAAACAACTAATATCTTTTTATAAAAGTGGTAAAACATAAAAAAAATATCAATTTGGTATGGCTCTAATCGTATTATCCCGTAGATTAAAGTAAACATGTCGTTTTTACCACACAATAAATGCCGTATAAATGAAAAAATTGTGCAATCGCTGTTTTTTGCCCATTTTATCCCTCAAATATATATTTTTTACATGTCCCAGTACATTGTGTTTTACATTAAATGGTGCCATGAAAAACTAAGTTGATGAAAAATAAAAAGTTATGGCGTTTGGAAACAGAGAGGAAAAACTATAGGGAAAAAAACAAAAAAAAATACAATTGGCCGAGTCATTAAGAGTTAAAGCTCCTGTAGGTGTAACGTTTAGGTGTCCCAATGCTTTTTTCCATATAATGTATGCCATGTGGTTAGCTGAGGTTGATCACATGAATGGCTAATCAGTACCATTTTGTAAAGGAGTCGTAAAGCCAGACAGTTAACAGGGGTGCACTCTTTAACATTGGCTTGTCAGCTTCTTCACGCTGCCCTGTGTAATGGCTGTATGTTATATCTGACACTTGGCAGTAGTACTTTATGTACTTTATTGGTGAAACATATGCATGGAATATATGATAAAATGAGTAATGAGATTGGATTTTCCCCTGCCCACCTGCTTCTGATTGACAGCTGTCATTCAGAGGCCAATGTTTGGAGAGTCATGTTGGACTCGGTTCCTTGAACAGTTTTTACAGATGAAGTTTATCCTCCTGTTCAGTGTCCCTTCAACTATACCATGCTGCCCATACGTAGGATAATATGAAGGAGCTAACAGGAGTGCACTCTCATTTTCTCATTCCCCACCCACAGATCATGAGATTGGGGCATTCAATGAGGGCAATAAAACCCTTTAGCTTTTTGTTAAAAGGTCATCTAATAGACACCTTATATTGAATACATGTGTGTTGAAGTGTATCTGTCACTAAAATGTTTTTGCACAAATCATTTTAGAATTATACAATACATTTATTCTAAACCCAGGGTGTTAGTAGACTCTGAGGGTACATGCGGCACTGGGGGAGGACTCAGACCCAGGGCACATGCCCCTAGTGCCGAGTGCTAGCAATGCTACTGTTCTAGACTATGATAATGGTCTTCCTATAACATGTCTGTGATATTTTTGAATTTCATTTGTGTATTTTAATCAAAATAACTACTCAAGAACACTTATTAGGGGATCCACCTTTTAGAATACATCACTAGGTGGCTTCCTCTGCAAACCTTATTGACCTGTCATGTGACCTCCTATTCACTTCTGTACAATTGTGAATGTGATTGGCCAAAGCTATCACTGATACTCCGGCCTTAAGACTCATTTAGAGACAGGGACACACTCCTTAGACTAATTCATTTCAGGTAAAATGTCCTGAAAAACAGCTAATGGGGAATATATTATAATATGTTTGTAATTAAAAAAAATTGTGACATAGACCCCCTTAAGGAGACTATATTTGTTTTGTAATATAATGGAGGTCTGTGGAACTCCTCATCCAAAGGCTAACCGGGCAGTGGGGCTTCTTCCAACTCTGTATTATGATCAGTAAGTAAAGCTACGTTTATAGCTACAATGTATAGGGGCCACCTAGAGTAGCTTTTTATGAAAGGTAAATATATGATAAAATGCAAAGCTCCAGATCTATCTGACCTAAATTACAAGAAGAAGGACATGTGTGCAGGAAGATAATACAAAACTCCAGTTACAAAACAGAAAAAATGCCACCCAAAAAAAGATCATGGAAAAAAAAAAGTATGTAATCAAACCTGAGCTACTGACCAGCATGGCTGTTACCGCATCACCGGATACAATGTTTATTACTCAGAGCAAAATAGCGCTGCAAATCTGGGGTCTTAAATTTAATCTCACTGATTCCTAATACTTTACTATAAGATATAATATGAGAGAAACAGTGTGATTTATGTAAAGCTTCTGTTCATCCACAATTCTTATCTCTTTAGATTCTATGCACAGTCTTGTAGCTGGTGGGTAATGCAGAAAATACAGCAGAGAGGTAACTGATTATCCTCCCCGGGATTCTCACACGTTTATAGACTTGGAAAACTAGTAAGATATTGCGCTCATGTTATATCCTAACCATTGCAGATAAGCCACCCTACACTACACACACATACTTATTTTCACTGCTTAATCGAGCAACATGTTTGTAGAAGCAATCCAGCAAATTATTATTTTTTGACGATATAGTGCAGGATAGGCTATTATTAAATAATAATGTAGTGACTCCCGTGTATGCATGTTTTAGTTGATGTGCTATTTATGGGTTGTCTACCATCTTGGTATATTCTTCCCCTCCCATATGGTTTCTCTAATGTAGTCTACATTTTCCATCATGCTTCTGGTTTGCAAAGACAAAGGGGCAGAGTCTCATCACACTGCACTTGCTCTTCTCTGAGTCCTATCTAAGTGAAGCAAATGATAAACCAGTGACATAAAACTTCAGTCCTCACACTGCAGAGACTCAGTCTATCATACGTGCTGCAGCTTAAACCTGTCTCCTTAGCCTTCTGCTAGCAATAGATTTTCCATGTCAGCTCTTACAAGCAGGAGACAGTGAGGAGCAGCATTTCATAGAAATACAATGTACTCTGCACACAGCACTCACAGATAGTATAGACAGTCAGTAAAAGTTTTATAATTCTGCAGCTAATCACTATAAGGACTCCCCTATTGTACAATCTATTGACATACGTTTTTGGACACCTACACATTACACCTACAAGTGCTTTTATAGCTTTCTATTCTAAATATTTAGGCATTAATATGGAGATCGGCTCCCGCCCCTTAGCTAAAACAGCTTCCACTCTTCTGGCAGGGCTTTCTACAACATTTTGAAGTGTGTCTGTGGGAATTTTTGCCCATTCATCCAAAAGAGCTTTGGTGAGGTCAGACACTGATGTTGGACGAGAGGGCCTCTCTCGCAGTCTCCGTTCTAGTTAATCCCAAAGGTGTTGGATGGGGTTGAGGTCAGGGCTTTGTGCCGGCCAGTCAAGTTCTTCCAGATCAAAAACTCACCCAACCATGTCTTTTTGGAGCTTGCTTTGTGCACTGGGGCACAGTCATGCTGGAACAGAAAAGTGCCTTCTCCAAACTGTTCCCACAAAGATGTAAGCGTACAATTGTCCAAAATGTCCTGGTATGCTAAAGCATTAGGATTTCCCTTTACTGGAACTAAGGTGCCAAGGCCAACCCCTGAAAAACAACCCCATAGCATTATCCCTCCTCCACCACTCTTTACAATTGGCACAATGCAGTGAGGCAGGTAACGTCTTCCTAGCAATTTGCCAAACCCAGACTCGTCCATGAGACTGCCAGAGAGAGATGCATGATTTATCACTCCACGGAACACATTTAAACTGCTCCAGAGTCCAGTGGCGGCGTGCTTCACAAGAAGAGTGGAGCTGGGTGGGGAGAGTGTCACGATGGGTGTGTGGACCCACTGGGCCGTACCGCCGTAGCGGGATAGCAGCTGGCCAAACAGGATACCAAGGTAAAGTCATTAGTTTGAATAAGGGTACCTGTGGCAATACAGACAGTATCGATGGCAGACTCAGATGGGAACTTGGCAGCAGGCAGACACCAGGTGCGGTGAAATACAGCAGGCATAGTATACAACACAACATGACTCCAATACTCTACGGCACAGGAACAAGGTAGCACGGGATACAGGATATAGGTAGCAGAAAAGGGAACACTGGGAACTGGAACACACTAAGGGACCATTTGCAAAGACTAACACGGGTAAACACAACGCTCAGGCAAAGAAGGAAGGGGCAGGACACTTCTTATAGTCCAGGGTAATCATGGGAGCAATCAGTTAATCTATAACATGTGTGTGCTCTGGCCCATTAAGACCGTGAATGAGCTTGAGTGCGCACCCTAGTGGTTACTGCAGGACAGGATGGCCGCATGTGCTGGCATCTCTGTGGAGGAAGACGTCTGCAGGATGATAGGAGTCTGCGGTCTGCTGGTGCGTACGTTACAAGGAGGAGGGATCTCAGAGCTGCCAGGAGGGATTTGACAGGTGATTATGTAATCCTGTAGTTTACAGGAAGTCCTCCACACAGGGGAGAGTGATATCCTGTATAAACATGAGAGCATGGTCTATTTTAATGGTCAGACCAGAGATCACATGACACAGGTGCCCATAATGAAAGGGTTCAAAATGTAGGGGTGCAACTGAGCTTGGAAGAAACAAATGACATTGCTAGAATATTACTGGTGAGTTAGCATGATATGTGCAAAACATTTAAATTGCCAGAATGCTTCTTTAACTGTAGACTCTTTACAGAAAATCCATATGAGTTCCATCAAACAGACTAAGCAGTTTCTGTACTGATCAGAGTCAAACCTATGGACTGAAGGTAGCAGTGTTAACCACATAAAGCACATTGTACTGTACAGTACTTGCTATCCTTAGCCCCCAAAGGTCACTCAACGTCATAGGTGTATATGAAGAGTCTGCTCTCCAGATTTATTGTATAGCCTGATATGCTTATTTTTATGTTTTAGAAGAATAAAAACTATTAGGGAGTGAGATACTAGGGTGATGGAGAATAAATAAATATTCTTTGTAATTGCATTTTTTATATAATACTAGATTAGGAAATTCACAACCAATTACTGACTTTTAAACATATTACATCTGGTTTCGTTGCCTGGAGGCTTGTTATAATAAATGTATCCTAGTATGGAAAAAAAAATTACTCTCTAAACACAACAATATATAGCAATTGTCTTTAACATGTGGCTCTACATCTGTAGCAAAACTGCGACTCGTAGCATGCAGATGCCAGGGCATGCTGGCAGTTGTAGTTTTGCAATATCTGGAGAGCCACAGGTTGGATTCCTCTGATATATAGCGTCATAACCCCAAAGCTTTGCTTATTGTGTTCAAATCCATGAACCTAGTAAATCTCACAAACAAGAAGTAATGAAATCTGAAATCATTAAAATGATTTGAGTTTATTTGTATTGCATAATAATTACATTGACAAAGATTCCAAGATGACAGCACTCATCCCCAATTAAAATGACAAAATATTTGTCAATATTAACTCTTCAATAGTCACGCAGTACATAATTTTTGAAGTGTCTCGTTATACTGCTTCTATCCAGCAGGGGGCAGAAGAGCAACATATAGTGCTCTAAAGCAATAGATTTGCTGTTCTTCACTTTGGGAGAGGGTTGCATAGTTTAGTCAAGTATCATTATTTCCATAAGAGGAAGATAAAAGAATGAATGATTACGGTGAGATTTATCTACTAGAAAGACATTGAATATAGACTGAATCTATATTCGTACTGCTCCGAAGCAAAAATTTTATTACAAAAAAGTGATCAGCTTGTAGTAATCTTTGTTGTTTTCTTAGTTGGATTCGAGTTTTCTGCAAAGAATGGGAGATATATAGTATACAAAGAGTTTATTCATTTACATCCCATTCGCAGTTTAAGTAGCAATGAATTTCTCACATTATCATATCAGTATTCAGCTTCGAGCAATACAAAAGCCGGGACAATTATGGTAAATGATGTGACGTCTTGGTCTAACACTAGGAAATCTGCACGTTAAAACTCCAATCAAAGATGAACAAAAATTCATCTATGGGCCTATTGAAATTTTTCTATGGAAATTGAGTTTTCCATTAGAATTTATTAATATGAAAAACAACTTAAGGAAATAGTGTAAGAAACTTCAGCAGATACATAAAAGGGTTACCAACGAAAAACACTTATCACCGATCCACCGGATAGAAAAAAAATATCTACTGTATGGTCACTGTGGGTACGGCTGCAGTGGGTCCCCCATTTAAATGGAGTAGCGGTCATGCATGTACACTACAGCTCCATTCATTCTCTATGGAACAGACAAAAATAGCCGAGTACGGTGCTTGAGTATCTCCGCGCTCGGCTATCTCGCTGTCTGCAAAACCTTACAAATAAAATGGCCTTGACACATTCTGACTATTATTTTATTACTAGAAAACAAGATCGACAGCATTGACTTCAGACCTCATAATTACAGGTGACAGTCCATATGGGAAACTATGATTTTCACTGACATTTAATGCAGGTAAAAGGAGTATCCCACAGGATATGCCTTAAATGCCCAGTACAGATGTGTCCACCCTTACATTTGCTTGAATTTGGTTAAGGACTCTAATTTCTCATGAAATTATTTCAATTCAATATCGCAACATGCTAAAAAAAATCTCTTGGCAGGCTGCAATTCATATCACAACCACTGGGTGTCCACGTATAGCATAGACACCTCATGACAGAGTCTCATGAAATTATATATATATATATATATATATATATATATATATATATATGTATATATATATATATATTTTTTTTTTTTTATTTTTTTTTTTTAAAGCTGGTCCTCTCGCACTACACATCTCAGTATATCCAAACCGAAAGGAGCAGCATGAATCAATTATAGCCCACTAATTTATACAAAATGAAGAGTATATTAAACCAGGTAACACGGGCTGATCCAAGGGCGTTCACCCAAAAGCATCGCAATGGAATATATATAACCTAGAAGAGGAGGATGCTATAAAGACACATGATGTACAAAGAGTAGAAAAATACTTTATTAGCATACATGATGTAAGACAGTAGACAATGTATAAAAACAAAAGAATCCATAGACCAACAGTTTAAAAAGGGACACAGGACTGGGTGTCTATCAAATATACATAAATAGCAGATAAATATCTGTGATTAAACTTCCAGAAAAAGACGTGTAATACGAGGCCAAAAAATGAGAGATGTATTTATATAAATTTGTGGGAAAAGAATAGAACCCACAGTGAGATAACAAATTTATCACATGGCCGTTATATATATAGCACTAAACGAAGGTGAACAAGCCATGCATATAGTTAAGCATAAATATACACAGCAATAATTTGTACATATATAGTCACTATACGTATAGAAAAATAGGTACTGGAAGAGAAGTCAATGGATATACAATTAGAATGGCATATTCACATGGGATGAACCATACCTATATTGAGATGCCAGGAGAGACACACACAGCCAGCGTCCACCCCAACGTGCGTTTCAACGCAAATGCCTTAGTCTGGGGGTCAACGAAGGCATTTGCGCCGAAACGCGCGTTGGGGTAGACGCTGGCTGTGTGTGTCTCTCCTGGCATCTCAATATGGGTATGGTTCATCCCATGTAAATATGCCATTCTAATTGTATATCCATTGACTTCTCTTCCAGTACCTATTTTTCTATACGTATAGTGACTATATATGTACAAATTATTGCTGTGTATATTTATGCTTAACTATATGCATGGCTTGTTCACCTTCGTTTAGTGCTATATATATAACGGCCATGTGATAAATTTGTTATCTCACTGTGGGTTCTATTCTTTTCCCACAAATTTATATAAATACATCTCTCATTTTTTGGCCTCGTATTACACGTCTTTTTCTGGAAGTTTAATCACAGATATTTATCTGCTATTTATGTATATTTGATAGACACCCAGTCCTGTGTCCCTTTTTAAACTGTTGGTCTATGGATTCTTTTGTTTTTGTACATTGTCTACTGTCTTACATCATGTATGCTAATAAAGTATTTTTCTACTCTTTGTACATCATGTGTCTTTATAGCATCCTCCTCTTCTAGGTTATATACATCTCAGTATATGTTGAGATAAGAGGCTAAGGTAAGGAATGACACATCTGTAGGTGCAGGTCCCCAATCCTGGACCATCTACTTTTAGGAGAATAGGGGTTTAATGACCCACATGCAGTTAGGCCAGCCACCAAATTCGCTATTTGAAGTTTGTAGTAGTGAGGGAAAGAGAGACAAATGCTGCTTGCTTTGTTTTTTCCTTAAAGGAACAGTGTCATCACAAATTATTTTTTTATATGTTAAAGATGTTAGTGCTTTATTAAAAACGTTTATATTTATTTGTGTGTTTGTGTTTTACTTTTTCTTATTTTTACACTTTTTCTTCCCTATGGGGGCTGCCATTTTTTGTTCCATTTCTGTATGTGTCGATTAACGACACATACAGACATGGAATACGGCAGCCACAGTCCCATAGGGACTGCGAACGGGTCCCGTCCCATTCACTTCTGTGTACGGCGTCTGTGTGGGAACTGCGCATGCGCCGCTCCCACACAGTCCAATTTGAAATTGGCGCCGTCCGGCGCCATTTTCCTGTGGACCGGAAGTCGCGGCCGGACAGTAATATTACTACTTCCGGTCGCGGCTTCCGGACTTGTGCACTTGGACCAGCGGCAGCAGACGGAGCGGACGGGCCGGAGGGAGCCGCGGCGGCAGGAGCAGGTAAGAGATTTCAATGTATGTTCGTGTTTGTGTGTGTTTACTACTGTATGTAAACCTACTACACTGTGTGTTAGCTCAAAAAATGGCGACACACAGTGTAGGAGGTTACACCGTTCAAACCCCTCGTTTATCCCGGCACTAGCCAGGATAAAGGAGGGGGGGGATGCTGAGAGCTCACTAGAGCGAGTGCTTTTTACCCAATTTTGCAATGCTGCAATTTTGGGAATAGCTCCATCTAGTGACCAGAAATGGGAAATATTATAAATTAGAATTAATTTATAATATTTCCTGACTCGTGAAAAAAATAAAAAAAATTTGAACAATGTTTAATCACCTACACACTAAATGTTTAATTAAAAAAAACAAACATGTTTTTCTGGCAACACATTCCCTTTAACTCAAATAAACTACAATGGAGAGGGTCATGCACTTACCCCTCCATTTAACTGTATAAAGACCGAATCAGATCCACACCTGCATAGGCATCAATGGCATATTCTGCGGATATGTCATAAATAATTAAGATGGAAATACCCCTTACACTACATGGAAGACTTCAGTTATGAAGATATATTTCAGGAATTATATTTATTCAGTCTTGAAAAGAGATGTCTGAGGTGAGACATGAATGTGCACAGTATACAATGCATTTGGAAAATCTTCCGACCCTTTACCCTCCAGTCTTTTTGGTATGATGCCTTAAGGTTTGCACACCTGGATTAGGGAATTTTCTGCCATTCTTCTCTGCAGATCCTCTCAAGTTCTGTCAGGTTGGATGGAGACCTTCGGTGGAGGCCATTTTCATGTCTCTCCAGAGATGTTTGATTGGGTTCAAGTCAGGGCTCCGGCTGAGCCACTCAAGGACATTCACATAGTTGTCCCTAAGCCACTCCTGTGTTGTCTTGGCTGTGTGCTTAGGGTCATTGTCTTGTTGGAAGGTGAACCTTCGGCCCAGTCTGAGGTCCAGAGCGCTCTGGGTCAGGTTTTCATTTAGAATATCTCTGTACTTTGCTCCATTCATCTTTCCCTCAACCCTGACCAGTCTCCCTGTCCCAGCCGCTGAAAAACAAACCCACAGCATGATGCTGACACATCATGCTTGACTGCAGGGATGGTATTGGGTAGGTGATGAGCAGTGCCCTGTTTCCTATAGACTTTTGGCCTTAATTCTAAGTGTCATGCTTAGAATTAAGGCCAAAAAGTTAAATCTTGGTTTCATCAGACCACAGAATCTTGTTTCTCACAGTCTGAGAGTCCTTTAGGTGCTTGTTTGAAAACTCCAGGCGGGCTTTCATGTGTCTTTAATTGAGGAGAGGCTTCTTTCTTGTCACTCTGCCATAAAGCCCAGATTGGTGGAGTGCTGCAGTGATGGTTGACATTCTGTAAGTTTCTCCCATCTGCACACAGGATCTGTGAAGCTCAGCCAGATTGACCATTGGGTTCTTGGTCACCTCTCTTACCAAGGCCCTTCTCCCCCGATTACTTAGTTTGGTTGGGTGGCCAGCTCTAGGAAGAGTCCTGTTTGTTCCAAACTTCTTTCTTTAAGAATTATGGAGGCCAGTGTACTCTTGGGAACTTTCAGCCCAGCAGAAATTGTTTTGTACCCTTCTCCAGATCTGTGTCTCCACATAATCCTATCTCTGAGCTCTACAGACAGTTATTTCCTCCTCATGGCTTGGTTTTTGCTCTGATATGCATTATCAGCTGTGAGACCTTATATAGACAGGGGTGTGTCTTTCCAAATCATGTCCAATCAAATTAATTTACCACAGGTTGGAATCCAATCAAAGTGTCCATGCAAAATTTGAGTTTTTCATTTTTAATGCATTTTCAACAATTTCTAAAATTCTGTTTTTACTTTGTCATTATGGGGTATTGAGTGTAGAATGAACATGGAAAACTTTAATTTTTTAAGGCCTCAACATAACAAAATGTGAAAAAAGCTAAAGGGTCCGAAGACTTTCCGAATGCACTGTATAATTGGCCCATACAAAAATGTAGTTGTTCACTTCAAGGTCACCTCAAAAGATAAAAGAGTATAAATAAATGTTTCAACTCTGGAGCCAACAAGGAAGGCTTCTTTACTGTAAGAGCTGTGAAACTGTGGAATAGTGATCTCAGGATAAGTTTTTACTAAAAATAGTTGATGGTTTCAAGAAAAGAAGAGATGATTTCTTGAAATAAATTAATGTTAACGTTTATGGAAATCTGAAAAATCCTTTTTTGAATTTTGATCCAGTCGGATCAATACGTAAGTTTTCTCTTTTTCCTAACATTGGATAAATAGAGGGTATAAAAGATGCCCTCCCCAACCTCCTTCCTATTATCCATGTCCCCTCCCCTTCCTTGGTTGAACTGGATTCATTTCTGAATTTTGCAATCATACTAACCATGCAACTATTTAACTTGCATGTCTGATTTACTGCAAGAGATTTACTGACAGGGCTTAATAGAAGGACACAGATGGAAGACTTGGGAGCCTTCACTAGGTCCCCAGGCTGGCATTACATCTGTCGTCACCCTGTTATCGTATTGGGGGGGGGGTGATGATATGGAGGAGGGGCGATTGGTTAATCGGTGCGAAATCCGGGTGTAAGACCCCCACTGATCAGCTCATCAGTATGAAAAACCGCCCCGTGCCGGGACAACCACTTTAAAAACAGTTCTATCCACTGCGTCCTAATAGAGAAGTTATCATACACACCATAATAGCTAGGTAGGTTCTACAGTGGTCGAATGGGACCTATTGTTCAACCCTGCCTCCATCTATTGGATTACATTGATTACATGCAACCAGTGGCTGTATTGCCCCTTACTCCAGGTGAGACATGTATGTGCAGAAATATATAATTAAAACTTAAAAAATAATGTAAAAAGCTGTTAACTGTAAGGTCACCTCAAAAAACAAAGAAACACTTCCCCGGATGGAAAAATAAATGTTTAGTTTCCAGAGATGACAAGTCTTTTCTGTAAGAGAAGTGAATCTGTGGAATAGTCATCTCAGGAGTGGGTTTTAGCAGAACCAGTTGATGACTTCAAGAAAAGTCTAGATGATTTCTTGAAACAAATGAAAATTAACACTTTTATAAATCTTAAAAAATCCTTGTTTGAATTCTGATCCAGTCAGATCACTACATACGTTTTCTTTTTATCCTTCCTTTGGATTAACTCCCTCTTTCTAACGGATTAGATGCTGCAGACGCTAGCTGTTAATCACTAAGTGATTAAACGGCACGGGATCAGAGTTATCAGATCAGCCGCCACAGTGAGGTATCGGCTGTAACATATAGCCGACACCCGGTAGGTGTTAGGCGGCTGAGCTCGTGTGCCTGCTCCATACTCCCCATTCTCGGCCATGACTTACAATCACGTCAAATGTCTAGAAGGGGTTAAACTATTTTTTACTGTGCCCAACCTTCAAATTAGGTGTTCTGTAAACCTTGAAATACTCTTGGAGCATTTTAGCCTATAAAGCTGTAATGTCTGCTCATAGATTTCACAGTAAATGCCAGTCACTATACATCATCTACATACAGAGCATAATATTGATTACACAGCCGTACCTGGCCCCCACCCCTTCTGAATGTCATACATTTGTGCATTCCCAGTAACATCATTAAAATTATACACCTATCTAATTTCATTATCATTACTTGAAGTTCTTAAAAGGTATTTGGAGGCTCTTAAATAATATCAAGTTATGGGAGGTGAGCAGAACTTAAATATTTGCTTTTAGTTAATGGGTTATATTAATATATTACACTCATCATTGCTAATGGCCTGGAGCAATGAACAGGTCACAGTGTACATACTAATGCTAGGAACATCTAACAGTAAGGTAGCAGCTACTCTACCAGGAATCAATTGACATCCATACGTTCCTCGAAATGAATTATAGCGGTGGAAGTGAGTGAAATACTCAAGTACTTTACTTAAATCAAATTCAAAGCTCATATGAGAAAATGCCTTTTCTATTAGCATTTTCATTATATCAATTAAATGCATGTTGGGTTTTAATCAGCTTTCGACAGACCGTCAAGAAATAATGAGTGGATACCAATATAAGCAGGAGGACATTGCTGCTTGTATTATAGAACTCATTTATGTCTGGAGATGTCTAAACTGTGGAACTGGACTCTTTCCATGATCGAAATATCAAGTATTTTGATGTCCTACTTGTTCAATTATTCTACCCACACGAAGATACTACCCTTCTCTCTATTGAAGAGCATTTCTGCCTAATACTTAAAGCGGTTGTCCAGGTACGGGACGGTTTTTCATACTGATGTCCTATCCACTTGATAGGTCTGCAATATATGATCGGTGGGGATGCGTCACCCAGATCCTGCAGCGATCATCTGCTCCGGCCGCCTCTGGGCGCCAGATGTCCGTGCTGGAAGCAAATGACTCTGGTCACAGTATAGGGGCCGTGCTGTAGTACTGCATCTCTGCTCCTATTCAAGTGAATAGTAGCAGAGTGCAGTTCTCATAACAGTTCTGCATAACAGTTCTGAACACTGCATAACAACCAGTGCCCGGAGGCAGCCGGAAAAGTTAATCGGTGCGAAATCCGGGTGTAAGACCCCCACTGATCAGCTCATCAGTATGAAAAACCGCCCCGTGCCGGGACAACCACTTTAAAAACAGTTCTATCCACTGCGTCCAAATAGAGAAGTTATCATACACACCATAATAGCTAGGTAGGTTCTACAGTGGTCGAATGGGACCTATTGTTCAACCCTGCCTCCATCTATTGGATTACATTGATTACATGCAACCAGTGGCTGTATTGCCCCTTACTCCAGGTGAGACATGTATGTGCAGAAATATATAATTAAAACTTAAAAAATAATGTAAAAAGCTGTTAACTGTAAGGTCACCTCAAAAAACAAAGAAACACTTCCTCCGGATGGAAAAATAAATGTTTAGTTTCCAGAGATGACAAGTCTTTTCTGTAAGAGAAGTGAATCTGTGGAATAGTCATCTCAGGAGTGGGTTTTAGCAGAACCAGTTGATGACTTCAAGAAAAGTCTAGATGATTTCTTGAAACAAATGAAAATTAACACTTTTATAAATCTTAAAAAATCCTTGTTTGAATTCTGATCCAGTCAGATCACTACATACGTTTTCTTTTTATCCTTCCTTTGGATTAATAGAATGAAGGAAAGTTCCCCTCCCCCAAATCCTTCTATCTATGTCCCCTCCCCTTCCTAGGTTAAATTGAATTGATTTATGACTTTTTGCGACCATACTAACCATGCAAGTATTTAACTAGTATATCTGATTTGCTGAAAGGGATTAACCCCTTACCGCCGCAGACATTTTTTAGCTTTTCATTTTTGTTTTTCTCCTAGTAATAAGACAAAAATAGCAATTCCTACATTGTTTTTGGGGTTTTGTTTTTTACAATGTTCACCGTGCAGTAAAAATTACATGTTAATTTTATTCTGTGGGTCAATACGATTACGATACCAAATTTATATCGTTTTTTTTATTGTTTTACTAACAGTGGAGCATGGTGGAGGTTCCTTGCAAGTTTGGGGCTGCATTTCCACAAATGGAGTTGGGGATTTGGTCAGGATTAATGGTGTCCTCAATGCTGAGAAATACTACCAGATACTTCTCTATCATGCAAAACCATCAGGGATCCGTCTGATTGGCTCCAAATGTATTCTGCAGCAGAACAACGACCCCAAACATACAGCCAATGTCAGTAAGAACTATCTTCAGTATAAATAAGAACAAGGAGCCATGGAAGTGATGATATGGCCCCCACTGATCTCAACATCATTGAGTTTGTCTGGGATTACATAAAGAGACAGAAGGATTTGAGGAAGCGACATCCACAGAAGTAGAGATGAGCGAACCGGGACAACCGAACCCGGTTTCGGTCCGAACTTCAGGAAAAGTTCGGTTCGCAGCGAATCCGAACTTTACCGGGTTCGGCCGAACCCGTTTTGACCGAACCCGGCTACATTTTGGCGCCTGCCACATGTTACATCTAAAATGGAGGATTACAGAAGATCACCTGACATCAGGCTACCCCATAATGCCTTGCAAACGGCTCTCCCAGCCAATCGGGAGGCAGCATAGGGGCGGGCTCAAGCCTGCAATAAAAGTCTATGCACGGAGCTCAGCGGCCATTTTACAGACAGGAGCTGTAGGAATAGCATCTCTGTGCAGTAAGGGAAAGCTTTAGGAATCTAAAAGGCAGGAATTCAGAAATCAAAGGGGCTCATCCACTACTCACTACTCAGCCAGTGTGTGAATACGCTTTTATAAGGGGCTCATCCCCGTTGCATCCAACTTGCAATACAGGCAGCCTTTGTAGTAGTGGTAGTAGTAGTACTATAAGGCCCAGCATTCCCTGAGTGCACTGCAGCGAGGCTGATTGAAATTCTCATTCATTGCCATTTGCCAAGCCAGTGTCCGTGTGTGAATACGCTTTTAAAAGGGGCTCATCCATGGAATAACAATCCAACTTGCCATACAGGCAGCCTAGTAGTACTACAAGGCCCAGCATTCCCTGAGTGCACTGCAGCGAGGCTGATTGAAATTCTCATTCATTGCCATTTGCCAAGCCAGTGTCCGTGTGTGAATACGCTTTTAAAAGGGGCTCATCCCTGGAATAACAATCCAACTTGCCATACAGGCAGCCTAGAAGTACTACAACGCCCAGCATTCCCTGAGTGCACTGCAGCGAGGCTGATTGAAATTCTCATTCATTGCCATTTGCCAAGCCAGTGTCCGTGTGTGAATACGCTTTTAGAAGGGGCTCATCCCCATTGCATCCAACTTGCAATACAGGCAGCCTTTGTAGTAGTGGTAGTAGTAGTACTACAAGGCCCAGCATTCCCTGAGTGCACTGCAGCGAGGCTGATTGAAATTCTCATTCATTGCCATTTGCCAAGCCAGTGTCCGTGTGTGAACACGCTTTTAAAAGGGGCTCATCCCTGGCCGTTATTAACAGGATAACAATCCAACTTGCCATACAGGCAGCCTAGTAGTACTACAAGGCCCAGCATTCCCTGAGTGCACTGCAGCGAGGCTGATTGAAATTCTCATTCATTGCCATTTGCCAAGCCAGTGTCCGTGTGTGAATACGCTTTTAAAAGGGGCTCATCCCTGGAATAACAATCCAACTTGCCATACAGGCAGCCTAGTAGTACTACAAGGCCCAGCATTCCCTGAGTGCACTGCAGCGAGGCTGATTGAAATTCTCATTCATTGCCATTTGCCAAGCCAGTGTCCGTGTGTGAATACGCTTTTAGAAGGGGCTCATCCCCATTGCATCCAACTTGCAATACAGGCAGCCTTTGTAGTAGTGGTAGTAGTAGTACTACAAGGCCCAGCATTCCCTGAGTGCACTGCAGCGAGGCTGATTGAAATTCTCATTCATTGCCATTTGCCAAGCCAGTGTCCGTGTGTGAATACGCTTTTAAAAGGGGCTCTGAAATGTCTGGGAAAAAAAAGGTTGTGAAAGGACGGGGTAGAGGAAGAAACACCCATGCCGTCTCCTCTTCCAGTCCAAATGTTGGATCTGTTGGTGCCAGACCCAGTAGCAGCATTTGTGGCACAAGACATGTGCCCAGTTCCACTAGTAGCAGCTGCCATGTGCCTGCTAGTAGTAGTATCAGCAAGCCAGACTTGTCCATCTCCTCCGGTGGGCGGGTTACTTTAGACAATACGGCCATTGTGGACTGGTTGGCTGGCTCGCGGTCATCTCAGCAGGAAGACTCTGACGATCTGGCTTCAAGCCAGGTTTCGTTGGATTCCAGATCCTCTACAGTTCCTTGGCACGGTGACAGTAGTAATATAGGTATTTCTAGCGTTTCCATTCCATCATCTATGTCTTCGCTCCCCCTTCCTAGCGGGAAGCCATCTTTCCTGAGAGTCCTAAGAGACATCTCCTCGGGTGCGAAGGAAGATACTGAACAACATAGTGATGATGATTTGTTTTCCGCGAGTCAGCCAACGGAGTGTGTTGCGGCGGTGGTGGAGGTGGAAGCGGTGACCGAGACGCATAGCTGCGGTAGTGGGGGTGTTGGTGGTGGTAGCCGTGGTGGCAGACGCAGTAATGAGGGGGGGCATGGAGCCCGCCATGATGTCACATCACATTCACAACACAGTGACAGAAGTGGCGGGGATGATGAGGAAGGCTATGATGATGATGTTGTTTTAGACAGGACGTGGGAACCAGGTGACGAGGTGATGACGGCGTCAGAGGAGGAGGGTAGTAGTGGCGGCACTGGATGTGATAAACAGCCAAGCCGAGGTAGGGGCAGAAGTCAATCTGCAAAACGTTGCAGCGGTAGGGTCAGCTCAGGAGCCGGTGACGGCGACACAGATGCTGGTGTAGGTTCCCGAAAAAAGCCTGCCAGACAAGGGGCAAGCTCAGGTGGTTGTGGTGGTGGTGGTGGTGGTGGACGTGGTACTACCTCTTTACGGTACTCTGCCGTGTGGCAATTTTTCTGTACCTTCCCAGAGGAGGAAAACATGGCACAGTGCCGTATCTGCAAGCAGAAAGTAAGGCGTGGGCAGGGCAGCAATGTAGGAACTACTGCTCTACGTAAACACATGGAACGGCATCACAAGGCCATGTGGGACAATCAACATGCCCCACCATCATGTACATCTAATGAAGACCCCTCTTCCGCTGCTGCTGCTGCTCCGAGTCCCTGTCATCTAAGTAGTAGCCAGGCCTTATCCACCATGTCGTTGTCATCATCATCATCATCATCACTGTCATCTAGTGCTCCTCCTATGTCCCGTCAGTTATCCATTACGGAATCGTTGTCCAATAAGCAACAATATATACCCAGTCATCCACTTGTCGTGCGGCTTAATTCACACCTGGCAAAGTTGTTGGTGGTGCAGTCGCTGCCGTACCACCTGGTCGACTCCGCCGGCTTCAAGCAATTGATGGCGTGCGCTCAGCCTAGGTGGCGAATACCTAGCCGACATTACTTCTCCAAAACAGCTGTCCCTGCCTTGCACAAGCATGTGGAGGAAAAGGTGTCCAAGTCCTTGCAATTATCCGTGTGCAGCAGGGTACATGCCACCGTCGACACGTGGAGCAGCAACTATGGGCAGGGACAGTACATGTCTTTCACGGCCCACTGGGTCAATATTTTGCAGTCCGATGCACCACCGCAGCAATGCCAGGCATTACCACCTCCACGCTTGTATGTTTCTAGTTCAACTCCGGACACCAGGCGCCTACCATCCTTCTCCTCCTACTCCTCCTCCTCCTCCTTGCCTTCCTCCTTGGAGGTCTTCCCGTCCCCGACAGGACACAGCGTATCTTCCACTCCTCCTCCCTCCTCTTTTCATAGGTGCAAGGTGAAGCGCCACAACGCTGTCTTACACCTGCTGAGCCTGGGCGAGAAAAGCCACACAGGGCAGGAGCTGCTGCTGTGCATCAAGGAGGAAATCGCACGCTGGCTGTCTCCTCTGAAACTCACACTGGGCAATGTTGTCTCTGATAACGGCAAGAACGTTGTGGCTGCACTGCGTCTAGGTCACCTGACACACGCTCCTTGCATGGCACATGTGATCAATCTGGTCATAACACGCTTCTTAAAGTCATATGTTGGTTTGAAGGGTGTGCTGGCCATGTCCAGGAGGGTTTGCGTTCGCTTTAGACGTTCGTATGCATTTAAGCACGCCCTCCTGGACTTGCAGCGTCAAAACAATCTCCCAGAACACAGCCTGATTTGCGACGTTCCAACACGATGGAATTCCACCCTGCACATGTTGGACCGTCTGTACGAACAGCGGAAAGCCGTGAATGATTTCCTGATGCAGCAGACGGGCAGCGTTTGGAGCCAGTGTAATTTCGAGCTCAGGCACTGGCAGCTGGTTAGAGACGCATGTCGCGTTTTGAGGCCCTTTGAAGAGGCCACACGATTTGTGAGCCGTGACGCTAGCGGAATGAACGATGTTATGCCGCTGATATTCATTATGGAGCAAACGCTCACAGCGATGATTCAGCAAAGGATGGAGGAAGGATCACATCTGGCTATGGATGTTGTTGAGGAGGAGGAGGAGGATGAGGAAACAGGACCTGAAGAGGAGCTGGATTTGGAGATGGAATCACAGGAAGGGATAGGGGACGAGGCAGCCGCACAACATGACAGTGATGGTGGTGATGACGAGTCTGACGACGACCTTGATGATGGACAACCATGGCAGTATGGGGCGGGGATGGAACCAACCGGGCCCTCTGAAACGCTGGCCAGGATGGCGAGCTGTATGCTTCGTTACTTGCGCGCTGACTGTCGTATTGTTAGCATGAAGCAAAGAGATGACTACTGGATAGCCACACTTTTAGACCCTCGGTATAAAGCCAGAATGGGGGAGTTTTTTGCGCCTTCCGAGAGGGAGGCAAAATTGGCTTATTATAGAGAGAAGCTATGCAGCCAGCTTGTCATGGCTTTCAAACGGCAGACACCCGCTGCAAGCATGTCTGACCGGGGGGCCACTCTCCGCTCCCCACTGTCTCATCGTTCCACCGCCTCTGGCAGAGCTACCTCTGCAATAGGCGGCAGCCGTGGCAGCAGCGGCAGCAGCAGCAGCAGCAGCAGCCAATTCAGTTTGGAAAATATGATGACAACATTTTTACATCCAATACCCCGACCTGACACACATCGTAGCACTAGTCACCAAAGGGATGTTCACCATCTCCAGGTGCAGCACCTAAACAACCAGGTTCACTCGTACTTGGACTGTGCCCTTTCTCCGTCAGAAATGCTGATCCCAGACCCCATGGACTTCTGGGTCAGCAGATTGGATCATTGGCAAGAACTGGCCCAGTTTGCCATGGGTGTACTGTCTTGTCCACCCTCCAGTGTAGCGTCAGAGAGGGTATTCAGCGCAGCAGGGGGCTTCGTCACCCCTAAGCGAACAAGATTGTCCGCCAACAGCTTGGAAAATCTCACGTTTCTGAAAATGAATCAAGCGTGGATCGGTGAGGATTTTAAAACCCCTGTGCCTGATGCCACTGATTAGATCTTACATTGCTGCTGCTGCTGCCGCCTGCTACTGCCGCCTGCTACTATGGGATTCTGTCCTGTCCACTCTTTTTTTAATGTGCCGCTGTTGGTGCTGCAGCTGCTACTACTTCTACCACCAATCCACCCCAGTGCCGTCTGCTACAAGCAGGCCTGCCCCACCAGAGGGCTTTGTCCTGTGACTCTCCAGTCTCTTTTTTTAATGTGCTGCTACTACTGCTACTACTGCTTGCACCCTTGCTGTCTGTGTTGGCTAGTACCTCTACTACCACCAATACACCTACACTGCCATCTGCTACAAGCAGGCCTGAGGCCTGCCCCACTACAGGGCTTTGTCCTCCTGTGACTGTCCAGTCTCTTTTTTTAATGTGCTGCTACTACTGCTACTACTGCTTGCACCCTTGCTGTCTGTGTTGGCTACCTCGACTACTACCACCAATACACCTCCACTGCCGCCCGTCTGCTACAAGCAGGCCTGAGGCCTGCCCCACCACAGGGCTTTGCCCTCCTCTGACTGTCCAGTCTCTTTTTTTAATGTGCTGCTACTACTGCTACTACTGCTTGCACCCTTGCTGTCTGTGTTGGCTACCTCGACTACTACCACCAATACACCTCCACTGCCGCCCGTCTGCTACAAGCAGGCCTGAGGCCTGCCCCACCACAGGGCTTTGTCCTCCTCTGACTGTCCAGTCTCTTTTTTTAATGTGCTGCTACTACTGCTACTACTGCTTGCACCCTTGCTGTCTGTGTTGGCTACCTCGGCTACTACCACCAATACACCTCCACTGCCGCCCGTCTGCTACAAGCAGGCCTGAGGCCTGCCCCACCACAGGGCTTTGTCCTCCTGTGACTGTCCAGTCTCTTTTTTTTAATGTGCTGCTACTACTGCTACTACTGCTTGCACCCTTGCTGTCTGTGTTGGCTACCCCTAATACCACCAATACACCTACACTGCCGCCCGTCTGCTACAAGCAGGCCTACCCCACCACAGGGCTATGTCCTGTGACTGTCGTCCAGTCTCTTTTTTTAATGTGCTGCTGCTACTACCAGTCCTACCACCCTTGCTGTCTGTGTTGGCTAGTCTACCTCTACTACCACCAATACACCTCCACTGCCGTCTGCTACAAGCAGGCCTGAGGCCTGCCCCACCACAGGGCTTTGCCCTCCTCTGACTGTCCAGTCTCTTTTTTTAATGTGCTGCTACTACTGCTACTACTGCTTGCACCCTTGCTGTCTGTGTTGGCTACCTCGACTACTACCACCAATACACCTCCACTGCCGCCCGTCTGCTACAAGCAGGCCTGAGGCCTGCCCCACCACAGGGCTTTGTCCTCCTCTGACTGTCCAGTCTCTTTTTTTAATGTGCTGCTACTACTGCTACTACTGCTTGCACCCTTGCTGTCTGTGTTGGCTAGTACCTCTACTACCACCAATACACCTACACTGCCATCTGCTACAAGCAGGCCTGAGGCCTGCCCCACTACAGGGCTTTGTCCTCCTGTGACTGTCCAGTCTCTTTTTTTAATGTGCTGTTACTACTGCTACTACTGCTTGCACCCTTGCTGTCTGTGTTGGCTACCTCGACTACTACCACCAATACACCTCCACTGCCGCCCGTCTGCTACAAGCAGGCCTGAGGCCTGCCCCACCACAGGGCTTTGCCCTCCTCTGACTGTCCAGTCTCTTTTTTTAATGTGCTGCTACTACTGCTACTACTGCTTGCACCCTTGCTGTCTGTGTTGGCTACCTCGACTACTACCACCAATACACCTCCACTGCCGCCCGTCTGCTACAAGCAGGCCTGAGGCCTGCCCCACCACAGGGCTTTGTCCTCCTCTGACTGTCCAGTCTCTTTTTTTAATGTGCTGCTACTACTGCTACTACTGCTTGCACCCTTGCTGTCTGTGTTGGCTACCTCGGCTACTACCACCAATACACCTCCACTGCCGCCCGTCTGCTACAAGCAGGCCTGAGGCCTGCCCCACCACAGGGCTTTGTCCTCCTGTGACTGTCCAGTCTCTTTTTTTTAATGTGCTGCTACTACTGCTACTACTGCTTGCACCCTTGCTGTCTGTGTTGGCTACCTCTAATACCACCAATACACCTACACTGCCGCCCGTCTGCTACAAGCAGGCCTACCCCACCACAGGGCTATGTCCTGTGACTGTCGTCCAGTCTCTTTTTTTAATGTGCTGCTGCTACTACCAGTCCTACCACCCTTGCTGTCTGTGTTGGCTAGTCTACCTCTACTACCACCAATACACCTCTACTGCCGTCTGCTACAAGCAGGCCTGAGGCCTGCCCCACCACAGGGCTTTGCCCTCCTCTGACTGTCCAGTCTCTTTTTTTAATGTGCTGCTACTACTGCTACTACTGCTTGCACCCTTGCTGTCTGTGTTGGCTACCTCGGCTACTACCACCAATACACCTCCACTGCCGCCCGTCTGCTACAAGCAGGCCTGAGGCCTGCCCCACCACAGGGCTTTGTCCTCCTGTGACTGTCCAGTCTCTTTTTTTTAATGTGCTGCTACTACTGCTACTACTGCTTGCACCCTTGCTGTCTGTGTTGGCTAGTACCTCTACTACCACCAATACACCTACACTGCCGCCCGTCTGCTACAAGCAGGCCTACCCCACCACAGGGCTATGTCCTGTGACTGTCGTCCAGTCTCTTATTTTAATGTGCTGCTGCTACTACCAGTCTACCACCCTTGCTGTCTGTGTTGGCTAGTCTACCTCTACTACCACCAATACACCTCCACTGCCGTCTGCTACAAGCAGGCCTGAGGCCTGCCCCACCACAGGGCTATGTCCTCCTGTGACTGTCCAGTCTCTTTTTTTAATGTGCTGCTACTACTGCTACTACTGCTTGCACCCTTGCTGTCTGTGTTGGCTACCTCGACTACTACCACCAATAAACCTCCACTGCCGCCCGTCTGCTACAAGCAGGCCTGCCCCACCACAGGGCTTTGTCCTGTGACTGTCGTCCAGTGTCTTTTAATGTGCTGCTACTACTCACCCTTGCCAATAAAAAGGGTCAATTTTTGGAGGGCTTGTGAAAAGCCATTGCTTGTTGCTTTAATGCTTTTACATCCATGTATGGAAGAACCCCGGCAGGCATCTGCCAATAAAAAGGGTCAATTTTTGGAGGGCTTGTCAAAAGCCATTGCTTGTTGCTTTAATGCTTTTACATCCATGTATGGAAGAACCCCGGCAGGCATCTGCCAATAAAAAGGGTCAATTTTTGGAGGGCTTGTGAAAAGCCATTGCTTGTTGCTTTAATGCTATTACATCCATGTATGGAAGAACCCCGGCAGGCATCTGCCAATAAAAAGGGTCAATTTTTGGAGGGCTTGTGAAAAGCCATTGCTTGTTGCTTTAATGCTTTTACATCCATGTATGGAAGAACCCCGGCAGGCATCTGCCAATAAAAAGGGTCAATTTTTGGAGGGCTTGTCAAAAGCCATTGCTTGTTGCTTTAATGCTTTTACATCCATGTATGGAAGAACCCCGGCAGGCATCTGCCAATAAAAAGGGTCAATTTTTGGAGGGCTTGTGAAAAGCCATTGCTTGTTGCTTTAATGCTTTTACATCAATGTATGGAAGAACCCCGGCAGGCATCTGCCAATAAAAAGGGTCAATTTTTGGAGGGCTTGTGAAAAGCCATTGCTTGTTGCTTTAATGCTTTTACATCCATGTATGGAAGAACCCCGGCAGGCATCTGCCAATAAAAAGGGTCAATTTTTGGAGGGCTTGTGAAAAGCCATTGATTGTTGCTTTTACATCAATGTATGGAAGAACCCCGGCAGGCATCTGCCAATAAAAAGGGTCAATTTTTGGAGGGCTTGTGAAAAGCCATTGCTTGTTGCTTTTACATCCATGTATGGAAGAACCTCGGAAGGCATCTGCCAATAAAAAGGGTCAATTTTTGGAGGGCTTGTGAAAAGCCATTGCTTGTTGCTTTTACATCCATGTATGGATGAACCCCGGCAGGCATCTGCCAATAAAAAGGGTCAATTTTTGGAGGGCTTGTCAAAAGCCATTGCTTCTTCTTTTACCACTTTATATGTATGAACCCTGGCAGGCATCAGCCGCCTAAAATGGTAAATTTTTGTACCTTTTTTAACAATGCATTAAGCATACAACATGCACAAGTGCAGTGGTTTCTGTTAGTTATCTCCGTGTCCCATCCGTTTTCCTAGAGCCATACATGTTGGCGTAACTTTGACACCAACTTTGCATTAAAGACAGCTCAAAAGTACTTGGATACACTCATGGGTGACCTAAGAGTGTTATACAGGGCTTCTAGGGCTTTAAAACAGTGTTATACACGATTTTTAGGGGCTTTCTTGTATTACAGGTTCGGTCAGAACTAGTTCGGTCCGAATCGAACTTTTGCACGAAATTCGGCGAACTTGCCGAACCGAACTTTTCATAAGTTCGCTCATCTCTACACAGAAGGTCTGTGGTTAGTTCTCTAAGATGTTTGGAACAACCTCCCTGCCGAGTTCCTTCAAATACTGTGTGCAGGTGTATCTAGAAGAATTTATGCTGGTTTGAAGGCAAAGGGTGGTCACACCAAATATTGATTTCATTTATATTTCTCTTCTGTTCACTTACTTTGCATTTTGTTAATTCATAAAAAAAAACTATTGACACTTCTACTTTTGAAAGCATTCTTACTTTGCAGCATTTTTCCATAACTGCCTAAAACTTTTGCACTGTACTATACATATGTACTTTTTATTTTATTTTAAAAGTATACAGTAAAAGCATAATAAGGTGCAGGTATTCAATAAGTTTCAAGACTAGACAGGTCCCTTCCTTAGGGAAAAAAAAACTTTTCTTAATTTACGCTCTCTTTTCAGGATAATTTGTGTTACTTTGGTATTAATTTGCGACACATATAAAGTAATGTTTATTTGATAATTTTTTTTAGGGGGAATGCAAAAATATAAATAGGAAAAAATACATAAATATTTATTTTAATGCTGTTTATGTATGCTTATGTACATATGAATAACATGTAAATTTTGTTTGTTCAAGTTGTTGTAGGGGTACCGAATCTGTTTATGCTATTTTATGACATTTACAGTATTTTATAAGAAAAGTTTAATTTAAACTGCTGTTTCAATTAGGAGTTCAGGGCAGCGTTCAGTAGATGCAGAATACATTCTTATTATTATTATTATTATTAATATAATTATTTATAATAAATTTTAATAAAATGATAAAAATAATAATAACTTAAACATACTTCAAACTTTCAACAAATAGCATAGTAAAGTAATGTTTTTGGCTTAATATTAATTTCATAATTGTTTTCTAAAATTTGCATAACTTTCTTTGTATTCTGCAAAAAGGAACAGGGTTGAAACAACCCAACGATGTACTGTACCAGGAGATCCTCTGGTGGGCCCAGACTCTGACACAATAATGGCCCCAAATGACCAGCAAATGACAACCTCATTTGGAGGTTACTTTGGAGCCAATCACTTGACACTAGGATCTATTTCTTATGGCATGATCACAAATAACATATTAGACCTTATGGATGATCTGTCCTGTGTCTGCAATGATAGCAACAAAGTTTATGATGCCAGTAGAAGTAGACATGTACAGGTTCTGTATAGATGGAGGGTGGGCCTTAGAATAATTTCCTTTGGTAGGCTTAAAGGGCACAGTCCAACACTGAAAGATAGTTGGTATGGAAGTATAAGAGAAAATGTGAAGACAGATTATGTATAAGAATGTATAAAATTAAAAGTTAAAAGGTTAATACGAATATTATTTTAAGACTTAACAAACAAAAATAAAGGAAAACTTGATTGATTGCCTTTAAGCATTCGGTGTTCTCAATGTTCTTTTGGTGAAAAGGTTTTGACAGATGAGGTATAATTTAAATCCACACTTACTGGAACTGTATTTAATGTTTGTACTGCCATTAATTGTTCACCCACCCATGTACTCTGTTTGCCAGAATGCCCTTGTATCTTTCTGAATGTTGATAGATCATAAATACTATTAGGCTATGTTCACACGGAGTATTTTGGGGGAGGAATATCTGCCTCAAAATTCAGTTTGGAACTTTGAGGCAGATATTCCTCTCCCTGCACGCCGATTTTCGCGGCAATTATCGTGCCGTTTTTCGCCCGCGGCCATTGAGCGCCGCGGGCATAAAACAGCGAGAAATACGCTTTCTCCTGCCTCCCATTGAAGTCAATGGGAGGTCGGAGGCGGAAGCGCCCGAAGATAGGGCATGTCGCTTCTTTTTCCCGCGAGGCAGTTTTACTGCTCGCGGGAAAAAGACTCCGACGCCTCCCATTGAAATCAATGGGAGGCGTTGTCGGGCCGTTTCTGCCGAGTTTTGCGACGTGGTTTCCGCGTCAAAAAACTCGGCAAAATACCCCGTGTGAACATAGCCTTAAGAAAAAGATTGGAAGATCATGAAAGTACAAGTACAGTCATATTTCACATTGGGAAATGTGGCAAAGCCTTTCAATTTACAGAATTATGGGATTTATTATTTCTATTAAAAAAAATATATGATAAAAAGAGGTAAAGTATATTCAATGAGTTAAGTGTGTAAGCAAAATGTTTGACTATTTCGTGGTATTTTAAAAGAATAGGATAAAATGGCTGGTGGTATTCATAACGAAAGTCAAGATGGGAGCCTTTGTGATGCTGATTCACATGGTCATACCCCTCTATCTCGCGTAAAATGGGCTTAGAGCTTCTTTATGTTCATCTCTTCCCATTTCTTGAAGAAGCAAAGAACAGTTACTCCCTCCTCCTTTGTGGCTGAGATGTTTATTTTGTTGGGGACTCGGGAAGAGAAGAAAATTTAGTAATTCCCGAAGATAGCATAACTTCAAAACCAAACAGGAACTCTGGTGCCCATAGGGGCTATGAATTACAAAGGAACACTGGGACACAAGATAGTTATTTCTAAAGTACAGTTGTATTTCCAAAGACACTGCAATCAAGAGAGATACATCAGTAGATTATTTACAATAATCTACTGTGGCCAATAGGGGACAGGCATGGCTGCATTATTGTATATTGGAGGATATATTATATGGCCTATCTTGTAGACCTCTACACAGTAAATCCGGATAGTCAATCATGCATTAGTACAGAGGTATACGATATAGGGAGGGTCACCTCCATGTCTGGTATCTGGAACCTAGTCAAAACCCCACACGTAGGGTTTGTCACTTAAATGAAATTCTGTAGGAGAAGAGATGTTCTAGCAAGGTGGAAGTCCTGCCACTCCTGTATTTGCCTAGTTTTGGTGTTTGTCCACTTTGGACAATCCCTACTTGTTAGAAGGGTCCTTTGGCAATAAGCTGATTACAAAGTAACCCCCAGTTGAGACCCCCAGCACCATTAAAAACAAAATCTCGATCTGCAAAAAACAAACCGTTCAATCCATGGAAAAATAATAAAGTTATGCCTCTCAGTACATGGCGAAAGAAAAATATTTTTTCTTTGTAAAACAGAAAAATATATTAATTTTGTATCGCCATAATCATATTGACTCACAGAATAAAGTAAACATGTCGCTTTTACCGCAATGGAAGACTAGCTGTAATTTTTCATTCCAAAATAAAATAGTTACTCGATACATTTTATGGTACAGTAAATATTAAATCAATAACTTGTCCCACAAAAAAATAGCCCTTGTATGGATATGTTAAATGGAAAATAAATAAGTAATGGCTCCAGGAATAAGGGGAGGAAAAAAGAAGATTAAAGAATTAAAAATGGCTGTGATGGAAAGTGGTTAAAGTAGCATTCAGCAGCTATTTTAAAAATCACCAATGTTCGGTCTTAAAAATGGAATAGTGGACATTCACTTTAATAAAGATATAAAGATGTGTGGAGTTGAGCCCATTGTGAGTTTTGTTATGGGTCATTATGATTTATAGGTAAGCCCCTGCCTCTCCTACTACAATTTTAAAATATCATTGGTTCTTAGAATTCTCTTTGTCTTAGCATGTCTACCTCAGCTCTCCATGCACCCTGTAATAACCAACTTGACTAGGCTGTTTATAGCTCTTCTTTGTGCAAATGCTAAAGGTGCCATGCTATGAAAGAATAAGGAAGGAAGTATCGTTGAAACCTGTGCTTCAGAGTATCCCAAGTATAAGGCCTCATTCACATCTGTGTTGGAGGCTCCGTTAGGAGCCTTCGTCACAGATCCGTATGAGATTACCAGAGAAAATATCGCAGCATGCTGCACTATTGTCTTTGGTAAAATCACGGACACCCCGACGGAAAGCCGACAGAACCCATTAAACTCAATGGGTTCCGTCGGCCAACGGCTATGTCCGTTGTGCAACTGAAACTTTACTTCTGTTATTCTTTTGTTCTGCTCCTCTGATGGAGCAGAACAACGGAACACACCGACACAGATGTTTACGAAGCCTAAGATCAAAGGTGTTGGAGATTACCTCTTGTCTAGGGGAAAATAGTGAATTTATCACCTTTTCATATTCAGCTCCATGTGTCCATACTGATGACTGGTAGCTGTAGGTATAATTTCACAGATATTGATGCAGTTTACATTTAGTTTTCGATGTATATAAAATAAAATGAAATGTTGCAATAGAAACCTTCTTCTTTTTGTATTTGGCCCTTCAGTGAGTTTGTGCTTTTTCTCTTAGCATTTCATTAAGAGGCCACCTGTGTGTATGTTCTACAAGCCTGGATGAGTGGGCTATCGTTTTAATTGTGTGGCTCTTAACACCTAGGGAACTAATAAAGACATATTTTCTTTTAACTCAGGTCACTTTTCTGAATTATTTCATTTATCTTTCCAATTTCCATGTCATTTTATGTGCTCCGTTCAATAAATATATATTTGCTTTGGAATTTTATTCTCTTGTTGCCTCGACCAAACACAAAATGATTTGTTTGGATGGATTTAAAATACGTTGTGTACAGAAAGAAAAGAGCGTCTGGTAAAACGCTGGTCTAAATAAAATTAAGCAGGGCATTTGATTTTTCAAGCTGTGCCTTGTTGTTTCAGTAAATGATTAAAATATCTATGGTGGCGAGAAATGGACAAGAAATTATTGTTGTGCAAGATGGAACTCTTAGTATTGTTAAATAGAGGTAATGTTCTATGGGCACTGTATTGCTTCATTGATTTTTGTATAAATTATATTAATCTGAGCAATGAACGAGGGGCAAGCCAAAATTTTAAAGCGCTGGCAGCTACTCTGGAGATTTCACACTGGTAAAGAAAAAACAAAAACATTGAGTCAAAATGTATTTTCACTCAGGTTGTATTTTCAAATAAACTTTGCCCATGTTTTCAAAAAATGCCCATGTTAGAATTATAAAAGTTTTTCTATGTTTACAATATTCATATTAATATACATTATAATGACTTTACAACACACTGGGAAAAAAAAATCAGTAAGGGCCTGTACACATCTGCATTGAATGCTCACTTAGGGGCCGCCATCACAGAAAATTCTGGAAACAATAGCACAGCATGCTGCGCTATTGTTTCCGGTAAAACCATGGACACCCCGACAGAAACCATTAAAGTCAATGCGTTTCTTTGGCCGCCTGCGGTTCCAGCGTTTCCAGTATTTTTGTTGTTTTGCTCTCCTGATGGAGCAGAACAATGCAAATACCAAAGTAAATGTGAACAGGCACTAAACTTAGCACAGAAAAAGTATTTTTATAACAGATGATATTTATATACACTATATGGCCAAAAGTTTGCGGATACCTGACCATCACACTTATATGTGCATGCTGGACATACCATTCTAAAACCCATATGTGTTAGTATGGAGTTGTGCAACCTTTACAACAGTCTCTATTCTTCTGGGAAGAATTACCTCAAGAATTTGGAGTCATGTTGGAACAGGAAAGAGCCCTTAGTTGCCACAAAATTGAAAGCATACTATTGTCTAAAATGTCTTAGTGTACTGTAGCATTAATATTACCTTCCACTGGAAATATGGGGCCAAAACCTGAAAAACAGCCCCAGACCATTATCGCTTCTTCACCAAATGTTACAGCAGGCACTTTGCATTCCGGTAGTTAGCGTTCTCCTGGAATCCATCAAACCCAAATTCATTCATCAAACTGCCAGATAGTGAAACGTGATTTATCACTCGAGAAGCAACCCCGCTCTAGAGTTCCGTGGCGGCGTGCTTTACACCACTCTTGCCAACGCTTGGCATTTCGCATTGAGATCATAGGCTTGTGTGCAGCAACTATGGAAACCCAGTTCGTGAAGATTCTGACATACAAATCATGTACTGATGCAGTTTTTCACTCTGGAGTAAATGATACAACAGAGGACAGTGGATTGGTAAGCTCCACACGCTTCAGCACTCGGCAGTCCCACTCTGTGGGATTATATGTTCTACCGCATTATGACTAAGCTGTTGATGCTCCTAGACACTTCCACTTTACAATGCTAGCACTTACAGGTGATCGGTGCAGATCTAGCAGATCAGAAAATCTTGAACTGACTTAAAGCAAAGGTGGTATCCTATAACAGGGCCATATTGAGTCACTGAGCTCTTCTACGACTTATGCCAATGTTGGTCTTTGGAAATTGCATGGCTGTGTTCTTGATTTTATACGCCTGTTTGCAATCGGTTGGGCTGAAACATCTGAACTGAATAATTAGGAAGGGTATGCACATACTTTGGCTATATAATGAACAGTAGCTCACTATTGTCACATATCTAAAAACATAAAGGTTAAAACGGTAATCCTAGCTGAGACAAATATGACCTACCCACAGGATATGCCATAAATATCTAATAGGTCCGGGCCCCACCTCGGGGATAATAAAATGTAATACAATTCTGACTCCATGAATGGGAGCTGTATTCAGTCAATGAAAGCTGTAATCCAAAATGTTTACTATACTTTACTACACTTCACAACAAGAAGCCGCTCAGGTCACATCCAACCCCAATTAGATTAATGAGTACACCAATTAACATCTGAAGCCTGCTGTAAGTGCTTTATTTAGGACTACAATATATGATTCACCTCTTACTTTCTACATTGACATACAGAAAAATGATCTTGTCTCAGATGTTGACCCTTCTATTTTTTGATATAAATAAACTCTTCTCCCATTATAAAACTTTATTCATTTACTTATTTATGACTACCAAAAAAAGCAGGAAATGGAAGCAATAACATCCTGCTCTTTCTGAAGTTATTATCCCCTTAAAAACCGCCTACCGTCTTTTGACAGAGGGCGGTACAGTTCCTTAGTCTATAGCGACATCTTTTGACGTTGCTGTAGAGAAGTTTTGTTGCCACAATCTGAGAGCCATAACTTTTTTATTTTTCCATTGATTGAGCGGTATGACGGCTTATTTTTTGTGGGGTGAGCTGCATTTTTCGTGTGATATGAAGTGACCAAAAACACAATGATTCTGGCGTTCCTTGTGAAAGTAGTAAAACATAAAAAAAAAACTATATAAATTTGGTATCGCCGTAATCTTATTGACTGGTAGAATAAAGTTAACATGCCCTTTTTACCGTACGGTGAAAGCCGTAAAAACAAAACCCCTCAAAAGATTGAGGAATCACAGTTTTTTTTCCTATTTCACCCCGCAAATAATTTTTTTACAGTTTCCCAATACATTCCGTAACACTCCTTCTCTTCATGTCCGTCATACACGGATACTGTCTGGTGACCGGCTCATGCAGCTTTATGTTACCACCCCATGTGTATAAAAATGGCCGGACCATTGTACAGAACAAAGACTGTTACACTTTGTGTCTCCCTTATTTCCTCATAGATTGTCAGCTCTTGCAAGCAGGGTCCTCCCTCCCCAGGTTTGAATTGTAAATTAACTTTGTCACTATATAATGTCTGATATTGTTTGTTTATGTTCCCTCTAAATTGTAAAGTGCTGCGTAATATGTTGGCGCTATATAAATAAAGATTATTATTATTATTATTATTATATGGTACAATAAATGATGCCATGAAAAAACTTGTGCTGCAAAAAACAAGCCCTCATATGGCTTTATCGATGGAAAAATGAATAAGTTATGGCCTTTAGAATGTGGGGAGGAAAAAAAATAAAAAAGGGTTAAGGAAATAAAATTTCTCCTGCATGAAACAAGGCCTCTATGGCCACATCTATGAAAAAAATAAGTATGGCTGCTGAACGGCGGAGAGGCAAAAACGAAAAAATTTAGCAGGTCATCAAGGTCTTTTCAGGCCTGTTCATTAAGGTGTTAACCTACCCAATACGACCCATATGTATATACTACAATACAACCCACATGTATATAAGACTTACATCTCTAGCTGTTTTTAATTCACCCTTTATTTGGTGTTTCGGACTTCTGGTCTTGTGGTGATTTTCCAATTTCCAATTGTGGCTTGAGTTTGGCTCCATTTTTTGATTAGACTTTTGTCTTTATTCTCCAACTACTTTTTTCTCTGCTTCCTGGTAAAGCATGGTGACCTATTGGTTTATCCTTGGTTCCCATCTGGCTGTCTGAGAGCTGTGACCAAGAGAGTCCCCTGCAGGGGGTGAAAGGGGAAGACAAGGGAATCCCTTGAACTACACATCTAAGTGTAGCTAGTGCCCTTGTGATTGTGTTATAAAGGATTAAATACCGACAAATAACCTGGTCCAGGTGAACGTTACTTACTTACTTCTTGTCAAGCTCAGAAATGTTATCCGCTTACCCTTTCTACATTTTTCATTTGTTACCATATCTAACCATATTAAAATAAAAATACATATATGACTTCCGGGGGCGGGGCATCGTGGATGGGCGCTTTTAGCAGGAGCTCCTCTGTGGCCTGATACCATCCGGGTTGAATCCTGACACGGGGGGCTTGGAGGTACCCCAGAGGTACCCCAGAGTGACTCCGATTTGGATCACCCCGGAGCCGCAGGCGGTGGAACGCCGATAGACGTGCGAGGGTCCCGGACCCCGTCCCGCTGCAGACCGTTGACACCCGGCGAGACGAGCCCTGGACTGGGGATCCCCCCTGCCAGGGGAGACAGTGGGACAGTGTGACCCGACATCAGGAGCGGTCCCGCAGCTGGTACCGGCCTTACCTGGGTCTCCGGCTGAAGAGGCGCAGGATTCACCCGGCGGCCATCTTGGAGGTGGCAAGACTCGGCCGGATCGCCATTGGACAGCACCCACATCGCATGGCCGGTAAGGAGAGTGGAGGACATGAGCTCTGAAGTGGGGAGGGCGATCTTCTATGTGGACGGCTCCGTGACCCCCCCGACTGGCCATCACTGTACCTCGACGGGCGCTGCTGGCCTAGCGATGGAAGATCCCGGCCGCCATCTTGTGCGAGGCAGCTCTCGCGTGAGGCCGCCCCCCGGCCGTCATCTTGTGGAGGACAACATCGGACCCGAAGATAGCTGCTGTCTGATGCAAAGCGGAGTACTGGGAGCGGAAGGAGCAGTGGAGCAGACCCCAGGTGAGGAGTGTGGGCCCCCACATAGCCGATCTGTGACCCCGGCCGCCATTTTGTTTGGGGCGATACACACGTGAAAACACCCAGACACAATCTTGCTGGTGGCATCGCTGCGCCTGACGGCCGTTCTTACTGTCCAGGGAACTGTATACACATCGCACGGACGGGGGGAGGAAAGTCAGTGTAACCCCCACGTGAGAGGAAACACTTTCTGGATATATTGGTCCTGCTTAGGCCTGGACCCTATGAAGTTTGGCCGCAATTTTGCCATTGTATTGTTATTTGGGGGACGGCCGTGGTCCCCGAATCAGTGAAAATATCCTCTGTGAAACGCAAGGCGCATAACTCCACCATTCTCCTTTTAAGAGACACTTCCTGAACAACAAACCCACCAGCCTACTTGTGCCTTTCCTTAGCCAGGGACTATTCAGAGCGACTCTCCTAATTCTGTGGAATTATGTCAACATTCTATAACAAATCTGGGATTTATCGTGCTTCAGAGACTTTCCTTTTGACTTAGTTTGCTTCACCGTTTACGCGGGACATTGATTGCTGAACCCACTATGTTTTGTTTTCAAGACCCCTCCAAACCCCTGCACATGCTGATGGATCTGTAAAGATGTAAAGTGCTGTGGGCTACTTTCCTTCTATTTGCCTCTGCTGCCTGTTCACTGCCTATATCATCTCTCTTGCTATCCCCCTGTCAGGGGAACGTGACATGGACAAATATTTGACGAAAGCTTTGAGAGATCAACCTACCCGCTCTTGTGCCGCCCGGACGCCCGGGATAACCCCGTCCTCCAAAATGCAGAAATCCAAAAATCACATGAAGGGGGATAAGCAGACTCCCAGATCCTCTTCCAATAGAGGTTCCAGCTCTCAAAATCAGTTCACCCCAGAACTTCTTCCTGATGACGATGTCACGCCACCCAGACTAACCCCACAAAACAGTCCTTCGCATGACTCGGAAACTGACTCACTTCAGGCGACCTTAGTGGCACAGGAGGTCTCCAAACTTCTGCGGCCTCTCTTCGACAAGTGGCTGGATATCCTGCATACCTCCATAAACTCTGCACTGGTGCAAATCACTTTGAACTCTCAAAAAATAGCAGATATGGAAACACGGTGTAATACAGCGGAAGACTCTATCGCCACAATGGAGGTTGCCTTACGACAAAGTCAAGCTACATCCCAAGCCCTGAGAGACAAACTGGACAACCTAGAAAATAGGGATCGGCGCAGCAACTTACGCTTCATGGGCATCCCTGAAAGCGTGACGAACGACCAGCTACTGGACTACATCACCAAAGATATACCCACAGCCCTCCACATTGACCTTGGACGTGACCCCCTCATGATTGAGAGAGTGCACAGGCTGGGACCGCCGAGGGCCCGGGGGAATGCGGGAGACAATAGGCCGCGTCCAGTAATTGCCAAGTATCTTCATTGGGCGATAAAAGAAAGAGTCTTGAGAGCATACAGGCAGCAGGGGGATCTCCACGTGAATGACTCCAAAATCCTGATTTTCCAAGATTATTCGGCGACGGTCGCTCAGAAGAGAAAAGCCTTTGCTCCAATTTGCCACCTGCAGCACGAAAAGAACACCTGATTTCAGCTCCTCTTCCCGGCCAAGCTGAAAGTGCAAATGGGGGACCGTACGCTGATAGGTGGGATGAAGGATAGTGACTACCTTTCGAGTGGAAAAGTTAGCCCTCCTACTAATAGACATGTGCTTACTTCGCTTACTTAGTCGAATTAAAGCACAACCTGCGGCAGTTGTGTTCATAGCAGAACACCAGTTACTTGTAAATGCCGCTACAATTTCTGTTGTTACTATGGTTTTTTTGTGTTACTTATGCTCGCTCATGTATTTTATCCTTTTTCAGGTGGTGGGAGGCGTGACTCCTGTTTGTAATGGCATCAGTGGGAAGGGGCTGTACTCGCGGCTCGCTGGGACCGTGGGGTGCAGCATCTGGCTTTCGTTATCTTTGATCCGAATCTACAATATCGACACAGGATGAGTACCCCAAACACACTACACCCTGACACTTTTAGCACCCACCCACATATTAAATTCCTCTCCTGGAATGTCGCAGGATTGAACACGCCCCTGAAGAGGAAAAAAGTGCTTAATCATCTCAAAAGACTCTCCCCTGACATTATTTTTCTTCAGAAGAGTCACTGGAGATCAGGCACGCAAAACAACTTGAAAGCCCCATGGCTAGCGGATTGCCTTTCTGCTTCACATTCTTCCTCTTCGCGGGGGGTTGCGACACTTTTCAGAAGGGACATTCAATACACGGTGGAGAACTCAATAGCGGACCCTCAGGGCAGGTACCTAATATTACAGGTATTGATTGCCGGGATAGCATATTTACTGGTAAACATTTATGCCCCTAATCACGACCAACAAAGCTTTTTCCCAGAGGTCCTCCAAATCATAACAAGCTTTCCCAACTGTCGCTTAATAATTGGAGGTGACTTCAATCTTGTACAATGCCCCACACTAGACAGGTCCCCTTCTACATCTCAATCCAAGGTAGCGACCACCTCCCTCACTCTTCTCATTGACTCCCTTAATGTGTGCGATCCCTGGAGGGTGATGGATTCTGGGGCAAAAGAATACACGTGTCATTCTGTAGCCTATAAAACATTTTCCCGTATTGACTACTTTCTGATATCCTCCCTCCTGTTTGAGGCACATTACTCATCACGCATACATCCAATCACCATATCGGACCATGCTCCAATTACAATGTCATTATCCTTATCCCCATCCAATGTGAGAACTAGAATTTGGAGATTTCCTGCGTATATGGCAGATTCTGATGACTTTAAACAGCATCTCCAAACATATTGGAGTCAATTCTTAGACGACAACATCTCTCATACTGATGATTCCCCCTTGTTGTGGGCGACTTCCAAGGCTGTAATGAGAGGCCATGTCATCAGTTATCTGTCCCGTAGGCGGAAAACGAGAAGGGAACACTTTGACGCCTTACACAAGGCATTACTGACCGCTCAGCGCACATATGCAGCGGACTCCTCTGCATATAACCAAAATGTTTATCAAACGGCTAGGCATCTATTGGACACATTTGTCCACAATGAATCCCATTGGCAGGTAAAAAACACAGACAATAAATTTTATAGATGGGGTAATAGAACTGGAAAATTACTCGCCACCCTAACTAAGCAAAAACGTCCATTCAAACCCATTTTATCCCTGCAGCACCCTACCACCGGCTCTCTTGTCACCAACTCTTCTGATATAGCGCAGATTTTCTCTGACTATTATGAAGACCTTTATAGAGCGACCTCAGCCTCTATCCCAGGTATCAATACATTTCTGGACACCATAAATTTGCCCTCCATATCTGAAGCTCAACAATCTTTGCTAAATTCAGACATCCAGGAGGAGGAAGTGAGACAGGCTATCTCTCTGACATCCAACGGCAAAACGCCGGGGCCAGTCGGGTTCCCTGCGGAATATTATAAAATCCTGGCTCCCCAAATAATCACCACTCTTACCAAAGCCAAATAAAGACCCGTCTCTGGCCCAATCTTATTGGCCAATTTCACTGCTCAATCAAGACTATAAATTATTGGCAAGAATATTAGCTGATAGACTCCAGGTTGTTCTCCCCGACCTTTTATGCGAAGCTCAAATGGGTTTCACGCAAGGTAGGACTAGCATCAAGAATATAAGATCAGCTGTTGCTGCCACAGTTATGGCGCAGGAGCAAGATTAACCAGTTAACATGTTGATGAGCCTTGACGCTGAGAAGGCCTTCGACACTGTCGCCTGGTCTTTTCTCGATGAGGTAATGGAGCGAACGAACCTTGGACTGACTATTACTCAATTCCTGCAATCCCTTCGTGTTGGATGTGCGACTAGTGTGACGGTCAATGGGCATAACACGGCTCCGATAGATATTTTTAGGGGCACTAAACAGGGATTTCCCCTATCCCCCCTCCTTTTTAACCTCACCTTAGATCCCCTCTTGCGTCATCTTTCCCAGACATCTACTTTTCGGGGCATCAAATTACATAATATAGAACTAAAAGTGGCCGCTTTTGCTGACAATATTTTGTTAGCAGTATCTAACCCCAAGCAGGTTCTAGACCCTCTTTTGTGTGAGTTGGAGGGGGTGGGGTGACTGTCACTCTGAACCTAGATAAGACAGAAGCGATGTTACTGAAAGGCCCTTCCACACCCCTGTGGTCACAGAAGTTCCCATTTAAATGGAACTCTCAAACCCTCACATATCTAGGAGTTCGAATCACAAAACGCCCGTCCGCACTCTATAGCACCAACATATCGCACTATATAACTGAACTGGAGAAGACGGTCCTCTCCTGGAAACACTTTACGCTATCTTATTTGGGCAGGGCTAATCTACTAAAAATGACAGAATTCCCACGCATATTGTACCTCTTCAACACTCTTCCAATTTACCTCACACCCAAAGATGAGCGCAGAATCAACTATCTTTATAGAACCTTTATCTGGGGCGGGAAAAGATCTAGAATAGCCTATATCATCCTGCAACAGCCATGGGGTAATGGGGGTATTAACTTCCCCAATATTAAACACTACAATTTGACAGCTCTATATCGGTATATCTCTGATTGGATCCACATCACCTCCGTATACACCTCCTCCCCTCTAGACTCGGCATTGTTCATGGGAAATGCTTTATCGGGATACTTGCATCTTCCTTATGGGAGCTTGACAAGGGAAACAAGGGCCAACCCTTTACTTTTTACTACATGGAAGGCATGGCAGAGGATAAGATCTCTTTTTCATCTTTCTCCTCTGATATCTCTTCATATGCCCTTGGTATGTAACCCTGACTTTCAGAATGGTAATCCTGATGCTGTCTTTCACAGATGGTACAGGCTGGGGCTCACTTTTGTGGGGCTATTTGTGAGCATAGAAGAGCGTAGGATGTTTTCCTTTACGGAGTTATGTTCTAAATTCCCAGATCACCAGATTTATCCCTTTAGCTATTTGCAAGTTAAAAGCTACTTAACAAAGATACTACCACAGCTACCTGATCAAGAATGGAACCCATACTTACGACATAACTTCTCAAAACAAAACTACCTCAGGGGTCAAATCACTCGTAATTACCAATTTATCCATGTTCCCTTAGATTATTCTCAAACCCAAACCCCCCTAACCAAATGGCAAACAGATGACCAAACACTCACCTATACAACCATTTTCGCGGCCTTGACACAGGCACATACATTTCACCCTTCGGCGCGTTTCCTGGAAATGCAATTGAAGGTCTCCCATAGGTCATACCTAACACCGCACATAGGGCACAAAATTGGTGTCTATCACACCTCATATTGCTTCAAATGCCACACACCAGAGGCTAACCTCTATCACTGTCTATGGTCCTGCCCAAATATCCAAGCTTTTTGGTCCAGAATACAATTATTCACCTCTGAACACCTCACAAACTTTGTTCCTCTATTTCACTCCTCCCACGGGGAATGTGCAAATGAAAATAAAACACTGCTTTGACTCCACTATATGGTTTCACGAACAGGTACTCATGGGGGATGCACCTATATTGTAATGGGTGACTACTACGAGTTGATGAGTTGTCGGGGATTCTGATTCTTAGGATGCCTGCGGGGGTCACGCCTCTGATCTGCTTAATGGCAATCTCCTTCCTCGGAGAAAACTTTTGGATAACATATCGGTGGGACTGGCACAGGGTATTTGGCTGGTTCCATGCCCATGCTATCGTCACACTGGGGTTGAAAACCCGATGAGGAGGGGGGAGCCTGTCATTAGCCTAATATGTAGACCCCCTCACCTGACTTATTGGATCTATGGATATAGCGAGCTTAATAGTAATGGTTATGACTGTTATGTTTTTGTCCCCCCCCCCTCTTTTTCCTTACTTTTCTTTCTTTTATTTATTTATTTATTTATTTTTATCCCCTTATTTTATCTTTATTGATGTCTTGGAGATTTCTCAGAAAAATATTATACATCAGCTTAAAATCCAGAACAGCAGGGGTTTTCAGACCAGCAGGAGCGAATGTACTGTAGATAAAACAAGTTAAATGAGTAAAAAAAAGTAAAACATATAAATGAAAAAGTAAAAATAAATGTTGCAGTATTTAAAAAACCAAAAATCCTATTTTTCGGATATTACGTATCTCCATTTTACTTACAATATTTTTATTATTTATTATTATATTAATTATTGGCACCCTTAATTTTACTTTTTAAATAAATAATTAAGTTCTAACTAGCAAAACAAAAGTATGAAAAAATAATGGTCTGACAAATGTATCTAACTATATCAGGCCTCATGCAAATGGCCGTATTATGGATCTGATTTTTACTGAGACAAAATGTACCACAATTGCCAGATACTTTTTAATTGGACTTTCTAGATCTTATAAAGGTTTAACTTGATAGATAAGTCTATTTTCAACCTATGTAATCATGTATCTATGTAACTATAAAATGCTACCGCATCATCTAAGCTGTTATACAAAGGTGGCACTCTCTGTCCCCTCGTTGCCCCCCCTCCCCCCCCCAGAGTGCAGCTTGTACTAAGCATGTGTGAGAGCCAATGAGACTGCAGCTTTTACTTAGCATACAGTGCAGGTGTCAGCTGGATATTACAGCTGACACCTTTGCTCTAACAACCGGTATAGGAGATAACACTGTTTCCAGCTGTTTAACCTCTTAAATGCTGCGGTCAACCCCGGCATCTAAGCCGTTATACAGATGGGGCACCCTCTTTCCCACCATTGGCCCCACTGAGCCAATAGGTTGTCTTAGCAGCGGGGGGAGGGCACCTAATGAATGCCCCAAGATCTGCCATGTTGATCCTCTTATTAAGCCCTGCCATAGGAGGACACAAAATAAGTATTGCAGTGCATTGAGCCAGCGCTCTAATGATTGCAATTTCAAGTCCCCTAGTGGCACTTAAAACTATTACATTATATTACAAAATAAAAAACTACAGCTTGCCTCACAAAAAACAATCCTTCACACAGCTCCATCGACAGAAAAATAAAAAAAATTAAGGGTCTCAGAATATGGCAACACAAAACTAAAAATTAAAAGAAAAAAAAACAAAAACTGGCTGCGGTGGGACGAGGTTAAAAAGTGGCTCCAATTATAAACCCAAGAAAAAAAAACCCACTCAGCTGAATAGAGGTTAGAAGTAGAATTTAAACAATACCTCTATTATCCCCCTGTGACAGTCCAGAGTTCCATGCTCTAATGCTGCATCAACCATAACTTTGAAATCCTAGCCAAAAGTTGTTTGTAATTGGAGGTGCTCTTTAAAAAAAAAAGATGTCATTGTCTGATGATACAGAAAATTCAATTTAAGAGGGAAATAACTATGGCTATACATAGTGCAGAGTTATGGGCTTTGTCTATAGAAGCCATAAAAAGAGGACAGAACTTCTATCTTCTTCTACTTTGGCGTAGGCAGCCGCCTGTCTAGTTGTACATTGCTCTAGCTGTGTAGCATTGCTTGTTTTGACATTGGATAAGTGACTTGAAACATTACCAGTTGATTTTCTGTACAGCAGTAAAATGCGGTTACATAGCCACACAGTGTAAAGGAAGAAACACTATTGATTTTTCTACGGACTACAAGCATTTGTGCCGTTTTTCTTTATATTAGTCTCCGAGAAGCAGCTTGTCACATTCCATCAAGTCCGAAATACTATATCAGAGTACATTTATTTAAATTAATTTGAATGTCTTATTGCGTTGTATATGGACGGCTATCTCAGATATGTCATTGATTCTGAAATTAATACTATGCCAAATGCATTTGCATCAACTTTTTGTGTATGGGAAGGGGCTATGTCCAATGTTTATTGCTGTATACAAAAGCTGTGAATCAGTTAATGTTCGCCTATTTATATGCAACGTTTTGTTCCTCATTGCAAAATACATATTGTAGCATGTGCAATGAATTTTGTCTTTGATAGGCCAAATTTATCAACTTCTATCTATCTATTGCTCATTGAGCTTCCGATTCACAATTTTGCTAGACTACCGCTCACTCAAAAAAGATGTTAGGTTTGCCTGTAGACCCTCCTATAAGCAGAAGTATTCATTACCCACACTGTCACCCCTTCCGATTGATGGTCTCACAAAAATAATTTTTACAAGTTTCTCAGTAAAAATACAAAAATTACAACTTGTCCCGCCAAGAAAATTCCCTATACATCTTTGTTGACCAAAAAAAAAAAAAAAAAAGATATAGGCCACAGAATATGACGCCACAAAATAATTAACAAATTGATTTTATTTTGTAAAAATACTAAAACATTAAAAAACTATGGAAAGCATAAACACTAGCCAATGTAATGCTGGCGGTGGGTGCCGCTCCTGCCGGCTATCCCTGACACCAGGTTACTCACCTCAGTCGCCGGTGCTCTTGTCCTGCTGTGGTGTCGGCAGTCCGTGGCCACCTGCATGCTGCCTCCGCTGGTGGGCACAGACGCTGATGTGCCACTGCTCCCTGTCGCCATGCTCCTTCTCTTGCGGCCACCTCTAAGTCTTAAAGGGTGCGCACAGATTAAAAATTGTCACCAATTAATATCAGATGTCCAGGGAATACCTAAAACAGCCTCACTGGTCACCTGACACTCGAGCATTTTTGGTGCAATTTTAGTTTGTTCCTGCGAAGGTTCCAGTCCGAATTCAGCTACCTGCAACCAGTCTGTATCTGGCTACCCGCTACCAGTCCTTATCCATCTACTTGCTACCAGTCTGTATACAGCTACCTGCTACCAGTCCGTGACCTGCTATCTGTTGCCAACCTGTGTCCTGCTGCTAGCCTGGGACCTGTTACATACCTGTGGCCTCAGACCTGTACCAGCCTATTATGATATCACTCGCCAGTGCCTGAACCTATGGTGTACTTCAATGCTGTTTACTGGTTGATTAGGCCAGATGCTACTCAAACCGGGACCACTTCAGGAGGTAGGGACCTGGTAGTCTCCCCGCTGCGAAGTCCAAATCCCGGAACGGGGTTAAGGGTGAATACTGGGGAGGCTACTTAGACAACGCCCTTAGAGGTGGCCCAAAGTCAAACGAATGTTGACCAGAGGTGGAACAAAGTCAAATGAGTAGCACAGTGGGTCCACAACCCACTGGTTATTATAGCCAATAAGAAAAGATGCACGCACTGGTAGTGCTCAACAGTTGATTAATTTACACATGTTGCATCTTTTCAAAATGCCCATGACTAGGGACCCAGCGATGCAATTTCTAGATCAACTAAGGCAATTGATTGATGCAGAATACCTTAATTGTGATAACCAATATTCCTACACTAATGCATTTGAGGTGGAATTGCTTTTTGATATGGGATTAATGTCTTGATGAAAAACATTGCATGAAATGAAAACTTTTCATCCATTAGTGGATCATGATGCGCATGATGCACTTCCTATGGCTTGAATGCTGTTATTATATATTGTTACTTCTTTAATATTGTTTAACATTACGAGCGATATGAGGGAGTATAGCTATTAAGGAAGGGAACAGTGTCTAACATATCCCTCTGGGAGCAATTATACTACTCCAGGTTTGTTACGGCTTAGGTGGCTTTTTGATCTGACATCAATGGAATGAAAATGACAAAATAAAGGAGTCGATAAGAAAAGCACTAAGTGTAAACAAGAATGAGCCTCAGTAATTAGTGGCTTCTAAAGAATTTCATTCTTCACAGCCTCTTTGTATAGAAAAATGCTACAATGATTGCTTGTCTTGGACGACAGGTATCCATCCACTTTTGGCTTAATGTGAAATAATGAATCAATATTTGATTCTTGAGTCTTTCATTTTGATTAAAATCAGCAAATTAATGAGATTTCAAATGAGAAATTACGATTTTTAACTGGCACTTTATCTTACAAATGAAGCTCCTTTACGTGAATCTAATGTTGGTTGAATTCTGTACATCCCCGCAGCGGTACAGTACACATAACTTGTGGTCCCTAATGGTCCATTTCCCATGTCTCATGACAACAGTTCAGCCATGGGCATGGAGATCTGGATGCCAGGGTAGACAAAGCGTGATGTGTGCCCCCAAGCATTATCTCTCAACACTACATCAGGAATGACACACTTGGTTTGGGTTAACAAACTGCACTTGAGGGCAAGTTTTCATTTTTTTTTTTTTCTTTTTGTGGGCCTTGTTTTTAAACTTGAAGGAGTGTTGTAATTTAGGGTCCTCGGGCACTGCCCTAATGTCCAAATGGTTAGTCTACCCCTTTCTGGATGACTATCAAAGGTTGTTTTTTTTTTTAAGAACTGTGAACCGAATTCTTTTGGGTGCCTGGAAGAATGCTGAATCCATCAGGGCCAGGCTGATTGCAGTTTTGCTAACCATGTCATGCATACACAGGCTGATTTTATTATGCCATGTACATCTGGCAAACCTGGTCTCAGTGACTATAATAATCCGGACCACACATCTTTTTGAGGTTTAGCAGCTTTTTGAAAATTATAATGTAACCTTTTGCTTTATTGTGAGACTCCCTAAAGAATCTGAATCCCGGGAAATAAACTTTCGTACAAGGATATGCATAACTAGTATAGAAAACCCGCTACACAGGTTTGCTAGCAAAAGGAATGATGATAAGTATTTTTAAAAAATATTGGAAAAAAATATAAGTGTGTTTTAAAACCTATACTCTTTAAAAAAATTACGCCTTTTAAGGTTGTTTCGCTCCTTAGAGCAGTTATGCCACTTAAGGTGGTTATGCCTCTTTGGGCGTTTATTAGCCTCTTCGCGCCTTCCCCCTCTTCACCACCTGTGGCTTTCCCCCTCCAGCTCTTATCCACCACTCGACCACTTCCAGCACTACTACTCATATTCACCACTCGACCACTCCTACTCGAATATGCACCACTCGACCACTCCCACTCAAAAATCCTATGCTTCAACTCGAATATCCACCACTCGACCTCTCCCATCCAAAAATCCTACACTCCAACATCGATTGTTCACCACTCCCATTCGAAAATCCTATGCTTCAACTCGATTGTCCACCACGTCCAGTAACACTTACCTGTTGAAATAATAATAAGGAATTGGAAAGAAGGAGAGAAATTAGGTTTGGCACGTATCATAGAGTTTGGTTGTATTTGGTAAGAGAGAGAAAAGCAGCTGAGTAAAAAAAACTCAACTGTGCCTTGGACACCACGTCCTCGCCCAATATATATATGATGATAAGTGAAAGAACCTGGTGACATATTTACATAGTACCAGCTTAAAAAAAGGGAAATCAGTTGAAAACAATAGTTTCTATTATAATTAATTCTTAGAAAGTCTGTCAGACTCCCTTCAGTGACGTTCGGCCTTGGGACCGAGCAACGGCTTTGGGACCAAAACCCTGTAGAAGACTACTGCGCATGCAGTGTCTCCAGGACAAAATACACTGCTCCTTATGCCTTTCATATATTGACATTGAATTAGCTAATATAAAGACGGTTCCATCAGAGATACAGTAAAGGTAAAGAGTACAAAGAGAGACTTCCCACTTGGAAATTATGAAGTTACTTCAGCTGAATTAAGTTAACTGAATCATTCCCTGCAAAAATGAAATTTGCATGATTATCACTGATTAGGAAGAGCCAACCTATTAGTGATTACATTTTGTGATTTGATGCCAGTTTAATCAGGAAATTTATTTAATTATAAAATCAGCACATTTGAGGCCGAATTGCTTCAATAGGTTATATTGGTCAAACTATAAAATTATGTTACTCAATTGGACAATGAATCTTAGTGCTACAAACTTCATAACTGTAATAATATAAATTGTATAATACCTAAAATGTAAGACATATGATAAAATACCTAAAAGAAGAGCCCTGCACATCCTGTAGGTTGATTATCCAATATAGTTTATTCATGATATAGAATATTTGTCTTATTTTCTCCAGTAACAGTAAAGGAGTTACTTACCCGTCGATGTCACAGAAGCGGATCCATGATCTTACCCGCCACCGGGGCTGTAACGAGAATTAAAATAACCACATCGTAAAGTCAGGGTTTGTCTTCACCTCCTAATGTAGTTGACAGTAAACTGAACTGCAGCAATACAAGAAGCACTGACTACATTGACTTGAGAAGCAATCAAGGGAACAATAAGGAGAATCCATATACAAGTACTAAAGATCAAAATGCTATCATAGTGGATTTACCCCAAAAAGCGGAATGATGTTTCAGCACCTGAGAGGACCCCTTCAGACTATGGACAAATCTATAGGAAAAGAGGTGCCACATCGTGCAGATCAAACAAGATAAATGAAAATCGATAGGGCAGTTAGAAAACCGCTCACCTTGAAGAGTTGTACAACCACAGGTACTACAATAGTGGAGACAGGTAATAACGTATGGTCGGCTGCAGCTATCCCCTAAACCGGTGGATGTCAGACACCACCGCAAATTAAATCAGGTAAAATGTAGAAAAACTGGGAAATTAAAACAGCACTGCCAACATCAGGAACAATCATGCAGTATTGGAGAAAAAGAGTTTAAACATCATATAAAACAGTACAAATATTTTCTAATAAAAGTATTTAGAAAGTTGCACCAAACACACTAATAGACATTTATATATAAAAACCAAACAAAAAAAAAAGATTTCAAAAGGTGTATATAGTCATTAAGTGCATCTCTGTTTTACTGCTGTATTGTCCTGATGAAGACGCCGGACCGGCTGACACTGAATTCGTCAGTGTTGTTGACCTGACGGATTTAGGTCTCAGCGCGCAATAGAGCTGCTCTGTATACAGGATACAAAGCAGTTGGATCTAAAAAAGTTGAATTCATTTTTAATTAAAAGTATTTAGAACGTTATACCAAACACACTGATAAAATCTTAAAGGGATGTCATAGGGGGGGGGGGGTCAAAGGATCGCTCTGACTGCAGATCACACAGTCAATCAGAGAGCCGCAGAACGGCACAATTAAAATACATATGAATTGCAGCGAAACAGAAGTGCTGTTCATTAATACATTGTAGGGGGAATGAAACAACATACATGATACAGATTAAACAAATAAAACAGATAAAATACATGAGCTATGAACATCAGGCAAGATGTCAGTGAAAGAGCAGCGGCGCGAGCAGTGGGGTATCTAATGACAATGATCCGCAACGATCGTCCTGCTTAGGAGAGCTGCGGGCTCAAACCAACTCATGGAGAAAGAGGGGATATGATATGGGATAATCTGGACTAGGGTCTAGTAAACCTGGATAAGTGTTAGTTGGATAAAATAAGTAAAACCATTATCATAGTAATTTCACATCAAGTAAAGCTAAAGAGGCATAATAGCGGCATCAGATGTACATAACCAAATATTAGGAAAGTGCGGAATTATATAATAATACATAGTAAAACAGTATGATGCACAGCAGCATGGTAATTGGTAAGCGACCCATGGTGACTAGGGGGTATTCACATGTTTTTTTCTGTGTTCTCCTTTAACTGCATTTCTGTTGTACTACTGTAGTGGCCCGATAAAGACGAAGATGTTGGCAGCGCTGTTTTATGTCCCATTTTATTCTACATTTAACCCGCCTTCAGGCTACGGACCCCGAAGCAGCTGCCATGGCTACAGTTACGTCCATGCCCAACATGCCGCCCTGTCTGATAATATTATCATCATCGTGTTTTAACTATGTACTACTACTTGCCCCCTGATATTTCACTGTCCATTCAGCTTTCAGTACTAGTTTCACCGCACTTCTGCCTCCTTCTTGGTGATACAATGTCATCAAAACTCATCCGCTCACATTTTCCTACTCTTCTCTGAAATCGTGTTTTGTGTTATCTTGATAGTCCAGTAGCATGATATATATGGAGGCCAAAAACTAGAGATTTGCAGTAAATGACACTGGTGGAAAAACAGCTATAGGTTCGACTTCAAGCCTCAGGAAGCTTTTTACAAAAAAAAAATAATAATTTAAACTGGGACTTTTGAGATTTTTATTAAATTTGTTTTGATGTTGAAGGATTTCCACCCACAATGTAAAATTGGTCATATATTAGTAAATCAAGTGTTACAGTGATAGCCAAAAGTTTGGCAAATATGTTTCTTTAACTTACAGAGATAATGCCCTTATCCATTCTGTTTTATTGGCCATTTTTGGTTATTCAAAAGTGACAACCGACATGGCTGCACTTCCTGTTATCACTTTTGTAAAAAATAAAAATAAAAAAGACCAGCGTAACAAAAGAAGAAATTCCATAAAAACAAACGTAATCATCTTTGGGTATAAATTGTCTTGAAGTTTCAGAGAGAATCCCAAGTTTACTTCCTGGATTAGGTTAACAGCCTCAAGAACCCCATGCCAGGTTTATTGTACCGGAATCAGAAGTATGGGAAAATGTTTACAGTTAACTACGAGTGATACAATGATAAGAGTTAAATATAAAATTCTGCGCTGTCCTAGCAAAGCTGTGGATGGTTTTACTTTAGTCATTAAATGCTCAAAACATGAAACAAGATGATTTATATCAGCTAATCAGTAAAACGCAACTTTGTTGAAAGTCAAAATGAAATGACCATCATTATGTAATGGCTGCTGAGTAAGGTTCAAATATACCACATTTAATTCTGTATAGTGCAAAGCTCACGGTGACCTGATAAATGACATCTCAGAAATGTGAAAGCACCGGCTCAAAACAAAGATTAGCAAGATGGAGTAGACAAAATATGCTTAAAGTGGACCTATCACTCCCTGGGAAACCTCATGAAGTAATAGGAAACCGAAACATAAATCCTTTCTGAAATACTTATCATTAAGAAAAATACTAAAGTTCCTCTATAATTTAAAGGGGTTTTCCAGCCACTAAAAATTGATGGCCTATCCTCAGGATAGGCCATTAATATTTGATGGGTCGGGGTCTGACTTTCGGACCCCTGCCGATCAACTGTTTTGAAGGGGCCACAGCGCTCGTACGAGCGCTGCTTCCTCTTCATTTCTTCGTGTTCACTGTAAATCGTTGACATGCATTTATGGGCGATTCACAGGTATTGCAGCTTTTTCCGCCATTCACTTCAATGCGAGAAAATGTTGCAATACCTGTGAATCGCTGCTCCATTAATATCACGTTTAGGCCTTGCGGCAGGGGTTCCCGGACGAATCTAGGAGCGAAATGTGCGTTGGGGCTGGTGGTTTGTGTGCGGTTGGTATATCCCTTACAAATTATAGTTTATTTCTGCCTGTTTGTTAACTGGACTTATGGTTTTTATTTACCTCTTGTCAGCTCTTTATTTGCAGCCAGCGATCTACTAGTCATTATTTGGTTCTGTGGCATGTTTTATGCCCGTTTACCATTCTTGCAATGTTCTATGTACTTGCCTCTTACCGCCACTAATGTGGCTTCCCTTTCTCCTTCTTCTACATTTCTTTTTGATTATATGTGTTATACAATAAGGGTATGTTCACATGCTAAACAAAAAACGGCTGTAAAATACGGAGCTGTTTTCAAGGAAAAACAGCCTCTGATTTTCAGCCGTTTTTTATGAATCAAGCATTTTTTTATGTGGGTTTTGCGGTCGTTTTTGGAGCTGATTTTCTATTGACGCAATGAAAAACGGCTCAAAACACGGCTCAAGAAGAGACATGCACTTCTTTTTGACGGGGCGTTTTTATGGAAAAAACACCCCATGGGAACGAAACACAGTTTTTCCCATTGAAATCAATGGGCAGATGTTTGGAGGCATTTAGCCTTCATATTTTTAGCCGTTTTTCGGGGGCGTAAAAAGGCCAAGTATAGGAGATGTCATGAGTTTTACGCAGCGGACATACGCTGCGTGAAAATCACGGACTGTCTGAACGGCCCCATTCACTAACATAGGTCAAGCGCAATGCGCGTGATTTTCACGCGCGTATCACGGACGTAATACACGTTTGTGTGAATAAAGCCTAAGAATTTAACCCCTATTTTGGCCTTTGAAATATAGCAATTTGCTTTAGTTTTTTTAGGGTCGCATTCCAAGACCCAAAACTTTAAATTTTTTCCATCAACATAGCCATGGCTGCAAACCTTGCGGTGATTGCATCAGCTGCCCCAATATTGAGCGCTCGGACAATTTTGTGGACTCCAGTGGGAACAACGATTTTAAGATTTGCTGGCCCATATCTTGCAACACTAAAGGAGTCATATATTATGCTACCTGCCCGTGTCCAAAGATATATATAGGCATGACCACCCGTGAGTTACGTTTAAGAGTTAGGGAGCATGTTAGGGACATTGAGAATGCGAAAACCACAGATGATGTTGAACAACTTAAAACGATCCCTAGACATTTCCGACTTACCATGCGTGTAGTTCCAAATTATTGAAGGTAAAAGGTATCGACCACATTAATCTTAATATGCGTGGAGGTGACCTTAAAAAACGATTATTGCAAAGGGAGTGTAAATGGATTTGGAGGCTCCAGACCCTACACCCCAAGGGTCTCAATGAGACCATGGGGTTTTCATCATTTCTTTGACTGCCAGTAGTTTTTAGTGGTGTTGGATTTTTTTTAATACATTTTTTACTTTTGTGATTTTAACATTTCTGTTTGTTTCTTACAGATTAGACTTCTAATAAAATGTTTTTTTCATTACATCTGGATTTCCTGTCTTCCTAACCTTTATCGGGGTACCCTTGTGGATTATCATCTATTTTGACCTCTCGTTGGTTTTCTGGATCTACCATTGTGGCGACTGTTTTTATGGCCCTTGTTATGGTCTTTGGTCCTTTAAAATAACAATAGTGTCTTATTGTGTTTATTTTTCATCTACAATTGCTTATGGTAACATATTTATTTGTATTAATATTTCACTTTACCTAGCACTTTTGTGTATGATAATCTTTTATCTTATTTTAAGATGCACTGCATCACATATTTACACATCTATCTTGCTTATTTGATCGCATATCATATTTGTTGTACTGAGAGTCATGTCTTCAATATTGCTCTCCTTTTGCACTTTTTATTTTATTTTATCTCTCACACATGCAATTCTTGTTACTTTACCATATCACTTCTTCTGCCTAGTATACTAGTTTCTTACAGGCATTTTTCTTATTTCACTTACACATGCTTTTCATCTTACTGTTTAACAATTTCAGTAACTTATTTTCACTGTGTCCATGTTTCTTAATTCATTTCCGGGAACTTTAACATCTTGTGCACTATTCACTTTTGTTCTCTTCAATATGGATTATATTATATTTATTTATGTTACTATGTCCATTATCGGAGTCTTACGTCTGAACTTCGGCCAAGCTAATAAACATTCTATTGCTGCGTGTGCTAGACCACTTTGGCCTTTCTGTATCCAGGTTTTTTACCTGTCACTGTGTCGCTCCTCTGATTGGTGCACGAGTGACCGGCCTCCGTTCCGCCTTTTGTGGCGTGCAGGACTTCGGACTCACGTGACCGTGTCAGCTGACGCGGTGACGCGTATCCGGCTCCTGGCCCCTCATGATCGGCGTTTCCGGCGGCGCGGCCATCTTGGTTCACCTCGAGGCAGCGACCTGTAAGTAAACAGTGAGTCATTTATATTACTTTTTAATCCCGTTTTCGGGATATCTCATAACGATTGGTCAGTTCCCCCTTTAAAGGTTGATCACTCAGTGTCCAACGCTACCCCCAGACGAAGGCATTTGCACTGAAACGCGCGTTGGGGCGGACTTTCTTGCTGTGCACTCCACTTTGGCACCTATCATGGGTATGCTTGATTATTTTCAACTAACTTTAAATACTGCTTTAAAATTTTACCTTGTATAACTTTTGTGGGCAATATATAGTTTGCAGACGCATACAGTGTTAGGCTATGCCATTATTCATACACATTCTTTGCTTACATGGTATATTTATTCTGTGAGTTGTACGGCTTGTATGTCCTTTTTAACCTGTTGGTTTGTGGATTCTTTTTAAACATTGTATATTCATGTGTCATTTTGAATAAAGTTTTTTCTACTTTTCGTATTTTCTTTGTCTACTGGCATCTTTCTCTTTAGGTTATATAGCCATGTGAAAGTTTATGTCTTGCTGGAGGAGTTGTGTTTTTAATGGCAGCATTTGGGCACAAATATAATGTATTGTATAACTTTTATTAATTTTTTTTGGGGCTGGGTCAGAAAAAACAGCAATTGCATTTTGGCTTTTGTTTTTACGGCATTTTCTGTGTAGGGTAATTTCTTTTATTCAGTACGATTACGGTGATACCAAGTTTATATAGGTTTTTTATGTTTTACTATTTTTGCATAATAAAAACTCTTTTCAAGAATATTGTTTTTGTGTCACCATAATCTGAGACCCAGAATTTTGTTATTTTTCCATTGACTTAGCTGTGTGAGGGCTTGTTTTTTGCCGGTTGAGTTCACATTTTCATTAGTAACATATTTGGGGAACATAGACTTTTTGATCGCTTATTATATTTTTTTGGGAGGGATAAATAAAAAAACTAAATTCTTGTCTGTCTAGCCACTTAGATGCTGCACATTAAAGCGGCATCTAAGGGGTAAAATGGCTGGAATCGGCATTAACTCCGTTGCCAGTCGTTAGAGTGAGGTGTCGACCGTATAATACAGCCATCAACCACAAGCGACTGTGTGGGCACAGCTTCTGTGCACGTGACAATTACGGATTTTGTGGGAACTATGAAGTTCTCTTAACTTAAATGTACAACATGACATGAGGTTGGGTTAATCTACTGTCCATTTCTAAAATGTTCTCATATTTCTAAATTTAAAATGTCCTCTTTAAAACATATATTCACTTTTGAAAACTATTTTACATAAGAACTTAATCTGCATAACTTTATAAACACTTTGCTTTATTTACCTTGTACTGAATTCTGGTATAGTCCACTGCTGCATTTACAGTTCTGCAAGCTTCAGAGCTGAAATCTCCCTGCATTTCCTGCTGGCTCAATTTCTCCACATAACTTGCTGTATAGATTTGCGGTGTCCTATAATCATAGCATTTTTTCCACAAATTTTCAAGAGATAAGACCAGCGCCTATCAGACATTGACGTGAGATCACCACTCAAGACTTTAGCCTTGATCCATCCACCTCTATAATTCACATACTGTATAGTCTAATAGGGCATATAAAAGGGGTTGTCTATAGCGGACAAGTATAAAAATGGTAAATGGTTATTGGTTTGTTGCCCCAGCTAAGAACACACACGTGTACTGGGGCCACCATATTAACCTTATACCCATTAACTAGCACCTTTATTCCTCCTGACTGGTGAACCAAAGGAAATGTTTCCAGAACTGCTGAGCGATGTTATTTTTCTACATAATGAGCACATAGTGAATCGTATCATTTTGACATTAAAATTATGGGGTCATTACTTCATGTGCTTCAGAACATTTTGCACAGTCATATTAATTATATTTCGTCTTTCCCTTTCAAGCCGGATTTCTATTAAAGTTAGAACCAAGTAAATGGATTTGACAAGAATATTTGGAGTTACTAAGGTGTAAATCCACTTTCCCTTTTCATAAGTTTTTTTTCCTTATTTATCACTTGAGATTTCGTTCCCCAATGAAACCGTTCATGCTGAACACCTTTTCATTTCTACTCCGAGTCCCCCAAGTGTAACTAAAGGAAATGCATGTTTAATTTCAAGAAATTTATACTCTACAGTTTAATCATCAAATATCACTGTATTTTTGGACATGCGTCAGTACCCACCATTCTTGTCAGACAGAAGAAAGTAATTTGCCCAGTCTGTCCATATCTCAAGATTTGCATTTCATTTTAATGGAAAAAATATATTCATTGGATCATATGTGCATTTTTATAAATTCAGTAAATTGGAGCCAAAGATTGAAGTGGCAAACAGAACGATATAATTATCATTTACCATTTTCAGGGACATTAATTTAATGCAGAATAAAAGTTCATAATAGTACGGCAGAATCGACTCTGTAGATTGGTACAAAAATTCAACTTGTGCTCATGTTATAGAAAATGGACATGAACATAATATCGATCCATTATGTCTGCTCCTCCAGGAGGCCCCCATAGCCTATAGTTAGAGCGCCGGCTTCTCGAGGAGACCCCCATAGCCTATGGTTACAGTGCCGGCTTCTCCAGGAGACCCCCATAGCCTATTGTTACAGTGCCACCTCCTCCAGGAGCCGCCACATAGCCTATAATTACAGTGCCGGCTCCTCCAGGAGACACCCATAGCCTATAATTACAGTGATGGCTTCTCCAGGAGACCCCCATAGCCTATAATTACAGTAGCAGTTTCTCCCAGAGACCCCCGTAGCCTATAATTACAGTAGCAGATTCTCCAGGAGACCCCCATTGCCTATAATTACAGTGCCAGCTTCTCCAGGACACCCCCATTGCCTATAATTACAGTGCCAGCTTCTCCTGAAGACACCCATAGCCTATAATCACTTCCAGCATCTCCAGGAGACCCCTACAGCCTATAATTACAGTAGCAGCTTCTCCAGGAGACCCCCATAGCTCATAAATTCTGATGTAGCTTATTGATAATAACAAAAAATATTTAAATAAATAAAGTTTTGATATTGCATAATGAAAAGTTCTGTAACTTTATATTCTACTTTATGTTCCAGTTTAAGATCTCTGCTTGCCGTCAGTGAATAGAGACCTTCAATGCTTACAGACGCTGAAAACACATGCTGATCATGTCTTACTAACAAGTATATGGTTCATTTCAAGAGAGAGCTCTGATACACTGAAAGGTTTTCTTTGATTCAAAGAGTGGGTTGTATGAAAATTAAGGTACCTCATTTTAGTGCATCCACATAGTGGCTAGCTGATCTAATAGATGCTTATTCTTAAAGGGTCTGTCTTGTGTCTAAGTCAGTTCTCAGGAAAGGTGTTCTGTGATATTTTAGTGTTTTATTGTATTGCATTAAGTAAACAAAAAAAGACACACAGCGCACATAGGGCATCAAACAATACAGAGGTGCGGGTGCTCGAAAGTGGTCAAATAATCTGACCTGATTACATTGTCCTAAGAGCACAACACCCAAAGTAGCTGAGGTCCTATTTGCTCGATGGGCTGTCGGTCTCGCGGGGTTGCAGCCTATGTTCCGGCCGGGATCAGAGATTGTCCAGAACTAACATGGAGAAAGAGGAAGACGAAAGTCCAGATAGTCACCCTGGCGCACCGGACTTAAAGAAATTCTGACCTCCGTTTCAACAAACAGACAGACTTCGTAATAAAGTTGAACGATTTAATAAATATAATTGTACACAAAAGAAAACGAGTTTTTAGGCCAAACCGGTCTCTTCATCAGGTAAAGTACAAATGCACCAAAGAAGGCTGTCAGTATAGCGATATGCTGCAATACATTAGTATTGCAGTAAATAATGCAGGTGATCCAACAATCACTGGTTCAAGTCCCCTAGGGACTTTAGTATTGCATTAACCCCTTAGTGACCAGCCTATTTTAGGCCTTAATGACCAAGCAATTTTTTACGTTTTTCCATTGTCTTATTCAAATTTTATTTTTGCATCGACATAGCTGTATATGATCTTGTTTTTGGTGGGAAATTTGTATTTTTTAATAGCATCATTTTGGGGTACATAGAATTTGTTGATTAACTTTTATTAACTTTTTTTTGGTGGGAATAGACCTTTTTTGCATCCTACATTTACGCCGTTTATCGTGTGGTATAAATAACACAATAACTTTACTCAGCGGGTTATGATTGCAACGATACCAAATTGATATAGATTTTGTATGTTTTACTACTTTTACACAGAAAAAACTATTTTTTTTTCAAAATTATTTGTTTTTGTGTCTCAATACTTCAAGAGCCGTAACTTTTTAATTTTTCCGCCAATGCAGGTATATGAGGGCTGTTTTATTTGGGGGACGACTTGTAGTTTTTATTGGTACAATTTTGGAGTAGATGCGACTTTTTGATCACTTTTTATCAAATTTTTTAAGGCAAAATTCACAGAAAACAGGAATTTTTGCACTGCTTTTTATTTAGTTTTTTTTTACGGCGTTCACCGTGCGGGTTAATTAATGGAATAACTTTATAGTTGGGGTTGTTACGGACGCGGTGATGCCAAATATGTATGACTTTATTTTTTTTCATAATAATAAAGCATTTTGTATGGAGAAAAAGTGGGTTTTTACTTTTTTTTTCACTTATTTTTTTTAAATTAACTTTATTCAACTTTTTTTTAAACTTTTTTACTAGTTCCACTAGAGAACTTCACTATGCGATCCTCCGATAATACACTGCAATACTTTTATATTGCAGTGTATTAGTGCCTGTCTGTGTAAAACGGACAGGCATCTGCTAGGGTATGCCTCTGGCATGGCTTAGCAGGCATAACTAGTGGCAGAGCTGGGGGCCTTTATTATGTCCCCTGGCTGCTATAGAAACCACCGTCATCCTGCGATCTTATCGCAGGATGCCAGTGGGATGAGGGAGGGAGCTTCCTCCCTCTCTCCAAAACCGCTCAGATGCGGCGCTCGCTATTGAGTCCCGCATCTGAGGGGTTAAACTGGCGAGATAGATACTGATATCAATCTCGCCCGTTCGAGCAGGGCTGCTGAGAGCAAGGAGATTTAACGGCTCCCTGCTCTATTTATTTATTCCGATGCAGCGCAGTGAAAAGGCGTATGCATCGGAATAAAGCCCATTAGTGGCCACCGTGAAAAGGCGGAAGGGCGGTCAGTAACAGGTTAAATTATTTAGCACATTAAATACATTAGTATTGCAGTAAATAATACAAGTAATATAACAATCGCTGGTTCAAATCCCCCTAGGGGGACTAATAAAAAAAGTAAAAGACAGATAAATAAAGTTTTTTTTAATGTTCCAAAAAAAAAATATTATAAGTTAAAAAAAATCCCCCTTTTCCCATTTTTTCCCTAAAGCAATGTTAAAAAAAATTAAAGTTAACATAAATAGTATCACCGCATCCGTAAAAGTCCAAACAATCACAATATAGCGGTATTCAACCCACTTGGTGAACGCTGTAAAAAATAAAAAAAAAACACCCAAATTGCTGTTTTTTTTTGTCACCTTAGCTATCCTAAAAAAATGAAAAAGAAAGTGATCAAAGAGTTGCATGTGTAGATTTCATTGGTGTTAATGAAATCTACAGCTCGTCCCGCAAAAAATAAGCCCTTATATCGCTCAATCGACGGAAAAATCCGAAAGTTAAGGCTCCCAGAATGTGGTGACTCAAAACATTTATTTTTTAGCAAATAGGATTTTCTTTTTATAAAAGTAGTAAAACATATAAAAAATATATATAAGTTTGGTCTCGCCGTAATCGTATGAACCCATAGAATAAGGTGAACATGTTGTTTTTACTGCCTGATGGATGCCGTGAAAGCAAAACCCTCCAAAACTGGCGTAATCACTGTTTTTTGCCCATTTCACCCCACAAGTAATTTCTTTCCAGTTTGCCAGTACATTTTACAGTACAATAAATTGTGCCATGAAAAACTACAACTTGTCCCGCAAAAAAACAAGCTCTCACACGGCTATATGGACAAAAAAATAAAAAAAATATGGCTTTTGGAAGGCGGGAAGGAAAAAACTACAATGAAAAAACGAAGACTGGCCGTGTCCTTAAGTGGTTATCTTCTTTGTCTTTTTGAAGTCAATAAATATCTTTTCTATTTTTGATATCTTCTGGAGGTGCCTGCCTGCTTTTTTGCCCTACCTCTATGGTAGTCAGACTCAGGATTAAAACAAGACTGTTTCCATTCACTGGCAGCATAAAGAGATATTGAAAATTATGTGTAATCAAAACATACATTTTATTAGGAAGTTAATCAACTCTTTCAAAATGAAAAAGTTGGGGTCCCTTACCCCTAGATCCTCCTCACTGCACTCTCCGCAGTGAGGCGTAGCTTGAAGGAAGTTGTGGACGAGCATGCACCTGCCGCTCCATTCACTGTCTATGAGACGGAAACAGCCGAGCGATGTACTCAGCTCTTTCTGTCATTCCCATACACTTTGAATGAAGCTGCAGCGCGCATGCTCGACCGCTGCTCTATTCAATGTCCAATGTGTGGAGGATCTGTGGGTTTGGGACCCTCATTCTCACAATTGGTGGGGGTCCCAACATTGGGACCCCCTGCAATCATAAATTTATCAACTATCCTCTGGATAGGTGATAATTCATGATTTTGGGAATACCCCTTTAAGCACTATTTACATAAAACCGAAAGTTCCTTTAAATTCACTTTTAGTCGTGTATTCCCAGAAGTCCATGGACTGCAGGAGGGGTCAATATCTCTGTTTATCTGGAGCAATACCAAAATTACAGAACTGTATGTAACACACGAGCAAAGAAAAGGAACTTCAAGTGCCAATGTAGGGTGGGGGACATAACTCTGTATGGCAATGTGGATTTTAAGGGGAAATGTAAATTCTGTATAAATATATAATTTTGTCAAGTTCGTCGGATCGAACTGTTGTCTTGCAGCACTGGGGTTCTGGGTTTCCATCGGATCCAGGACAAGTCTGCATGGGGTTTGTATGATCTCCTCATATTTGCGTGGTTTTTCTATGCGTTCTCTGATTTACACTCCAAAAAACAGATGTATAGGTTCCTTGGCTTCCTTTGAAGCCTTAGTATGTGGGAGATAGGGAAATTAGATTTTCCAATGTGTTCATTGATTTTTAAGTCTCTGTTCTCTTCCTACAGAAATGTGTGTTCTCCAAGAGTTTGGACATTTGCTTTCTCTAAAGACAATATAAAATCAATGCAATCCAGAGGATAACGCTAATGCCCTCAAATCTGTTCTCCTGCTGCCATGAATTGTTTGCATGATTGAACAGAACAAGGCAGAAAATATGTCACTAATCTTCACTGAATAGAAAACACATCTAACTACTTGCACTTTGCTCTATGCAATGACTATCGACACGTAATAAAGAAGTGTGGAGGTGTAGTTACCGTCTATATCCACTTTCCACTAAAAAGTTTGTTAGAGGTTCATATGTTATACTGTAGATATTTCAAAAAGGAACAACTTTTTTTGGAAAAGGCAAAATGCTTGTAAGCTAAAGACAGAGGTTAATCAGCAATAAATATGGATGAATACAATAATAGAAATTATGCACGTTGTATAGAGCAGAAACTAGACCCAAATAGAAGATGGAGAAAAATGATCCACTCCATATGGTCAGCTCAGCAGTCATCACCGTCCTCCTCCTCCTCATCATCATCATCATCAATTGTCAGAATTATCCTTTATTTTTTTCAGTCCTTCTCTCTCTCTGTGGATATTTTTATATATGCCCATTCTAGACCGCCTAATTCAATGTTTTAACCTGAAGCCGAGAAGTCTGCAAAACTCTTATGTAAATTTATACACAGAGTGCACATAGCAGCCAAACAATTTCCAACCATACATGCGGGCTAAATTCTGCCGGAAGTTACTAAAACGTTTTTTTTTTCCCAGTTGTTATATAATTAAGTGACAAAAAAGTTGAGAAACTTTGCAAAAATGTTGTATTACTTGTCTTATATTGATCCTGGGTTATAGTTTGTATTATAGTGCAGAGTTGCATTAACAATTCTGAGGGCTTCAGAGCAGACATTTCCCAACATTCCTTGCATTTAACCTGCTGTAGGAAAAATGAACAATCACAATGTAGTATTAGAGCCTAGTTAAGCCATTAGGGAATGTGTCTTAAAGCCGTTTGTATTCTGTTTCCCAGGATAACTAGAAGAATTATGAATACAGCTCTGGACTATAATGCTGGCTGTAACTCATGATCAGATCAGGATTAAGATAAGTAATGCAATTTACTTACAAAGTTATTCAAGTTTTCAAGTTATTCAATTCAACGGTAGGCAATAGATACTCCTTAGAGCGTTTCCATCAGCTGTTAATAAGAGAAGACAGAAGATATTGATTGAGTTGTAATATATGTCTAGATGCAGAGAGTCAACAAATAGAACATTTCAAATTGCCCTGCTATCCACTGTGTACTGAAGTACAACTCAGTGCTATATAGGTGTACTTTCATGCACTGGTAATATTATTTATTAAGAGCAATCCCTTGGCCCCCCCATGATGTAAATGTACGTCATTGAGTGCCTTGCATAAAGGTTTCATGACGTACACATACATCAGGATAATCGCAGATGCACAGGAGCTGGGCCCATGCGATCAACAGAGTCACAAGGTCACATCTAAGGAGCCTGACAGAGGTAGGGGAGGAAGTTACTAAATAAATTATATGCACTACAAACTAGAACTTGTCCTGTAAAAACAAGCCATCATACAGCGATGTCAATGAGAAAATAATAGTTATGGCTCTTTAGAATGCAACGATTAAAAAAAAATGGTTTTTTTTCCCAGAATCAAAATTATCACCTATCCACAGGATAGGTGATCATTTTCTGGTTGATGAGACCCCATCGATTGTAAGAACAAGGATCCCGAACATCCCCGTTCATCCTTACTGCTAGACTGAAGTGAAGACAACATTGAAGGCGGCGGCAGTTGAGCATGCGTGCTGCCACTCCATTCAAAGTCTATGGGAATGACAGAAACAGCCGAGTACAGCGCACAGCTGTTTCCGTCATTCTCATAGACATTGAATAGAGCGGTGGGCACATATTGGACCACAGCTCCATTCAAGCTCCTTCTAACTACAGGGGGTGCAGAGAGCAGGATCTGGGGATTCGGGACCCTTGCTCTCGCAATCGGTGGGGGTCCCATTTGTGGGGCCCCCAGCAAACAGAAAATTATCACCTATTCTGTGGATAGGTGATAATTTTCTGATTCTGGGAAAACCCCTTTAAAGGGGTTGTCCACTACTGAACAACTGCTGACCTATCCACCGGATAGGTCATCAGTATATCATCAGTGCGGGTCCGACACACCGTTAAGCTGCTTTGGCTGCCTCCGGGCACCGGATGTTATGGCCCATTATGTGATGTACGGAGCCAGAAGCAGTTGGCTATTCAGTGGCCGGAGCCAACTGCTTCCGGCATGTACGTCCGGTGCATAGTGGCAGCCGGAGTGTCTTAACGGTGTGACAGACCCCCACAGATCATGTACTGATGACCTATCCAGTGGATAGGTCATCAGTTGTACAGTAGTGGGTAACCGCTTTAAGGTCTAAAGTAAAGGTTAATGGAACAACCTAGGCAAAACTAATACCAGAGGCGTAGCTAGGTTCTCCTGCACCCGGGGCAAAGATTCAGATTGGCGCCCCCCCCCAACTTATTTCCCGACATCTCCTTCCCCCTCGCCATGTTTTCTTTCCCTACCAATCAATGAGGTGTAATTTTTTTTCACAATTTTTTTAATGTAACTCGAGTATAAAAGCATTTCTACATTTTACAAGCGATGTAGTTCTATAATGTAGTTAACATAAAAATAAATTAAAAGAAAATAAATTACAGAGGCCACACACAGCCCCCTGTAGATAGCGCCACACACAGCCCCCCTTGTAGATAGTGCCACACACAGCCCCCCTTATAGATAGTGCCACACAGCCCCCCTTGTAGATAGTGCCACACACAGCCCCCTTGTAGATAGTGCCACACACAGCCCGCTTCCCCCTTGTAGATATGAGCACACTCCCCCCCTTGTAGATAGTGCCACACACAGCCCGCTGCCGCTTTGTAAATAGCTCCACACTCCCCCCTTTGTAAATAGTGCCACATTCCCCCCCTTTTAAATAGCGTAAACAGAGCGGTGAGCGATAGCCTACCTCTACCACTCTCCGCTCTGCCTGGTGTGACTTACCGGATGAGCCGAGGAGGTCATGCGGTGCAGGCAGCGGCGGAGTTTCTTCTGACTAGGGTCGGTGACAGCCAGGGCCGGCCTTAGCTTGGATGGCGCCCTGTGCGGGACTCTCTATTGCCGCCCCCTACACAAACCAAAAGTGAACCATATATATGGACACGCTGGAACATATATACTGTACATACATAAAGACAGATATTTAGACATACAGGCAAATATACATACACACATTCTGGAATACATACATACAGGTAAATATATAGATGTACAAACACATATACACACACACAGACACCGGCAGATAAATACACAGACATGGACATATACAAATACATAAAAAGTACATATATACAAGCACAGAGACTCATTCACAAACAGACCCATATATACGCACACAGGCACATATGTACACAGCACAGATAATGTAGTAGATGTTACCTGCAGTCCTATGTAACATCACAGATAACACAGTGATAATTCTCTGAGTACAGATAATATAGTAGATGGTACCTGCAGTCCTATGTAACACCACAGATAACACAGAGATAACTCTCTAAATACAGATAGTAGTGTTACCTGCAGTCCTATGTAACACCACAGATAACACAGAGATAACTCTCTAAATACAGATAGTAGAGTTACCTGCAGTCCTATGTAACACCACAGATAACACAGTGATAACTCTCTAAATACAGATAGTAGCTGTTGCCTGCAGTCCTATGTAACACCACAGATAACACATTGTGCTAAATTACAATCTTAGCTCTGCTACACAGTACAGATAATGTAGTAGCTGTTGCCTGCAGTCCTATGTAACACCACAGATAACACATTGTGCTAAATTACAATCTCAGCTCTGCTACACAGTACAGATAATGTAGTAGCTGTTGCCTGCAGTCTTATGTAACACCACAGATAACACATTGTGCTAAATTACAATCTCAGCTCTGCTACACAGTACAGACAATGTAGTAGCTGTTGCCTGCAGTCCTATGTAACACCACAGATAACACATTGTGCTAAATTACAATCTCAGCTCTGCTACACAGTACAGATAATGTGGCAGACGTTACCTGCAGTCCTATGTAACACCACAGATAACACAGTGATAACTCTCTGAGTACAGATAATGTAGTAGATGTAAGAGACAAATACATGCAGAGACACAGACAGACAGAGACACACACACACACACACACACACACACACGCACACACACACACACACACACTAACATATACACATACAAACACAGAGACACACATTACACACACAGACACTCACCATGTCTCCTTGCTGACAGCATCACATGTCAGGACGGGCTGTGTGTGGGCGGAGCTTCCTCTCTATTTCTCGGCAGAGCACAGAGTAGAGGCAGAGCTGGAAGGCTGCAGCACGGGAGTGGACCTGTCCCCTGACCTGAGTCATCTGACCTCATGTCACTGACGTGAGGTCAGGTGACTGGACTGGTCCACTCCCTGGCCGTCACAGACCCCAGTCAGAACGCCGTAATGTCCTGGCTCTTCCTAAGCTGGTGCAGGTGTCCCACATACGGGGCGCCTATCAGCAGCGATCAGCTGCTCTTCGGCACCCCCCCTTCCCTACCACTGGGTTGCGCCCGTGGCACATGCCCCGCCTGCCCACCCCTAGCTACGCCCCTGACTAATACACTGTGTCATGTCTAGTGCAGGACTATGATACAGGGATTCTCTCTGCTGAAGAGGGCACCTTAAGGACATTTGTCAGACATCATATTATTAATTCTATGGCAATGTTATTAAATTACACATGGAACTGTTATTTGGCGACTATATGTTGGTCTTATTTCTTCACTGTATGGTGGCATTTTGTGCATTGCTGCTTAGGCAGTGTTCAGTATATTATTTTAAAGTGTATGGTGGAGGCGGCACTGTATAGCATGGTTATTTAGGCAACTGTATAGAAGTGTTAATTGACCAACATATGGCATTGTATGGTACTTATAACTAGGCACTTGTCAAGATCTGTGGGTATGTGGACCCACTAGGCCACACCGCCATAACGGAGTAGCAGCTCGCCAAACAACAGGGTACCAAGTCTATACAAAGTCCAAGCAAAAGGGTACCTGCAATAGTACAGACAGTAGCCGAGGCTTAGGCACAGATGGCACTGTGACGGTAGATGATGCAAAATGTGGAAGGAGGTACCAGGCCTGGTGTAAGACAGCAGGCGTAGCAGATGGCACAACACAACTCCAACACTAGAGAGAGCACAGGAACAAATACAGTATGGGATACAGGATACAGGTAGCAGGGCACGGGTACACTGGGAAAAGGATACGACTAAGGGACCATTTGCAAGACTAACATAGGAATACAAACAATGCTCAGGCAAGGAGTGAAAGGGCAGAGCCCTTTTTATAGTCCATAGTGATTAGGGCTAATTAACAATATTTTACACATGTGCGTGCTGGCCCTTTAAGGCCAGATACCAGCGTGCGCACCCTACGGGACACTGCAGAGATCAGAAGTGAGTGCTGGTGTCGCCGAGGAAGGAGATGCCGGCCAGCACTCGCAAGTCCATGGCCGCGGCCGTTGGGGGTTGAGTAGGAACGATGGTCCGCGGCCGTGAACGTTACAGCACTGTTTGGTATGATTATTTGTACACTGTATGGCAAAACACCATATGGGGATGGGAAGTGCCATCAGAAGGTGCCATACAGGGAAATATCCAACATAAGGCCGGCCCTGCATGTACCATCCCCTCAGGCCCTGCACTTGGCATGTAGGAAGAATTAACTTAGTGGTGGCTATTCTGACATAGGATGTGCTGTTACTATTCTGCTTATTTATATGATTAGTTTGAAGTCTGTGTTCCCTTCTGTATTTTTGTTTTTATGCCAAAGATGGACAGAAGTAAAAGGGTTGTATGAAATAAGAAAAACATTACTTTTTTCTTCCAGACACAGCACCATTCTTGTCTCATGGGATGTCTCTGGTATTGGATCTGAGCCCTATTCCCTTAAATGGGACTGAGCAGCAATATCAGACACAGTCTATGGACATGAGTGGCACGATTTCGGGAAGAAATCAGCATTGTTTTTCTAATCTTATACAACCCCTTTTTATACCAACAGAAACAAGGACAAACCCTTTTAAAGCAAAATATTTTCTTATTTCCCTTTGGTGACCTAAAAATACGGGAGTGATTACAGAACACAAAAACGACCATGTAAAGAAGCCCTAAATGTTAAATACCGTAAGTGGTTTGTAGCTTGTGGACACACAGATAATAGAAAATCTTCATTATATTGATATATAGGGAGCATTTCTAGGTCTTCATTATAACTTAAAACCCAATCAGTATCCCGGGACTCCAGAGATGCGCAGTTTATTGTTTCTTCCAGACAAAATGGTCAGAACAAAATGCAAAAATAAGTTCAATAATCCAGTTAATCTTCCCTTAATTGTCCTTTTTACCAGAAAACATGTGTAAATGAGACAGAAAATAGCACATATAGAACATACGTCAGAAAATATTTCACAATGTTGCTTGTCGGCAAATATTTGTAGTGTTTTTTACCAATTTAAGGTGTGACTACAATTACGATAATTCTCTGTGACGGCCAATAATACTATTTACATTTTTTTTGTATTAAATTGAAGAAGAAATTTCCTACTGTAGACCTTCCAAACATTGAAAACAAGAACTCAACTAGATAAAGCAAAGACTTTCTAGTCAGTTCAAGTCAAATTAACATCGATTTAGTTTAATGGCTTGTTTGTAGTCTGTAACTATGGAGACACATAGGTCTGCATAGTAGCTTTAGTATGTGCAAAGTTGCTTAATTTCTTTTATTTTAGTTGCATTGGAGCAATAAAAACACTAGTTGCAAAAGTAAAACCAGGCCATGTTCACACTATGTTTTTGCTTCCAGCCAATAGGTACTGGTTTTCTTTTTAAAATTAGAAAAAAAGTACCTGTAAAATAGGATCCAAAATTGTGCTTATTCAATTGAATTCTGATGCCATTGACTTCTATATAAAAAATTGAAATTTCACCATTCTTTTTGGTGTCTTAAATGTAAGCCATTTACCGTGTGGTATAAAAAACATAATAACTTTATTCTCTGGGTCGTTATGAGTATGGCGAAACCAATTTTTTTTACTTCTTTTGCACAATAAAAGCACTTTTTTAAATAATAAAAAAAATAAGTATTTCCACTGATATACAGTAGTGTTAAAAAAAAATAGCAGTCCAACATCATTAACCTGATAAATCAATGTTTTTGGTAGAAGTGATAACTATAGTAGAAAAAAAACAAAGACAACAATTAGGAGATGCCGCTCATTCTGAGTAATTGAATCATTAAATGAAAGGGGCTTGTTCAAAATAATAGCAGTGAGGAGTTAAATTGGTGAAAAATTTACTTTTATTAAAAAGTCGATTGGAGAGGGAAAAACATATGGAGAAGTGCAGGAAATGATAGGCTGCTCAGCTAAAATGATCTCAAATGCCTTGAAGTGGAAACCAAAACCAGGAAGCGGGAACTACTGTTAGAATGGATCGAAGAATAGCCAAAATTGCAAAAGCTCAGCCAATGATCAAAGAAGATGTGAAGTTACCAGTGAGTTTTGCTACAATCAGAAGACAATTAAGTGAAGTCAAGTTACCAGCAAGAACTTCCCGCAAAGTCCTGTTATTTAAAAAAACACAAAACGAAAAGATTCCACAGCACTGGACTGCAAGTGGGTGCACGCCTCAATTAGACCTGGTCCACGGTCCTGGATATCAAGCAGACAAAAAATGGACAGAGGCAGCACTTCCAAAAAGAGCAAGAGCTATTTATTCACCCATGCTATGAATAAATGGGTGAATGGGTGAATAAATAGCTCTTGCTCTTTTTGGAAGTGCTGCCTCTGTCCATTTTTTGTCTGTTATTTAAAAATAGGCATGTCCTGAATAGGCTAAAATTTGCCAAGGAACTCATTGACTGGCCCAAAGAGAAATAGTGCAACATTTTGTGGACGGATGAAAGCAAAATTGTTATTTTTGGCCACTGACCCCCGAGTACTGAATTCAAGCCAGAGTACACTGTGAAGACAGTAAAGCATGTTGGTGCAAAAATCATGATATGGGGATGTTTCTCATACCAGGGTGCTGGGCCTATTTATCGCATACAAGGGATCATGGATCAGTTTGAATATATCAAAATATTTGAGGAGATCATGTTGCCCTATGCCAAAGAAGAAATGCCCTTGAAATGTGTCTTTAAACACGACAATGACCTGCAAACACACCAGTAAGCGAACAATATCTGGGTTACAGACAAACAGGATTGACGTAATGGTGTGGCCAGCCCAACCCCCGACCTCAATCGCATCGAGAACTTGTGGGGTGACATCAAAAAGGATGTTTATGAGGCAAAACCCAAAAATGCAGAACTGTGGAATGTCGTCCAATCTTCCTGGACTGGAATACTTGTTCAGAGGTGCCAGAAGTTGGCCGACTCCACGCAGCACAGATGTTAAGCAGTTCTCAGAAACAATGGTTTTTGATCGCTTTTTATCACATTTTATGGAAGGAAGGATGAACAGAAAACAGTAATTCTATCATTGTTTTATATTATTTTTTGCAGCATTCACCGTAAGGGTTAACTAATTCAATCATTTTATATTTATATTGGGTCGTTATAAATGCGGAAATACCAATTATGTGTAACTTTTTTATTTTTTTATTTTTTTTCATAATACAGCATTTTGTAAGGGCAAAAAGTGGGTTTTTAATTTTTGGGGTTTTTTACTTGAAATTTTTCATTTCTTCATATTAACTTTATTAAAATATGTTTTACTTTGTTTTTACTCCCACTATGGAACTTTACTATGCGATCATTTAATAACTTTTATAATACACTGCAATACTTCTGTATTGCAGTGTATTGTGCCTGTCAGTGTAAGGGTATGTTCACACGAGGTCATTACGTCCGTAATTGACGGACGTATTTCGGCTGCAAGTAATGGACCGAACACGGTGCAGGGAGCCGGGCTCCTAGCATCATACTTATGTACGACGCTAGGAGTCCCTGCCTCGCTGCCGGACAACTGTCCCGTACTGTAATCATGTTTTCAGTACGAGACAGATGTCCGCCAGCGAGGCAGGGACTCCTAGCATCGTACATAAGTATGATGCTAGGAGCCCGGCTCCCTGCACTGTGTTCGGTCCGGTACTTGCGGCCGAAATACGTCCGTCAATTACGGACGTAATGATCTTGTGTGAACATACCTTCACACCGACAGGCATTATATTAGACCTTACCTTTGGCAGAGCCTAATAGGCATACACGAAAGGCAAACTTAGAGGCCTTTGTTAGTCCCACAGCTGCTATAAAAACTATCGGCACCCCGCGATCGCACCATGGCGGGGGTGCCTATGGGCTGCCAGAGGGAGCCCCCTCCCTCTAAAACCACTAAGATGCTTTGGTTGTTATTGATCGCTGCATCTAAGGAGTTAAATGGGCAGGATTGAAGCAAACTTCAATTCCACCCAATAGAGTAGGATCTCTGTTGTCTTTAGACAGCTGGACACCCAATCTAACCGGCATGGGACACTCGTTCCGGGCTTATGTCACAAAGCAGCTTTTTCACGTCGCTGTGGCATAAGAACCCTAAATGATTGCTGTGAAAAGGGGTATGGACAGTCATTAAGGGGTTAAAACAAGTCACATATGATACATCATCGCACTGAGAATGTAAGGTGCTGTTCACAGCATGGTTTTGGTTTTAAGCATGGATGCTTAAAGATACTGTTTCATTTTTGGTCAAATTAAGCATTGAAACAGGATGCAAATGGGCATAAAAATGTGGCATGCTGTATTTTTTTTTGTCCTGTTGAAGAACAGGATCAGGATGAATCCTGTTTTTGTACAGTAGAAAAAAAAAACAGTACAGTTCAACAGGATTCAAAAATATGCCGTGAACAGAGCCTAAACAAGACGCAGTGGGGGACCACAGCACTAGCAACATTTGTGATCATTTTTATGGGTTGGGAAGTCCCTTTACTTTGATACTGGCAAAAAGTTAACACTATAACACTATCCCTATTTTCAAAAAAGGTTCAAAGTTAAAACCTGACAACTATAGGCCGGTAGTTTTAACATCTATAGATGGAAAGTTACTATAAGAGATCATATTGAACAGTATGTTTTAGAATATGATATATTTACCAGTAACCAGAATAGTGTCACGATTCTGTTGTATGTGGACCCACTAGGCCTCTCCGCCGTGGTGGAGTGGCAGCTGATCAAACAACAGTCCATGGAAAGTGTGAGCACAAGATTACCTGTATGAGAGGCCAGACAGACACGAGATGTAGCAGATGCTTTGGCACAGATGATTCGTGGCATAGATGATGCTTGACGTGGCAACTGATGTTTGGCGTGGCAGATGACACAGAATGTTGGAGATGACACAGGATGTGGCAGATGACACTCAGGAACAAACACAGTTACTGGATACAGTGTACGGGAAGCAGGATACAGGAACACTGGGAACAGGATACAACTAATGCTTAACTAATATGAGAAGACAACAACAATGCTCAGGCAAGGAGGGTGAGAGCAGCAACATTTTATAGTCCAGGGTGATCAGAGGATTGGGTAGGGAACAGTTTACTGGTGCGTGCGCTGGCCATTTAAGGCCGGGGAAGAGCGAAACCAAGGACGGACATTGCAGCCACGAGTGCCGGCGACTCCTGGGAGGGAGGATCCACCATGTGACCTGAGTCCTGCAGCTGCGGCTGCCGTAAGTACAGTGTGCCGGCGGTGAGCGACCGCGGGCATAACAAATATCTTGATGAAAGAGAGGTCATGTCAAACCAATTTATTTGCTTTTTATGAAGTAGTAAGCAGTAACCTGGACAAGGGGCTGCCAGGAGATGGAATATATTTGGATTTTTCTAAAGCATTTGTAGATGCAGTACAGTCTATCTAATCCTTACAGGCGTGACCTGGGTAAACTGGCTAAATGGGGAGCAAAATTGAATATAAAGCTCAATGTTGACAAGTGTAAGGTTATATGTAAAAATGTACAAGCTATTTATAGCCTAAATGGATCACTATTGGATGAGTCTACAATGGAGAAGTATTTGGGTGTAACTGTTGATAATAAACACAATTTTAGTACTCAGTGCCAGTCTGCTGCATGAAAATCTAAAAAGATATTTGCAACACCTTGAGTATGCAATCCAATTTTGATCATCGGTCCATAAAAAAAGATATCAGAGAGCTGGACAGAGTTTAACCCCTTAGTGACCACCAATACGCCTTTTCATGGTGGTCACTAAGGGGCCTTAGGCTGGGCCGCCACCTCTTCACGGCGGCCCAGTCTAAGCCATGCACGGGTATCCCGTGCAGACTCGAGCCGGTGCTCGGCTGTCTAATGACAGCCGGGCTTCTGTTGCAACGCCCACATTCGAAGTTTACTTAGATCGTGGCCGTTTAACCCGTTAAATGCCGCGATCAATAGCAACCGCAGCATTTAACTTGTTTACAGAGCGAGGGAGCTCCCTCTGTCACCCATCGGCAACCCGCAAATGCAATCGCGGGCCTCCGATGGGGTGTCATGGCAGCTGGGTGCCTGATATGCCCTGGGTATAGGCCTATTAGGACGTGCTAGCATGAGGACAACACATACCCCCTGCAATATCCTCTGCACTTACCACAGATTGAAAACCTAGAAATTAGATTATTGGCAGATAGTACTGAATATGTTAGGCATCATGGACATGGAATCAAATATGTATGGGTGGTGGCATTAGTCATCCCATGCCTTTTAGGCTAGGACTTTAGGGCATTGCCGAGTCATAGTAATCTCACTCCGCATTACCACAACTTCCACTGCAATTTCAGTTTTTTTCTATGGGAGAAAGCGACCATGCAACATCACAAAAAAAAATCAGGTCGTCATGCTGTGGAGCGCTAGCCTTATTGAGTTGCCTGCCTTTGGGTTCTTTCCAAACCTGTTATGTCATCGTAATTCTTGCATATTTATTTATTAAGCTTTTTTGGAGTTTTATATGTATTTAAATATATTCCAGCTGCTTTGTGATGCATGAGCATTTAATCTTTTAGAACATAAAAGTCACATTGCTAATTCCTGCCTTGTGATTGTGGCCCAGACGGATCCCGCAGTTATTTTTGTGTAAGGTAAAGTCTGGCAGAGACATTGAAGACTGTATAGCCCTGCAATCTGCCAATAAATATTTTACAGTCACAAACAAGCTTGGCCGGAAAATTAAAGCAGCACAAAACACTTGAAATAAAACAGAAAGAAGATTATAATTAGATGGATTCTGGTAAATCACAGTGGCTCAAACTGCATTTAAAGTAGTAAATAGGAAAAGGAAGAGGGAGTAATGTTTAGTATGTAGAATAAGCAACCATAATTAATTCAATCATGGCAACATGCCAGAGAGCAAGCCTTTATTATTCAGGGATCTGGAGAGGCAAGTAAAGGTTCAATATTTTTTCAAAAGCGATGACCCAGATTTATATAATCAAATTCTGTCATTATTTCATAGCTATGGATATTAACCATTTCCTGACCGTGAAGTAACTATCATGTCATCAGGAAATCATGATATCACATCCTCAATATAAGACATCTATTCTCTTCTGAGTGGGGCAACATGACACATATGACTTCAGGATATTCTAGTGCTAATTTTTCTGCTCGCTATTTTTATCATTTGCCTGACCATTCCTATGTTTTGTGTACCAGATCGTACCAGATCTCACCCCCTCTGGCTCTTCTGTGTGCAAGATTAGGTCTACTCAAGCTCTTCTCTCCTGTGTTGTATCTCTCCTTCCTCGGTAATCCCATGGAAGTCGTGTGAGGAACCGTATAGGAACATAAAAATCAAGGAACCTTCAAGGAGCTATGGAAGAGGCAAAGAGCAGCTTGTATTGTAGAAAACGTTATTGCCTTACGTAATAACTAGTTTTAGGCCACCGATGTCCTCTTCCTCAGACTTAGGAGATGTACATACAAATACACAGACTGTTTAAATTACAAAAAGCACCAAAATGGTACCCCTACCCGTCAGTACTATTTTGGTGTCCTTGGTTTTTATGGTACTACTCGTAACTTGTTTTCCTTGCTTGAAAGAGTACTGGAGGACAGAGTAACACCAGTCTGCGTTCCTCACTAGAATTCTTCATCCTCTTCATCTTTCCTCACACATCTGGCAAGTTTAGTAGCAATAGATGTGGAGTAAGTGTGTTACGATGGTGTCTTCTCCTACTCTCCCAGGGAAAAAAAACGTTCACTCTCTTCTGATCTGATTCCTGACCATCAATATGGCATGGAGATAAGACTAAGATTGTTTCCTTACTCTTCAAAAGGTCCAGAGAGGTGTTAGTCCAGTTGTGATGAGCTGCTGCTTCCCAAGTTCTAGACACACATTCCACCGCGAGCACCGCAGGGGAACTGAAGCATTTCAGAGTTCCCGTTGTAATCCATCGGCACACCAAGTAATGCACAGACTTGGTGGGACCACAGGAGGAAGAGACTCCCACCACCCTGACTAAGAAATGAAGGTCCTGAATGAAAAAATAAATGTCCTTAGCGAGAGACTCCTCGCAATATTAACTCAGAATTCCTTAACAGAGTATTTGAAAATGGGTTTTCTAAACCAAACAACTCCTTAAACTAAATAGATTAAATAGTATACGACTCCTTGTTCTCTTGTTTTTTTGATATTTTGGATTTTCTATGTTTTTTTACCTCTGGAGGTGTTATGTCTCACACGAGAAACACCTAGCCATTTGACCTATTTGCCTTGTGAGACTAATGTTTAAACTAAGGTGTACGAGAAGTAGGGGAGTGAAAATGGATTACATTTGGGACTCATAGAAAAAATCCTGTTTTATTTTTCATCATTTTGATTGCAATATGGGACAAAAGAGAATCAAAGAAGATGATATTAGAGCGAATGTCCAATTTTTAACTCCAAATATCTGTGCTGGTTTATTTCTTAATATATCTATACAGTGGTCGGAGCGCCATTTTTCTGATACAGAGCTACAAATCTCCTGCATAGAAATAGATTTAAAACATAACATTCTGGCTGTCTGCAGTCACGACTAGTGGGAGCTGAAGAGTTTACTGTTATCCAACCATTAAAATGATATCTACATTAATAGAAAACGGTATCATAATGACCGTTTCAATGCGTGGATCCACCTCCTGTGTCCTGCCCGGGCTGTCACACATGCGCTGTTTGATGCTCCTTATTTTAAGCAATGGTGGCAGAGCAATACATGTGTAACACAGGCTGTGTTCCTTTTCAGGATCAGTTTCTTCCCTGATTGTTTTGCGCATTTTCACTGAGTAACAAGTGTGCTATTGTGCAGTCAACTTTATTATTAAAGAACCCATCTTTTACATGAGGTATGCTACTCCTGTTCCCTGCAACCTTAATACTAATCAGGCAGGATTATGGAGCTTGCACTCTCCTGTAAAACAAAACAGGGGGAAGGGACTGAGGCTAAAGAGGGTAGGGAATGAGCAGTGTTTACAGAGGCTTCATGGGAAATGTAGTCTGGTCTGCAATAGCAACCTGAAGATTACGTGTTTCAGCATTGGACATCCCCTTTGATATATAACAGTATATTGTAAGCTCATAAGCTCCCCCTAGTGGTGGCTGCAGACAGCCAGAATATTATGATTTAAAGCTATGTCTTTGTAGAGAGCAATGTATCATAAAAAACATAACTTCAACCTAACAATATGTTAAGAAATTCATCAGCACTGAATTTAGATTAAAAAATAAAATAATGTCCATTGGTGGACTTTCACTTTAAGATAAGTGCTAATAGTACTATTTTATTTCCTCGATCATTTTTTTCCAGTTAGAGTTCCTTCAACAATCCTCATGTTCATTTGTTTGCAAGTTCCTTTGGTTAGGAAATCCATATTTCAGGTAATGTAAATGGTGGCAAAAAATAATCTATTTATGAAATATACTTTATATCCTCCAAGATGCTATTGAATCCTGTTAAATCGACAGACGTTAAAGATCAGTTTTTTGTCTATTACATTTCAAGAGGGCATTTCTGACAAAGAGCATCGTAGTAAGACTTCCATTTAACACCTTATTTATTAATGCTGCTGAATACAAACTTTATGGAGTAAGTGCTGAGGGGATACAATACTTGATGCAGTTGACGCTTCTATTCACTCTACTGTACAATGACATGTGAGAATACGAGAAGGTAACATTTGCTTATATAACACTGCACAGTTAATAGAAATACCGTATGTAGGAGTTTTCAGTATAAATTGCTGTCATAAGATTATACTGTATATACAGGTCTTACATAAAAACACCGACATGAATTAGAGTTTAGATGGATTAGATATAAACTATGAGGGATATTATCAAGCTATTTTTGGTAGGTAGAATGATGCTTTGACATTTTCTTCACCCACTTCAGAGACAAAATCACAGGCAATGATGTGGGATGAAAGGAAGTTTCCCACATAATTGTGTTGCCGTCTTTATTTTCTGATAAAATATGAGATGCCACCCTGAGGGGGATGGAGGACATAAAGGAGTTGTATCAGATTAGAAGAAAGTGTTAGCTATTATTACAAAAACAGCACCAGCGAGTTGGGATAAGTTGCAATACCAGATATAGACCATGGACAAGAGTGGTGCTTTTTCTATAAACTTTTCTCCGTAATCTTATAAAGCCTCTTTAACTAATGCAAAAAAATACACTATTATATCATTGACTAAAATAGTGTGGTAAAATATATAAAAAGTTTTATACCTCAGGGACCATAACTGTAAATGGAAGCTTTGCTTTTCAATATTTATGTACGTCGATGTAACAAAGCCTATTAACCCACTGTTAGGCCCCCGGTCGCTGACCACCGGCATGTCCCCCTTTGTCCTCATGCCGGCATTTCCCTCCTCAGAGACACCAACACACGCGGCTGCAGCTCTCTCCTGTCTCCCATAGCTGGCCCTTTAAGACCAGGAGTGAGAGCGCGCATGCACCTGTCTAAAGTTTCCCAACCAACCCCGTGGCACCCTGGACTTTAAAAAGAGCTCCGCCCATCTTCTCCTTGCCTGAGTGTTTTCTGTATTCCTGTGTTCGTCTATGCAAATTGTCCCTTAGTTGTATCCTGCTCCCAGTGTTCCTGTATACTGCTTCCCGTATCCTATATCCTGTTGCTGTTGTTTGTTCATGAGCCTAAGCCTATAGTTGAGGTCATGTGTGACTCATCTGCCACGTCTGGTGCCATCCGCCACGTCTGGTGCCATCCGCCACGTCTGGTGTCATCTGCTACGTCTGGTGTCATCTGCCACATCTGGTGTCATCTGCTACGCCAAGCTACCCAGGTAACCAAGCTGATCATCTACCCAGGTACTCATATCCGTGAGACTGTTATTGACTGTTGTTTGGTAAGCTGCTTCTCCGCTACGGTGGAGCGGCCTAGTAGGTCCACCTACCCTACAGCCGTGACACCCACCCTAAGAATTTATAGCCTCTGTTTTAGTTAATATACTGTGGTAACCGTAAATATATGCTGAGTGCCCCATGATGGCATGACACATTAATTCTTACTTTCATCATCCAGAGCAATTATTACCCATGAGGATGAGGAAACCTGATCTCTATGGACCCTTGGCAGCGGCATGGGCTGTCTATATGGTACACTCTTGAGAGCTTCTATACCTGCTTCCCTTATAATTATGGTCTTTGGCATGATTTCTCTTGTACAGCACAGTCCATACAGTCCCACAGTGGGACCCTTATTATGGGCACAATTTTTGTTAGCCATTACGTGTTAATTCTCGCCAGACAGCAATATATAGAAAATATATTGAACATAAGGACAAAGATCCCCACAACGTAGGATCTGCTTCAATATAGCATTGTGTCAATAAAAATTGAAATCCCATATGAGATTTTAATATAGGCCCATGAATTTAGGGGCAGTTTATTTATTTGCCCCTAATGACATGTTGATCGCATGCCTATGTCACTTATAATCTAAAGCTGCCTACATAGAGCACTAATAGAGGAATAGGAATTGTGAATAACCTAGAAATGTCAATCATCTCCTCTCTTAAAAAATTCAGAACTACATAATATTTAGAAGATTGTAATTATTATTGCCTACTGCTTCCACTATTGCTTTATGCTGTTTTACTAGACTTTAGAGAGTCTTTTGTCTTCTTCTTAGGCACCAATACTTACATCTGCCGTCATTAACAAATTGCTATTTGCCAACATCCCTAGGATAAGTGACATACTGAATAGGACTTTTATTCCTGTAATTATTCAGTACTATTGTTTGCTATTTTCCCTTCACATAAGTATGTATTAAATGGGTGATTACATTTCTTAAACTTTTTTTTAAACGAGATGTACAATTTTCTGTCTCCTTTAAATATTCTTAAAATGTGTACGTTGAGCAATGCTCCATAATTGCATTTTTTAATATATAATTTCTATAGTTTTGTGCAGCTGCAGTCCTGTAGATTGGCCAAATGCTTTATGGAAATGTGCGCAACCTTTTAGGCCAAATAGAGCCGTTTAGACGCTAATAACCTAATGAGTGTGTTTTAACCGGCTGCTGTGTATGATAATGGCAAATCAGAACTTTTGCATATGAATTCCCGTTGCGCTGCTATTCTGCATAATCAGCCATGATCTTTAAACCTCTAATTTAATATTGATGTTGCTACCAGATATCTTTTAAGATGAGGATTAACGTATCTGTCATTTTACAATTCCAAGACAAAGATGAGTGAAGATGTCTTGATTCATGGATCATCTATTTATTCCAATTTTTATTTTTTTTTATTTCTTCACGTAACAAGAAAACCAATAACTAGAAAAGTCACAGAATGGACTGAGGACTTGGTAAAATGTTCCTCCTTTTTGAAATAGGTGCTGCCAATGAGTGGATGGATTTGCCCAATATGCTTGTTTTGACCCATTTCAAGCCCATACAGTACAATGGGTGAATCCACCACGTTTGTTCGCTTTCTCAAACTCATCAAATCAACTTGTCCAATGTGTCCTAATGTTGAGCGGATTAGGAGAATGAGAGAAACTTAAATTGACTGATCTATTTATTATATTTATTGCTAGTCGTAGCATGTCAACCGCTGATTTTACCACATGCATTATATGTTTTTTTGTTGGTTGTCACTTTATAAAAAACTCCAGGCAAAGCTTTTATACTGTTTGATGCCTAGTGAAGGGCCTTAGGTGATGGTCATGACATACAGATTCAAAGAGCATAAAAGAGAGAACCCCTGAGTCATGCCCTACCCCCTCTGGATGTGAATTAGGCATTAAACAGAGTATCGGTTTTGCCTGGAGCATCCTTTTGATGTAGATTGTCCTGTCTGGACAACCCCTACTCTAAATGAGGACCCATCATCAGCTGATCGCCATGGGTCCTGTGGTAGAAACCCCCGATGATCAGCTGTTATTGCAGAGAGAAGCTGTGGTCGGCCAAGTGTAGGATACATTTTACTAAATGGGCGACCCTCTCGGCAGTAGCTTCGGACCTTGGCTAATAGTTGGGGTCCTTAACAGGGCATACAGACAGGGTTTGTCCCAATGGAGCAACCTATTTAAGTGTAGCTTAGCTAGCTTTTAAGTGTACCATTGTTTGTCTACTTAAGTGACAGTATACCATTTCATTCTAATCATCACAACTGCCAGTGCGCCATTGTTGGTTAGTACAAGAATCAGTGTGCTATCATTCGTCAATGTAAATGCCCAGTATGTCCAGTATACAGTATAGACAGTGTGCCATTGTATTGAGATATCAAAAACATATGCAGTGGGTCTTCAATAGTCATGATCAGTACTAATGTTACCAGGAGCCTGTAGGCAGAAAATATTTAGTGCATTACGACTCTCCATTAAATATTATAGTCGCACCAAAATCCTGTCCCTTTTGCAAATACAAGTATGTAAGGATCTATTCACATTAGAATTGTGGCTTCTGTGTGTAATGACTGTGCTATACATGCTGTGAATAACACTGGAATACACCTGACGGAAACTGCATAACCCAGATGTGAATAGAAACTAAGTGATAATGAATCAGATTTATACCATAAGCCTTACAAAGTCAATAATGTTTCTTTCAAAAACTGAAAAAAAAACAGATAACAGTAACTTGAAAAACATTACCCAAAACTTCAAAAAGTGTTCAGATCTTGAACAGAAGGTTCAAAATTTAACAAAGTGTTCACGGACATAGTATTGTTTGTTTGTAGTACTGTAGAAAAGTGCTTTCAATGCAACAAGAACAAATCAAAAATGCTCCGTCAAAAATATTTTTCAGACCTCCATTTAATAAGGCTAGTGCTATACGGTAACTTCAGCCGCGACCCATGCTGCACAGCTAAAGTTCTCTGTGTCACGCTCCCTAAATAGCAGTTAATAAAAGTGAATGTGACCATAAATTGCCGCTACATGGCAGACGCAAGAAGTTCATCAAATTTGGATTCCTTACGAAAGTGGTGTAGCGGTCGCAGCAATTTGCATGTAACAAAGCAACCACATTAACTTTCATTATCTGTGAGGCAGGCAGCGCTACACAGAGATCTTTGGCTGTGCGACCTGTGTCACGGCCAAAATCGCCATGTAGCCCCAGTCTAACAACTATGGGCGTACATAGTGACAATTGTAAAAAGTGTCAGCTGAATGATGAGTTTGATAGATTCAATGGATAATGGATAAATGCTTCTCTAGCCATCCAAGAGTAATTGAAGGGGCTCTATAGATTAACAAATGTAACTTAAAGGTTTCGAATATTAACATAAAATCATTTAAGCACTGGACGAATCTCCCATTCCTGCAGTAGGGGGCACCACAGGCGGATATTTTGTATAATTGGAATATCAGTACTATTTTGACAATGTATAGTATTATTAATATTAGATTACTGTATGTTATAATATTATTTGGGTTCTATATAATAGCATTGAGGCTTTTCATGGAGTTGTTAATTAGTCACTGTCTGTCCCTGAACTTGAAAGGGTTATCTATTCCAGCAAACAGCTTGCGTAGATTTCCGCAACAATTTCTGACAGTTTCTGGCATACATTATAATATATTTGTTTTGCCACTCCCCTTTCTCTATGCCCCACCCACTTTTGTAAAAGTGCCGTCAGCGGCATATGCCTTCTGTCACTGCCTTTTCACAGCTAAATGGTATCTATCAGTTGGTGGTGCTATCCAACTGCTAGGTGTTGCTAACAAAGACTGCTCCGGGACTAGCTACCTGGGGATTTTCTGCAGCGATTTCCACATCTTATTATGGAGGTTTATGGGTGAATACTGGGGGATCTCTTAATCTTTGCTCCCCGGTTTAGCGCCCTTTACAATCTGCTAGCAATCTAAAGGGTAGACACCTTCTCCAGCTTTGTGTCAGAGTTAATGATAGAATTCTGGCTATCTATAGCCACCACCAGAGATAGTATACTGCATACTGTGTATAATAATGTCAATAATAAAACAAAATGCATTTAAGTGCTCTAGGCCTATTGGTGGCTGCAGGTAGCCAGTATTTTGTCATTTAAAGTGTACCTCCGGTTACAAATAACTTTGCATAGTACAAGGATATTAATAGTATCAATAGTACAGGTATTAGAGAAAAATGTCTCTTTTTCCACATATTAGGCTCCTTATCACCCCCTTCCTTTTCTTAACTGTTCACTCACTCACACACTCAGAATTCACCGATAGAATATGTATTCACTGAGGCAGAGAGAACATGGTTGCTAAGATCCACTAAGAGATCATATTACAGCTGCCCATTGAAGTCTATGGAGAGTGTAGCAGGAAGAGGAGGGAGCAAAGTGAGAGAGAGAGACACACAAACAAACAAACAAACAAACAAACAAACAAACAAACAAACAAACGCTGTTGCTTAGAGTATATTACTGTTTTAACAATTTGTTTTTTCTTTGTAAAAGCAGTAAAACATACTATATATAAAAAGACTATATAAATTTGGTATCGCCGTAGTCGCATTTACCCACAGAATAAAGTTAACATGTCGTTTTTATTGCACAGTGAGGGTTAAAGAGGCTCTGTCACCAGATTTTGCAACCCCTATCTCCTATTGCAGCAGATCGGCGCTGCAATGTAGATAAGAGTAACGTTTGTTTTTATATTTATGCAAATGAGGCGTTCTTAAGTACAACTGGGCGTGTTTAAAGTTATGTACAAGTGGGCGTGTATTGTGTATGTACATCTGGGCGTTTTTACTTATTTTACTAGCTGGGCGTTGTGAATAGAAGTGTATGATGCTGACGAATCAGCATCATCCACTTCTCTTCGTTAACACCCAGCTTCTGGCAGTGCACAGACACACAGCATGTTCTCGAGAGATCACGCTGTGACGTCACTTCCTGCCCCAGGTCCTTCATCGTGTCGGACGAGCGAGGACACATCGGGACCAGGCGACAGAGGCTACATCGACTTACCTGCAAACGCCGATGCTGCTGTAGAATCAACTGTAGCCTCTGTCGCCTGGTGCCGATGTGTCCTCGCTCGTCCAACACGATGCAGGACCTGGGGCAGGAAGTGACGTCACAGCGTGATCTCTCGAGAACATGCTGTGTGTCTGTGCACTGCCAGAAGCTGGGTGTTAACGAAGAGAAGTGGATGATGCTGATTCGTCAGCATCATACACTTCTATTCACAACGCCCAGCTAGTAAAATAAGTAAAAACGCCCAGATGTACATACACAATACACGCCCACTTGTACATAACTTTAAACACGCCCAGTTGTACTTAAGAAAGCCTCATTTGCATAAATATAAAAACAAACGTTACTCTTATCTACATTGCAGCGCCGATCTGCTGCAATACGAGATAGGGGTTGCAAAATCTGGTGACAGAGCCTCTTTAACCCCTTCGCGCTCAGGTCAGTAATAGTACGTCCTGCTAAGTAGAACGTTCGCGCTCAGGTCAGTACTATTACTGACCTGAGTAAACACGGCGCCATTTAATCCCGGCGCGTGTCTGAGCTGTGATACCTGCTGTTTCCGACAGCAGGCTATCACAGCTTAGTGTGCAGGGACCGATCGCGATGGTCCCCGCCGATTAACCCCTTAGAAGCCGCGTTCAATAGCGATCGCGGCTTCTTAGGGGTTAAGCTGCCATCGCCGGCCTGCTACACGATAGCGGGCCGTGATGGCTACTATGGCAACCAGAATCCTAACAATGGACTCTGGCTACGCCATCGACGGAAGCCTAGTGGGTCCCGACAAAATCAGGACCCACTATGCTTGCTGTCAGCGAACAGCTGACAGCTCTAATACACTGCACTACGCATGTAGTGCAGTGTATTAGAATAGCGATCAGAGCCTCCTGCCCTCATGTCCCCTAGTGGGACAAAGTAAAAAAAGTGTAAAAAAGTAAAAAAAAGTTGTGTAAAAATAAGAAAATAAAAGATTTAAAAGTAATAAAAGTAAAAGTCCCCCTTTTTCCCTTATCAGTTCTTTATTATTAATAAAAATATATAAATAAACAAATAAACTATACATAATTGGTATCGCCGCGTCCGTAACGGCCTGAACTACAAAACTATGTCGTTATTTATCCTGCGCGGTGAACGCCGTAAGAGAAAATAATAATAAACCGTACCACAATCACAATTGTTTGGTCACTTCACCTCCCAAAAAATGGAATAAAAAGAGATCAAAAAGTCGCATGTACCTAAAAATGGTACTGATCGAAACTACAGTTCGTTACGCAAAAAATAAGTCCTCGCACGACTTTCCTGATGGAAAAATAAAACAGTTATGGCTCTTAGAATAAGGCAACACAAAAAGTAAATTATATTTTACAAAATGTATTTTATTGTGCAAACGCCATAAGACATAAAATAAAACTATAAACATCTGGTATCGCCGTAATCGTATCGCCGCGCAGAATAAAGTGAATATTACATTTATAGCGCACGGTGAACGCTGTAAAAAAAATTGAATAAAAAACAATAGTAAAATTGCTGTTTTTTTAGTCACCACGCCACCTAAAATTAGAATAAAAACTGATCAAAAAGTCGCATGCACCCCAAGAAAACTGCAATGGATTCCTCAAGGTCTCTAGTTTCCAAAAAGGGGTCACTTTTGGGGGGTTTCCACTGTTTTAGCACCACAAGACCTCTTCAAACCGGACATGGTGCCTAATAAATTAAATTAAATTAATTAAATGTCACCTCTACTTTGCTCTAAATTCCTGTGAAACGCCTAAAGGGTTAATAAACTTTTTAAATGCTGTTGTGAATACTTTGAGGGGTCTAGTTTCTGAAATGGGGTGTTTGATAGGCGTGTCTAATATATGGGCCCCTCAAAGCAACTTCAGAACTGAGCTGGAAACTAAAAAATAAAATAAAAATGAGGCAATACTTCGCTTCTTACATTATACTCATAATGAGCCGTGCCCACCCCGAGATGACCCCAGTTTTGACCGTTTGTATAAACGGAGACCCCTATTAGCCCATTTCAGTGCCCGGTTTTCCCAAGCATTCACCCCCGAGAAGTGTATTTCTATAGATGAATCCCTGGTACATTTGAAAGGGAGGCTTCAATTCCGCGAGTACCTGCCGGGTAAGAGGGCAAGGTATGGCGTGAAGATGTATAAGCTCTGCGAGAGTGCATCCGGGTATACCTACAAATTTAGGATATATAAAGGGAAGGACACCAGTACTCAGCCCCCAGAATGCACCCCCTTACTGGGAGTTAATACAAAAATTGTGTGGGATTTGGTGCACCCACTGCTGGACCAGGGTTACCACCTCTACCTGGATAATTTTTATACCAGCATCCCACTCTTCAACTGCCTCGCTTCCAGAAGTCCTGCAGCATGCGGCACTGCTAGAAGAAACCTGAGAGGCCTCCCTACGACTCTGCTTGGGCAAACACTCAGAAGGTGTGAGAGCAGGGCACAATCTAGCAGCAACATATTGTGTGTCAAGTACAAGACCAGGGAGATGCCACACCAGTACCCATGTACCTGTACGAGGTACCAGTACAGGGACCCCCAAACTAGACTGCATCCTGGACTACAATAGGTACATGGGAGGGGTGGACTTGTCAGATCAAGTCCTGAAGCCTTACAGTACTTCTGGAAGCGGGGCCACAGGTATCGTACCAGGGCAACACTTTTTAGGAGAAGTTCCCCAAACTGGCAAGAAGGGAAAAAGTCAAAAGAGGTGCAGAGTCTGCTATAAGAGGGGGATAAGGAAGGACACAATATATCAATGTGACGCGTGTCCCGAAAAACTAGAGCTCTGTATGAAAGAGTGTTTTCAAATTTATCATCCATCCCTTTATTTTTAATTTACCCCAGTTTTACTCGCTCTGATCCACTTCGCACAGCTTACCCCTCCTCATCTTTCCCCTCTGAGCCCTGCTGCGTGCCCAGGCAGCTGATAACAGCCACATGTAGGGTATTGCCGTACCCGGGAGAGCCAACATTACAGTTTATGAGGTGTATATCTCCGGTGGCGCATGCTGGGCACAATATATCGGACACTGAATTGGCATATATGTATAGAAAATTGCAAATTTCACTCTGCACCAACTGCTGCACATTATCTTTTACACAATACCTGTGGGGTCAAAATGCTCACTACACCTCTAGATGAATTCCTTAAGGGGTGTCGTTTTTAAAACGGGGTCACTTCTCGGGGGTTTCAACTGTACTGATACCTCAGGGGCTTCTGCACACACGACTTAGCACCAGAAAATTCCCAGTAGGCCACATGGTGGTCCTTTCCTTCTGAGCCCTCCCATGGGCACAAACGGCAGTTTATCACCACAAATAGGGTATTGCCACACTCAGGACAAATTGGGCAACAAAATGCGGTATTTTATTCCTTGTGAAAATAAGAAATTTTGAGCCAAAACTACCTCTTATTGGAAAAAAATTACATTTTTTTGAATTCACAGCCCAATTCAAATAAATTCTGTGAAAAAACTGTGGGGTCTAAATGGTCACAACACCCATAAATGAATTCCTTGAGGGGTTTAGTTTCCAAAATGGGGTCACTTCTGGTGGGTTTCCATTGCTTTGATACCTTTGGGGCTCTGCAAATGCGACATGGCACCCGAAAACCAATCCAGCAAAATCTGGGCTCCAAAGAACACATAGTGCTCCTTTCCTTCTGAGGCCTCCCATGGGCCCAAACGGCAGTTTATCACCACAAATGGGGTATTGCCGCACTCAGGACAAATTGGGCAACAAATTGGGGTATTTTATTCCTTGTGAAAATAAGAAATTTTGAGCCAAAACTACCTCTTATTGGAAAAAATTACATTTTTTTGAATTCACAGCCCAATTCAAATAAATTCTGTGAAAAAACTGTGGAGTCTAAATGGTCACAACACCCATAAATAAATTCCTTGAGGGGTGTAGTTTCCAAAATGGGGTCACTTCTGGTGGGTTTCCATTGCTTTGATACCTTTGGAGCTCTGCAAATGCGACATGGCACCCGAAAACCAATCCAGCAAAATCTGTGCTCCAAAGAACACATAGCGCTCCTTTCCTTCTAATACCTCCCATGGGCCCAAACGGCAGTTTATGGCCACAAATAGGGTATTGCCGCACTCAGGACAAATTTGGCAACAAAATGGGGTATTTTATTCGTTGTGAAAATAAGACATTTTGAGCCAAAACTACATCTTATTGGAAAAAAGTTTTTTTTTTAAAATTCACAGCCCAATTCAAATAAGTTCTGTGAAAAAACTGTGGGGTCTAAATGGTCACAACACCCATAAATAAATTCCTTGAGGGGTTTTGTTTCCAAAATGGGGTCACTTTTGGTGGGTTTCCATTGCTTTGATACCTCTGAGGCTCTGCAAATGCGACATGGCACCCGAAAACCAATCCAGCAAAATCTGGACTCCAACAAACACATAGCGCTCCTTTCCTTCTGAGGCCTCCCATGGGCCCAAACAGCAGTTTATCACCACAAATGGGGTATTGCCGCACTCAGGACAAATTGGGCAACAAAATGGGGCATTTTGTTCCCTGTGAAAATAAGAAATTCTGATCAAAAATGACATCTTATTGGAAAAATTGTCATTCTTTTAATTTCACAGCAAAATTCAAATACGGGCTGTGAAAAAACTACGGGGTCAAAATGGTAACAATAACCATAAATTAATTCCTTGAGGGGTGCAGTTTCCAAAATGGGGTCAGTTTTGGGGGATTCCTACTGTTTTGGCACCTCAACACCTCTCCAAACCTGGCATGCTGCCTAAAATATATGCTAATAAAAAAGCACCACCAAAATGCACTAGGTGCTTCTTTGCTTCTGGGGCTTGTGTTTTAGTCCACGAGCGCAGTAGGGCCACATGTGGGACATTTCTAAAAACTGAAGAATCTGGACAATACATATTTAGTAGTGTTTCTCTGGTAAAACCTTCTTTGTTACAGAAAAAAAATAGAATAAAATTGAAATTCAGAAATAAAAACGAAATTTGCAAATTTCACCTCCACTTTGCTTTAATTCCTGTGAAATGCCTGAAGGGTTAAAAAACTTTCTAAATGCTGTTTTGAATACTTTGAGGGGTCTAGTTTTTAAAATGGGGTGCTTTATGGGGGTTTCTAATACATAGGCCCCTCAAAGCCACTTCAGAACTGAACAGGTACCTTAAAAAAAAGGCTTTTGAAATTTTCTTAAAAATATGAGAAATTGCTGTTTATGTTCTAAGCCTTGTAACGTCCAAGAAAAATAAAATAATGTTCAAAAAACGATGCCAATCTAAAGTAGACATATGGGAAATGTGAACTAGTGACCATTGTGGGTGGTATAACCGTCTGAATTTCAAGCAGATGCATTTAAATTCTGAAAAATGCTATTTTTTCTAAATTTTCTCTAAATTTTGCAATTTTTCTCAAATAAAGACTGAATATATCGACCAAATTTTACCACGAACATGAAGCCCAAAGTGTCACGAGAAAACAATCTCGGAATCGCTTGGATAGGTTTAAGCATTCCGACGTTATTACTACATAAAGTGAAATATGTCAGATTTGAAAAATGGGCTCTGAGCCTTAAGGCCCAAACTAGGCTGCGTCCTTAAGGGGTTAAGCTAAAATAAACGTGAAAATAAAAGTGAAAAAAAAAAACTTCAATGTAGAGATAAGTAACATTTTGTTATAGATTTTAAAACTTACTGAGAACTGAAGTTCAGACATGCTAGCTAGTGTAAAGAAATGTACAGTAGGAATACATATTTGGGGTGTGATAAAGTAAGACACCCTCCGTCTCGCTCTCCTTCTTTCTTTCAGCGTTTCTGGAAAATATAAATATTAATTTAGAGCTGCACATTCTGAGCATAGAAATAAGAACAAATCATCGATTCATCCACTTCAGATAAGAACATTTCTTTGGGTACATTCCTAGTTTTCTGCAAATCTGGCTGGAAACATTGATTTATAAAACAAAGAGAAGCAAGTAACATTTTTCAGCTAAAAGCTTGGTATGAATATGAAAAATAACTCGCAAGCATCAAATGTGAAGAATTTGACAATTTTATATACTTTTGTATTTGAGATACTCAAAATAAGTGAAATTGTTCAAGTTAATCAGAGTTAATGGGTTTTTTGGTATAAAAACATGCTAAACTCATATATTGGTTTCGTAGAGTGAAAATATTGTTTAATGTTTTACTTAGGACTTTTTGATTAAAAGTTACGGAGCTTTCCTATAACTATGACAGTGCACAAAAATGTGGATAAAGAGCGATCTACAGCTGTAGAACACAATACAATAACATTACCATTCAAATAGAGTTGATACATTCCAGTGTGGTCTATCTGATAACATTGGGAATAACATTTCTTTTACCCAGCAGAATCTCTCATCAAGTTCCAATTTTGGCTGCTGCATCTGGTTCCTGCAGTCTCTACGATCTTCCACTGTTGCGGCATGCCTGAATGAAGTTTCCACCTCCTCCTCACATGTAGCATACACATCACCTACATAGACACCAGAGAAGATGACCAAATTATATTTAATTTCTAATTTATTTTAGAACCACAACTATACCCTTAAATAAATTCAGACTTCCAGCCAGACTCTCATCGTGGCCGCCGGAGTACATGAACCACACTCTGCGTTCTGTAAATAAATGTCTCTTGATGTGCCAGTAGATTACACTATGGGTGAAACGCGTAGAGACTTCAATATCTGTGACTCTGCATATAGCTGACATTAGCTAGCACAGCCATTAGTATACCAAGCCTGATTAGCTGTATTTTAGGGGACAGATGATAGGGAAAGTTGTATCACATCTATATAAACTCTCTTCAGTCAGTACTGTTTTATATCTGTAATCTTTGATTATCAGTTCTTGATAGAATTGGGGATCTAATTGGGTTGCTGGCAATTCACAGTCTGCAAACATCAATCCCAGTCTGTTGCAATTGAAGTTTGTTCATTTTTAAATATCAGAATAAAAACAGGTTTAAAGAGGCTCCCTCACCACACTATAAGTGGACTATATTGTACATGATGTGATCGGCGCTGTAATGTAGATTACAGCAGTGTTTTTTATTTAGAAAAACAATCATTTTTGACGGAGTTATGACCTATTTTAGCTTTATGCTAAAGACTTTCTTAATGACCAACTGTGCGTGTTTTACTTTTTGACCAAGTGGGCGTTGTGGAGAGAAATGTATGACGCTGACCAATCAGTGTCATACACTTCTCTCCATTCATTTAGTCAGCACATAGTGATCTCACTAGATCACTATGTGCAGCCACATAATCACACGCTAACGTTACTGAAGTGTCCTGAGAGTTAATAGACATTCCGTCCAGCCGGGACGTGATGTCTATTCACAATCCCGACACTTCGGTAACGTTTGTGTATGATTTACAGCACAGCACATCAAGATCACACTGGGCTGTTATTTACAGCGTGATCTCGCGAGATTTAGCTTGCTGTGCTGTAAATCCCACACAAACGTTACCGAAGTGTCGGGATTGTAAAATAGACATCACATCCTGGCTGGAAGTGATGTCTATTAACTCTCAAGATTCTACAGTAACGTTAATGTGTGAGTATGTGGCTGAACATAGTGATCTTACTAGAGTAAATGAATGGAGAGAAGTGTATGACGCTGATTGGTCAGCGTCATACATTTCTCTCCACAACACCCACTTGGTCAAACAGTAAAAACACGCCCAGTTGTCTGTTAAGAAAGTCATTAGCATAAAGCTAAAATAGGTCATGACTCAGTTAAAAATTATCATTTTTCTAAATAAAAAACACTACTATCTACATTACAGCGCCGATCACATCATGTACAATATAGGGCACTTATAATGTGGTGACAGAGTCTCTTTAACATATTCACTGTCCACAATTACCAGTGATAAGTTATATTGAAGTAGATCTGACATCATTTTGAGAGCAATGATTTTTTTCAGTCTTCCAGCAAGACCCCTAAATTAATTCAAACTCCAGACATCCCAATTAGACCCCCAAATTAATTCAGACCAAAATCCAGACCCTTAAAATAATTCAGACTCCTGACCAGACCCCTAAATTTATTCAGAACCCCAACCAGACCCCTAAATTAATTCAATCCCCTGACCAGAGCCCTACATGAATTCAGACTTCTGACTAGAGCACTTAATTAATTCAGACTCCTGACCAGACCCAATTAATTCAGACCCCTGACCAGACTCCTATATTAATTCAGACCGCTGACACCCCATTACATTAATACAGACCTGAGACCCCTACATTAATACAGACAAACTAATTTACACCTCCAATCATAACCCCAAAACTAAATAAGATCCCTAACCAGACCCCTTAATGAATTTACATCCAAGATCAGACCCCCAAAAATTAATTCAGACCCCGGACCAGACCCCCTATGTACTAACCACTCCGGGGTCCTCTTGTCTCCTCTTCTCACCTCTTCACTTCTGGCGCCTCACAATCCTGAAGCTGGAGTTCTGCTTCTCAAGTTCTGCAATATAATTCCTTTCTCCAAACTGACTACCGCTGGGGATAATGTTAATGAGCGGGCTCCTTTATTTATTTTCATGGCCCCTACCAGCAATACTGACCTGATGGCGGCCCTGAATGTGGGAGGATATTTTTAATCCGCAAACACAACTAATACTACATGCTGTAGTGTATAAATCCTGCACATGGCCAGTTCTAGTAGTCTTTCTGACAACCACCAAGGGTCAGTGGACAGGAAAAATTGCATTATTAATAATTATTATTAATTATATTAATATTATTAAATACATTTCAATGTAACACTGTAATGCTATATCTGTGTATACAAAATTATCACACACAAAAAAAGAAAGAAGCATTGCAGCTTCCCTCTAAAGGTTCTGCCTATATGTTTTTGTCTTGTGGGCACTAAAATCCTAAGAGACCTTACAACAGAGCCCAAAAAAATTGATTGATATAAAGACAATTAAAAGTAAAAGTTCCTTAAAACACATACTCCAATTGCTGCAGAATCTCTTTGATAGGATTTTTGACAATCAATTATTAGAAATTTATAGTGATTGATAATAAGTTCCCCATTGTTCCTGTTCTCCGAAGGAACTTCGTATCATTCCGTGTTGATGAAAATAAACTTCTGGGGAAGAGGGGCCTGGGCAGGTCAAGAGAAGATAAATAGGAGGGAGAAAGTAGATAACCATGAAGATCAATAAGATACTTCAAGAATATGTTACTATGCTTTTTTTTTTTTACATTTCAAAAGAATAGAAAAAAATGATGTGAAAGGACCAAAGAGGGATGGTGTCAGGAGGGATTTTCCACTGCAATTGACTGTCAGAAAAAAACAGGAGGAAGGATCTGGATGATTGAGTGACAGAGAAAATAGCCCCTTGAAAGCTAATATGGATGACATTGTCAGAAAGCTACTTCCTGTCCCAGAAATTGAAGCCATCAGAGGACAAATACAGGTTCTCCATACCCAATAGCAAATGTCGGACCTTGACTTTGTCTTCTCTATCCAGGGGCCCCACAGCAGCAGCATGGTCTGCCGTTATAGTACATATGCCTTTAACTAGAGGTACTTATTATGTTTCTCTTTAAATAGGAACTATTTGGATCGGTGGGGGTCACTAGTACCGGAAAGTCAGACAAAAAAGCAAAATTGTATTGTCTGTAAAAATATGCTACAGTACATAGTATCAGACCACATCAATATCATCAATCTCCCCGTTCTTCCATGAGAATGGAAAACCTAAAAGCAATGTGAATTTACACTGAACATCCAATCAGTGTTGACAGTGAGGGTAAGGCCAGTGAGGGTAAGGCCACACGGTGCGGTCACGGTGCGGTCACGGTGCGTTTATGTTGCGTTTTTAAACTGCAGCAAGTAATTTTTCAATAGAAGTCAATGGTGAAATTTTGGTAATGAACAGACTGCTGCTATTATATTACAATGTGTTTTTTGTGCAGTTAACGGCATCTTCATAATGTCCGACCGCATGCAGATAATGACCGTGCTGCCAAAGTTGAAACCACGGTCGTGTGCATGGCCCCATAGGAATGAATGGGGCCGCAATTCTCCCATGGATTTTCGGGGGAATTGCGGCCACAAAAGCACGTTTGTGTGCATGAGGCCTTAGACTGTATAGGGTCACACCCTATTGACAAGGGGAATGTTAACATCCAGTTGTCAATGTATTCATACATTTCCAGGAGGAATAACGGAGGAATAGTACAACACAGAGTAGGCGCTCCAGAATTTTTATTTTATATGCAATACAAATGTAAGTATTCACTAAGGCCTCATGCACACGACCGTAAAAACACCCGTTATTACGGGTCGTAAGTACGACCCATAATAACGGGCTCATAGACTTCTATTGGCCACGGTAAAAAAGATAGAACATGTCCTATTTCTGGCCGTAATAACGGATCGGGCAGCCCATAGAAGTCTATGGAGCTCCCATAATGACGGGTGGCTACGTGTGTGCACCCGTCATTACGGGAGCGTTGCTAGGCGACGTCGGTAAATAGTCACTGTCCAGAGTGCTGAAAGAGTTAACTGATCGGCAGTAACTCTTTCAGCACCCTGGACAGTGAATTCCGATCAGAATATAGAGCAACCTGTAAAAAAAAAGCCGTTCATACATACCGAGAACTTCCTGCTTCCTCCAGTCCGGTCTCCCGGCCGTTGCCTTGGTGACGCGTCCCCCTCGACATCCGGCCCGACTTCCCTGGATGACGTTTCAGCCCATGTGACCGCTGCAGCCAATCACAGGCCAATCACAGGCTGCAGCGGTCACATGGACTGACGCGTCAGGGCTGGATGTGAAGAGAGGGACGTGTCACCAAGACAACGACCGGGTAAGTATGAATTTCTTTAACTTTTATTACAGAAAGGGCTGTCCCTTCTCTCTATCCTGCACTGATAAAGAGAAGGGCTGCCGATTAGTGCAGTGTAATTTTGCAGCCAAAAACGTGCCCGTAAATACGGGTGGAATACGGGTGACACCGGGCCCGTATTTACAGGCACGGGCCCATAAATACTGGTGCAAAACGGGTCGAATACGTGTGACACCGGACCCGTATTTACGACAGTATTTACGGGTAGGAAAAAATACGGTCGTGTGCATGAGGCCTAAAGCAGACATGTCAGGAGAGCTGCCAGGTCCTCATTAAATGTTGAAATACAACCTACTCCACACATTCAGAAGATGTTCCACTGAATATCCACTTTTAGCAGTAATATTATTTTCCAACCTTCAAATATAATACATATGAATACAGAAGGTATTAATTATGGTTATGCCTTTATTAGAAAAGTTTGAAAGGTTATAACACTAATACTGATAACATTTAGTGAAAGGCAAAATGCCAGAGCATTTCCCAGAACACATATGCTTGCTGACTCAAAAGTACACAGTATATAATTACTAATGTCATTAAATATCCGTGCACTTTAGATATAGTGTGCAGTTAAAGGGTCAATTAAGTTAAACTACAAGTTAATCCAATAGGGAAAGGAATATTATAATATTAATAGGAAGGAGGACAGTTCTTGCTTCTCACAGAGCTTATATATAGGTCAATTATTGAGACTACTCTGAAGAAGAAATCTACTGTAGTCACAAGAAAACAAACTCTAAAAGGCAATTTTCCTACCATTATTAAAATATAAAACTCAGCATCTCATTAAATTAGATTACATAACAATTTTAATATTTTTTTAATGTAGGAAATTTAGTTGATTGAGTCCAGAATATGATTTTTGTTTTAAAGATAATGATCAGAAAATCCCATTATTTTAATCCGGTTGTTATGATATATTTTGATGTTGTTTGATTTTTTTACCCACATAAAAACTATCTTGAAATATTCCAGTTTTACACTAGACATATTCTCTATAGCTCTCTTGTCAGCTTTACTGTATATACTGGGACAGTGTGAGTAGAGTCATTTCACTTATCATTAGAGGTTGTACTTAATAACAGCTCTATTTTACTATTGGAGGCCTCGGTTATACATTATACACACAAGGACAAGGTTCAGTATGCTGCTCCTGTGTCACTCCCTGTGCTCTAGGGGAGCGGCTGTACTCCATCACTTCCTAAAGACTTTAATAATCTATGACATTCCTGTCAGTTGATTAATTGCAGCTGTCTTAGGCTGGGTTCACATAGAACAAAACCTAAAAAATGGAGTCAATACACAGCTATGACTAATAAAAAATAATCTTTATTTGTACAAAACATAAAACATGAAATATTTATCACACATTAAAATCAAGGATGACTGCCACAGTGTGGAAAAATTTGGAAGCCAGACAGGTATGAATCACAGTGTATGAATGTAGGAGTATTATACTCCAGAGGATAACAAAGAAGGGACTGAAGAGTCAATTTCAATTAATATACACAGTCCTAGATCATAGTAGATGGTTGTAAACATAAGGGATAGGGCAGGAATGCCTAGCCCATCCACAAACTGGTATGGAGGAAGGTGTATAAGTAACATGTAAGGATCTTACCCATGATATGTTATCCTGCTGTCTGGCGTCACACCCGACGCGCGTTTCGGCGGAAAAGCCTTCGTCCGGGGGCGGTGCCAAAGAGCCAGGAGGAGGAATTTATGCAAACAGAACACCAATCGCGTGCGTGGCTGGTAAACAGTCTCATCACTTACAGCTGACCGAAGTAACGAGGCAAGTAACAAGGCGTTCAAGACGCCTATCGCATCTCATATATGACACATCGCAGAGTTCAAGAGAAAAGGTCAGAGGCCTGCGCATGCGCGAGCGGTGATCGGGACAAAATACAACCTGCATGCATACAGCCTGACCATCTGACACATCAGAACTGAGCGATCACATGACCGGATCAGCCGTCAAAGTCACATGGTCTGGCGGATGTCAACAAGGGAGCATCGGAGCTGCAGCAAAGTGCGTAGATACACTGCTGTGTATCCCAATTTCAGAATGTAAATGCATGTGATCACATTTGAAAAACATTATACATCATTGTATGCAATTATAAAAATACATATACTATCCCTAATCTTTCCCTATTTTATAATATACAGGATACATAAAATACATGTGTACATATAGAAACAAGAGCATGAATGAATGAATACATAATATATATGAAAAAATATATATATGACAGACAAAAAATGCCTTGGCAATATATATAAATAAATAATAGATGACATACAAAACACAATCAATATGCACAATAAAATAAGTTAATAAATAAATTATATAAGTAAAGCATACATATATACATATACATACAACCATATATACAGGAACATACACATATACATATCAACACATGCACATAACTTATATCATAAAAACTAAAGATTATTAATGTTGTAAGCATAAATAAATAGTGCTACATCAACCATGTATCCAAAAATATATGATTAAGTGTGTGCAGAATGAATTGTTAATAATAAATTAGTGTATATTTGTGAAAATCATAAAAGAAATTTATAAAAGAAAATTATAATTCCTTCATTATTTATTCTCTATGTTTGTTTTATTACTAGTGATAAGTGTTAGATATGTGAATAAATGTGAAAAAATATATATACATATATATACATATAAGAATATATAAAATCCTATATGTAAAAAAGAAGTACACACATATATATAAAGGAAAATCCTATATTTGTGTTAAAAACATACATGTGTGCATAATGCACACATGCATACACAAAACACATAAAAGTGTTCAATGTGCAATGTACCCATATGCACATGCATATAAAACTGACAAACTAGATTCATATAAAGAAGAAAAAATGTAATTAAAGTAATAACATGCCTACATGATATATATATACTCACACATATAAACTAAATAAATCATATTACACTAAATATATAATTCAAAAAATAAAGAAAAAAAGGGGAAAAAAAAACACAAAATATTTATTATATCCATCCTTCTAATGAGAAGGTATTAGTGCAGATGTTCATCTTAAATACATAAATGGCCTCCAAGCAGACTCATAAATCATCAAAAATGGTCGACAGGACCTAAAATTAAGCAGAACAAAGACAAGAAGAAGAAAAAGTTACAACATTAAAATTATCATGTCATTGTTCGACACCTAAAAGCATCACACAAGAGATCCTGACACCAGTTATAGAAAGGCCGCAAAACCCAAATTCTCGTTAAGGCCTGTTGGATGCATGGTTTTAAGTTTCCAAATCCAGCGAGTCTCTAAACGAAGAAGTTTCTTCATCAGAGACCCACCTCTAAGGCCCACCTCCATATGGTCTATGCCCATGGCACGCAGGCCCTTAGAATCACAACTGTGATGGAGGAAAAAGTGCCTAGGCAAAGTTTTTAATGAATCTACCATTTCGGGCATCGTTCCTCTGGCAGCCTCGATCCCATTCACATGTTCTCGTATCCTTACCTTCAATTCTCTTGTAGTCAGCCCAATGTATATCAAGGGACACGGGCACTGGGCATAGTAGATCACCCCTTTCGTATTGCATGTGATGGGCCACGTGATTCTGTACTTCGTCTCCTTGCTTGAATCCCAGAACTCCTCACTTATAATGATGTTTGGGCAGGCAATACAACGTCCGCATGGACGACAGCCCCAACGTGGTTTACCTGCACCGAAGATAGGTTTTATTGTAGGAGGGCCATAATGACTGTGAACCAGTGTGTCTCGAAGGTTCATCGCTCGCCTAGAGGCCACAGAAGGTCTCAGAGGCAACAATTCCGACAGGACTGGGTCCGTCCTCAGTAGGGGCCAGTATTTAGACAAACATTGCACCATTTCCCCCCACCTGTCATGGTAAGTTGTCACATACCTAATTTGTGAGGGTAGTGATCGCTTGGCTACAGGCAGCAATAGTTTAGAACGAGTTGTTTTACAAGCTCTATGATATGCCTTCCGTATATTCTTTGTATTGTATCCTCTATCCAGAAAACGCTGTCTCAGAATAGCTGCCTGTTTTTCGAAGTCCTCTTCGGTGGAACAAAGCCTCTTCATTCGAAGGAATTGTCCTGTTGGGATAGCCCGTATCATATGCCTAGGGTGAGAAGAGGATGCATGCAAGTATGAATTAACAGCGGTTTCTTTTCTATGTACATCCGTCTGTATGTACCCATCATTGTCACGTTTGATGAGTACATCCAGAAAATCTATTGCCTGATCCTCTACTCTCCATGTCAACTTGATGTTAACCTCATTACAACTCAATTCGGCCACAAAAGAATAGAAATCCTCCCTTGTACCGTGCCATATCAGAAAAATGTCGTCGATGAACCTGGTCCAAAGTACGACCTTGCTCACCGACGACAACCGGTCAGACTGAAAGAGATCCCTCTCCCACAGCCATATATGTATATATATGTATATATATTTTTTCACATTTATTCACATATCTAACACTTATCACTAGTAATAAAACAAACATAGAGAATAAATAATGAAGGAATTATAATTTTCTTTTATAAATTTCTTTTATGATTTTCACAAATATACACTAATTTATTATTAACAATTCATTCTGCACACACTTAATCATATATTTTTGGATACATGGTTGATGTAGCACTATTTATTTATGCTTACAACATTAATAATCTTTAGTTTTTATGATATAAGTTATGTGCATGTGTTGATATGTATATGTGTATGTTCCTGTATATATGGTTGTATGTATATGTATATATGTATGCTTTACTTATATAATTTATTTATTAACTTATTTTATTGTGCATATTGATTGTGTTTTGTATGTCATCTATTATTTATTTATATATACTGCCAAGGCATTTTTTGTCTGTCATATATATATTTTTTCATATATATTATGTATTCATTCATTCATGCTCTTGTTTCTATATGTACACATGTATTTTATGTATCCTGTATATTATAAAATAGGGAAAGATTAGGGATAGTATATGTATTTTTATAATTGCATACAATGATGTATAATGTATTTCAAATGTGATCACATGCATTTACATTCTGAAATTGGGATACACAGCAGTGTATCTACGCACTTTGCTGCAGCTCCGATGCTCCCTTGTTGACATCCGCCAGACCATGTGACTTTGACGGCTGATCCGGTCATGTGATCGCTCAGTTCTGATGTGTCAGATGGTCAGGCTGTATGTATGCAGGTTGTATTTTGTCCCGATCACCGCTCGCGCATGCGCAGGCCTCTGACCTTTTCTCTTGAACTCTGCGATGTGTCATATATGAGATGCGATAGGCGTCTTGAACGCCTTGTTACTTGCCTCGTTACTTCGGTCAGCTGTAAGTGATGAGACTGTTTACCAGCCACGCACGCGATTGGTGTTCTGTTTGCATAAATTCCTCCTCCTGGCTCTTTGGCACCACCCCCGGACGAAGGCTTTTCCGCCGAAACGCGCGTCGGGTGTGACGCCAGACAGCAGGATAACATATCATGGGTAAGATCCTTACATGTTACTTATACACCTTCCTCCATACCAGTTTGTGGATGGGCTAGGCATTCCTGCCCTATCCCTTATGTTTACAACCATCTACTATGATCTAGGACTGTGTATATTAATTGAAATTGACTCTTCAGTCCCTTCTTTGTTATCCTCTGGAGTATAATACTCTTACATTCATACACTGTGATTCATACCTGTCTGGCTTCCAAATTTTTCCACACTGTGGCAGTCATCCTTGATTTTAATGTGTGATAAATATTTCATGTTTTATGTTTTGTACAAATAAAGATTATTTTTTATTAGTCATAGCTGTGTATTGACTCCATTTTTTAGGTTTTGTTCTAGATATTTCAGGAGTCATAGCTACCTGTTATCTATAGTCATAGGCACTACTGTACGCCCCTCTTTTTCCTCGTTTATACGACATCACTTATGGATATAACTTAAGGGGAATTCAGGTTGTCCTCCATATTGGTTGTGTACATTTATTATCTGTTGTTTTTTCAGATTCCAGGAGGTCCACCGACATGGACTTTACAGCCAGGGAAAAGACCTGGCTGACCAAACTCGATTTGGTTTTTAAGGATGATGCCACAGGGGTAGATCCTGACACCAGGGAGAATGTTGCCGCCCTTAAAAACACCTTTAGAACCCTTTTCCACAAACGGGTTAAAACTTGGTGGAATAAGGCCTTTTTGGAAAAATATTTGCAACGGGGCCTCCTTCCCAGAGGCCTTCGTATCCAAGTGTTCCCTTCTTTCCCAGTGGACGATGACATGTTTATGTCACGTTGGGAGGATGCTTGCAATATAGCATCTAAAACTTTTATGGAACTCTTGGTCGGTCTAGATAGGAAAGGGCTTGAAACCATAGATATTGATATCCAATTAATACAAACTCAACTCAAAGACAAAATGAGTAATGAAGAATTTGGAATCTTTTTTCAGTCCTTGGAGCTAGACATGGATAAATGGGAAAAAGAAATACAGGATGTCAAGAAAAGCAAATTTATGCGTGATCAGAATGATGCATCTCTGAACCGTGTATATAGATGCCGCAACCCGAAACCTAAGAATAAAATTATATTTAGAACGTCGTCCATGTCGTCGGGTAATTCCACATCAGAATCCAGTGACACATCACAGGGGATGAGAACACGGAGCACCATGGACCCCAGACGATTTAATGGGAATGGTTACAGAGGTCGTCAAAGACGCAAACAAACTGGACACCATATGGAACCACGTGATTCTGGAGCCTACAACAGGCAAAGAAGGGTGGACCCATTAGAAAACTCAATAGACAACCCAAGGCTCAAGAACATGCTCTATCAAGTATTGATATAGGGGTCCTGTCTAGGGGGATGACATTTGTGCCTGCCTCACAATTTGACACTTTTACAGCAATAAAGGACCTCCATCTATTTGCCAGGAGTCTCATGTTTAAGAGATGGTACCATAGGAGAGATGACAGCTACAACTTTGAGACACCAGAAGAAATTGAGACATTGCGATGTTTGGAACAACTGCTGAACGAACAAGAAGAACTGACAGCAGGTAGGATTCCGATCTCTATACGTAAACGTTCTACCAGATTTCCACAATTTGCAACATGCCCTCCTATCGAGCTATTCGTTAAATTGGTGACACAGGATTTGGAAAAAATTCCAGTATCCATCAGACATGACAATCTTTCTATAGCTGAACGTAAGAGTCTCAAAAAATTGAGGAATTTACGGGACATCGTATACAAACCGGCAGATAAAGGGGGTAATGTAGTGGTCTGGCCAAGAAACATGTACGAGAAAGAGGCATATCGGCACTTGAAAAATTCTACCTGCTACAAAAAGCTGACATTCAATGCTCTCTCTTCTTTCAGTGCAGCTTTAATGGATATTCTAAGGGAAGCCTCAGATGATGGCATCATATCCGCTGAATTGAAGGAATGTTTGACCATACAAGAACCAACAATAGCAAGCCTGTACTTGCTACCTAAGATTCACAAGAACCCTAAAGTACCACCTGGACGCCCCATTATTTCGGGAAGGGGAAATTTATGTGATAATCTTAGTAAGTACATAGATGCTATGCTAAAACCATCAGTTGAGACCCTCCCGTCATATTTGAGGGACTCTGCCGATCTTATTCAAAAATTGGAGGGTCTTCATCTTGACCCTGGGATGCTGCTAGCCACCTGTGATGTCGAGTCGTTATATACTAACATCAGACACCAGGATGGCTTGTGTGCAGCTGCATACTTTTTGAGAATGACTGACACAGACCCTGCCAAGATTTTTCACCTTTGGAGGTTCCTTCTACCTACAGCTCCAGGGTACTGCAATGGGGGCAGCATGTGCACCATCATATGCCAACTTATTCCTGGGGCTGTGGGAGAGGGATCTCTTTCTGTCTGACCGGTTGTCGTCGGTGAGCAAGGTCGTACTTTGGACCAGGTTCATCAACAACATTTTTCTGATATGGCACGGTACAAGGGAGGATTTCTATTCTTTTGTGACCGAATTGAATTGTAATGAGGTTAACATCAAGTTGACATGGAGAGTAGAGGATCAGGCAATAGATTTTCTGCATGTACTCATCAAACGTGACAATGATGGGTACATACAGACGGATGTACATAGAAAAGAAACCGCTGTTAATTCATACTTGCATGCATCCTCGTCTCACCCTAGGCATATGATACGGGCTATCCCAACAGGACAATTCCTTCAAATGAAGAGGCTTTGTTCCACCGAAGAGGACTTTGAAAAACAGGCAGCTATTCTGAGACAGCGTTTTCTGGATAGAGGATACAATACAAAGAATATACGGAAGGCATATCATAGAGCTTGTAAAACAACTCGTTCTAAACTATTGCAGCCTGTAGCCAAGCGATCACTACCCTCACAAATTAGGTATGTGACAACTTACCATGACAGGTGGGGGGAATGGTGCAATGTTTGTCTAAATACTGGCCCCTACTGAGGACGGACCCAGTCCTGTCGGAATTGTTGCCTCTGAGACCTTCTGTGGCCTCTAGGCGAGCGATGAACCTTCGAGACACACTGGTTCACAGTCATTATGGCCCTCCTACAATAAAACCTATCTTCGGTGCAGGTAAACCACGTTGGGGCTGTCGTCCATGCGGACGTTGTATTGCCTGCCCAAACATCATTATAAGTGAGGAGTTCTGGGATTCAAGCAAGGAGACGAAGTACAGAATCACGTGGCCCATCACATGCAATACGAAAGGGGTGATCTACTATGCCCAGTGCCCGTGTCCCTTGATATACATTGGGCTGACTACAAGAGAATTGAAGGTAAGGATACAAGAACATGTGAATGGGATCGAGGCTGCCAGAGGAACGATGCCCGAAATGGTAGATTCATTAAAAACTTTGCCTAGGCACTTTTTCCTCCATCACAGTTGTGATTCTAAGGGCCTGCGTGCCATGGGCATAGACCATATGGAGGTGGGCCTTAGAGGTGGGTCTCTGATGAAGAAACTTCTTCGTTTAGAGACTCGCTGGATTTGGAAACTTAAAACCATGCATCCAACAGGCCTTAACGAGAATTTGGGTTTTGCGGCCTTTCTATAACTGGTGTCAGGATCTCTTGTGTGATGCTTTTAGGTGTCGAACAATGACATGATAATTTTAATGTTGTAACTTTTTCTTCTTCTTGTCTTTGTTCTGCTTAATTTTAGGTCCTGTCGATGAACATCTGCACTAATACCTTCTCATTAGAAGGATGGATATAATAAATATTTTGTGTTTTTTTTTCCCCTTTTTTTCTTTATTTTTTGAATTATATATTTAGTGTAATATGATTTATTTAGTTTATATGTGTGAGTATGTATATATCATGTAGGCATGTTATTACTTTAATTACATTTTTTCTTCTTTATATGAATCTAGTTTGTCAGTTTCATATGCATGTGCATATGGGTACATTGCACATTGAACACTTTTATGTGTTTTGTGTATGCATGTGTGCATTATGCACACATGTATGTTTTTAACACAAATATAGGATTTTCCTTTATATATATATGTGTGTACTTCTTTTTTACATATAGGATTTTTATATTCTTATATGTATATATATGTATATATATTTTTTCACATTTATTCACATATCTAACACTTATCACTAGTAATAAAACAAACATAGAGAATAAATAATGAAGGAATTATAATTTTCTTTTATAAATTTATTTTATGATTTTCACAAATATACACTAATTTATTATTAACAATTCATTCTGCACACACTTAATCATATATTTTTGGATACATGGTTGATGTAGCACTATTTATTTATGCTTACAACATTAATAATCTTTAGTTTTTATGATATAAGTTATGTGCATGTGTTGATATGTATATGTGTATGTTCCTGTATATATGGTTGTATGTATATGTATATATGTATGCTTTACTTATATAATTTATTTATTAACTTATTTTATTGTGCATATTGATTGTGTTTTGTATGTCATCTATTATTTATTTATATATACTGCCAAGGCATTTTTTGTCTGTCATATATATATTTTTTCATATATATTATGTATTCATTCATTCATGCTCTTGTTTCTATATGTACACATGTATTTTATGTATCCTGTATATTATAAAATAGGGAAAGATTAGGGATAGTATATGTATTTTTATAATTGCATACAATGATGTATAATGTATTTCAAATGTGATCACATGCATTTACATTCTGAAATTGGGATACACAGCAGTGTATCTACGCACTTTGCTGCAGCTCCGATGCTCCCTTGTTGACATCCGCCAGACCATGTGACTTTGACGGCTGATCCGGTCATGTGATCGCTCAGTTCTGATGTGTCAGATGGTCAGGCTGTATGCATGCAGGTTGTATTTTGTCCCGATCACCGCTCGCGCATGCGCAGGCCTCTGACCTTTTCTCTTGAACTCTGCGATGTGTCATATATGAGATGCGATAGGCGTCTTGAACGCCTTGTTACTTGCCTCGTTACTTCGGTCAGCTGTAAGTGATGAGACTGTTTACCAGCCACGCACGCGATTGGTGTTCTGTTTGCATAAATTCCTCCTCCTGGCTCTTTGGCACCACCCTCGGACGAAGGCTTTTCCGCCGAAATGCGCGTCGGGTGTGACGCCAGACAGCAGGATAACATATCATGGGTAAGATCCTTACATGTTACTTATACACCTTCCTCCATACCAGTTTGTGGATGGGCTAGGCATTCCTGCCCTATCCCTTATGTTTACAACCATCTACTATGATCTAGGACTGTGTATATTAATTGAAATTGACTCTTCAGTCCCTTCTTTGTTATCCTCTGGAGTATAATACTCCTACATTCATACACTGTGATTCATACCTGTCTGGCTTCCAAATTTTTCCACACTGTGGCAGTCATCCTTGATTTTAATGTGTGATAAATATTTCATGTTTTATGTTTTGTACAAATAAAGATTATTTTTTATTAGTCATAGCTGTGTATTGACTCCATTTTTTAGGTTTTGTTCTAGATATTTCAGGAGTCATAGCTACCTGTTATCCATTGAGCGCCGCGGGCAAAAAACGCCACAAAATTTATCTGCCTCCCATTGATGCCAAGGGGAGGTCAGAGATGTAAACGCCCAAAGATAGGGCATGTCGCTTCTTTTTCCCGCGAGACGATTTTTCCTCGCGCTGGAAAAAACGCCTCTGCCTCCCATTGAAATCAAAAACGTGTCAAAAAACTCTGCGTGAACTTAATGCGCACACACAACCTCTTGTATTGTCTATAAAGACAATGCAGGAAGTTTGTGTCTCCAAAAGGGCCACTCCAAAATAAAAATTAATAGCTAAAACATAAAAAAAAAAACACAAGAACAAACACATTGTGGCAGATCCTCTATTCAGAATTCTGGCGTACATGATGTGTGCCACATTTGTTAACTGTTTTAGACACTTTTTATTACATGCTCGACAAGGGGTGTGGCTTATCAGGAAAGGGGATGTGGTATAGCGGAAATGAGTATGGTAATGTAAAATGTGACACTCTATGCCAAAAATGCTTTAAAATTTTGGCGCAAAAATCAACTCATAGATGGTAAAAGGCAGAGAAAAGTGAAAATGAAAAACAACATGTGCTTGAAAAGCAACACATTTATCATGCACCGTACACTACTTTGATAAATTTAGCACATTTTCTGACTGCCTTGTCTAAGTTTAATTTGTCTTAAACTTAGACAGCACTAGAAAATCTGCGCCATTATTTCTCTTCTACGGATTTACATCTATTGAATGAAAATAAAGGGAAATACACTGCATTTTGGTGACCCCTGTAGTTAATTAAAGCTACATGTAAAGAAACACAAAATTCAGGCACAAAATTCTAATTTAAATGCTTGTGACCCTTTAAGGAAAGCGGTAATGCCCACATTCTTACAGGCTGATAATATGCCCTGATTATGTAAAAAAAAACAAAAAACGGTGCTACAGCAAAGATATTGAACATGCTGAGGAATTGCAAATATTATTGCCAGTGAAAAACATTTACCGGACCGGCTTGCTGGTATGGATACCAGCCGAGTGGCAACACTACCGCCAATACACAGCATCACACCTGCACACACCGGGAGACTCCAGTACGTCACCCGCCAATGCTCTGTTACCCCCTGAAGCTTAGGGCCTCAATTGTGCTGCTTGGCATCAACAGCGGCTTGTTCTCAATGAGCTTTGGTTTACCAAAAAGGTCGTCTAGGGTTTGAAAATGTGCCAATTTTATCAGAGCGGTGCATAGTTTGTGATAGATTAAATACATGATAGATTAGATACATGTTGTGTACTTGTCATGTTACAAAACTTCTGACGGGATCCTGGTATGTCAGGGCTCTCCTTATCTGCTCCAGCCTCGGCGCTACACTGAACTTTGACAGACACATTGTAATGTCATGTGTGTCATATTCAGCGCAGCACTGAGGCCGGCTCCGAGAGGGAGACCCCAGAAGGCAGCTGCTGTCTACTGACCTCAGATCAGAACTTCGAAGCAGTCTTGCAAAGGCGCCACCTGCAAAGACGCCAAACACTAGACCTAACTTCAGGGAGTAGCTATTTTTTGGTGCCTTAACAGCTACCCAATCCCATCCCACATCTCTTACCCACCCCACACCAGGCCAGGATTGCTGTTGTTTCTATTCACACTACAGTGTCCGGGTGAAGGCCGTACAAAAAAACGGCCATCTTAGTCCGTTTTTGACAACAAATTTGCATCTGTTTTGCATCCGTTCCATGTCCGTGTTTCAGTTTTTCACAGCTGATCCTGACCCGTTTGGCATCCATTTTTACTGTCCGTTTTAAAAATGGTTGAATTTAATGTGTAGATAATGCCACAGTGCACTCTGTACATAATACCACAGTGCACTCTGTACATAATGCCACAGTGCCTTCTGTATATAGTGCCACGCTGCTCTCTGTAGATAGTGCCGCACACCCCCTGTAGATAATGCTACAGTGCCCTCTGTAAATAGTGCCGCACACCCCTTATAGATAATGTCGCAGTGCCCTCTGTAGATAATGCTTCAGTGTCCTCTGTATGTAGTGCCACACCCCCTGTAGATATAGTCACTGTTCTCTCTGTAGAAAGTGCCACACACACCCCATATAGATAGAGCCACACATAGCGCCCTGTAGATGGTACCACCCATGCCCCCTGCAGATAGCACCACCCATGCCCCCTACAGATAGTGCAACACATGCCCCCTGCAGACAGTGCCACCGATCCCCCCTGCAGATAGCGCCATCCGCGCCCCTCTATAGATATTGACACCCACCCCCCTCCTTGAGGTACCGCTGATTTCAATATCCATATATGAACAGGGACGTCAGGGGCTCCCAGTGGCGGATTATCATATGGGCACATAGTCTTATAAACCTATTCAGCGCGCTAGCGCTGCTAACTGCCGCTACGGAGATGGGGAGAAGGAGCAGGGAATTGGCCGGGATAGGGCTAGGTAGCAGGCGTTAAGCACGTCTGCTAGTGCTTAGGACACGCCTCTCTAACAATGCGGGCGCCGCCATTGAGAAACAAAACAGCGACGGACGGCTGTTCTGTTACTCCAAAGCTGGAAGAGAAGAGCCGGGCGGGAGGTCACCCTCGCTGAGGTTAGTACTGGCTGCCGGTTTATCCTCCTGCCCAACTGGTTCCCGACCGCTGGCTGTGTCTTTTTACACAGCGCTCAATGAACGCTGTGTATAGGAATAGAGACAGCAGCAGCGGCGCTGTCTCTATTCCTCCCGGTGATCATGTGACTGGTCACATGACCGCCGGGTGCCGTTACTGACAGACTGCTGCTGGGTCTTACTAGACCCAGCACAGCCCAGTTAGTGAAAATCGTCACTATGAGAGGGCTGATTTCCCCTGTAACTGGGGCTGCTGTTCAGCCCCAGCTACAGTGGAAAAACATGGTGTAAAAGACAGAAAAAAAATATATAAAGTTCCCCAAAGGTCTTTTTTGACCTTTGAGGGACAGACCATAGTAATAAAAAAATAGTAAAGTAAAGTGCAAACCCCCCCCCCCTCATAGAGCTCTCAACAGTTATTATATTTTTTTTAAATAAAAATCTGTGTTTGGTGCAACTTTGTAATTACATTTTATTAAAAAATATTTTCACTTTTTGAGATACAGCTGCTTTGTATCCTGTATCCGTCAGGTCAGCAGGACTGACGGGATCAGTGAAACGGGCCCTGCGCTAGATCTGATAGATTTGAGGTGGATCCTGCGTGTCACTGATCATGTCAGTCCTACTGACCTGATGGATACAGTATACAAAGCAGCTGTATCTCAAAAAGTTAAAATAGTTTTTAATAAAATCAATTAATCACACTGATACACACATACATTTTATATATATTACAATATAACGTTTTTAAATGTGTACATAACCTTGTGGCACTATATACAAGGGGGAGCGCTGTGAGGCACTATATACAAGGGGGAGCGCTGTGAGGCACTATATACAAGGGGGAGCGCTGTGTGGCACTATATACAAAGGGGGAGGGCTGTGTAACACTATATACAATGGGGGGCTGTGTAGTGCTAACCACAGTGGTATGTGTGTGTGGTGCTCTTTATAGGGGGGGGGGGCTTTTTGGTGCTATTTAATAGAGGGGGAGGGCTGTGTGGCGCTCTCTACAGGGGGCTGTATGGCACTATCTATAGGGGGCTGTGTGTAACGCTCTCTACGGGGGGATGTGTGATATATAGGGGGGGGGGGCTGTGTATGGCGATATCTATGGGGGTGTGTAATATCTACAGGGGCTGTGTGTGGCACTATGTACAGGGGGCTGTGTGTATGTGGTGTTTTACAGTGTGTGGTATTATATTCAGGCGCGCAGTGTTTGGTGCTATTATATTTAGGGGTACAGTATGTGGCACTATGATAACTTTATTTTTGTTTATAGGTGTGGAAATGTTGGAAAAGTGAGGAGACATCTGAGTGGCAAATTCTGCAGAAATGAGTCATGGCCGGGAGAAGTCGTCATGATGAGCTCTGGACCGGATGGAGAAGAAAAGAGGAAAAAAACTACTAGAATCTGAGACGTTGTTACCTGTGAGTCACTAGATTTATAGAGAATCTGTCACCTCTCCTGACATGTTTATTATAGGAAATCCTTGTATTTCACAAAAAGTCTTTCTGCAGTCCAGGACTGATAGACAATTCCCCTTGTCAGGAGAATGTGCCCCAGCACAGTGTGATACTGTCAGTGTGTAGGGACACAGCCCTGTGACAAGGGGTATCCGTAACACCCATTTGTTAATGCTTGCCCAAAAGGGTAGTTTTAAAAATAGTTACGGCACGGCAGGGCGGCTGTGCGGAAGGGGGGCCCAAGTTTGGGTAACAGCCCAGGGCCCATGGTCTACTTAATCCGCCACTGGGGGCTCCCTGGAGCGAAATCCCCTGCCAGAGCATTGCCGATGCTCTGGCCGGGAATTTCTCTATTAGGGGGAGCCCCTGATGTCCCTGTCCATATATGGACAATAATGTCAGCAGCTACTCATGGAGCGGAATTCCCATCCACAGTGTGTCTGATGCTCTGGCTTGGGATTCTGCTCCTAGAGGGAGCCCCAATGGCACTATCTGCAGGGGGGGTAGCGCTATATACAGGGGGGGGGCTTGGGTGGCACTATCTACAGGAGGGGCATGAGTGGCATTAAATTCCACTCCTGCTTCCCGGACAGAGCGTTGGCAATGCTCTGCCTGGGCATTTCCACGCCATGTGCTGCCAGAAGGTGGATACGGCAGCACACAGCGTTGAACTTGCTAACAGTACATAGGATACGGCGCTGGAACCTCCCAGGGAGCCGGACACAAAAATGCTGAAGGATCCAGCTCTTGCACAGGTCCAGAGCCATATGGCGCCACAACTTATGTCCCATTTGCCAGAACAGGTCCCATAGAAAGCTATGGGATCCGTTCTAGCATCAGTTTCCCTCGGCTTCTCTGCAACACGCTGGAGGGAAACTGACAGGGGCAACTGATATATGTGAACGCACCCTAAGAATGGTGGTCTTTCCCGCATTCTTAGGCCTAATGCACGCGACCGTGGTGCATAAAGGTTGCCTTCCATCTGTCTTCCGCAATTGTGGATATGCTGCCAAGCGACACCAGGGAATTCAGCGATCCTGTGATCTACTCCGAAGGTCAGTACAAACTGGTGACATCAATTCCAGCCTTCCTTTTGTTTTGCGGATCCGTGATTACTGATGAAACACGGATTCACTACGAAAGGTTTTTGAAAAATGGACCGCAAACACAGACAATGAATCCGTGGGTTTGCGGACCACAAAATCACTACCGTTGTGTGCATTAGGCCATACAGGCTAACGGCATGCCCTGATTATGTCCAAATAAAAGAGGTGCTAGAGCAAATATTTAGAAAATGGTGAGGAATTTCAACATATAGTAAACAAGAAAGTTAAAGGGGTTATCTGGCATTTTCAATTGATGGCCTAATCTTAGAATAGAAGGAAAAAAGCTCCACGTAGAGGCCTGAAGCTCCTAGCCCTAAATGTAATATCTGTTACAGGATCCCCCACCTACCATAAGCCAGTTATAATACTAACGTCTTTAGACCCTCTCAAACACCAGTGTTTGCGTCAGTGGTGTAACTAGGAAAGAATGGGCCCCATAGAAAACTCTTTACTGGGCCCCCCCAGGTACCACATGCAGCCCCCCTTATAGATAGTGCCTACTGTAGATTGTGCCATACAGCCCCCCTGCAGACAATGCTATACAGTCGCACCTGTAGACAGTGTCACACCCCACTTGTAGATAGCGCCCCCACCTCCCCCTTGTACATAGTGCCATACTGCCCCCTGTAAATATCGCTATAAAGCCCCCCCTGTATATAGCGCCATACAGCTCCCCATGTATATAGTGCCACATAACCCCCCTCCCTTGTAAATACTGCCATACAGCCCCCCTAGTAGATAGTGCCACACAGCCCCCCCCTTAGTAGTGCTACATAGCCCCTTGTATATAGTGCCACACAACTCCCCCATGTGTATAGTGCCACACAGCTCCCCCTTGTGTATAGTGCCACACAGCCCCCTTGTATATAGTGCCACACAGCCCCCCCCCAAGTAGTACAAGGCAATGGCGTATCCAAGAAAGTTGTATCAGCCAGGGGGATGTCAATAAAACATGGAAAGCTGGGTTTGGAAGCAGGACTATGTGACTTTTCAGGATAGCGGTACCACCCATGACCCTTTAATGAGTAATTAGCATATAGTGTGCGCCATTTTAAAAGTTGATTACATAGATTTTGCTGCATCTGAAAAAAACTTACATTTGGAAATATTGTCAGGTCATGTATTTCCGCATGGTGGCGGTTCAAGGGGTTGAAACTACCAGACAGGTTCCCATTAAATATACAATAAATTGAAAACAATTCCACCTGCCCTGCGATTTTGTTATTATAAATCTATCCTATATAATTACAGCTCCAGTACCAAGCTAATACATATATACAGTACCACAACCAAGCTCATACATATATACAGTACCACAACCAAGCACAGTACATATATACAGCACTAGAACCAAGCTCAGTACATATATAAACAGAACCAGACCAAAGCTCAGTACATATATACAGCACCAGAACAAAGCGCATACATATATACAGCACCAGAACAAAGCTCAGTACATAAATACAGCAGTAGAACTAAGCTCTGACATATATACAGTACCACAACCAGGCTCAGTACATAAATACAGTACTAGAATAAAGCTCATACATATATATGGCACAAGAGCCATGCTCAATACATATATACAGCACCAGAACAAAGGTCAGTACATAAATACATAATCAGAACCAAGATCAGTACATGTAAACAACACCAGAACAAATACAGCTGAATTTAGTGCACCCCCTGCCGTATAGGCTTGTACGGCGTAAAACTACAGCTCCCAGTATGGCCAAAACAATGGTAAGGATATGCTGGGAGATGCTGTTTCACAAAAAAAAATCATACCACCCATCATCTCGCTGCAGATCATACAGTGACTACAGTACTTCTCACTTTGTCTATTTGTGATTGTACAATACTGATTAGAGGCAGAATAAACATTTACATTAAGTGACTCACCGATGAGGTATTATATTCAAGTAATTTTTCTCTTTTCTACTCCCTCTGGTCCAGACCTCTAAGATGGATTTCTCCCGGCCACGACCCATTTCTGCAGTTTTCCGCTCAGATGTCTTCAGCTTCTCACTTTTCAAAGATTTCTGCACCTATAAACGAAGAAAAAATTCTCAACACCTCTAAATATAATAGTGCCATACACTGCACCTCTAACTATAATAGCGCCATACACTGTGTCCATGATTATAATAGTACCATACACTGTGTCCCCCACACACACACACACACACACACACACACACACACACACACACACACACACCGTGCCCCTATAGATAGTGCCCCCATTGCCCCCTGTAGATAGTGGCCTCATAGAGCATCTGTAGATAGTGCCCTACATAGAAGCCCCTGTAGATAGTGCCCCACATACAGCCCTCTGTAGATAGTGCCCACATATGGACTCCAGAGTTGCAAGGCAATAGTGCTTACCACTGAGCCACTGTGCTGCCCTAAATATAGCTTCCCCTATATATAGTGATCCACATATAACCCACCTCTGTAGATAGTGCCTCACATATAGTCCATCCCTGTAGGCAGTGTCCTACATGTGCCCCACAGGTAACCCAGCCCTGTATATAGTGTCCCACCTATAGCCCACCCCTGTAGATAGTGCCCTACAAATAGCTTCCCCTATAAATAGTGCTCCACATATAGCCCACCTCTGTAGATAGTGCCTCACATATAGCTCCACCTGTATATATTTCAGCGTCGTTGAAATGCGCTGATTGGAATGGCAAGTCATTTTCCCCCGCCAATCAGCGTCATTGTAAGGCACTGAATGGTCGAGCACGGAACGTGCCCGGCCATTCAGCGCTAATGCATGTATTTGTACTTGCGTGCTATAAATGCAGTTACAATTACTGCAAGAGGGGGCGGCTGTCGCTAGCACCGGGGCCCCCTCCGGTAATAACTATGCCACCGGGCATGAGAGGGCCATAAATGTCAGAGGCTCGGTGGCGCGGGCCCTGTAGTAGCGTCGCTACCACTGTTGCAGCCATAACGGCTGCTTGCAGCGCAACCAGGCATATGGGGAGGCGTGTCTGCGGTGGCACGGGCCCCCTCATGCCGCGGGCCCGTAGCAGCCACTACGGCTTCTACAGCGGTAGTTACGCCACTGGTTCGCATGCAACTGCTACCTCTGCACCCCCTATAGCTCTGCCCCTGACTAAAAGAAAACTGGCCAAAACAAAATGTTAGCATAGAATATGCTACTCTCATTTTATGTAAATGTATTATTGATAGTTGTAGTCTCATAATTGGTTATCTATGGACAGTCTTCTGCCACTTTCAATTATGTGATGAAAACAGAATTTCAGAATCAGATGACAGAATAAAGGCATTTTACAGCGCTTCATAATTATCCAGTTTTTCTACTTTCAGAAGAAGCCACTTTCCATGCCCAGAGTTGTACTTTATGTTCTCTGTATCACTAAGTTTCATGCTATAATTTAATGCTCATCACAATATTTTCTGACAACATTCTGTCTCGCCCATATGTCTTTTGTCTAGCTTTATATTTTTGGCAGGTTAGTTTGTAATTTTAGAATAGAAGATGTAAGATACAGCAACATGTCATGCTACTCTTCTGAAAATTAGTATTTTCTATACATGTGTCAGCATCCTGCCGAGACGTATAAATCATCTTCACAGCACCACTGTCGTTCTGCAACAAACAATAAAAACTAATGGAACAATAGTGCTCCACCACACCTATATAATACCTAATCTGAATGTATAATGTGCCTGTTATCGGGTGTGATGGACGCATTCTGCACAGAGACTGGTTCTTTCATGTCTTTTATGCAGACTCCAAGGACACTCATGAGGCATTTATTACCAGCATCAACGCATATACATTGTTAAATAGCTCTGTCATTTTCACAGCCAGTAACCCATGGATTGATCAGTGATATTTCACCTAATATGATTTGGCCATTATAGAAACTATAACCCTAGCTGTTCACTCATAATATTTAAGGCTTTTTCCTAGTTACTTAAGTCCTAAGCCATTGACCTACATGACATATTGATCATCTTAGAGGGGGAGCAGTCGTGATCTATGTGATCTATTATTGGATCACTTCTGCTCAGAAATGCAGCAATTTTTATACAGGAAGTATTTTATGGAATTGCTGCATATATAAGCCTCTAATAAACAAGCATAAGTTACATTTTTCAATGATTGTGAACCGCCACTTTAAGCCACACCTCTTGGCGCCATGGACACACCCATCCCAGAACATTTTGTGGTTCAAAACACAAGTCTTGTCCCAAGCACTCAGTTAATACAGATGTTATAATACATTATTATTATTATTTTATATTTTAGTGATTATTATTTTATAGTATTTTGTAGTAAACTGTACGACCCTTTAACTTTTCGATTCAATTTAGAAATTCACAATGTATTTTTAATGTAACAATATAAAATAAAAATCTGCCCACTTAAGCTAAAGATACCCGTAGTTTTAGTTTGCTGTTAGGTTAGATCTATTAATAAAATATTGTGTATGTGGGAATCCCACGCCCCCAGGCCCCCATGAGTGTAAAATCACATTAGTTAAATGCAATCTTCACCTTCCCAACACCTACCATGAGAGGATGGACAGTTCCTAGTGTAGAGGTGGATGATCTGGCTAATCAGATGTCTCGCACTTCCTGCTTCACCTCTCCACTCCCAGCATGAGTTACTCAAACATACTGAGGCAGCGAGACTCTTAGGAAGCCCCTCTTCCCCTCTCGCAGCACACAGAAACTGAAAGGGAGAGAGACTGCAGCTGCATCCCCCCTGTCTAGTATTCATGACAGATTTTTTGGGTGACTGTTTCTGAATATTAGCAGAGAGCATGCAGACTTGGAAATGAGAACTACGACATGCCAGAAGGTAAGGATGATGATACTACCCCTGAGAGGATCTAAATTTCATTTATGCACATGTACTGTACTACTGATTTATGCAAAAAAGATGATAACAAATAGGTAGGCTTTAATATATAGGTTCAGCCTAGAATTATGTTCACTATATTTGCATTCATTAAACTTAGTTGCACTTTAAAGCATAGTATTGGTCAGGAAGAGCTTATGATATCGTTTTTTTTTCCTGCAGTCTTTCCATTTGTAAATTGAGGTTGCAAAAATAGCAGATGTTCATGTTATTTTTTTTTATCTTTGGCAGAACATTTCTTTCTTTTCTGTCTGGTAAATACATATGTTTCAATCTCTACTGACATCTGTAATTCTATATTAACTGAATTATTTTGGCCACACTTTGAATCGAAGTTTGATTTTTGGTGATTACATCTTAAGTTTCCCACTGTCTAATTTCAGTTTACAGCTGGAGTGTATTTGCCATTTATAAACTACACAGATCAACACAATACAAGAACATTTTTATACCAGACGGAAATAAAAGAGTGCCAAATGATTCCCAAAAAAATCTTCATTTTTAAAGAATATTAATACAGATCAAACTTTTTAGGGCTAAATAGATTGTTAAAATGACCATGACAGATATTGTTGCATTGTGAAGAAGGGGTGTACAATGTTTCACTTCACTTAAGTGTCAGCGTACAGTTCACAGAATAGTTTTTGTATCTGGTCCCCTCCGGACGCTGTTACTGTAGATCCCTCCTCAAGCCGCCATATTCTCGGCTCAGTTCTTCGCATTGGTATTGCTATTATTATTGCCATTGACCATTGTTCTGTGCTGATTACTTTACAGAGCTTAGTATCATCTGCAAATATTAAAGTGATACTCTGTAAACCCTCTACAAGGTCATTTAAAAAATACTTTAAAAAGAAGATGGCCCAACTCTGACCATGTGCTACCCTACTGGTAACTGTGACCCAATCTGAGGATTTACGATGAATAACCCCCCTCTGTTTTCTATCACTGAGCCAGTTGTTAATCCAGTTACACATATTTTCCCCTAGTCCTGGGCTTTTCATTGGTTGATGTTCTAGATCTACAAACGCAGCTCTTCCTGCATTGCATCTCAGCTCTGCTACTCTGAGAACTATGAACCTTAGCTCTGCTGTATTGCAAACAGCTTGCTATTCTAGAACTACAAGCTCAGGATTGCTGTTCCCAGAACTGTGAATTCACCTATGCTCGTACTGTATTACAAACTCAGCTCTACTGTTTCAGAACTACGAACTCAGCTCTAAGGATCCTGTATTGCAAACTCAGTTTTGTATTTCCTCATTGTATCAGAGTTCTCTTGTAATGAGCCTTGCAAGCTGTATCAGCAGGAGGTTGTCAAGACAGTTTGTCTGCCTCTGAATCATAACGATGAATGTTTCCATTCACTGACACAAAGCAGAGCTCTGCAGATCTGAAACACAATGTATATTTGAATGTTGCATAACTTTTTTATTTTATAATGACAAAGGTTATTTTATATAAAACTAGATAACCACCTTAAGAAATATTGCATGGATAGCAAAAATAATGCATGGGTATATTTTGGAAAGGAGATTGGGTGGTTGTTTACCCTGCATTAGAACCATGTTAAGGGCCTTTGAAGGCGTCTTACAGATTCCCTGATGAGGAAATAGTGCAAAAAGTTGAGATTAAGCATCTTAAAAGGGTTGTCCACTTTGAATAACGACTTTTTATTACAAGGGTCATCTAACAAGAAGTGGATCACAGGAAACCCCAGTGATCAACTGTAATTTGTGGAGCTGCATGGCAGCAAGTGTTTCATTTCCCTACAGCGCCACCACAGGAAGAATGTAGCATTCCTCATTGAAATCAATGGGCTGTATATGTAATGCATGGACAGCTGGGTCCTCCAGTGTGAGAAAAGCTCTGTGTAGCAGCTCTCTGCGCTTGCTCCTGAACAAGGGATCCCATTCACTAAATACTCAATTGTATTTTTAAAAGGGTATTTGAAAAGGGGTTTTCTAAACCAGTCACTCATTTAAGCAAGGATTTGCAAGTATCCATGATCGGAATAAGTTATCATATATTCTTTAGGGTAAGGATTTTTCATAATAATTCTTTGTAAAGGGGTACTATTAGTGGAAATCAAATCTTATCTTAAATAGAAGGGATACTGAGCGATTACAATATATATTTCACTAGCCTTCTTAGAATACAGATTATTCATGCCTAAAACATTCTTTCTCAGCGGAAACCTGTAATTCTACAGAAATTGTATTATCAGTTTCATACACTTAGACAGGCTAAGGCTAATTTCTGGGGAAGGAAATTGTCCTATTTAAAACCTCATGAATTATACTATTGGGGTTTTGGGAAGAATATAATTATTACACTGGAAACTGTAATAAATCTGACTTCATTTACCCAGGAAAAGCAGACACGAGATTAAAAGGGTTGAGAGATTTACCAAAGGAAAAGAAGACCCTTACATTGCTCTGTTATAATTTTATAGCAAACAAGTGGCGCTAGGTCCTTTTCATTCATCGGAAGGATGTGGGTAAAAGGGAACCCCGAGTCAAGCCACAATGTTTTGATGTGTTGGCCCTTAATTAAAGACTTGAATGTTGCCCCATGTTAGTTAAAAAAAAGAAAGTTAAAATGATTACCGAGGTTTGGTAAATATGTTTCTTTTACTTATCATATTATGATTTCTATGAATTGTTGGGACGTTAATTTATGCAAAAGTAACAACAGGAAGTGCAGCCATATTGGTTTTCACCTCTAAAAAGCTTCTGATAAATTGATGGTAAACTGTCGATTTGTCACCATATTCAGTCAATAATACAGCGACAGTTTCCGATAAGCTAATTCAAAGGTGACAAATATGGCTGCATTTCTTGTTATCTCTTTGTAAAAAATAGCCACTGCGACAAACAGCAAATATTTCGTTAAATAAAAAAAACTTAGTGATCAAACTTTGACTGCTGCTCTAAATTCTGATTAACTGATAGATGGAAATGTAAGTTTGGAAGGAGGGTGAACTAAGTATTTGCCCATTTGCAGTCTATGGACCGTTTATTTATCCTTTGTTTGCATATAGTCACCTGGTGCTTTAAGAAGGACTGTAAAGTTGTTTAGAAACTGTTCGGCCACATGATGTGATGATGCCTTGTAGATACCTTACTTTTGTTTTACTGGTCCCTGGAGAAGGTCATGCCGCATTGTCCTGCTGCAAATCATGGTGATGCTTATACGCTGCACCACTGAACTGATAGGAGGAGAGAGAAGGATTGTTTTGGCACCTAGAGAGGAGTGAGCGAGTGCAAAGCGTGAAGTGTTGCATGTGCTACTGGAGTTGGGCAGAAGAGGAGAAGCCTGGTGACCAGAGCGCGCTTGTCTCCCAGTGATAAGGCAGGGCAAGGCTGAAGGCCGCAGCTGCTGTGATAGAGAGCTAAAGAGGCGACGCGGGCCTATGCGTAGCTGGAAGTAGAGATTTCTGAATGCTGTGACGCTGCTTTACCAAGTAAAACCAAGAAGTTTCTGTCACATAGGACATGGTAAGCTATTAGGAGACTCAAGCTTCTGGGACGGACAGTGGCAGCCAGAGGAGCAACTCTGGAAAGTCATCCCGCGAGTATTCACCAGTGGACTGGTGAGCGGTACTGTATACAACACGGAAGAAGTCTATATTGGGGCCTAGTGGGGGATAAAGAAATCCCTGGGTTGGTGGGCAGGAAACCACTGTAGGAAACTACAGTAGGGGACTGTTTGCTCTGGAGTTTTAAAATGTGGCCTAGTGATTATAGTCCTGGGAAAGTCTGGACTACTGTAGTAATCATTAGGAAAGGTAGTGGTTTGTAACCCTTGAGAGTCAGGGCCCTAGTGAAAAGACTACCTTGAAACTGTGTTGATTTGAAGTATAGGAGGAGACCTTGGATAGGGTCCGTAGACCTGGTGGGTGTGACTGTGATAGAACATTGGGTAGCAGTGCCATTGAGATACTTAATCCTTGAGAGACATGGACTTGTGACTTAGAAAACTAACCCTGTCCCACAGGGAGACACAGGGTGCCAGAGGATAGGACTGGAATTTGCAGACAGATGGGGGTAATTGATCAAATTTTCTATGCTAGTTTTCTGGCACAGAGCAAATCTTCCCCACAGTGCCTAGAGGATACAAGAGGAAAGAGAGATAGACATCTAGTGAAAAAGAGAGAGAGATGTGGAAAGGGCGCGAGACTGTGTGAAGTCACACAGTCTGGGTATAGTCTCAGGAAGACAAATAGAGATCTGGAACAGGAGAAAGTTTTCTTTAATGCAGTGTTTATCTGGTTAGGTATTCTTGCAACGTTTAAGAGACCGTGCCACTTTAAAAGTTATGTGGTAGAAGAGGAAAAAAATGTGATGCACAACTTTTTGGAGAAGTGTCCCAGAGATGTATCCAAATGAGAGTCGTGGAGATGGAATATGATATAAGTTCATGCGTTTATTCCAATATCAATACAGCTACGCGTTTTTTCGAGATGTGACCGATCTCTTTATCAGGCTTACTAAACACATATGGTGCTGAAATCTCATCAAAGGTTTATATAACTTAAAGACCGCCAAACTGAACTGTCAAAAGGGGGTCAGAGGTTAAGAACACATTTTTTATTTTTAAATACATAAAAGCATAAAAGGTTGCTAGATAATAAATGTCAGTCACACAGCTTCCTCCCTCGGTCCTCTACGTGGCTGGATGATCACATCGGAGGTAATGAATTCTATTACATCGGCTTATATAGCCTCGATCACAGTATTTTCCATTATGAATCACTATAATCACTAGGCCACATTTTAAAACTCCAGAGCAAACAGTCCCCTACTGTAGTTTCCTACAGTGGTTTCCTGCCCACCAACCCAGGGATTTCTTTATTATACCATATTGTTCTACTTGCTTTAACACAAATTTATTAGCTAGCAAACTTTTATGCTTTTATGCATTTAAAAATAAAAAATGTGCTTTGAACTCCTTTTGACAGTTCAGTTTGGCGGTCTTTTAAGTTATATAAACCTTCGCTGAGATTTCAGAAGCATATGTGTTTAGTAAGCCTGATGAAGAGAGAATCCAAAATTCTGCCTCCCATTTATTTAAATGTTTACTGTATTTTCATTGATGTTTTTCAGCTGGCGGGAAAAGAAGCGTCCTGCCCGATCTTTGGGCAGTTTCATCCTGAACCTCCCATTGAAGTTAATGGGTGGAGGGATCTTCCTACCAATGGCAGAAATAATTCTGTGGCGGATTTTGCGGTAGGATTCACCGCGCAAAATTTGCTGTGTGAACTGACCCATAAGCTTACTGTGTCTTATAAAGAGAAAGTAACTATATGCTTGTGTGAAATAGTAATAACCATTGTGTTCAGTAAAGGCGACCTGTTCAACATTCATTTGGTCTGTGATTGTGCTTTTCTTAAAGGGAAACCACTCCAGTAACCTGACGTTGCAAGTTTAACTTAGATAAGTTTTTATTTCTTTATGTTAACTGTGAGACTGGTGTTTGTTACAATTTTTTATATTATGTCAGCATATATTATTTAGCGAGCATATCTAGTGGATACAAATAGTTACTGATACGTGTTTACTATGGCTTGACTTCTTTGCTCTTATGATCATGCAACAGTTAGGTGCCCATGGGTAAGGTGGCAGATTTTTAACCCCTTCCCACATTCCAAATGCCATAACTTTTTTTATTTTTTACGTCGATTAAGCCATATGATTTTTGCGGGACGAGTTGTAGTCTATCATGGCACAATCTATTTTACCATTTAATGTACTAAAAAAACTGGAAAAAAAATACTTGTGGGGTGGAATTGGAAAAAAACAGTAATTCCTATATTTTTTGGGTGGTTTAATTTTTACGGGGTTCACCGTGCGGTAAAAGCAACATGTTAATTTTATTCTGCGGGTCAATACGATTATGGCAATACCAAATTTATATATTTCTTTTATATTTTACTACTTTTACAAGAGAAAAACTGATTTTTAAAAATTTAATTTGTTTAGTGTCCCCACATTTTGAGGCATAATTTTTTTATTTTTCTTTTGATTGAGCGATATGAGGGCTTTTATTTTTATTTTTTTGTAGGGCGAGCTGTAATTTCTATAGAAAACTTACAAGGGATGAGGTCAATTACTGCACAATAGTCATAAAATTCTGAAAAAATATTACTTTATTAAGGGATAAATACAAAATATATTAAAAATGAGTCATACAATGCAAAAAATGGCGTCAGCCTATGCAAGTAGTATAGATTGAAGTCAAGAGATATGTGTATAAACATACAATAATCCAGCATGCGGATGCAAAAATAGTAATAATACCATACATCGAATGAGACCTGACTAGAAAAATATATATATGGATTCTACAACTGATAAGGCTTGTATTAAGAAAATGAAATGACAAATGCAGTCAAGTTAAGATAGAGCCGTATCAAAGAAAAAGTATGCCAATAAAGTACAGGTCATAAGTTAACATAGCCACATACATAAACATCAACAAAGCCGGGATGAAGCAGTAGCAACCAGGAGTGAACACATATGTACCCATGTTAAGACTCCTGTACAGGGAATGACGCCAGACCTGACGCGCGTTTCGGTTGATGCCTTCGTCCGGGGCTGAGGTACTTGAACCTAGTTGGATCACTTGCATGATATACTGCAATACTAATGTATTGCAGTATATCGTGATGGTGACAGTATCCTTTGAAGCCCTGCCAGAGCCCTCCAGGCTGACATGACAACCATTGTCACCGGCCGATCCCTGGGGGGGGGGCTATGGCGTGTTTAAGGGGGCGCCCCCCTGATTCTAACAATTTAAATGCTGCAGTCGCGATTGACCGTGGCATTTAAGGCGTGATCTTTGATTCCGCCCGTTGCAGTGAGGTGTCGGCTGTATAACACAGCCGTCACCAGCTGAGTTTAGAGCGCGCTCCATACTTCCCCTTAACGGCTGACATGTTGTTAAGGGGTTAAAAACATATTCTGCTAACTGAGAGTGCAATTCTTGTTCCATAAAACAAACGGTGTCCATGTCAAAGATAAATTTGAGTCCGTCACTTTTAACACAGTTGACTGCTATGACAATGGTTATTTCATATCCCTGTCATTTCACAACACGAACACCGACTGACTCTATGTCGCATTTTACAGGCTTTGTGATCTCACTTAGCAAATTTGTGCCCTCCTGAAGGAAGAGCGACTACCTCATGCAAAGAGATCAATTTATCTTTTTCAACCTGGGCAATTTCCAATAACTTTGCGGATGACTTCTGTCCACGGCGAACCTGACTTTAATCATAACATCGCACTCAATTCTAGCTTGATTCACATCATGGTCCAGATTCCTGATTATACAACCTACATTATTGGAGTCAGTTAAACCACTATCAGCTTAAGGAACAGATTGAAACACTCAATCATGTGCACTGAACTTTGCCACCTTCTATTTGAGCTTAGAGGGAATCATCCGCTGTCTCCTTAAATCAAGGAAGAATATTTTCATCTATTAGCGATGGATTCTTTTTCCTTTATTTGGTTATTTTTTGTATTTTTTGCGTCTCACTAAAAGGACGGTGGAATTGTTTATGTTTTATTATGAATAGTCAATTTACACAAATGACAGCTCTCACAATGCGCTCATCCCTCTGCGTTGTCTACAATAATGGAATATTTTGGCTTTTGATATTATTACTATTATTTGGAGAGCGGATTAATTATCATAACAAAGCCAGAATACTGAAAAGGTTTATTATTGCCAGTGATTGTATTTAGCTTCATTATGTAGTAGAAAAATATTCTATTATTACATTTTTTTTTTTACCTCTAGTGATACAATTCATTTACAAAATAGTACTTAAAGTTTCTTTCTTGTCATAGTTTCCAAGCATTGGTGAATTTATTGGACGTAAATCAGTTCCAGCAGTCAATGAGAACACTCATTTACACCGAGCGCTCTGCCTGGGAATAAAGCCTGAAATCTATCCAGTATTATTGAGCAGTATACAGTGAAGGAAATAAGTATTTGATCCCTTGCTGATTTTGTAAGTTTGCCAACTGTCAAACACATGAACAGTCTAGAATTTTTAGGCTAGGTTAATTTTACCAGTGAGAGATAGATTATATAAAAAAAAAAAAAGAAAATCACATTGTCAAAATTATATATATTTATTTGCATTGTGCACAGAGAAATAAGTATTTGATCCCTTTGGCAAACAAGACTTCATACTTCGTGGCAAAACCCTTGTTGGCAAGTACAGCAGTCAGACGTTTTTTGTAGTTGATGATGAGGTTTGCACACATGTTAGATGGAATTTTGGCCCACTCCTCTTTGCAGATCATCTGTAAATCATTAAGATTTCGAGGCTGTCGCTTGGCAACTTGGATCTTCAGCTCCCTCCATAAGTTTTTGATGGGATTAAGGTCTGGAGACTGGCTAGGCCACTACATGACCTTAATGTGCTTCTTTTTGAGCCACTCCTTTGTTGCCTTGGCTGTATATTTCGGGTCATTGTCGTGCTGGAAGACCCAGCCACAAGCTATTTTTAATGTCCTGGTAGAGGGAAGGAGGTTGTCACTCAGGATATGACGGTACATGGCTCCATCCATTCTCCCATTGATGCGGTGAAGTAGTCCTGTGCCCTTAGCAGAGAAACACCCCCAAAACATAATGTTTCCACCTCCATGCTTGACATTGGGGATGGTGTTCTTTGGGTCATAGGCAGCATTTTGTCTTCCTCCAAATACCACAGCACCTTCTCCCAATCACTCTCAGAATCATCCAGATGTTCATTTGCAAACTTCAGATGGGCCTGTACATGTGCCTTCTTGAGCAGGGGGACCTTGCGGGCACTGCAGGATTTTAATCCATTACGGCGTAATGTGTTACCAATGGTTTTCTTGGTGACTGTGGTACCAGCTGCCTTGAGATCATTAACAAGTTCCCCCCGTGTAGTTTTTGGCTGAGCTCTCACCTTCCTCAGGATCAAGGATACCCCACGAGGTGAGATTTTGCATGGAGCCCCAGATCGATGTCGATTGACAGTCATTTTGTATGTCTTCCATTTTCTTACTATTGCACCAACAGTTGTCTCCTTCTCACCCAGCGTCTTACTTATGGTTTTGTAGCCCATTCCAGCCTTGTGCAGGTCTATGATCTTGTCCCTGACATCCTTAGAAAGCTCTTTGGTCTTGCCCATGTTGTAGAGGTTAGAGTCAGACTGATTAATTGAGTCTGTGGACAGGAGTCTTTTATACAGGTGACCATGTAAGAGCTGTCTTTAATGCAGGCACCAAGTTGATTTGCAGCGTGTAACTGGTCTGGAGGAGGCTGAACTCTTAATGGTTGGTAGGGGATCAAATACTTATTTCTCTGTGCACAATGCAAATAAATATATATAATTTTGACAATGTGATTTTCTGTTTTTTTTTAAAATATAATCTATCTCTCACTGGTAAAATTAACCTAGCCTAAAAATTCTAGACTGTTCATGTCTTTGACAGTGGGAAAACGTACAAAATCAGCAAGGGATCAAATACTTATTTCCTTCACTGTATGTTGGTATTATATGGGAATAGAATTGCAGCATTATGTGGGAACTATATGGCAGTATTATGTGGGCTCTTAAAGTGGGATTATTTGGATACTGCATATTGGGCACTAAAGGGTGGTATTGTATGTGCTATGTATGGCAGTAATTTTATGGCAATATATGGCTAGATTATATTGACACTGTGTGGGAGTATTGTTTACGCATTGTATGGCAGTATTATTTGCCATGGTATTTGGGTAAAAATATTTAGGTAAAAACTGCATATGTATCAGTCATATCTTTGTATACATACTGAAATTACAAGAAAAAAATGTCTAAAAATGAAGGAGATAGTACGGTAATTACTTTGTTGAACAGGGCCCCATGTTCTATAGAGCTGGATTCACACATTTAGTTTTGATGTGTAAGCACAAGTATTGGCAAGGCCGGGAGATTTAGTCGCAATGATGCCAGTGGGTCAAAATTTGATGCAAATAGTTATTTTATTAGGTCGGTAGTTTCACACGAATGGCCACAAGGGGGTGTATCCCTACTCTCACAGATGCAGTTTTTGATGCAGGTTTTTTTTAGCCGAAACCAGAAGTGGATATAAAATGCAGGTAAAGTCTAGGGGAAGATGGCTACTTCTTTTCAGTTTTGTATTCACTCCTGACTTTGGCTCAAAAAACGCAGCAAAAACTGCATCTTATTAGATTAACTACCATTCTTTTCTTACTTGTACAGTAAGCAAATAGGAACAGAGCTGCAGCAAACCAGCACGTCAGTGGTATACAGTGGTCGGAGCCCTCTGCTTCCGGCACCAATCCTGCATAGCTTCCGGCACCCGGAACAGCTGATTAGTCAGGGACCGGGTGTCAGAAACCTTACCAATCATGTACTGATGACCTACAAAAAAGAGCCCCCAACCTGGACAACTCCTTTAAATGGTTAGATTCTTTCTGGTGCCACTAGTTCAAGATGAGTAGTATAAATTCTATACACTGAGCTCCCCCTAGTGGTGGCTGTCGGCACACAGACCTTTATCTTGCAACTCTTTGATTTTATGAAGGCAAGCATGGGATTTGGAGCCCTGTATCAAAAAAACAAAGCTGACCCCTATAAAGAATTTTGAACCTATTTGGATTAAATAGAATTTCAATTATAGTTACATTTTATTGCACTAAACCTCTTCCAAACCAAACCACTTAGAATATCAGTTATTACTCACTATTAATAGTAGTACATTAAAGGGACAGTGTCATTATTTATTTATTTTTTAAATTAATTTATGTGTTTTTATTTAATAAAATATTATATTGACTTTATTTATTTTTTCACATACAATGTTTTTTTTGAAGACCGGCCGCACTGCAGATAAGGTGTGTGTCTCTGTCTGTCTCTCTCAAAGCCCCACCCTCTCGTGACCCCCCCCACTCACGGCCCCCCCTTGCGATCCCACCACCCCGCTCGCGGCCCCCCACACCTGCTGTAACTGTGTGTGTGTATGTATGTGTATGTATATGTAGCAGAGCTGTGTGTGTGTGTATGTGTGTATGTGTAGCAGAGCTGTGTGTGTGTATGTGTGTATGTATGTGTAGCAGAGCTGTGTGTGTATGTGTGCGTAGCAGAGCTGTGTGCGTGCGCAGCAGAGCTGTGTGCGCCTGTGCAGCAGAGCTGTGTGCGCCCGTGCAGTAGAGCTGTGTGCGCCCGCGCAGTAGAGCTGTGTGCACGCTCGTACAGCAGAGCTGTGTGCGTGCGCATACTCACATCCCCCCCAAGCATCCAACTGCGCCACACACAACCCCTACCACTGTGGGGGGGGGGGTTGTGTGCAGGGTGCTTGTGGGGACCTCTAGTATTTATTGTGAGGAGAAGACAGAAGTCGCGGTATGTGAGTATAGGTCTTTGTATATTTCAATATTAGTGACTTTATTTTTTGTGTTTTGCTGGTTCCGCTGGACCTATTGGACTTCATCGTAGATTCGTTGGACTACTGCGATGGTCTACTTTTTTTGTTTAATGTTTTTTACTAAAATGGTTAGCGAGGATTGTGTGGGGGAGTTTTAATTTCATTAAAAATATTTCTTATGTTTCTGTGTTTTTTAATACTTTATTAGTGCCTTGGTAATGGCAGTTGTCTGTTTGACGACATCCATTACTAAGGCAGGGCTTGGTGTTAGCCAGTAAAAAGCTAACACTATCCCCCATTATTAACACGGTACCCACTGCCACCAGGGGTATCGGGAAGAGCCGGATATGATCCAGTACCCGACCATCTGTAGCGTTGGTCGGGGACTGGGGCGGAGGCAGGCTAGTGTTATTAGGCTGAGAAAGGGCCTGAAACCATGGGCCTTCCCACCCTGGTAATGCTAGCCTGCTGCTGCTGTGTTATATTTGGCTGGTTATGAAAATAGGGCGAGCCCACGTCGTTTTTGTTTTTTTTAACCAGCCAGATACAACACAGCAGCAGCTGCCTAGTATTACCAGGGTGGGAAAAGTCACGGTTTTTGGCTCTTCCCGGCCTCATAATAGCAGCCTGCGGTCACCCCAGTGCCTAGCCATCACCACAGATAGTCGTGTACTGGATCGTACCCGCCTCCTCCCGATACCCCTAGTGGCGGTGGGTACCAGGGTAATAATGGGGGTTAGTATTAACCTTTTTACTGGCTAACAATAAGCCCCACCTGGACGTCGTCAAACAGACAACTGCCATTACTAAGATGCTAATAAAGGATTAAAAAAACAGACATAAGAAAATATTTTTATTGAAATAAAAACTCCTCCACACAATCTTCACAAACCATTTTACTTTAAAAAAAACGTAGCTCATCGCAGTAGTCCACCAAGTCTACGACATAGTCCAATAGGTCCAGCGGAACCTACAAAAAAAATAAAGTTCGGCCTCAAGCACACTTCAGTGAAATGCTTCAGTGTGCTATCCCTTTTATTTAACGGATAGCACACTGACAAACTCATTTCTATGGGGCCATGCACACTTCCGCTTTATCTGCGTTTTTTCTTTGCAGTTTTTGTGTGCGCTTTTTACACGTTTTTGGGCACGTAGTTTGGACTCTCACTGACTCTGGGAACATTTGGCGCATTTTATGCACCAAAGAATTGATCTAACGCTTCTTTTTACGCAACATGTTTTTTTTTTTAAATGCTTGCTTTCCTATTGATATAAATGGGAATCTTAATCAAGCGTTTGATGCTTTTTTCACGTGTTTTTTGACACATTGTGTGTGCGCTTTTTGGTGCATAATTAGGACTCCCGTTGACTATGGGAACATTTGGCGTGCAAAGCAATTGACTCGACACTTCTTTATTTACATAACGCGTTTTTTTAAAAACGCGTATGTAAAAAAGTGCATTGTATGTACTAACAGCACGCTTTACCAATTATGTAAATGAAAAGCGTAATCAAGCGTTTTTTGTGTTTTTTGGCACGTAAAATGCGCCAAAAAAAGTCAAATACGCGCCGTGTGAACCTGTCAACTGAAAATTCATTCACCACAGGGGCTTCCCTCTTGACTTTCAACATTCTGAGCCTTTTGGTGTGTCCTATAGCTTCTGCCAGCTGCATTGTTAAAAGCTCTCCCAAAATGTAGCTGGACACTGCTTAGCAATTTGAAGACACTTTTTCCTGGCTTGTAGCCAAAAATAGGGAGGGGGGATGAGATTCCCTCCCACATTTACGGCAGCTGTGAGTCTGGTTGCTTTCCCTTATTCACCTTGCTGTAATTCTGGGAAGTGCTCCCTCTGGTGGCCAATGTAGGAAAACATGTCAAATTATTATTTAATTTTTAATACTTTCCACTATTAGAAGTAAAAAAATAAATACAGCAAAAGAACTTAAAAAATATAATACAAATAAGTAACTTACTTAAAAAATATATATATATATTATTTGGTCACACATTCCCTTTAAGACCTGGACAGTCCGTCTAACAGGGGGGCATTTTGCCATGTCCACATCGGGCACCAATGTACTTTTAAAAATCCAGATCTGTAGAAAGCTATGTGACAACTCATATGGACTTTCTAATGACTGCTATTACAGCCTGTCACCTTTGGAAACACAGCCTTTGTTAGACCCAGATAACAGTAATAAAAAGCTAAACACACTATTTAAAGAAACACTTTACGCAGAAGGACCACTCAATAACTTTTATTTCTAAGTCTTTTTATATTTAAAGGTGGGGGGAGGTTGTTCATAAAATATTAAACAATGTATTAAGAAAACCCTTCTTTTACCTTGTTGTGTTCTTCATGCGAATAAAGTCAGGATATAGCATTGTCTACCGTGGCTTAGCTGCAACAAGGGAGAAATGAACAGCATTTTCATGTAAAAATGTTTGACTTTATTTTCACATAACCAAATTACCGTAAAAAGGGACGTTTCATTCTGCCAAGAGACCGTCAAGTTAAGTGGACTGAAATGTTTGCTGCTTCAGAGCAATCTGACTAGGGACAAATAAAGGCCATAGTTTTAGACAATTCATAGACATAGAATAGCCTATGGTTACTGCATATTTCTGTGTGTTAAAAATACTGGTTCACATGGGTAAATTAATTTCACAATTTGTCACATTATTTGTCTGTAAGTTATGGAGTCTCCTTTTTCCAGTAATAATTATTGTAGAAATAAAACAAACATTGTATCAATGATCATTAAACTGAACACGCAGTATAAACGGGAAACAATAACTTCATTTAGGGGCCTGCAGCATATTTGACAATAATAGGATTTACTTTTAAAACTTCCGAATACCTATAGTTGCAAGAAAAAGTAAGTGAATTGGAATTACCTGGCTTTCTGCATTGATTACTAATAAAATGTGGTCTGTCTGTTATCTAAGCCTCGTTTTCCAAAAACGGCACGTAAAAAGACGCCCGCGAAAAAGTGCAGGTCACTTCTTGAGCCGTTTTTTGAGCCATTTTTCATTGACTATAAGAAAACAGCTCCAAAAACGGCCGTAAAAAAAACGCTGTGAAAATCGCAAGTGGCTTAAAAAGCATCTGATAATCAGGAGCTGTTTTCCCTTGAAAACTGCTCCGTATTTTCAGACGTTTTTGATTTTGTGTGTGCACATAGCATAAGGGTATGTTAACATGCTTAGCATAAAAGTATGAAAATACGGAGCAGTTTTCAAGGGAAAACAGCTCCTGATTTTCAGCCCTTTTTTTTAGCAACTTGCGTTTTTTGCTGTGTTTTTTACGGCCGTTTTTGGAGCTGTTTTTCTATAGAGTCAATGAAAAACTGCTCCAAAAATGGCTCAAGAAGTGACATGCACTTCTTTTTCGCAGGCGTTGTTTTACGAGGTCATTTTTAAAAACGCCCGCTTAAAAAAAACGGCCGTCGGAAAACAGAGTGCCGTTTTTCTCATTTAAATCAATGGGCAGATGTTTGGAGGTGTCCTGCTCCCGATTTTTCATACGTTTTCTGTACGTTTACGGCCCAAAAAACGGCCGTAAATAAACCGTGTGCACATACCCTTGTAGACAAACACAATCTAACTAAACTAATAACACACAAACAGTTGTACTGTTCATCTTTAATTGTGCACATTGTGTAAACAGCCACAGTGCAGGGAGAAAAAATAAGTGATAACGACTTCTCCAAGAGCCAATTGGCAAATGTTTCTATTAAAAGATGAAAATGGAAGTGTGGGTTTCACAGGTGCTTTGCCCATGAATTAAAGGCACACATAGTCTGGTTACTGACAAATATGTTCTAAAGACTGTTTGGTTAGTGTGAACCATGCAATGAGGCAAATAACTTTCAGAAGACCTCAGAAGATGTGTTATAGGGACCGAAAAAGCTGGAAAAGACTTCAAAAGAATCGCTAAAGACATTGATGTACATTAATCCACAGTTAGACAAATTGTCTACAAATGGAGAAAATTCAGGACTTAAGAACCCAAGAGTAACAACAAATGACCTGCTGAAGACTCTACAAACTGCAAAAAACGCTGTTCATGTGTCCACTATTAAAAATACACTGAACAGGAATGGTGTTCATGAAGGTCACCATGAAGAAGGCCGCTGCTGTCCAAAAAAAATTGTGCCCCATCTCAAGTTTGCCTGAGATGACCTGATTATTCCACAATGCTTCTGGAAAAATGTTCTATGGACAGATGAGACAAAAATGTAACTGTTTAGCCCAAATGCATAATGCTATGTTTGGAGGAAAAAGAACACAGGACACCAACACCAAAACCTCATCCCAACGGTGAAGCATGGTGGAGGGAGCATCATGGTTTGGGGCTTCTTTGCTGGACACCTTGTGATCATTGAGGGAACAATTCATTCAAAGGTGTATCAAAACATTTCACAGAGTAGCGGAGTGGCAGTTGGCCAAATCACAGTCTATATAAAGTCTATACAAAGTCCTTAGCACACGGGTACCTGTAAGAGTCCAGACAGTAACAGAGGCTTTGGTACAGATGAGGCTTAACGTGGCAGGTGGCGCCAGACGTGGTGGATGATGCCAGGAGTAGCAAATTATACCAGACTTGGTGTATGACAGCAGACGTGGCAGATGGCACCAGACATGATGTATGACAGCAGGCGTGGCAGATGGCACAACACGACTCCAACACTAGATAAGGCTCAGGAACAAACAGCACGGATACAGGTAGCAGGGTACGGGAGCCCTGGGAGCAGGATACAACTAAGGTACCATTTTCAGTACGAATATGAGTAGACAACAACAATGCTCAGGCAAGAAGTGGAAGGGCAGATCCCTTTTTATAGTCCAGGGTGATCTGGGGATAGGAAAGGGAACTTTTAACATGTGCGCACGCTGGCCTTTTAAGGCCGGGACTGAGCGCACGCGTGCACCCTATAGTTCAGAGCAGAGCCGGACGGCCACGAGTGCTGGTATCTCCTAGGAGGGAGATGCTGGCAAGGTGCCAAATGTCCGTGGTCACGGTCGATGCGAGGTACGAAATGGCGGCTGTCCGCGACCGCGGCCGTGACAGCACGCTAGGCATTCCAGAAATATTGATGATCCTAAACATATTAGCAGGGAGGAGTGATCCAAAATTTCTGGAAGAAGCCAGAATGCTGCCGAAACGCGCGTCGGGTGCATAATTCTCAATCCATTTGGTGCTAACACTTGGCCTGAGCTGTCTCCATTCAGCTCACATTAGTTCACGTTACACAATACGGCTGACAGCTGTCAGCTGCTCTAGTGCGCCACACCACTTCGCTTACAGCGTGTCCCGCTGTTTAACATTGAACAGACGGGGCATTTCTCCTATCTATCGCCACGTCACAGCTTGACGGTTGGTGATTTAAAGTGCAGTCCTCCCGGGGTGATAACTCATTCACCCACGGGCTTAGACCGCAGGTCCGTTGCGGGGAGGCTGTGGGGTCTCGGCACTCGAGCCCTCACCGCCCACTCATCAACTCAGCCCACACACTGAGCTAACTCTGCAGACCGTTTCTCGGCTTACAGCTGAGAACGGCTGCATACGCCGCCTCTGGGCTCACAACCAGGGGTGATAGCAGCACACATCACTACCGCTCCCCACGTTGCTGCTCTTTGGGCAGACAGCGGCATGAGGGTGCGTTTGTAATTACAACTGCCTACCTTTAACGCAGCAATAACGCTAGGTGTGTATGGGGCTGAGATTACATTTGCTCACCTAGTTAATATAGGGCCAACTTGAAGTCCACCTAGCTGTCTGCTGTTATAACAGCACAGTAAATTACTATATGAGCCCACCTTCTAGCACAGTCTAGTTTCTTCAGCTGACACACTGTTTAAATTGATATTTTGATTCCATTTCATCTCATCCGGAGCTACTCCCTATTTATAGCTCAGTGATATGTGCACTATAATGGAACAACAGCGATAGTGAAATCACTCAACATAATACTAAGTGAAATCACTCAACATAACACTAACTATAATTTTCCAGGCCAAGGGTATGTGAGTTTGGGGGTCACTCACACATACCAGTTTGCACCAATGGACTTTTAACAATTTTTAATGCAGATCAATAAAAGTTATTTATTAATTCAACTCTAGACCACACTTTTCCCCTTTCCCCCATTCCTGACTAAACTGTGATCCAAAATTTCTACTCAATATTGTGCAAATCTTATTTGCAGCTACAGGAAACGTTTGGTGGAAGTGATTGCTGCTAAAGGCAATCTATAGGTTATTAAATTCAAGAGTTCACTTACACATCGCCTACAATGTGGATGTTTACACCCTGTGCCCAATAAAAGACATGAACAGTATAGCTATTTGTGTATTATTAGTTTAGTTAGACCGTGTTTGTCTAAAATTGGGACTTAGATAACAATCAGGCCACATTTTCTTAGTAATCAATACAGTAATCCAGGTATTTCCACACATTTTTCTTGCAACTGTATGTTACAGCAGAGATTATCAATGATTTCTAGTGCTGCCATTTTAAATTAATTTGACCACGTGAGAGGTCAATTTGACACAACTGTACAAACCTAAAACATTATATTCATTAAAGGGATTGTTCAAGATCATAGCATGTATAAAAGTTCTGTATTAGGGCATACAATAAGAAAAGGAGGATACCGGTTCAAACAATATAAAGTAATAAAATGCTCACTTCTGTCATACACACTTTTATGACATAATTACAAAGTGTGCAGTTTATAAATACATATATCATAGTGAAACCGACACAATAGATTGCACCCTTTAAAAACATACATTGTGGCATCATTACACAATAGACTGTAAATACACACTAATATACTAATATCAGTAATATACATTACTGACTAAGGCATTTTTTTTCCCAACCGGGGTTTCCTGTGATTCTGCACAGAGGATCCCAGGTAGACAGCTGTAGCAAGAGCTGTCACTTTAACAATATTCAGGAAAAGCAGACAAAAATTTTTTTAGCCAGAATATAGATTATACAAGATTATTTGGGGGTAAGAATGGGATTGAGGGGTTTTCTTGGAGTGGAATTTTTTTCAAGGGCACCCCTATAGCAAGAATGTTGGAATCCACTAAACTAAAGTATTGATTTCTGCCATGCTTTTAGATACAGATGGAGAATTTTACATTAAAGGGAAAATGACTTGATCTCTAACATTGCAGGTTTAATAAACTATAAATGTAACATTTTATTTTTATGATACTTTTTTATTTATATATCTATTTACTTTCAGAAAAAGTTCTCGTCAATGTCATTGATGGGTGAATGCGACAACATGATGTTTTTCTCAACTGAACAGATAAATATCAGAAAATATGTACACACCATCTAGATCTCTATATTTTTTCACAATAGCACTAAATGAATAACATTGATTTCTTTTCTTAAAAAAAAATACATTTTGTGTGCACTGTATAAATGCATTTTTAGATAATATCTCTTCTGTTTTTCCAGGACACTTTCTTGCTTTTAAAAAATCTCTTCAATACAAACATATGGTATGCAGTTTGGGTCAATGCAATAAAAAAATAAAATAAAAAAAGATGCATAATTAAAGGGTTATTCTTATTTTATAAAGTTATACTACATTGCTAGGATATAACACCACTATATAATCAGTGGAAGTCCGACCTCTGAGACCCCGCAGATCCTAAGAATTAAGGGATGATTTGGTGCTGTGCACCCTTCAAATTTTTCCCAGTGTCCGGGTCGCCACTGTACAGGGGAAAGAAAACTTAGGGGAGACATTTCTAAATTAGACCCTTTCATTCTCAGTATCAGGGGGGTCCCAGAGATCAGACTCCCACCGATCATAAAGTGACAATACTTTATATCCCAGCGATATAAGTCTTCACTTTATAATATGGGAATAACCCCATGTGGGAGTGTTGGGTATGCATGGCAACTGGTCTTAGGCATTTGCCTTACAAATCACTGTGTTGTTGGCAGGGTTTATAGGTTTATATTCCTATTCATTGACTTACAAGGTTGCATTTTTACTCTTTTTGTTATTATTTTTGCCATCCTGCACCTACCATTATAACTTATTTTACAGGTCGGACAGATTATTAAATTTCCTTTTCTATGTGTTCAAAGGGTTATGTGTAAGTGAAAGAAGAATGCAAAGTGGAACAAAAATATATAGAATGAAAGGTCATTTGGGGGAAGTGAAAAAAAAAAAGACAAAATCAAGTAACAGAACCCCTTAAAAATCCACCCAAACCACACCGCAAGTAACTTTGTGAATGTGGAAACCAGAAAGGGTAGGAGACACAGGCTAGAGCATTGGGCAAAGGAAGGAGTAGAAAGTTAGCAGATTCATAGGGAAGCTCCACTGAGCTCTAAACTTGCAGCTCCACAAGCAGGCATGTCAAAGAAAGCAGGTCTTGAAATGAAAGAAGCAATGCTGAGATCAGCCAACAGCATAGTGCCCCTTCTCCAGAACCTAACTAGTACATAGACACATACATACAATAAGTAAAAAAAAAAAGGTTTTGTTAGATGACACCCTTCAATCTTTATGGGATTTAGCTGATTTTGTTGCCCTATATAAACAATGTTTCATATGATGTAAGCAATCAAAATCAAATTTTTCTTCCATTTTTGGAAATATTAAGTTTTAGTGGCTTAGTACAATGTTTTAAGAAAAGTATGTTAAAGCATTACAGATTTGAAAAAAATTTGACTCAGTAGTTAGACCATTATATGGAAAAAAACATATGATTCTAATACAATAATGGCAGTCGTGGGTCGACACACCACCTGCTGACCAGGGGAAATAGTGCAACATCACAATGACAACAGAACAGCATGGCTTTCCTCTGACTGGCATGGCATGTGACCCATGCAGAATAAACCTGTCATGGTGCGTGACGTCACTCTTCCTAGACTATTACACAGCAAATGTTCCAGTGTTTCAGTGTTTAGTTATCATCCCTGTGGTAAGTCCCTGGCTATTTTTATGTTTGTATTCCTGTGGTTTTCCTGTTTTTGATCCGGCATTCCTGACTTCATTTGACCTAACCTTTATATGCCCTGACTACAGCTTGTCCTTATAAACCAGATAATTGATACCGTTCTTGGATCTGACATTCACCCGCCTGTTACCAACCCCAGTTTTTTCTGACTACACTTTTTACACAACCCACTATCTGCTGTCCAGCTATCTTTTTTGGTCTATATCTGGGACCTGGGTATCTGACCGAAAAAGTTATTTTGGGGGTTAAGGGGGAAGAACGGTGGATACCTTAGACTTCGCATCTCAGGTTAATAAGCGCCAACCCAATAATGATCTCCTGAGCTGCTCTCCACCTTGCTGCCAAGCTTAGTCCAAATCCGTCTCACTCCTCGCTATACTATTGAGAGCCCTTATCCAGAGAACCCTCTGGAGACCATGCTGACCATGCTGCCAGCTAGCCAGGTTCCGGCACTTCGCTGCTCTCTAGGGGCAGACATACCATTGGTGTAACCTGTGCAGCTGCAACGGGGCCCGGTAGTTAAGGGAGCCCACTGTCACCATAAAGCAGCCTTCTTCTGTCTATTAGATTGCATGTAAATGCATGAGATAATACATTTTCTGACTAACAATTACTGATGGATTGTTAGAGAGACATAAGGGGTGATTTATGGTGAGATATTGGAGAGCAAGAAGCCCATATACTGTTCTTGCATAGGGGCCATCAACTGTATCCACCCCTGACTCTAGGACTTTAACCCGTAGGGACTGTAACACATATATTATTTATAAATAAATTTTGACTTTTTGACAATTTTATCATTTTAGTACATACACTGTGGGGTAAGTATTTACCAATGTGGGTATGTAATCATCACTGTGGGGTAAGAAATCTTTACTATGGGGTAAGTAATCCAACACTGATGGAAAAATATTATATTTGTTACAAAATGTATTTCTGTACCACCAGATTTTGACCTTAGTGATAGTGTTAAGTAAATAACTTTTATTTTTTAACAAAAGTAACCCAATGTTTTATAAAGTTACTGTAATCTATTTCAGCCCATTTCTTGCTGGCAGCTTCTCTATTTTCAGTTTTATTAAACACATATATTTTGAAAGTCATTGGTGTATTGTTTAAGTCAAATACTTAAAAATCAACCAAAGAAAAAATAGAAAAATGGAGCAGATCAACATAAAACAAAATAAAACAAAGAGGGGCTGATTTATCAGTACTGTCTTTCAGGAACTTTTGGGCACTATGTAAAAACATATGTAATTGGAAAGATGTCTGAGACATTTTGAAAATGTCATACGCTTTATGATAAATGTCTGTTACTAAAAACAGAAACAAGCGCTGCTTAAGGTCCGACCTGTCATGCAAATGTTCAACTTTAGTAAGGCTGATTTTTCTTTCAAGAAATTGAAAAATATGCTGCACACCTACGACTAGCAAGAGATACCCCATTCTATACTTCTACTAAGGGCTGTACTGGGTCTGTTTTCATCAGCCCCATAGACATTGAATGGAGTTGCACTGTGGTCATGCTGTAAGATAGAGCGAGGGTCTCGAGACCACCATTCTAGTAATTGGTGGGGGTCCTAACGACAAGGCCCCAATGTATTAGGCATTTATCAACTATCCAACGGATAGGTGATAAATGTCCTTCATGGGACAACCCCTTTAAAGTAAAGCCAAATTGTTATATTTAGTAAAATTAACTTGCTAGGTTCATTTAACGTACCAGAGCCTTTTATTAATTTATTCTGGTCCCTCAAGTGCAAGTATACAAGTTGCTCTGTACACTATAGATGCATAATAATTACTGCTGCTGCATGTAACTGGGCTGTACAGAAGCCCGTCTCTCTGATAGCAGTCAGTACTCTGTAGTTATTGGCTGAAGCTCAACCACACTGACTTCCTGCTCCGCCCACCCATCACATAATACTGGTAATACTAACAGCCCTCGCCTCACTTTTTGCTTCTTCCTCCTGCATTTGGACCAGAAAATATAAATATTGGCACACCTTTCCAACAGTGATTTATAGATATAATACAGTATAACGCATGGTATGTGGTATTACTGCCATAAACCACAGTCAACCTACAGCACAAATGGCAGAAACGAGCAAGCTCTTAAGGTGTGGGAGATTGTGCAGTACGCTTAATTAACTTATAAAATTAATTAATAGCATTTCCAGTATTTCATTTATGCAAAGTATATAACCATAAGATCAAGGCAGCATCTATAGATTTTGGCATTATGAGTCATATAAAATTAGGAGTAAGGATTTTTAGCCATTATTAGTAACAGTTATTAGTTATTATAATAAGGAAAACTAATGAAGTGTGAGAAGTTAATTACTGTGGGATTTCTGTGAGTTTTTATCCACATAACGATCATTAGTTTTAATTGAGTTGGTAGTATGTTTTTCTTCCAATAGTTTACTGTAACATAAGAAAACCAGACTGTTTGCTATATATTTTAAAGAAGTATATTATATGAAGTCAGAAGATTTAGGCTTAAAATTGCAACAGAAATAACAAAAACAATACAAAAAAATATAAAAAAATATATTGTATTTTATAGCATTGTATTGCACATTTTTGAGATATTACATGCTGTCAGAAAAAGTAAAGGGACAGAAGTTGATGAACTAAAAATGGTCAGTACTACTGACTATTCTAATAAATACTATATCCAGAGGCGTATCTAGGTTCTCAAGCACCCGGGGCAAAGATTCAGCTTGGTGCCCCCAACCTCTTTCCCGACATCTCCTTCCCCCTCGCCATGTTTGTTTTCTCTAACAATCAATGACGTGCCATTTCTTTTCCACATTTTTTTTATGTAACTCGAGTATAAAAACATATGTACATTTTACAAGCAATATAGTTCTATACACAACACCAGAACCAAGCTCATTACATATATACAGCACCAGAACAAAGCTCAGTACATAAATACAGCATATGAACCAAGCTCAGTACATAAATACAGCTCCAGTACCAAGCTCAGTACATATATACAGCACCAGATCCCAGCTCATTACATATACACAGTACCAGAACAAAGCTCAGTACATAAATTCAGCTCCAGAACCAAGCTCAGTACATAAATACAGCCCGAGAACCAAGCTCAGTACATATATATAGTACCAGAACCAAGCTCAGTACATATGTACAACACCAGCACAAATACAGCTCAATTTAGTTCAACCCCTGGCGTATAGGTTTGCACTAAATTGTTTCCAGCTCCCAGCATGGCCCGAACAATGGTAAGGATATGCTGGGAGTTGCTGTTTCACAAAAAAAAATCATATCATAATCATACCACCCATCATATCGCTGCAGATCATACAGTGACTACAGTACTGATTGGAGGCAGAATAAACATTTACATTAAGTGACTCACCGGTGACGTCTCAGATTCTAGTTCTTTTTCTCCATCCTGTCCAGACCTCTATGATGACTTCTCCCAGTCACAACCCAATTCTGCAGTTTGCTGCTTACTTGTCTTCAGCTTTCACTTTTCAAACATTTCTACACTTATAAACAAAGATAAAGTTTTCATAAATATAATTGCGCCATACACTGCACCTCTAATTATAATAGCACCATACACAGTGTCTCAAACACACACACACAGACACACACAGACACACACACACACACACACACACACACACCGTGTGTGATGACCCCTGTAGATAGTGCCTGCCATAGAGCCTCCTGTAGATAGTGCCCCCAATAGAGCCCCCTGTAGATAGTGCCCCCCATATAGCCCACCCCTGTATATAGTCCCCCTGTAGATATAGCCCGCCCCTGCAAATAGAGTTCAACATATAGCCCACCCCTGTATATAGTGCTCCACAGATAGCCCACCCCTGTATATAGCCCCCTGTAGATATAGCCCACCCCTGTATATAAAGCCACCCCCTGTTGATTAAGCCACCCCACATAGATAATGCCACACACTTTTTTTAACGATAAAAAAACAAACTATACAAACTCACCTTAATCCCGTTCCCGTGCCTTGCGGCGGTAATGGAGACCTGCTGAAAGGCGCTGATTGGCAGGGCAGAATGACTTTCCCTGTCAATCAGCGCCTTTTAACGACGCAAGCGGCGCAAAGTATCGCGCCACTTCACTCGTAGAAAGGCGCTGAATGGCCGGGCACGGAACGTATCCGGCCATTCATTGCTTCTAATTGTACCTGTGTCCTATAGACGCAGGTATAATTATAGTGCAGGAGGGGGTGGTGGCTAGTTTCAGTGGCGCCGCCAACCCCTCAGAGATGCAGCAGGCCACCGTCATGGACGGTGCAGCCCTGGCACCCCCCCTAAGTTGCGTCCAGGGCACAGGCCCCGCCTGCCGCCCCAGCTATGCCCCTGCTATATCTTTCTCACCTGGGCCACCTTGACCTGCTCTCTCTGGCATTCTACTTGGACTGGCCAGCCATTATCTCATCTAAGCATTGGTTTTAAGCTATACACTTATTTCCTGAGTATTTTGTGTCCTGTGCCGTCCTCTAGCCAAAACATTATGTTCCTTTTTTAATTTCTGATCTTGTTCTTATGCATTTGTCATCTGAGCTGCTCATCCTGACCCGTGGCTATGTTTCTGACCTCGTATTTTGTGTTTTCCTAAAATCACTCTATTTTGACCTCCAGTTTAATGACCTCATCATCAGTCGCTATTTTTTTTAGTTCAGTTAACACTGATTGAAGACTATCCTGTGCATTGCGACTCGGAAAGTTCCCTGCACCACAGTCTATAACTTGCGAGGGGGTTCAAAAGGTAGAACAAGTGCTCTCTTTGACTGTACCCTACATTAGACTGCATCCATTCGATTGTTGTCACTGAGGTTCCACTACCTGAATTGTAACAAAACTCCACCAAGCAGTAGAAATTGGTAATATATTAGTAAATCAGAAGTGTCAAGTCTTATATACACTACAGAGCTATTGACAATCTACTGTCTTGTTGTGGTGACCGTTTTTGGCAAATGTGACAAGTGCAGACATAATGAGGCTCACCTTTGAAATGTCAGCTTTTCTATTAATTGTCGCTATGTTATGTGTTGAAAATGCTGACAAATTCCTAAGACGCTAATTCAATAGTGACATCGAATATGGCTGACCTCCTTCCTGTATCCAAGCAAGGTTCTAATAGTTTGCTCCATAGTTGTTCATACTGCTATTTCTTGTTGCTGAGATTGCCTTATTCCTAACCTTGGCTTTTCACCTGTGTACACCAACATTAGGTTGATACTGACCAAGGGCTGGAGTACCATAAAGGCAGACCATTTGGCTGCCATGGGGCCCCTAGACAAAAGGGCCCATTCCAGGTTAGTATTGTCCCCATTTTATATGGTGAACGTTGTTTTGGTCTCCATAGATGCTACAGTACAAGGAAGTGAAATGTACTAAAGTCATATCAACAACTCCTGTCCCTGGTGGCTAGGAGTTTGATGGTGTCGAGCAGCACTTGAAATGGTTCCATTCCCCTGGGTATTCACAATCCCTGGCTATCTCCTGACTACGCTTGTTCGTTGGTGCTACTCTGATCTGTGGTTTTGGCTGCTTTGTCCAGATCACAGCTACATCACCTGTCTCCAGAGAGGCTGCGACCTTCTATTCCTTGCAGCATAGTCTCTACACCAAGGGCTCTTTAGACTCCATACCTCAGATGTTAATCTCTGGGAACCCATTAAATCCACAACTAGATTGTGACAATTCTATCATTCATATACGCTACTATTTAATATAAAATGTCTACAACTTGCTTGACTCCCAGATATTGTTCGTCCTCTCAGGTTCTGCTTGTAGAATGACACATAAAATGTTAAATGCATCTTCATTCATCTACTGCGCAGGTTATAAGGTCAATCAACAGTATCTACAATGACGCTTGGCAAAAAGGAGTGAAATTACTAAGGAAGATAAAAGCCTATTATTACCTAGAGACGTACAATTATTGTATCTATAATAGAAGTCGCATATACTATAATGTACAATTATCTTCATTTTTCCCAAACGCTGTCTATTCCTTATTGAAGGTTTGCTTTCGGTAATTTCTTTATTGCAAGTATAATAAACTTATCAATGAGGGTAATCACTGTTCTTAGATGTGGTATTATAACCTCCATATATCTTGTCTCTTTATTTAAGGCTCATTGTATAGCCTGGAGCTTGGCAGGACCCTCTCCTATTATCAAACACTGGTTCATACTCTATACAAGGATATCTGGATATGTCAGGCACAGGGTCTTAAAGTGGTCATTAGATATAATCATAGATTTGTGACAGCTATTTTGAACGTGAATTAAAGCAATGACTGGCGACCTCTATACACCAGGATGTGAGTTCTCGCCTTGTTCTTTCTGTTTTCAAGTGGAACTCCAGCTTGGAACCACTTAAAATATCACATTATGGAATTGCATAAGCATTAGTTCTTTAATATAAGGTTTTATTGGGATCTATTTTGCTGCTCACGGGAGCAATTCGGTAATTACATGTAGGGCTTCGGGAGTCCAACTGCTGTTCTGCAAGGTTATTACTTCCAGCTAAACTGGCTAATTCTGATAATATTAGACAATGGAATTACCCAAAGCTTGGATAACAAAGCCGTGTGCACAGTGACTGTATAGCAGCGCACAGAGTCTATATGTTTACATATGGCAGAGTCGTAGGGACTCTGTGTACCGCTGTATGTAGCCTCCGTGCTGCACAACATTCTCCCATAGACACACAATAGAAAATGCCTCAATTTATTTTTCTCACAGATTCACATGGATAAAAAAAAAACTCAAAAACTCTGCGTGCCTCTGTGTGAAATCAAAGCCCAAGTTTTATATGTGTGCCCTATTAAGAACCCGTACAATACTGATTGATAAGGGTATGATCACATATGCCAGATGTGTTGCAGAAATGTGACTGTTCCATAAATCTGCATGGGATTTGTAAAACAAATTAATTCAAATGTATAGAATGGATTTCCAGTAACAATTTTTTTATTTTTTTTTTAGAAGCAAGTGCGCTAAGTGTGAATATCCTTTAGTACGGTCGTATTAGGCCTAAGGAGAAATACTGCGTGGGTACTGTCTAACACCTGATACCATTCTGATCTATCATGTGCTGAAAGATTGGAATTTCAAAATATTGTTTTTATTTATTTCATCATATTTTTTTTCTTATTTAGCACCAGCATAATCCACAGCGCTTTAAAGAGATTTAAACCACTCACATCAGTCCCCGTCCAAAGTGGGCTCACAATCTAAGCCCCTTTCACACTGCGTTTTATATTTTTCATTTAAAGTATACGCCGGGAAAAGCACCTGACTTATACACTACCGTTTAAAAGTTTGGGGTCACCCAGACAATTTTGTGTTTTCCATGAAAACTCACACTTATATTTATCAAATGAGTTGCAAAATGACTAGAAAATATAGTCAAGACATTGACAAGGTTAGAAATAATGATTTTTATTTGAAATAATAATTTTCTCCTTCAAACTTTGCTTTCGTCAAAGAATGCTCCATTTGCAGCAATTACAGCATTGCAGACCTTTGGCATTCTAGCTGTTAATTTGCTGAGGTAATCGGGAGAAATTCCACCCCATGCTTCCAGAAGGCCCTCCCACAAGTTGGATTGGCTTGATGGGCACTTCTTGCGTACCATACGGTCAAGCTGCTCCCACAACAGCTCTATGGGGTTGAGATCTGGTGACTGCGCTGGCCACTCCATTACAGATAGAATACCAGCTGCCTGCTTCTTCCCTAAATAGTTCTTGCATAATTTGGAGGTGTGCTTTGTGTCATTGTCCTGTTGTAGGATGAAATTGGCTCCAATCAAGCGCTGTCCACAGGGTATGGCATGGCGTTGCAAAATGGAGTGATAGCTTTCCTTATTCAAAATCCCTTTTACCTTGTACAAATCTCCCACTTTACCAGCACCAAAGCAACCCCAGACCATTACATTACCTCCACCATGCTTGACAGATGGCGTCAGGCACTCTTCCAGCATCTTTTCAGTTGTTCTGCGTCTCACAAATGTTCTTCTGTGTGATCCAAACACCTCAAACTTCGATTCGTCTGTCCATAACACTTTTTTCCAATCTTCCTCTGTCCAATGTCTGTGTGCTTTTGCCCATATTAATCTTTTCCTTTTATTAGCCAGTCTCAGATATGGCTTTTTCTTTGCCACTCTGCCCTGAAGGCCAGCATCCCGGAGTCGCCTCTTCACTGTAGACGTTGACACTGGCGTTTTGCGGGTACTATTTAATGAAGCTGCCAGTTGAGTACCTGTGAGGCGTCTATTTCTCAAACTAGAGACTCTAATGTACTTGTCTTGTTGCTCAGTTGTGCAGCAGGGCCTCCCACTTCTCTTTCTACTCTGGTTAGAGCCTGTGTGTGATGTCCTCTGAAGGGAGTAGTACACACCGTTGTAGGAAATCTTCAGTTTCTTGGCAATTTCTCGCATGGAATAGCCTTCATTTCTAAGAACAAGAATAGACTGTCGAGTTTCACATGAAAGCTCTCTTTTTCTAGCCATTTTGAGAGTTTAATCGAACCCACAAATGTAATGCTCCAGATTCTCAACTAGCTCAAAGGAAGGTCAGTTTTATAGCTCCTCTAAACAGCAAAACTGTTTACAGCGGTGCTAACATAATTGCACAAGGGTTTTCAAGTGTTTTCTAATCATCCATTAGCCTTCTAACACAGTTAGCAAACACAATGTACCATTAGAACACTGTAGTGATGGTTGCTGGAAATGGGCCTCTATACACCTATGTAGATATTGCATTAAAAACCAGACGTTTGCAGCTAGAATAGTCATTTAGCACAGTAACAATGCATAGAGTGTATTTCTGATTAATTTAATGTTATCTTCATTGAAAAAAACTGTGCTTTTCTTCCAAAAATAAGGAAATTTCTAAGTGACCCTAAACTTTTGAACGGTAGTGTACATTAAACAGGGCTTTGGAGGATGTATAGCAGTGGCATCTGTCGCCACAGTCTATAACGGTATCTGTTTAACAGATACATCATGAACGTATTATGACAGATACCATTATAGTCCATAGGTGACGGATTCCATTGTCTATAGCTAACAGATCCATCACTCATATGCTATGTTTTCCGTTTAATGGATACAACATGAAAAGGTATTTAAAAGCTAATGATCTAGTATACAAATGATATAGTATACAGTGGCATTAATCACCCATAGGCTACCATGTTAAAAAAAAAACATACTTTTTTTACTTGATGCCTTTGGATAAAATAGCATAGTCTACTACGCTATCATTTTCATCAAAAATCTGTATACCTAGCGTAAATTTAAAATAAATTTTGACTTGTGCTGGGAGCATTCCGTCAAACTTGTAGCTAAAATGAAGTGTGAAAAGAGTCTAATTTCCTATCCTGCGCAAACTGGGGGAAATTAACCTATCAGAATGTTTTTGGGGTATGAAGAGAAACCAGAGTGCCTGGAGGAGACAAACCAAACATGTGGAGAACATACAAACTTCAAGAGGATGTTGCCCTTTGTTGGACCATAGTGCTGCAATGCAACAGTGATAACCACTGGACCACCGTGCTGCCCCTTTCTTTTGATATCAGAGTTAATTAAATGTATATTAAATGTAGAGATAATACCGTAAAATATGTAAAAACACATTCCAGAATTTTACCATTATCAATATCTTGTACATTCAATTTCATAAATATATTACATGCATTCTTTAAAAAACATTTACAATATTTAATAAGGAAAATTCTAAAGAGAGAAAGATTGACATTAGTCTTATTATAATACACTTCATTTCAGTCTTAAAGGGATTGCATAGTTTAGAAAACCTATTCTAATTACATTATTAGGGAATGACTACAAAGAGCGTCTCTCGCTCTGGTGGACCTGGAAAGTCCCTGCATTACACAGACAGCCCATTGATTTCAATTGGCACTGCCAAATGCTTAATTTCCCATGAGGTGGCACTGCAATTTAATGCTTGCTGAGTCTCCCAGCAGCGTGCTACCCTGTAATCTGTTTATCATAGGGGCCCTGTGTAATAAAAAGACTGTGTTCCTTTGCTTAGCAGGTTGACCTGCTGATTGTGACATAGATCTGACAGCGCACATCTCCCGTGAGTGTCGGCTCTCTCTACTCATCCCCTTCTTTCTATCAGTGTGAGAGATAGTATCAGGAAGGTCGAGGAGGATGTACACAGCAGATAAGAGTGTGGAGAGGAAGGAAAGCATACAAATCTTCAAGGAGGTCAGATCACACAGGCCGAACTGTATGAGAGTGTTGATAGGGAGGAAAGCACATGCAAGGCCGTCTAAAGGTGGGCGGGGGGGGGCTGAATCACACAGGATGTGTATCAGAATATATAGCAAACAAAAGATGCTACAGTGGGTGATAGTTGGAAATCCCACACTCCTCAGCATCAGTGGCAGCATAAGGTAGAAGTGATCCCTCACTAGAATGGGGAGCAGTACAGGAATGAAGCTGTGCTGATACATGAAAGCTAGTGAAGGCAGCAACATCCTATACACATAGAACTGACATCCAGCAGGTATTACTGGGAGAGACATGTTCACATAGGAAGAAAAGTCTGAAACTAGGAGCAGGTTGCAAACTGAATATCAGGGAGCCTAAAAATGAATGAAGATTGCAGCCTAAAATTAAGTGCAAACTTTTAAACTCAAGGTAACCACAAAAAACATTTTTTTTTCCATGTTAGAGGTGTTCATAGCATTTGAGTTTAGAAGGTTCCATGTCCTCATTTTACAGTGCAGTCCCTGTCTATGAAAAAAAAAAAGAGAATTGCATAAATCTCTAAATAAGAGCATCCAGCTGTTTTCGTAGCTTTCATTGTTTTCAATGTAGAGCGACTATAGATTCCTGGAAATCTGTTCAGGGGATCAGGACCTTATCATCTTCAAAACAGATAAATAAGCAAGAGAACAGAGGCTGCCTGCCTCACATATATCATGGGAGCTCCATCCATGTAACCTGTAACCTAGACATAAAAACAAACATATTTATTTACTTTTACAGAAGGTTATATAAAAAAAACAAAAAACACGTGAAAGAAATATTACATATCGCTGTTCTATTAAAGGGTAACTAAACGTTCAACACACTTCTGACATGTCATAGTGACATGTCAGAAGTTTTGATTGGTGGGGATCCGAGCACTGAGACCCCACCAATATGCTAAAAGGAACCGCAGAAGCGCTCGTGTGAGCGCTGAGCCGCTTTGTTTCTGTTCGGCTTTTTCCGGAAATCAATGTAGCGGGGGGCGGACTCAATAGAAAACCTATGAGCCAGTAGACAAAAGCCGTACAGAAACGAACCGGCTCAGCACTCACATGAGCACTTCTGCCTCTTCAATTTAGTGATTGGTGGTGTCTCAGTGCACGGACCCGCACCGCTTAAAAGTTCTCACATGTCACTGTGACATGTCAAAAGTTTGTTGAATGTTTAGTTACCATTTAAATTTCAACTAGTTTTCTAAAAGTGGAAAATTTCTTTATTTGTGACAACTTCTCTGCCGCATGACTGAGAAGCATTGTTCTTTTAATCTTTCATAAATCAAAGTGATCGTGTTAAAATAGAATCAGCCTTTAATACATGTCTTTAATGGTAGTGTACTCATTTATATTAACCATTTAACTAAGGAATGTTAGTGACCTTCAAAAATAGCAATACCCTAGTACACCTAGAGGCCATTTCATTACGACCAGTAGAATATTTCTATGTAAAGCGGTTATTACATCAGATCACTAGGAGGTATAAGGAGGTGAAAGTATTCGGCAGCTACTAGTGTGTTTAATACAAGACATAATGGGGAAACTGCGTCATCCAACAAACTTTGAACATGGAATTGGGGATAACGCTCTAGTGTGTGCGGAAGAAACATCGCTGAACCTGGTAATTGTTCAGAGCAGCAGTTGTTAAAGTTTTCAGAGGGTGGAACATAATACAAAAAAACAAGGGCTTAACACAATATCTATGCTGGTAATGCTTATTTTTATTTATTTTTTATTAAAAAGGTCAATCAGTGTTATTGGTGCAACTCTATAATTGTTTTTTATTAAAAATAATTTTTACATTTTGAGATACAGCTGCTTTGTATTCTTTCAGCTGTATCCTTCACTGAATCCTGTTCCTGTCAGGTTTGCGGGACAGACGGGTTCAGTTAAAGTGGGTCCTGTGTGTCTCTGACACGCAGGATCCACCTGTTATCCATCACATCTAAATTAATAATTTAGATGTGATAGATTACAGGTGGATCCTGTGTGTCACAGACAGGCAGGACCCTCTGACACTGAACCCGTCTGGTTCGCGGGACTGACGGATTCAGGTCTTAGCGGATGATACAGCTGCTCTGTATGCAGAATACAGAGCAGCTGTATCTCAAAAAGTAAAAATATTTTTTTATGAGAACTAATTATAAAGTTGCACCGATCACACTGACTGACCTTTTTATTTAAAAATAAAATATAAAAAAATCAGTTTCAAAAAGGTTTACATAGCCTGTAGATACAAATAATGAACTGGACACAGGGGACCACATTTATTAATAATGGTGTATTTTGCATTCATCGAATTGGAAAGGGTAGTTAAGTGAGAATTGTCCCACATGTATTAAAAGGCTTACGTCTCCGAATAAATCTGGTAAATTTGGAATTGTCTGTTAGAATTTCTTTTTTGCGCCTGTTATGAGCAGCTGTGCGTTTGCACCACTAATTTGCACCTTTCTAGACCTTTGTCTTTGATAAATGAGCGTACAATGTTACCATGAGACTTGTTTTCTATGATAATACGTACCTAATACTTCTTGCTCATGGTCGTACTAGTCCACCAGAGTACCAGAGGATTCTCTGGTGGGCCCAGGTTCTGACACAATAATATATCTAATATATCTAAAATCAATAATATATCTCTATCACGTAGGGTTCGTGGACCCACTGGGCCGTACCGCCTTGGCGGTATGGCAGCTTTCCAACAGGGCACAGGTCAGAGTCTATAGTTTATATAGGGTACCTGTGGCACCTCGGACAGTAGCAAGGTAGGCTTGGCAGGAACTAGGCAGCAGGTAGACGTCAGGCGTGGAGAAACAGGACAGGCGTGGTATACAGCACAGCTACAGCTAAGCATGGCAATAGATCAGGATACAGGAACAGGGAACACTGGGAGCAGGAAACACTAGGGGACCATTTGCAAGACAGACTTGGAATACAACAACAAAGCTCAGGCGTGGGAGGATGGGGCTGGGACCTTCTTATAGCCCAGGGTGCTCTGGAGCAATTAGCTCAATCATCAACATGCGTGCGCTCTGGCTTCTTAAGTCTGGACTGAGCTCGTGAGCGCACCCTGGTGGTCAATGTGGAGCAGGACGGCCGTATGTGCAGACATCTCTTGAGAGAAGGGCGTCGACTAGATGGAAGGAGTTCGTGGTCAGTGACCACGGACGTTACACTCTCAAAGGGTTTTCCCTATAATAGTTATTTATCACCTATCCACAGTATAGGTGATAAATATCTGAACATTGGAGTTTGACTGCTGGGACCCCCACAGATCACGAGAATGGGCTTAGCTTGCCGTTCCTGGCAGCCCCATAGGAATGGAGTAGTAGTGTGCATGCACGCCCAACACTCCATTCATTTATATTGGGCTGCTGCTCTGCCACCTCGGGCAGCCCCATAGAAATTAATAGAACGGTGGCCCAGCATGTGCACTGCCGCTCCATTCCAATGGGGCTCCCAGGGACAGCAAGATAAGCCCGTTCTCGTGATGGGTGGTGGTCAAGTGGTCCGACCCCCACCGATTTCTATGGGTTTGCCGAAGATAGGTGATAAATAATGATTATGGGAAAACACCTTTAATATAACAGGGGCTCAAGGGTTCATCTGAATGCAACCTCAATTAACGTGGATGTGCACATATTATGTATAGATGGAGGGTGGGCCCTCAGAATCCTCTGCTCTGGTGTGCCAAAGGATACCCAGTCCGTCTGTTATTATTCCTGTGCTCAGTGTTATCACAAAGGCTTATAACAGACCAGCAAATCTCTGCATTCATTTTCAGGATGGGGCTGAAAGCTGTATTACTATTGACATCCCTCTGATAACACTGACCTGTCAGAATACAGGGTCAGGAAGTGTTGTCACTTAAATGGGGGTGAGCTGCAACACCAGAGCCCATAGACCATTTTTTCTAATCCTGGACAAGCTCTTTAAAGGGGTTGTTCAGTTTAGAAAACCCATGTTCATATACCCTATTCTGAGTTAATAGAGGGGGGTCCTCTGTTCAGGATTCACATCTCTTTGCCATGATGAAGAGCTGTTACAAAGAGTGTCTGGAGGACCTGGATGGGCACTGTGCAATACTTCATGTTCCCTGTGGTGGCGCTTTAGGGAAATGTAACCCTTACTGCCCCTTAAAGTAACCAATAAATGTGAAAATGTAATTGAATCAAATGTTGTATTTTTTTTTTTTATTTTTTTTTTACAAGAATACAGCCCTTGAAATAATAAAAGGCATTTATCCTTACAGGAGGAGTACAGAAATAGATAGAGTTAAAGTCATGTGCCCTCAATGTTTTGCTCTGCACAGGTGAATATTTATTAGGGATTTTGCTGTTTACTAGAATTATCTTCATATTTTAAACTGTTAATATGCTTTGCTAATTGCTGCTATTATTCAGACTTAATGAGGCGCAGTCTGTGAGATATATTTTATTCTAAAAGCTGTGAAGCCGTAGCTTAACTAACTGAGTTTTATACCCGTGTAATTGTGGACGGTACATGTGCATTTAATAATCCTTCTGTGTGGAGCATTGAACTTATGCACTTGCCAGTCATCTGGAAAATTCCCCATTCGTCCATTGTCAGTGCAGAAGATGTCATATTCTCTGCAGTCTAGGACAGGTTGGAACAGGATGTCGGTAGACAGGTTTGGAGAAGATCACTGCGGTCACTGAATTTCATTATTCAGACAAAAGCAATTCCTCTGCGTTCTGGTGATACATAAAAAGCAAAACAAAACTTTCATTGCAATGCCACCAGGGTTAAGTAGAAACAAAATAAAAGACAATCAAAATGAAAAAATAGACAAAAGATACATTGATGCTATTGGTGTAATATGTTCAAATATAATCTACCATGATCAGTTTACACAGGCTATCCTTCCCAACATTCGTGAATTAAAGGGGTTTTCACATAATCCTAATTTTTCACCTATTTACAGGATAGTCGATAAAAATCTGACTGGTGGGGGTCTGACCGCTGGAACCCCCCCTGATCACAAGAACGGGCTAACCTTGTCATTCCTGGGAGCCCCACAGGAATGGAGCCATAGTGCAAATGTTCGACCACCGCTCCATTAATTTCTATGGGACTGCAGCTATGCTATCTCCGGTCGAGCATGCGCTGGGAGCACCATGGGAATTGAGCGGTAGTGCGCATGATCGACTGGAGATAGCTGCAGTCCCATAGAACTGAATGGAGCAGTGGTCAAGCAAGCGCACTATGGCTCCATTCCTGTGGGGCTCCCAGGGATGGCAAGGTAAGCCCGGTCTTGTGATCGCTGGGGGACCCAGTAGTCAGACCCCCACCGATCAGATATTTATCACCTATCCTGTGGATAGGTGATAAATATTGATTATGGGAAAACCCCTTTAAGATTTGCTACATTTAAAATGAAAGGGTATCTTTAATGCTATTGGCGCTCTCATCTCCAAGCTTAAATCTGTTCACAAGAAATACAGAAAGCAAATCGGGTGGTCCTGTTGACATGACAATCACATGATACCCGAAGCCCAAGGCTTCATGTCCTGTTAACAGATTTAAAGTGAACCTGTCACCTGGCCAAAAAACTGCAGCTGACATCTTAGTTAGAATGCAGGTGCCTCACAGATTCTGTCACTTCTTATTTTTCTCTTCTAGGCCCCACCGTTGCTGAGATATCAGTGCCGTTAGTTTTGGTGCCCGATAGGCAAATAGGCCTTTGTCAAGTGGGCGGTCAACAACTGACACTTGATAAGGGGTAACCGCCCACTTGACAGTCAAAGGCCTCATTTGAATATCGGACACCAGAACTAATGGCCCCGATATCTCGGGAAAGTTTGGGCTAGAAGAAAAATATAAAAAGCATCAGAATCTGTGAGGAGCCTGCAATCTAACTGAGAAGTCAACTGCAGCTTTTTGGGCAGGTGGAAGGTCCTCTTTAAACCTCTTTAGGGGTAGGAGGGGACTCGATGCAGGCAGCATTGGAGAGGCCCTTTAAACAATGTATCAGTCCCACCTCAGTCCCCCATCAACTGCAGCCAGAAAGCTTCTAATCTTTCTGAGGTGAAACCTTTTTCTCCGACCCTTTTCTACTGGTTCTGTTTTGGTAATTTCAGATGTAGTTAGGCATCACTTCCTTTTAGTGCGGGTTGCCAATTTCAGAGAACTGCTTTGCATATGGAATCACATGCAATATTATAAAGGCCCCATATGGTAGAACATGAAGTGCCTATTGGCAGGCATTGCGAACCATAGGCACTTTGTGTGCCACCATACAGCTCTATGCACATGAGGTTGTAATTGTAATGTATTCATCTTGACACAATCCAGCGCAATCTCGTCGACCGTCCAGTCACCACTGTCGCAGTGAATCAGTGTATTGCTGCATTTCAAATGGCAACATATTACCCTCAGTGCCAGTTAGGGTGTTTTATCTTCCAGTTTGGTTTGTTGCTTTCCTTGCTATTGCTTGTAAATTGAACCTCTGATATTGGACCGGCTTGTTTGACTTCTCTCCCGCATCACTCCCTACTGTACACCATACCCAACTCTGCTAGATCACTGTTACTGAAACCTTGGCTCATCTGATTACTCTTCTGAACTACCCCTTACTGTACCACATATCCAGCTCTGCCTGAACTTCATTACCAGACCTTTGACTCTACCGACTTCACTTATATCTCACCCCAGTACCGCATACCTGTTTCTGCCTGACTCCTTCTGCTGGCTTCTGCACTGCCTTAACACACTTTTTTTTTCTTAATCTCTTTGTGATACCCTTTCCAGGACATTTAGAGATTTTTAACATTTGTCATTGCCCATAGCAACCGTACCTCCAACTTTTTCCATTCCCCTCCTGCTAGATATTATCCAAGGAATTAAAGGGGTTTTCCAACCCCATTAAAATGTTTCCAAATGGCTTAAAATATAAAAAATAATAAAACGAGCCAAACCCACCTTACTTATTCCCTGCACCGATACTGCTCTGGTCCCTTGCAGGTGTTTGTTACAGACAATTTTTTGTATAGTTTTTAGTTTTGCAATTATTAGGTTTTGAGTTTGTCTAGCGTTTTGTTTTGTAATCATACAGTTCAGTCCCTAAAATAGACTTCATATTTGTGTTTGCCGTCATAAATATTGATACTGTATATGACATGTCTTACTTAAGATATTAGAGTTGTGGCTAGTAATAGAGTTATAGTTAGAGGAGGTTGTTTTTAGAAAGCAGTGTTTATTGGTATTTTGTGAAATGTTTTATTATTTTTGATTCCTTTGTTTTTTTAAATATTATTATTACTATTATTATTATAGTGTGCTTTCACCAAAAGTTAGACCCAGCATCTCCCTCCTGTCACCATCAATTTGATGATTACATGATCAGCCATGTGACCACTGACACCGACCAATGCTGTCTGTAGTCTAAAAACAGTGTATATATATATATATATATATATATATATATATTTATTTACTTATTTATATATATATATATATATATATATATATATATATATATATATATATATATATATATATATATATATATATATTCCTTTCTATCTTGCCCACAATATTATCCTCAACAGTTGATATTCCAAAGTGTTTGAGAAACATACTTAAAATAGCATTAAATAATTTACCATAATATTTTATTGATTTGTTTATGATTATTTTGGCCTTTTTTTCCTCCTGGTTATCCTGATCATTTACCATCAATTTTCCACTGCTACCTTTCACTCTCTCCATCCATCATCCACTGTGATTGCTCATTATACCTCACCTCTGAGAAGACATGGGTCATATTGTCTATTTGGCCCCATAGCAACTGCTATACCTGCTACCCTGGTAGTTACGTCATTAAAATTAACAGTCCGAGGTCTCCAACGTTTCTCAAAATGTCACTTAATGATCTCTCCAGGTGGGGAATCGACTGTGCTCCAGTCATTGACCTCCCTTGCTCGTGCCTTAGGCCTGACAAGAACCTTGACAGCAATCCTATCAGGTACTGATTCCATAGAAACTGATATATTCCTAAAAAATATCAACTCTGAGAAGGATTTAAGTCTCTTAGCAAGGTGTGGTAATCTTTGTCTTATTATCTGATTATGTAGTGAAGCAACCTAAGTTCAGGACCATAAAAACAGCTCGTGTCCCGAGAATTCATCTTGCAAACCCATTCTGCCCTCTTTTTTTACAGCCCTGAAAAGCACTTTTTCCAGTTATATAACATTTAGGGTATGTGCACACGTAGTGCTTTCAGCTATTTTTCAGGCCGTAAACATCCCGAAAAACGGCGGAAAAATCGGAAACAGAATGCCTCCAAACATCTGCCCATTGATTTCAATGGGAAAAACGGCGTTCTGTTCCGATGGGCTGTTTTTCAAAACGGCCGCGAAAAAGATGTGCATGTCACTTCTTAAGCCATTTTTGGAGCTGTTTTTCATAGACTCTCTAGAAAAACAGTTCCAAAAACGGACGTAAAAGTGCAGCGAAAAACGCGAGTATGATTAAAAAATGGCTGAAAATCAGGAGCTGTTTTCCCTTGAAAATAGCTTTGTAGACGTTTTTGAGTTTGTGTGTGCACATACCCTCAACCTTTCCCCTGTGTTGATTATTGAAACTTTCCATTGAATTATGCCTCTGCTTTCCTGCTTTTTCTCCCTGTCGTTATTGTTGGAAATGTTCTATACCTAGAATTGATTTGCTACTGCTACTTATTTCCAAGCTGTTCAGAAAACTGTTCACACTAATTCACCTCAGAGCAACTCTTTAATCTTTAAATCACACCCTATTTGCCTGTAGATCAAATCCTAAATACATGTTTTTAATATTTACCCATACAGTACACAGACATACATCTATATTTACTCGTTGAACATCTAATTCTAAAACCATGGGCATTAAAATGCATCTGGTGCCACCTTGACCAGTATCAGACACATCCACATACAAACAGTTCTAGGAGTATTTTCCTAAAACTGTCTCTATCCTAAGGCTATGTTCACACGGAGTCTTTTGCCGAGTTTTTTGACGCGGAAACCGCGTCGCAAAACTCGGCAGAAACGGCCCGAGAACGCCTCCCATTGATTTCAATGGGAGGCGTCGGCGTCTTTTTCCCGCGAGCAGTAAAACTGCCTCGCGGGAAAAAGAAGCGACATGCCCTATCTTCGGGCGCTTCCGCCTCCGACCTCCCATTGACTTCAATGGGAGGCAGGAGAAAGCGTGTTTTCTGCCCGCGGCGCTCAATGGCCGCGGGCGAAAAACGGCGCGATCATTGCTATTCACACGGAGTATTTTGGGGGAGGAATATCTGCCTCAAAATTCCGTTTGGAGCTTTGAGGCAGATATTCCTCCCCCAAAATACTCCGTGTGAACATAGCCTAAAGCTGCAACCATGCAGCAAATCTAAGCCAAATACTGCTTGTATGTTTTGAAGAGCTGTTATCACCCTGTGTGCTAGGACTATCACCCCACTTTAGGAAGACATTAGAGCTTAAATGTGAGCGATTCCGATATTTACATTATATATATATATATATATATATATATATATATATATATATATATATATATATATATATAAAACTGTAAGCGATTCCATCGTAAATGAGTGATTCCAATATTGATGCAATTCCAATGAATCACAATAAAATTTGTTTGGGTCTACCGGTTATGTGTAAAGGAACCGTCTGGCAACAAGATGGCAGGACTAGGCTTTCACTATATCAGTCCCAGGACTACAGCAGAGCCGAATTGTGATAAACCGGACATTCAAAGGGAAGGGAACTATGGAGCACACGTCCCAATACTGACAGTCAACAAGAGTACAAGAAATAGGGACTCACCTATTAAAGATAGGGATGGAACAATGGATAATGGTAGTTGATAAAGGGCTGCCCCTAACTAGCTCTAATTATATCTATCCCTGGATCTGTCCCTAAGCACCCACCCTAACCCTCACTGTCAGAAAACACTGTCCTTAATAGAGTCCCTTATATGCAAACACTGTCCCTAACACCACCCCAGGAAAACATTAGGAACCAGAGGCAATGAGAACAATACAAACCAATCCAAAACTCAGGGAAACCAAGCAAGCAGGAAAGAAAACAATAAAACAGGATTAAAATTACCAACTAACAGGATTAGACACAAAATCAAACACGGACTGAGGAAATACTTAGGCAGAGCATAAAAAACACAGCACTAGACTGGAACACATGATCAGACAAGCAGACGGCAAACACACATAGCAAGTACTCTAACCAATGCCCTCAATCTGAGGCCAGGAAAATTAAACCAATCAGGTCGCTCTCTCTCTAAGCGAGCCACAGGATCACATCAATGTGGTCATCTGACCTGCGCTGATGAATCAGAAACTGCCCCAGGAATTGCTCAATAGCTTTTAGATGACAATCGAGCAGGGATAGACCTGCTGCTCGTAATACTAGGATTATGTGATGATCCGACTTGCAACCCAATTGTTTTGTGGATTGCAGTCAGGTTGATGTCTGTCAAGTTCTTCCATATGAGATGCATTAAACAAATAAATGTCACTTAGAACAGTAGGCCATTGTCATGCTCGAATAGGAAAGGGCCTTTTCCAAACGGTTCTTACATAGCTGGAAGTATACAATATTCCAGAACGTCATTTGTATTCTCATTCATTCATTTTTTATTCACTGGAATTAGAGGACCCAGACCAAATCATAAGAACAGTCTCTACTCCCCAGCAGTGTCCCTTTAACTGAACTGTCTGATCCATGTCTACACTTAGGATGTTTGATCACTAGGATTGCGGCATCCATAGGTTTGTCATTTCTACATATGTATGCATTGAGATGACTAATTACTAATGTATGTAGGTATATAGCAATCTATCATCATAGATGGATAATTATAAAGTGAAAGTAATGTGATATATTATCTATGTAGCACTCTTGTAATATATTGTCAGATCTTCTAGCATTGCAGGACAACCCATCACAGTTTTCGTGGGGATATCAGGTCTGTGCCGATGTTACCCCAGCATTAGAGATCATCTCTGTGTAGATCTTTATTATAAAAGCCAGTCCAGATGAATTTTTTACTAGATTTTCACACTGTTTTTTCCATGAGCAGCTGTGCTTATATATTATTAAACTTTGTAAAGAGTGAGGGCTGGTAGCAAAAAAATTAAAAAAGAGAAAGTAGAAAATAGAAATTACAAAAATGCTTTTATTTCTTTGAAAGAATTTGCTAATTACTGAATTTGTAATTTACTGAACTTTAATGTCAATACCGGTAGGAGCAGCGCTATTTATAAAACAATGGGGCAAGTTCATTAAAGCGAAAAACTGATGTAAGAGATTTGTTAAAATTCACAACTATATATTCAAACATTTGCTTCACTTTTTAGGCCCCATTCACACGAACGTAAAAACGCCCGTAATCACGGGCCGTAATTACGGCCCTAATTACGGGCCCATAGACTTCTATTAGCCACGGGTACCTCCCCGTATGCTTACGGTAAGGTGCCCGGGCCGTTAAAAAAAATAGAACATGTCCTATTTTAGGCCGTAATTACGGCACGGGCAGCCCCATAGAAGTCAATGGGGCTCCCGTAATTACTGGTGACTACGTGTGTGCACCCGTACTTACAGGAGCGTTGCTAGGCGACATCAGTAAATAGTCACTGTCCAGGGTGCTGAAAGAGTTAAACGATCGGCAGTAACTGTTTCAGCACCCTGGACAGTGACTACCGATCCCAATATACAGCAACCTGTAAAAAAAAAAAAGACTTTCATACTTACCCAGAACTCCTTGCTTCTTCCTCCAGTCCGGCCTCCTGGGATGACGTTTCAGCCCATGTGACCGCTGCAGCAAATCACAGGCCAATCACAGGCTGCAGCGGTCACATGGACTGCCGCGTCATCCAGGGAGGTCGGGCTGGATGTCAAGAGAGGGACGCGTCACCAAGACAACGGCCGGGTAAGTATGAATTTCTTTTACTTTTTCTGCGGAAAGGGCTGTCCCTTCTCTCTATCCTGCACTGGTAGAGAGAAGGGGCTGCCGATTATTGCAGTGTAATTTTGCAGCGAAAACGTGCCCGTAAATACGGGTGGAATACGGGTGACACCGGACCCGTATTTATGGGCACGGGTCCGTAAATACTGGTGCAATACGGGTCGAATACGTGTGACCAAGGGCCCATATTTACGCCAGTATTTACGGGAGGACAAAAATAAGTTCGTGTGCATGAGACCTTAGGGTATGTTCACACGGCGAGGGTCCGTAACGGCTGAAATTACGGGGATGTTTCAGCCTGAAAACATCCCCGTAATTTCAGCCGTACCGGCATGTGCAGGCGCTTGAACGCCGCGTCAATTACGGCCGTAATTAGCGCTGCTATTCATTGGAGTCAATGAATAGCGGCTCCAATTACGGCCAAAGAAGTGACAGGTCACTTCTTTGACGCGGGCGTCTATTTGCGCGCCGTCATTTGACAGCGGCGCGTAAATATACGCCTCGTGTGAACAGACAAACGTCTGCCCATTGCTTTCAATGGGCAGATGTTTGTCAGCGCTATTGAGGCGCTATTTTCGGGCGTAATTCGGGGCAAAAACGCCCGATTTACGTCCGTAAATAGGCCGTGTGAACATACCCTTAGACTGTTAAAGTTTAACTAGCTTTATAACTTTTTGTAATAATTAGTAGTACATACAAATACATGAAACTTTGTAATATATTATTAGAGGATAGTGGAATCTTTAGTCATCCTCCAGTAGCCTACAGGCTCTTCCCCATCCACTGCCTGCGGAGACCCAAAAAAATCTGTCCAGTATAAAACATTAAGGAAGCGGCAGGAGAGGGACTGCTTAATGGGGTTGCACAGGATCAGAAAAACATAGCGAATTCTTCCAAAAACAGCACCACACCCGTCCGCAGGTTGTGTGTAGTATTGCAGTGCAGCCCAGTTTACTTCTATGGGAAGGTGTGTGACTGTTTCTGTAAGAAGGCAGCCGTATTTTTCGAATCCTGTACAACACATTTTAAGGAAGGATTGTAATTGCTTTTTGGAGGAATGTTTTAATGACTTTAAAATAGAGATGGATGGGCCGTGTACGACAAGTCAGAGCTGGAGCAAATTTTGTGACTGTTTGAGAACTTTCTCCATAGTATTAGGGCTTTTCACATCAACGCTGAATATGTCCGTGTTACAGCCTTAAAACAACGGCCGTCACACGGACACATGCATTTCAATGGGGCCGTTCACACGGCTGTTGTTTTAACGGATTGTGTGAAGGGTCCGTTGAAAAATAGGACATGTCCTATTTTCCTCCGTTTTCACGGATCCCTCCATAGACTCAAGTCTATGAGGGATCGTAAGTATGTAAATAATGATCCATGGGACATTTTAAAGTATACAACACAGGAATCACTTCAATTCGTGATAGTGTTTGCTCAAAAGTCTATCCCTAGATATTATTAAGATATGCAATATTAGGAGGTATTGTTTGTAGAGGAGAATACAAAGCCTCGTGGGGGTAACATGCAGCGCACGAGTGCCTACAGGTCCATAACATATACAGGTCCTGTTTACATGGCATTTCCATGTGCAGGAGCTCTAATTCAGCAGGAAAAATGAAATACGGCTTTAGTTTAAAAAACAAAACACAGGTTTATGGTTCGTTACAAAAGACAGGCCTAGTACACTAAAGCTGTGCACTTGTGTCATGCACATCATGAGGACAGGTTTTCCATCTTTGATGTGAGCAAGAATGTTTGTATTCACTGACAGAAATCAGAAATATTAAAAGATGGTGAGGTAACACAAAGTATATTAGAAAGTTGCAGAACTTTTCATACATACTTTTTCATACAATGAAAAAACTTTATAAAAGGGCATCCTCGTGGCATGTTTTGGACAGGTTTATATCTGGATAGTGTTTCCTCTGCTGTATTAAAAAATATAAAATGTTACGGATATTTTTTTTTAATACAGTTGCCAATACGCCTGCACAAAAAAACAAAAACAAGAAAAAAGACATACCTTAGCTGTAATAAAAAGCAGAATGTGAACAGAGCCTTAAAGTGTAACTAATCTTTTAAAAAACTTCTGACATGTCATAGTGACATATCAGAAGTATTAATTGGTGGTGGGGATCTGGGCACTGATTGCTAAAACGTGGAAGTGCTCTGGGGGAACGTTGTGCCCAATGGCGGATTATAATATGGGCGGTTCGGGCGGTCGCCCGGGGGCCGAGGCTGCCAGGGGGCCCATCGCGGCCCGAACCGCACACAAACTTCAAAAACTATGCAGCGCTGCCCGCTTCCGACTGAATCTGCTTCCGCAGGACGCAGATTCAGCTGGGTTGAATGCTGGAGCCTCGCCCCAGCATTCACTCTGCCGTGAGCGGCTCGGTGCAGGCAGGCGCGATGTAGTGACGTCATCGCGCCTGTCTGCACGGAGTCACTCACAGCATAGTGCAGAGGAGGAGAAGCATCCCCCACCGTCGTGGGAACCGGGATAGGTAAGTAATTATGTTTTCTTTTTTATTAGGTACGTACATATGGGGCATTATGCTGTGTCACAGCTATGGGGCATTATACTGTGTCAGCTATGGGGCATTATACTGTGTCAGCTATGGGGCATTATACTGTGTCGGCTATGGGGCATTATACTGTGTCAGCTATGGGGCATTATGCTGTGTCACCTCTATGGGGCATTATACTGTGTCAGCTATGGGGCATTATGCTGTGTCACCTCTATGGGGCATTATACTGTGTCAGCTATGGGGCATTATACCGTGTCACCTCTATGGGGCATTATACTGTGTCAGCTATGGGGCATTATACTGTGTCAGCTATGGGGCATTATACTGTGTCAGCTATGGGGCATTATACTGTGTTACCTCTATGGGGCATTATATTGTGTCAGCTATGGGGCATTATACTGTGTAAGCTATGGGGCATTATACCGTGTCACCTCTGTGGGGCATTATACTGTGTCAGCTATGGGGCATTATACTGTGTCACCTCTATGGGGCATTATACTGTGTCAGCTATGGGGCATTATACTGTGTCACCTCTATGGGGCATTTTACTGTGTCACATCTATGGGGGCATTATACTGTGTCACCTCTATGGGGCATTTTACTGTGTCACATCTATGGAGGCATTATACTGTGTCACAGCTATGGGGACATTATACTGTGTTGCAGCTATGGAGGCATTATACTGTGTCGCAGCTATGAAGGGCATTATACTGTGGGGGCAGCTATGGGTGGCAATATACTATGGGGGCAGCTACGTGGGACATTATACTGAGCAATTACAAGAGCTGCAGGTCCAAGGGGGGAGACACTGTGTAGCACAATATACAAGGGGGGATTGTTGTATAGCACTATATAGAAGGGAGTGATGTGTATCACTATATCTAAGGGGGATTGCTGTGTAGCACTATATACAAGAGGGGGAGGGCTATGTGACGCTATTTACAGAGGGGGAGGACTGTGTAGCGCTATTTACAGGGGGCTGTGTGTGGTGCTATCTACAGTGTTTGACACAATTATATTCAGGGGCGCAGTCTATGGTGCTATAATATTTAGGGGCACAGTGTTTGTACTATTTTATTCAGGGGCGCAGTGTTTGGTGCTATTATATTTAGGGGCACAGTGTGTGGCACCATGATAATATTATCTTTGTTTATAGGTGTGGAAATGTTGAAAAAGTGAGGAGCCAAAGACATCTGAGTGGCAAATTCTGCAGAAATGGGTCATGGCCGGGAAAAGTTGTCATGAAGTCTGGACTGGATGGAGAAGAGGAAAAAAACTACGTTGTCACCTGTGAGTCACTAGATTTATAGACAATCTGTCATCTCTACTGACATGTTTATTATAGGAAATCCTTGTCTTTCACAAAGTCTTTGTGCAGTCCAGGACTGATAGACAAATAAGTGTTACTATTCCCCTTGACAGGAGAATGTGTCCCTACACGGCGTGATACTGTCAGCGATGGTTGGAGACTGTCAGTATGTGGGGACACAGCCTTTTGACAAGGGGAGTAGTAACACCCATTTGTTAATGTCTGGACAAAAAGGAAGTGTTAACAATAGTTACAGGGCGGCGGTGGAGAAGGGGGGCCCAACTATGGGTAACAGCCCAGGGCCTATGGTATACTTAATCCGCCACTGGTTGTGCCGCTTTGTTTTTTATCGGCTTTCCTCGGAGCAGTGTACGGGCTCAATAGAAAGTCTATGAGTCCGTACACTGTCCGCCAATCAAAAACAAGGCGGCACAACGCTCATCCGAATGCTTCTGCAGCCTTGTTTGAGCAATCAGTTGGGGTCTCAGTGCTCGGACCCCCAGTGATCAACACTTCTGACATGTCAAATGTTATTTTAAAAGTTTAGTTACCCTTTAAAGCGGTTGTATGATTATAGAAAATAATGGCTGCCTTCTTTTCAGGGACAATGCATTTTATGGATGGACTGTGTGACCGTATTAACTGGAATGGTGCTGAGCTGCAATACCCTACACAGTCCATGGTCAAGAGTGGCACAGTTGAGGGCCTTTTACACCTTCCGATAAGCGGCTGGTGCAGCGAGCACCGATCAACGATACATCGTTGATCGGCGCTCGTTTGCTCCTGTCACACGGAGCTATGGATGGGGACGAGCGGTCGTTACTCCGATCGCTCGTCCCCATACATCATTATTATGTCGGCAGCGCGTCTCCCTGTTTACACAGGGAGATGTGCTGCCGACAAAGTTAATCTTTTACTTTTTTAAAACGATACGATCAGCAGATGATCAAGCGTTTGCTCGTACATCTGCTCATCGTTCCCCTGTTTACACAGGGCAATTATCGGCAATGAGCATTCCTAGAACGCTCGTTTGCCCGATAATCGTCCAGTGTAAAACCCTCTTAAAAGAAAGCAGCATTGTTTCCTAATCGAATCCAACCCTGTTAAATTTTTTATCTCTGCTCAGTCTCCTGTTTCTGGTTTTGTGAGACTCCAGATTATCAGTGTCAAACTATCAGAGTTTCTGGATTACGGAATGTCAGATTAACAGAATTTCACAATATTTACAATAGCTGATGAAATAGTAAACAAAACTTCAGCACCAAGTTCCAGCTACAGCACTGCAGATATATAAAAACAAAAAAAACAAAAGCAAAAAAAAAAAAAAAGAACAATTTTTCATTAACCAGGGTTAAAATGCTGTTGTTCTTTTTGATGAGAAACTGTGAAATCTAATACATGTGACCACCATAGTGACCCTGTGTACAGAGTTCAGGCCTCCATTATAAAGCAAGTTATGGCAGCAGAGATTAAAATTTTATGGAAGATATTTCCAGCCTTGCCACTGCTTTAGAAATAGCTTCTGCAACGATTGTATCTCCGGCAAGGCTGGCAGTAGAGTCTCTGCTAAGCAGCTCCTTGCTCTCAGGTTACTGTGACCAGATACCGTATCTCCACATTACCTGGAACAGGCTCAGACACTTACATTATTATTATTATTATTATTTTTTTTATAATCTCCCTCGTTTAGTCGTTTCCAGGCTGAAAACTGCTGCAGCAGAACCTGTAAGGAATTACGGTAAATCTCCCCAAGGACTGTGAGATGGCGTGGAGCGAACTTGTTCCTCTATTTAGGGGCTTTAATAAACTCCAAATGGAGAAAAACAATGGACCAGCAGTGATTTATGTATGATGAGCGGATCGGGCTACATAATGAACTCGAGACGAAGGGTGCCGCAATTGAAATCTTCTGCAGCATCACAGGAGATATGTCAAATATGCTGCGGTTGTTATAGCAACTAAAGATGCAGAGACTTGGAGCACATGAGCATTTTTCTGCCTGCAGAATATTAACCGACTGTGTGCCACGCACTACCCCACCGGGCATGCACAGCGGGGCCTCCGAGTGAGAACATCTTGCCCCATATTAAAAGTCAGGTCAGCCAATTTCGATTCTTAAACTTTAATTACGTCTGTTTGTTACACTCAGGGGTTGCAGAATTCAGAGCCACAGACTTTGGAGAATTGTAGTTGATGTAGCCAGGTCCTCTTTACCCAGGGGCACTCGTCACAAATAGATACGCAGGTGAAGCAGCTCTGGTGTGCCATTGTTTAGCAACATAACAAAGCGTTCAAGTATCGGATGCATTATTGAAAAGGCTGCAGCGAGCTGTTTTCCCAAGACTCCTTTCTTTCTAAGAAAATAGCTTGAGGTTAATTTTCTTATTATCATCTACATCCTGCTGCCTAACAGTAATGACCTCGAGTAATGGATTTCACTATTGTCTATGCATTCTAAACCCATGTACATACAGATAAACACAAAGCATTATGAAGCAAATTGAGCGCCGTAATTGCAGATTTCTAGGGCATGCTCTGTGGAAGCATTTTCAGGCTTATTTAATGATAAGTCTGACTGCAAATCTGGGGAAAATTGTAAAAATGAAGATAAACTTGAGTCGGTTATATAACTATATAGTAATAATGTCTTTTATAAATAAATGACATCATAGACACAGAACATTATGATATAGTTTTCTTAATCAACAAAAAAGTAAATTTTAATCTAGAACCATCCAATGTTTCAAAACATCATATGAACGTACATGATCCAGAAGCACTAGGAAGCAGCCATTGAATCCCGAAACGTAGAACATTTTAAGCCCCACACCCATTCCACCCAGGAACGCCTTTAAAACTGCATAGAAACAATCATATTTAGGAAAAATTCAATAAGCACCAGTCCAGTCTCTGCAATTCTGTTTAATGGACAGTCTAGAAAAAAAATAAGACTATTGGGAGATATGTTAAAGGGGTCAACAGGGTTTAAAAAACATGGCTGCTTTCTTTAACCCTTTCCCGCAAAATGCCAGGTACGTCATAGTGCAGGGGGTGATGTATGGAGCGTGCTCCATACTCATCGGGTGTCAGCTGTGTTTTACAGCTGACACCTGGGACTAATGGCTAGGTACAGCGATCACGCTGTTCCTGGCTTTTTAGCCACTCAAATGCTGCGGGTCTCCCTGCAACGAGATGGGGGGGGTGACAATGGTTGCCATGGCAGCCCAGGGGCCTTAGGCCGGGTTCACATGAGAATGTTCGGTCCGTAAAATACGGACCGTATGTCGACCGCATTTCCCGGACCAAACACACTACAGGAAGCCGAGCTCCTAGCATCATAGTTATCTATGACGCTAGGTGTCCCTGCCTCACTGCGGAAAACTGTCCAGTACTCAAAACATGATTACAGTACGGGACAGTTTTCCCATAGCGAGGCAGGGACTCATAGCGTTATAGATAACTATGATGCTAGGAGCCCGGCTCCCTGCAGTGTGTTCGGTCCGGTAAATGCGGCCGACATGCGGTCCGTATTTTACGGACCAAACATTCTCGTGTGAACCCGGCTTAATGAAGGCCCCCAGGACTGCCTTCACTGTATCTCTATTAAGCCCTGACTGTGGCAGGGCTTAACAGAAGCCTGTAAAAATGACAATGTGCTGCAATACCCTAGAGGAACTAATAAAATGTGTAAAAAAATAAGTGAAATAAAGTTTTTAGTAGTGAAAACAAATAGTAAAATATTAAAAGTTCAAAAAAAACCTTTTCCAATTTTACCTTTAAAGTAATGTAAAAAATTAAAAATTAAACAAAATTGGTATCGCTGCATCCGTATAAGTCTGAACTATTACAATATAGTGTTATTTAGCACGCACGGTGAACGCCGTAAAAAATAAAACATTTAAAAAGCTAAAATCGCTATTTTTTTGTTCAACTAGCCCTAAAAATTTTAGAATAAATAGTGATCAAAAAATCGTATGTACCAAAAAATGCTACTGATAAAAACTACAGCTTGTCCTGCAAAAAATTAACTTTCACACTGCTCAATCCACGGAAAAATAAGAAAGTTATGGCTCCCAGAATGTGGTGAAACAGAACAAGTTTTTTTAACAAAAAGATGTTGTTTTTTAAAAGCAGTAAAATAAAAAAAAAATCCTATATAAATTTGGTATCACCATTAAGCCACAGAACAAATTTAAGTTCTCGATTTTACCGTGCGGTAAAAACAGTAAAAACTAAACCCAAAATAACATGGAGGAATCACAGTTTTTTTTACAATATCAGCCCGCAAATAATTTTTTTTCAGTTTTCCAGTACATTATATGGTACTTTAAATGCTACCAATAGAAACTACAACTCCTCCCATAAAATATAAGCCCTCACACCACTCCATTGACGGAAAAATAAAAGAGTTATGGCTTCTGGAAGGGGGGAGTGAAAAGCGAAAATGAAAATGGCTTAGTTCTAAAGGGGTTAAAAAACATTGCCAAGGCTGTCCATGGATTGTGTACAGTATAGCAGCTCAGCCCCATTCACTTCAATAGAGCTGAACTGCAATACCAGATACATCACATGAGATGGTGTGGCGCTGTTTCTGGAAGAAAACAGCCATGTTTTTCTAATGCACATCCCCATTAAAGTTAATTTTTTCCCAAGATGAACGTTTACTTTGCAGTTGATTACAGAAAACCAGATATGATGTAAATAACAGTCCTTTTTACATGGCTGGTGGTCTCACACATACGGTCACAAGGGGGTACAAACAAGTTCTCACAAATGAGAGGCACATTCTTTTGGAGCATTACACAAATGCAATGCAGGCAGAAATCGCTCAGCAACGTCACTTCCGGACAATGCTTTTAACTTCCATTTTATCTCTAGGCCGTGTCTGTCTCTCTCTCTGGGACCTTTCCAATCTCTATTATGGGAAAGCTCTTTACATTTCCACCCGCTGCCACTGGACCTATTCAAGCTTCAGGGTGTCTCTGTCCTCTCATGCTTACCTGCACCAGGGTCAGTTTTAGACAAAGTGTGGCCGTGGACAAAGTTAAAAGTGGGGCCCCAAATGCTGAATTATTGCGTCAGTAATGCAGTCAATTCAGAAGGCGATGTGCAGAGAACTGCATCGCAGATCTCTAGCGCGTCCAGGAATGTTGTAAACCCTAAAACATAAGTCCCCCCCTCACACAAAAAATTATCTATATACATATACAGTTATTAAATCATACCGCTATACCAGACTAAATATTACCTGCATACTGTTACTGTACACAACTCACTATTATAAGACCAATATTACCAAAACTAATACATTATAAGGTCCAAATAATACTGCCACACCATAACCACATAGTGACTGAATAATACCCCATACTGTTACTGAATAATACCACCATTCTTTTACTGAATAATACCTCCATGCTGTTACTGAATAATACCTCCATACTGTTACTGAATAAAAACCACTATACAAAGACCAATATTACCACCATGTAGTGACCATATAGTGGTAGATGGCAGTTATACACAGGAGCTCTGCAGACTGTATAAATGATTACAGCATGTTTATATCCAGTGACTCACAGGTGATGTTTTCTCTAATTAGAGTCGTTCACATTCCTTTTTTTCTCCATCTGGCCCAGACCACTGTGACGACCTATTCCAGCCGCAACTCATCTCCACAGAATTTGACACACAGACATGTTGGTTTCTCGCCACCTATACCCCATTCTCTGAGCAAACTTGTATTCCACAGTGCCCTGGATGGTAATAATGATCCCTCAGTGCTTGACACAATAAGAGTGCCCATCAGTAACTGTGACCCCTTTGTGCCCCCACACAGTAATAATGCCTCCTTTGTGCCCCCTGTAAATAGCACCACTGCGCCCCCTTAGAGAGCGCCACAGCGTCCCCTGTATATAGCGCAACAACCACCCCCTTGTAGATGGTGCCACACAGTCCCACAAACAAATACATTTGTTTTTAATCAGCTAGCCCTGTCCTGCGATGGACAGAGCTTGTGACACTGAGACGGGAACCTTGCATGAACCAGTGACGTTATCACGCCGGCCTGCGCAGAGATTCTCTACCATAGCCTATAGCCTAATGAATGGCGGAGCAGGGAGCTCTGCTCTGCCATAGTATACAATTGTATCTGCGTCCTGAGGACGCAGATACAATTCAATGTGGCAGTCGCTAGTACCAGGCCCCCCCCCCTAGTGACAACACCGGGCAGCCTCCCTATGCTGGTTCCGTTCTCACACAATTGTTGGCGCAGAAAATATACTAGTAGATGATCACACATCTTCATTTAAATGTCTTCATTATATTTTTATTTCCAGCTCATTTTGACAAGAGGATGAGCTCTCAATAGAGAAGAACCCATATGACTGGAAGTGCCCGCAGGATCTCAGTGACAACAGCAGCTCACACGGGATGATAGATATCACCTTATGATGGTGTGGACTGTTACAATGCAAAGGCCCAGGCAAATACTGGCATTTGTTATACAGAAAGCTAAAAGAGACAACACTGGCTTCAGACGTTATGCTTTCAGGTAAGATTTCACTTGCAAACTCTGATATTCTCTGTAGTTTCATTTAAGATATATAGGGCATGAAAAAAATCATAAAAAGATCCAACAACAGCAGCCAGTCTGCTTGTTGATCATTTTCCTGTAACAAAATATTTTTTTCTTCACTATAAAGTGTAAAAATAAAAAAACTTAAAAGTAAGTGCAAATGTAAAGAATGTAATGCAGATCTATAAAATGTTTGTGGGAGTCAAACCCAACTTGAGGTTACTAATAGAAGTTATCTAGTCAAATCTAATTGACTAAGGAATTATGTAAATATAGTGTCTTGAAAAATGTTTAGTATGAATGATAGATATTTGGTATAACAGCAATATACCCTTAGAAACAAGAGGTCCATGGCTAGGAGCTACCCTGAAGGAAAATGAGCTAGGTCCTCAGGGTCAAGGCTCAATTATGGTTCATAACATATTGGTTGGTGCAGTATTCTTGATTTAGAAGAATACGTCATGTACTGCACCTGACAATCTCTGATAATAGCGCTAGTATCCTTGTAATAGTCAACCTGTCTCTATTAAATTTACACTGACTGTTCAGAATCTTGTCAAAAACAATTTTGTGTCTACAGGCGCATTATGTAGAAATCCAGAAATGGCGTTATCCAGCTTAAAACTGGTTAATGCAAGTATAGAAGTTGAAGGGAATGTCTGCTTTGGGCATTCCCTTTTTTTTAGGAGGGTCCCCCTAAAATAAGCCGATCATAGGGTTCCCTTGTGGTCAGCTGTAATCTGTGAGGGAAGTGTTCAATTCTCCTGCAGTGCCACCACAGGGCAAATGGCGCATTACACTGTCCTCACTAAAATCAATGGGCTGTCTATGTAGTGCACGGACATGGTCCTGACAAAGAGAGAAGTTCCTTGTATCCTCTCTCTGCCTGGGCCAAAAGATGAAGGTACTAAATGGGGGACCTCGCTTGGGGAATATAAAAATTTGTTTTTTTAAACCAGACAACCCCTTTAAGTATGTGAATATGTGAGTATGGAAGTATGTGAGGATAGTCTGCATTTATTCATTACATGGCAACGTCATATTGTATTGTTTTTATTATGGGCCCAGTCTACAATATGTTTCATGAGGTAAATCTATTCATTTGCCAATCGTCTTTGTATCTACAGGTAAATATTAAGCAAATTTACTAAGTATTATGTTTATGCAGCTAATTGTAAAACCATCTATTGCTCATTAACCATTGACAAGACATGGCCAATTCCATCAGTGATTGGCAGGAATACATATCATATATCTTTAATGAAGCAATTATTTCAGGACTCAAAAAGAGTGTCTAAAAATCCATCTTATTGTCTTGGAAAGCTGGAGGTCAATCACCCTGAGGTTTCAGTTAGTTACATTATTATTTTTATGAATCAATATTATCTGGATCATGCTTCAGTGAACATATACCATAGCATTCTCTGACATGATGTGTATTGGCTCAATATTTGACAGTTGCAGCAATGAGCATGTTTTTATTTCTCTACTATTCCAAAAATTAGCAAAATTTGGAAAATATAAGGGCTAATAAGTGGGTAATATGCCTAAATTCTGTACCGCATAAAAAACTGTCGGCACTCCATACCTGTAGATACTGTAACCGCTAGGTGTATGACTAGTGGATTTTCTAACAGAAGCGAATATGCATTTGGAAATGGGATGAGAAGCTCTTTCAAATGCCCTATAAAGGCATATGGACATCATAGAAGGTTTTCCCATTGGGGATCATCTATTAGCCAGAGAGTAGAGCTGCTAACAAAGAGTGGTCCTTGTTCTAGTGGACCCAGCCCTGTATTACCGATCCATTCATATGATGGCTGTTGCAGGGAAAATGTTTGACCAACTGATACTTTTCTGGTGATATCAACTGTTCTTCTGAAGTTTCAGCAACCGAACCCGTGAAAAGCACTCAACCTCTTAGGGTCAGTTCACAATGGAGGTTTTCATCAGGTCAAAAAACCTGCCTCAAAATAACCTGGGGGAAATTTGAGGCAGATTTTGAAATGCCAGCGTTTTGTGCTGTTTCTTTTTTCTTGCGCTTTTTTGCCACAGTTCTTTTGTATGCATTTTTTAAAATAAGTCAGTTGCAAAAACTGTGGCAAAAAAATCTTTCAACGAGCACTGCAGGTTTTTTCTGCCTTCCATTGATTTCAAACCGCTCCAAAAAAGAGCATGACACTTTTTTCTGCGAGCTGTCAAAAGCCGCCTGGAAAAAAAAACACCTCTGCTTCCCATTGACATCAATGGGGGATGATTTGTGGCATATTTTAGAGCTGATTCAGTCGCAGGTTCCGCTTCAAAATCACTGCAACAATTATATTATTTCATAGTGCTGTAGATTTGTGGTATTGCAAAACTTACCATAGAAGCCTATTACATATAGATAGCCAATGCCTCTATGGATGCCCCCGTTAGGGTGAATTCACATGTAGTATAAATACTGCGGATTTCGTTGTGAAAAATCTGCAGCATAATAGAGTAGCAACAGAGTGAATGAGATTTCAACAAATCTCATCCACACGCTGCGTAAATGAGCGGAGAAAACGCTCAGAAATTGACATATCGTGCGGTTTCTTAATAAACTTGTCAATTGTGTTTGCATAATCACTGTTTTTTTAAATGGCAGATGTTCCGATTTTAGCGGCAGAAAGGCTGCAGTTCCACTGAAAAAAATCAGAACTCAGAAAAAAAAAATATTATACTTACCCAGAATTATGTACTTCTTCGTCCAGGATGGTCTCCTAGGATGACGTTTCATCCCATATGACCGCTGCAGCCAATCACAGGCTGCAGCGGTCACATGGTATAAAAAACGTAATCCCAGGAGGCCAGTCTGCAGGACTTCAGATGTTAAGTATGGGCGTTTTTGTTTTTTCCTCTTCCATTTTCTGCAGTGGACATTCCAGCCGAAAAACCGCACCACATTTTGGCGCAGTTTTTCATCCAGAATTCCCTGCGGCCGTCAGGGCGGACACACTGTGTACCTGTACGCAGCGTATCCTTTCCTGTGTGAACGTAGCCTCAGAGTGGAAAATTGTATATTGGGAAAAGTGGAGGTAGCGTTTTCGTTGTTATTGACATGATTTTGAAATGACTTCATCGCCTTGTTATAATATATGAGTTTCTGATTCTATTTTCTTCTGAGATATTTTCATTTTTCTTTATTATCTAAGGGTTGCGGTCCGGGTCAGTGTTTCTCAATTTGTTAAGAGATCAGTAGGCAAGTTTCTATGAAAGAAATTAAGCTTGTAATAGGATTATGTTATAATCCACAAGTATGACAGGGCCAATAACTTAACGGCTGCAGGTTAGTGAGGTTAATACATGTTTTCTTGGTCTTGTTCTCTGGGGTCATGTTTAGTAGAATGCCCTACCAACATGGAACAAAGAATAAGTACGATTGGGGTCTTGACTATAAGAAAAGCCACACTCTTAATCATTCTCTAAAACACTTATATCACAAAATACATCTAATTTGTATTAATTAAAAAAGAATAACACACTCATGACCAAATCATGGAACAGACCACGACAAGGGAGGTAGAGGCCATACCTCCTTATGGGGGTGTGGGTTAAAGGGGCTCTCTCATAAAGGCATATGGATGTAATTGATGGGTCCCCGTATAACGTGCAGAGTAAGAACGGCTCCCGCTTTGGCAGACACGGGCTCTCCATTTATTACATGGTCGGCCATTCATTTTCTCAGCATGTAATACTTCATATCCCCTGCAGGGGCCACTGCAGAGGAACTGTATGGTCAAATTAAACTTGTTGTTTTAGCAAAAGTTTCCAAGCGCCCTTTGAAGGTGAAGATCAAGTGTTTGTGCCTCCATGCCTGAACCTTGCATCTGACAATCTAATCAAAGCACACAGGGGGGATTTTTTTTGGGCTGACTTCATATGCCAGTCTTAATCTAAAGCCCGCTGGTGTAAGATGCGCCTAATATCTTTTAATAAATTAGGTGCAACTCTGGTTGCCCGTGCTGGAGTAGATTTGTGCTATAATTTATGTCAGTTTCTGGTGTAAATTTTAGTAAATTTGTCAGCCAAACCCCACCCATTTTCTTTGTAAACTGGCGTGAGTGAAGCAAATGGCTCAAAATTTTGGGAAAAAATGAAAATTTTAAGGCATCTGTGACTTTTCTGTGTGTAGAAGAATAATAAATTCCCCCCAACAATAACAATATTATTTAACTGCTTAGATACTTGATTTGTAAAAGTCTTTCCTTATTTATAGTTGTTCCTTTTTTTTATTTTTCTTAACTAGCAGACACATGAATCATAGAGCAGCGGAGTCCTTCAGAAAAAGTATATTTGTTTTCAAAATGCAACATAATGTTCACATATTACAGGATCCCTGGGATGCAGCACCATGGGGAAATTACCACTCACAAAACAACTTTGCAGATAATGTGTCATATCATCTACGTGCAACATCAAATTTGCAACAGAAGGGCACAGAGAATTGGAATAAAAAAACAAAGAGATCTAGAGGATGCTAAGTATGCCAGGTAGGCACACAGAGACAATTCATTCAAAGTTTCAGTAAACAAACCTATATAATGATCTCATGCTGAAGGGGAGAAAAGAAATGTCTCGCCGACACCTACATAATAACAAATATACCTATTTCTTCTATTGTTTCCTCTACTGTTCCATGGCTTGTAACTTGGCTTTTGAAAGCAATATGATTTCAACATATATTTATGTGACTTGATATACATAACAACAATAATAATAATAATAATAACAATAATAATAATGATAATAATAACAATAATAATAATAATAACAATAATAATAATAATAATAATAATAACAACCGTTTCTTTCATTACTTGTCACGTTTTCTGGCACATTTTTTTTTAATACAGTGCCCTCTCCCCCTCAAAAAATACATAATCATATATAGGCATTAGTTGTTTTTTTAATGAATTACCGTATTTTTCTAACTATAGAATGCCCTGGACGCAACCATAATTTGAAGCATATATACAGTACCACGGTTCACCAATACAATGCCAATCACAGTGCCCCAATACAATATCAGCAAAACTGATACAATACAACACCAGCCAGAGTGAGACAATACAATACCAGCCAGAGTGATACAATACAATACCTGCCAGAGTGACCCAATACAATACCAACCAGAGTGCCCCAATACAATACCAGCCACAGTGATACAATACAATACCAGCCAGAGTGATACAATACAATACCAGCCAGAGTGATTCAATACAATACCAGCCACAGTGCCCCAATACATTACCAGCCAGAGTGATACAATACAATACAATACCAGCCACAGTGATACAATACAGTACCTGCCAGAGTGACCCAATACAATACCAGCCACGGTGCCCAAATACAATACCAGCCACAATGCCCCAATACAATACGAGTCAGAGTGATACAATACAATACCAGCCACAGTGAAACAATACAATACCTGCCAGAGTGACCCAATACAATAACAGCCCCAGTGCCCCCAATACAATACCAGCCACAGTGCCCCAATACAATACCAGCCACAGTGCCCCAATAAAATACCAGCCACGGTGATACAATGCAATACCAGCCAGAGTGCCCTAATACAATACCAGTCACAGTGCCCCAATAAAATACGAGCTACGGTGATACAATACAATACCAGCCACAGTGCTATTCCAACTCCTATAAACTTATTCTTCCTCACACATTTATAAGAAATAGACTGTACTCTTATACATTTAATTAAAACTTTGTACCTACAGTTTAATAATTAATGCATTTCTATAAAATCAACCATGTCCCGACACATGAGGAACGCATAGTAAATTAGACTTCCGGTTTGCGCTCCAGGAGATTGCAAGCACCTGGAACGCAATTAAATACAAATGCAGATACAGATAAATACACGAGACAAGCCAGTCAGTTTAATCCAGCCATGATTAAGAACGCAGGAAGCGTTTGAAACGCGTAGGCTCCTTCAAATTTCCTCACATCTCTCCTAAGCACCCCAGGACATCGTTCAGATTGCTCCTGAATTTTTTAAGAAAATCGCTCATTAAACTTGGAACAAGTTCCGTTTTATTCACAGCTCCGCTAGATCCACATCGTCCTTGTCTTCCACTCAGCACATCGCGCGCCGACGCGAGGATCCGTGCGGCATTCGAAGTGCAAAGTCTACACACCTAAGGTGAGCTGGAGGTTTCGTCTCCCCCTCTTGTTTCCACAATCTGTCGGCTTATATCTCACGTGCTCACCCACCTTGGGAATACTAAATACAGGTTGCTTCCCAAAGTAGTAATTATATGCATTTAATTTCATCATATGCATACTACAGTGTCTTAGGAGAATTGAGTCATGCATGCCTTCTATCAGCAAAAGCAATAAATGAATGAATAGATAAACGAAGTGGCTAAAACCTTACCATTGTTTTTAAATTTACCCAATCACTTCTTTGGAGACAACACTAAAAAGAGGTGATACTTAAACTATAAGCATGACCCAAGAAGCATTGCTCACAAGAGCCCAAATGGCCGCCAAAGTGTTTGGAAACCTGAATAGCACAACTGTACAAGACCAGGATTTAGAAGTTTTGTTCCACAACCTTGAGAAAGACAAGGCACAACAAGCTAAAATCTGGTGGGACCTCACTACCTTGAATAACTACATAACCAAGAATATGATTCCCAGAGGTTTGAGGATAAGGAAAACACCATCCTTTAACTATTCAGAAACCTTCAATGAAAATTGGAATAACATTCTGTCAGAATGCTCAATCAAGCTTATGAAGTTAATAACTGATCAAGAAAAAATCAAATTAACAGAACTAGAAATCAAAATATCGGAAACAGAGGGTAAACTAGATGGCTTCTCAAACTCACCAGATTTTGCACTTCTCGAGATCCGCACTTCTCAATATATAGACAAGCTAGACAGAGCAATAGCCGAAACTAAAAAAACAAAGTTTCAAAGAGATACACGAGACTATAGCTCCAATGAAGTCTACAATTGGCACAACAAAGACAGAAGTAGATCCAGACCCAAACCCATTCTCAAACAGCGGAGCCAGTACAGAAGACAAAGAGACATATCCCATAGAGTCAGCTTCAGCTCCACTGAGCCAGATTCAAATGAAGGACTATCAGAGGATGATTCAATCAGAACCCGAACAAAATATAATTATAGACAAGATATTAACCAACATCCATCAAAAAACGAAGAAGGAGGGGCGGCAAGAAACATAGACCGACAGGATCAGGTCCAAAGCCGTCACCTCCGATCTCGCAAATACCAGTCCTAGATATGAATGTCACAAACCTGTCATCCTGTACTCTTACATTACCACAAATCGAAGTGCTCTCAATGGGAATGAATTTTGCTCCTAATAATAATTTTGACCCTTTCAACACCCTTCTTGATATTAACAAATTTATTCGGAACCTAACAATCAAGAGGCATTTTCTCACACATGAATCTGAGATCCAGGAAGAAGAGAACACACCCTCAATTTTTCCAACAATTCATTCATCTACGGAACATACTGAACAGTCATATCAAGAGCTTCCCCAAACAGCAAAGGAATTTTCATTTCAAGAACTCCAAACCATTGTTTGCCTAGACAGCTTACGCACGGAAGACTTGGACACACTTACTAACAACAGTATTGATTTCCACACTTCAAATCCAAAATATTACCCCAAACAATCAAGGACAGAGTCCATGGAGTGGTTCCAATCTACGGTGGAAAAAGAACTTCAAAAACTATCCAACGAACTCAAGGAAACCAAAACTGAATTTAACCTTCCCCTACGCCTAAAAAACGCAGTTAAATCACTTAAAAATAATAAAGAAATAATCATAAAAATGTCCGACAAGGGAGGAGGAATAACTGTTATGAATAGAACAGACTACAAAAATTCCATCTTAGATTTACTATCAGACGAAAATACATATAAACGTCTAGACAACAATCCCACAGTAAGAATCCAGAATAAAATGAAGGATCTTCTAAAAGAGGGTGTCACAAAAGGCTTCATCAACCAAAAACAAGCAGACTACATTTTTGTGGAACAACCAATCACACCCATCTTTCACGCTCTACCGAAAACCCATAAAAATCAGTTTCCTCCACCAATGCGACCTATCGTTTCGGGCATAGGTTCCATATTGGAAAGATTATCGGAGTGGTTGGACACATTACTCCAACCATTAGCCCAACGAACACCTGGGTTCATAAAAGATACTAAAGATGTCCTAATACATTTTCAAAACAGAGTGTGGAACGAAGACGATGTGTGGCTGACCTGTGATGTCGTTGCTCTATATACAAGTATCCCCCACCAGACTGCCTATGCTGCACTAACATACCATCTAGCCATACATAGTACTTTCACTAAAAATTTCCAAATATATATACTGGACATTTTAATGTTCCTGATGACACACAATTTCTTCCAATTTGACAAAGATTTTTATCTACAACTAAGGGGGGTGTCAATGGGAGCAAAATTCTCCCCGTCAATAGCTAACCTGACCATGGCCTGGTGGGAGGAACAGTACATTTTTTCATTAAACAACCCATTTGGAGATAACATTGCCTGGTTTGGCAGATATATTGACGACCTCCTTTTCATCTGGAGGGGTGAAACGTCAAGTATCCCCAATTTTGTAGAATTTTTGAACTGCAATCCGTACAACCTACAATTCACCTCTAATCACGACAAAACAACAATAACATTTCTAGATCTAGTCCTAGAGGGAAAGATAGGATCTATCATAGAAACGAAAACCTACAGGAAACCTACCACAGCCAATACAATACTTCATGCCAGAAGTAATCATTCAAAGAAAACCATCATGGCCATCCCCATAGGTGAAATGTACAGAGCAAAGAGAAACTGCAGCTCAGAAGCACAATACATGGTGGAACAACAACAGATACACTCAAGACTAAAAAATAGAGGATACCCCAACTGGTCACTGAACCGCGCAAGTGACATTACCACAAAAACTTCCAGAGTCAATCTACTCAAACAGTCAACTAAAAACAAGAAACTAGACCCTAAAACACCTGTACTAGTACTACAACAAAGTAACCAGTTCACACAAATCAAACAAATAATAAATAAGTACTTACCCATTTTGATGGAGGATGATGGATTGAGGACCATTCTACAAGGGGGCTGCAAGATAGTGGCTCGGAAAGCGCCCACATTGGGAAACACACTGTCCCCTTCTCTTTTCAGTTCAGAGGAAACCAAATCCACCTGGCTAGAAAGCAAAGGTTTCTTCAAATGCGGTCAACACTCGTGTAAAACATGTACCACTGTTCACACCACCAAATCCTTCTCCAACTCAAATAATTCTGAAACCTTCAAGATTCAAAACTATATTAATTGCAATACCATCTCGGTAGTATATATAATCGAATGTACCATATGCAGTCTGAAATATGTAGGATGTACCAGCAGAAAATTAAAAACGCGAATTCTGGAACATTTAAGTTACATAAGGAATCCAAACATCTGTAACATATCCAATGCAGCCAGACACTTTATAACACATCACAATAGAACAATAAAATCGCTAATATGTTACGCTATAGAAAAAGTACATTCTCCCAAGAGAGGCGGCGACTGGCAACATAAAATTCACCAAAGAGAGGCCTTCTGGATTTACAGATTAGACACCCGAGTACCTAATGGCCTGAATTTAAAAAAGGAACTTATGTTCCATTATTGAACCTACTGTTGAAAGGGAACAACAAGATGAATGTTACTGATAGAATCTAGTCCGTCCAGTAACTCTCATGAATAATTGAATATTATTCACCCCAAATATATTTTTAGCCTTACACAAATGACCAGCCTGTATAATTCTTAAGTAACATTATCTCATCAAGGATATCGTCCTGAATTCTCCATAAGGCCCTCAATAGACAACAGGTACCACTTTCAAAATTTATAACAAGGTTACTGAGCAAATAGTAATTAAACAACAGAAATAGTGAAAATAAAATAAAATGAAAACCACCTTCAACATTATGATCTCCACATCTACCATCCCATATTTTAAAAACTACATGTTGAATAAAATATTTATTATTTTTCTTTTTGTAATTAATATAATTTGTTTATAGATATATACCTAGCACAGGTATAAGCTTTTAGCCCACCCCCTCATCATACCTATACCCCATTCCCATCACATTGCTTTTCACCTCCTACTCCTAGTTGGCGCAATCTAACAACTATAACTGACCTCCACGACAATACATCAATTACTTGAATGAGCAAATAAAACAACAGACATAATAATTATAAACACAAAAAAGTATATAAATAAACAACTAAATATATAAACAACAACCGTGTTTACTATTGTCAACTTCTGTCTCGGTAATTTTGACAAACGTTATCATCTGTTCTAAATATTATATCGCAATTCAACTAATACCGGTTTAAACTTACACACAACATGTCCTTCGATCTCCTCATTGCATTGATATTTCTGTTATACCGTTTATAATACAATATAAAAAATACATACTTACAAAGAATCTATGCAGAACTCGGGATCCCCCTTCACGATGTAACTTAGCAGAGCTACTTCCGGTTTGCGTTCCATGAAACACAGATGATACTGAAACGCAAATATAACAACAACTCACTTCAGACCGGAAACGACACTCATTCCATGACAGATTTGAGGAGTCACGTAGCTCAGCGCTATTCCAACTCCTATAAACTTATTCTTCCTCACACATTTATAAGAAATAGACTGTACTCTTATACATTTAATTAAAACTTTGTACCTACAGTTTAATAATTAATGCATTTCTATAAAATCAACCATGTCCCGACACATGAGGAACGCATAGTAAATTAGACTTCCGGTTTGCGCTCCAGGAGATTGCAAGCACCTGGAACGCAATTAAATACAAATGCAGATACAGATAAATACACGAGACAAGCCAGTCAGTTTAATCCAGCCATGATTAAGAACGCAGGAAGCGTTTGAAACGCGTAGGCTCCTTCAAATTTCCTCACATCTCTCCTAAGCACCCCAGGACATCGTTCAGATTGCTCCTGAATTTTTTAAGAAAATCGCTCATTAAACTTGGAACAAGTTCCGTTTTATTCACAGCTCCGCTGGATCCACATCGTCCTTGTCTTCCACTCAGCACATCGCGCGCCGACGCGAGGATCCGTGCGGCATTCGAAGTGCAAAGTCTACACACCTAAGGTGAGCTGGAGGTTTCGTCTCCCCCTCTTGTTTCCCCAATACAATACCAGCCACAGTCATACACTACAATACCAGCCAGAATGATATAACATATTGGCAGTTAATGCCCTCACCCTCCACTGAACTCACTAGATATCAGAGGTGTGGAGAGGCAGGGGTTAATAGTGATACATTTGCTCAGGTCACTGCTTTAGGCTACATACACACGTTGCAGAATTTGGTGCAGAAAATCTGCATCAAAACCGCAGGTATAAGTAGGTAATTACACACCTTTTTTTACATTTGGATGCTGAAATAGGTGGGTTTTTATGCTGGAGACTTTGTTGCGGTTTTTTACAGCTAATCAGATCCAATCTGCAAGCGGAAACGCAAGATAAATTTACATGCTACGGATTTTAAAATACACATCAGAAAAAATCTGCAACGCGTAGATGAGATTTCTTGAAATCTCATTTCTTTTTCTGGTACTGTATTAGGCTGCAGATTTGCCGCACGAAAATATACGTTGTGTGCATTTGGACTTAAGTTGCTGCTGCTCTGTTCATAGGTGGGTGGGTGGCTTTTAGGTGCTTGCAGGTCAGTACCTGCACAGATTTACTGTGCTTTCTGTACAAATGTCTGTTATTTGCTCATCTGTCATCATTACTTCCCTAGACAAAATATCGCTCAAAGATCTCTTACCTATACACTGCCTTGATCTAAACCCACAATGAGTAACAAGGCTCTTGAACTTCTTTATATCCACTGGCAGGTAAATATGCTCATTTACCTACTCACGCCCTTCACTTTATTTATTTATATTGCTTATATAGCGTTAACATATTCCACCGCTCTGTACGGAGATTGTCATCACTTACATTAGTCCTTGTCCCCAGTGGGGTTCACAATCTAAAATCCTTATCTCTAACACAACCATACTAGGGACGATTTCACACAACGTTAATTAATGTAAGTGATACCCAAGGTTTCCCAGCAGAACATTGCCCAGAGCATTACACTGCCTCTGCCGGCTTGCTTTCTTCTCCTACTGCATCCTGGTGGCATTTTTTTCCCAGGCAAGTGATGCACACACACTTGGCCATCGACATGATGTAAAAAGAAACGTGATTCATCAGGCCAGGTCACATTCTTCCATTGCTCCATGGTCTAGTTCTGATGCTCACAAACCCATTGTAGGCGATTTCGGTGGTGGACAACATGGGCGCTCTCACCGGTCTGCAGCTACACAACTTTTTTGGCAATTTTTGCTACAGTAGCTTTTCTGTGGGATCGGATCAGGCGGGCTAGCCTTTGTTTTCCACTCGCATCAATGAGTGTTAAGCACCCATAACCCTGAAGTCAGTTCACCAGTTGTTCTTCTTTGGGCCACTTTTGCTAGGTACTAACTGTTGCATACTGGGAACACCTCACAAGAGAGATACAGAGGCGTAGCTAGGTTCTCCAGCACCCGGGGCAAAGATTCAGTTTGGTGCCCCCCCCAACCTCTTTCCCGACATCTCCTTCCCCCTCGCCGTGTTTGTTTTCTCTACCAATCGACGTGTCATTTCTTTTCCACATTTCTTTTTATGTAACGCGAGCATAAAAACCATTTGTACATTTTACAACCAATATAGTTCTCTACACAACACCAGAATAGTGCTCAGTACATAAATACAGCCCCAGAACCAAGCTCAGTACATATATACAGCACCAGAACAAAGCTCAGTACATATATACAGCACCAGAACAAATACAGGTCAATTTAGTGCAACCCCTGCTGTACAGGTTTGTACGGTGTAAAACTACAGCTCCCAGCATGGCACGAACAATGGTAAGGATATGCTGGGAGTTGCTGTTTCACAAAAAATAAATCCTATCATAATCATACCACCCATCATCTCGCTGCAGATCATACAGTGACTACATTGCTGATTAGAGGCAGAATAAACATTTACATTAAGTGACTCACCGGTGACGTCTCAGATTCTAGTTCTTTTCTCCATCCGGTCTAGACCTCTATGATGACTTCTCCCGGTCACAGACCATTTCTGCAGTTTGCTGCTCAGATGTCTTCTGCTTCTCACTTTTCCAACATTTCTACACCTATAAATAAAGATAAAGTTATCATTATACCACACACTACGCCCCTAAATATAATAGCGCCATACACTGCACCTCTAATTATAATAGCACCATACACCGTGTCCCACACATACACACACTCTGCCCCCTGTAGATAGTGCCTGCCATAGAGCCCCCTGTAGAGAGTGCCCTCCATATAGCCCACCCCTGTATATAGTCTCCCACAAATAGCTCCCCCTGTAGTGCTCTACAGATAGCCCACCCCTGTATATAGCCCCCTGTAGATATAGCACACCCCTGTATATAGTGCTCCACAGATAGCCCACCCCTGTATATAGCCCCCCTGTAGATATAGCCCACCCCTGTATATAGTGCTCCTCAGATAGCCCACCCCTGTACATAGCCCCCTGAAGATATAGCCCACCCCTGTATATAGCCCCCCTGTAGATATAGCCCACCCCTGTATATAGTGCTCCACATATAGTCCACACCTGTATATAGTGTTTCACAGATAGGCCACCCCTGCATATAGCCCCCCCTATACATATTATCCACCCATGTATATAATGCTCCACATATAGCCCACCCCTGTATATAGTGTTTCACAGATAGGCCACCCCTGTATATAGCCCCCTGTAGATATAGCCCTCCCCTGTATATAGTGCTCCACATATAGTCCACTCCTGTATATAGTGTTTCACAGATAGGCCACCCCTGTATATAGTGCTCCACTAGATAGTCCACCCCTGTATATAGTGCTCCACAGATAGCCCACCCCTGTATATACTATATATAGGGGTGGGCTATCTGTGGAGCACTATATACAGGGGTGGACTATATGTACAGGGGGGCTATATACAGGGGTGGGCTTTCTGTGGAGCACTATAGGGGGAGCTATTTGTGGGATACTATATACAGGGGTAGTGTAATGATGGGGGTAGGGAAACAGACAAGTGAGCCCTAATCTACCCGCCACTCAGTCCCTGCCTACTTGGCGACGGTCCCTACGCTCAATAAGTGCACGACAGACAAACAGACAAGGGTACACAGAAGCTAAGGGAAATGGGTCTGTTGCCCACGGCAACACCGTGAGCCACAAGAGTGGTGAACGAGCCGAGTCAAGGCAGGAGTGTACGAGGTACCAAACGCAGAGCAGGAGAGTAGTCAGTAAGCCAGGGTCAATATGAAGCGGGTCAAATAGTTCAGAAGCTGCAGCAGGGCCAGGAAACCAAACGAGAAGAATCACAAGCAAGCAGGAACAGGAAAGGCAGGTATAAATAGACAGAGGGCGGGAGCTAGCTCTGTCTGGCCAGGCTGTGATAGGCCCTCCCACTCCTAAGCCTGCCATCCTGAGTGGTGGAAGATGGAGTCAGTCTCACAGACATAGAAGCAGGTGCAGACTGATTACCTATGGGCGTTGACACAGAAGCTGTGCCTGGCAGATCCTTTACAGGTGGGCTATATCTACAGTGGGGTTATATATAGGGGTGGGCTATATCTACAGGGGGGCTATATACAGGGGTGGGCGATCTATGGAGCACTATATACAGGGGTGGGTTATATCTACAGGGGGGCTATATACTATATAGCCCCCCTGTAGATACAGCCCACCCCTGTATATAGTGCTCCATAGATTGCCCACCCCTGTATATAGCCCCCTATAGCTATAGCCCACCCCTGTATATGGTGCTCCATAGATAGCCCACCCCAGTATATAGCCCCCCCTGTAGATAGACACCCCCATCGTAGATAAAGCCCCCCGCGTGTAGATAAAGCCCACCCCCGCAGATAAAGTCCCCCCGTAGATAAAGTCCCCCTTTTAGATAAAGCCCCCCCCCCCGTGTAGACCAAGTCCCCCCTCCGTAGATAAAGTCCCCCCTGTAGATACAGCCACACACTTTTTTATTACAATTAAAAAAAATAAAAAACTATTCAAACTCACCTTAATCCCGTTCCCACGCTGGCCGGCAGCAATGGAGACCTGCTCTCTTCTGCACAGGTCTCCTGGGGATTAAACGAAGCGTCTATGAAAGGTGCTGATTGGCTGGGCAGGATGACTTTCCCTGTCAATCAGCGCCTTTCATTGACGGAAGCTTCACTGGTGCAAAAGCGCTGAATAGCCAGGCACGGAACGTGCCTGGTCATTCATTGCTTCTAATTGTACCTATGTCCTATAGACACAGGTACAATTACAGTGCAAGAGGAGGTGGCGCTGGCGCCCCCTCTAAGTTGCGCTCGAGGCACATGCCCCGCCTGCCCCCCAATAGCTATGCCCCTGGCTCTGACCCAGTTGTAGCCATCCCAATTTAGTCCTTGTCAAAGTCGCTCAGATCTTTATTCTTTCTAATTTTTCCTGCTTCCAAGACATTAACTTCAAGAACGGACAGTTCACTTGCTGTCTAATATATCCCACCCCTTGTCACGTGCTATTGTAACCAGATCATCAATGTTATTCCCTTCACCTCTCAGTGGCTTTAATATTATGGTTAAACATTTATATTAAAAAATTAATCAGTACAGGATGCTCTACCTGAAATTGTCATGATGATAAAAGCCGGACATTCACTTTTAGATTTATATACATAAGACTTGACAGTCCCCTGGGCATCACTATTTGGTGCAAACTAGTGACTGGTAAAGCAAATACCATGTAAACCTATGAATCCTCATGTATTTCTGTATAACCTAAGGAACACTTGCACGTTGCTATGTCTGTGTCTATCACGTCTATATAAGACAACACACTGTGTTTATAGACATAACTGCTCTGACGTTCACTTCACACTGTGACTTTTCATTAGATGGAGAATTGTTCATTATTTTTTTGATGTGACTAAGAGGATAATAAATCAGAGTTTTCTTATTTAATTTCCTTTGTTGTCTATATTTTCCCCATATTGCTTTTTATTCTAGTACCTTTGACATTTAAAAATATCTTTGAAGCAACAATTTGCATCCATATTCAAAGACAATGGAGAGCTTGTGTGTAATTCACTTGATTTGGAGACTACCTTTAAATGGTAACAATAACTGCTGTGCAACAACTCTCCTACTCCTTGATGTAGAAATAGACTCCATAGCCTGTAAATAATCCAGGACTTGTTTAATATAAGCTCTCAGCAAGAATCACTATCTAATTTCAGCTGTCAGTGGTGTACTCTCAAGCACCATTGCGGCATAATTTCTTTATGAACATGAAATGTCAACACCAGTGTCTGATGATGGGATGTGCGTACATTGGGTAAATGCAGTGTGAGTTGTATCTTACCATTATAAGGTCTTGTTCACATCACGTTTGAGCCCTATGTTGGGTGTATACATAGAAAAAGGTCTCGGTGTAAACGGCAAAACAAATTCATGGGGCTTCAATTAACCTACGGAGGCCAAAATAGTCTCCTTCTGTCCATACAGATGTAGCCATCTTTAACTTGACTTTTAACAAGTTAAATACACAGTGGCAAGAAACTTTACCTTGACTTTCCCAAAGGTTTTCAACGGTTTAAGTGATAAGTTATCACGCTGCAGCAAGTTATCAGTCAAGATAAGGATTGGTACATCTGCTAGTCGCTTAACCCAGTGGTGTAGCTATAGGGTCGCAGCCGTTGGAATTGTGACTGAACCCCAAAGCTAGGGGGCCCACGACTCCCAGCACCACGTCTATTAAAGGTTGCTATAGTAACTGGAGACTTTGGAATAAACTACATGGGCCCTGTTACTATAGTAACAACATACTTACCCTCCTCATTCCCGAGCGAACCAGAGGTCCTAACGTCTTTACGCGCACAGCGTCGCAATGCTGGTTGGCGTCAGGACCTCTGCTGCACCCGGAGCCGAAGAGGAGGGTAAGTATAGCATACTGTCTGCTGGGTCTCTGTATCTAAGCCTACCATGTGGTAGACTTAGAATCACACATAGGCCTTGTATCATGGCCCACCATGTGGTAGGCTTAGATACAAGGCCTATGTGTGATCTTGTCTGGTGTGCCCTGTATCTGAGCCTACCACATGGTAGGCTTAGGTACATGGCCAATGTGTAAACCTGTCTAATCGGCCCTATATCTAAGCCTACCTTTTTATGAATCCTTTGGGGACATGTGGCCTGGTATGTTCTATTTCTTTTTTTGTTTTATTACCCTACATGTTTTATCTCTTTACTTCTCTGATGAAGTGGATCATAAGCAATGCCCATTGGACTAAGGTCAGGTTTTTACTTTTTCTTCTAGTGTCCAGGTCATCTATGTGTGGGTGGTTATGACATAGTTTATAAAATGTCTTTATAGTTTCGTCATTAAAAGGGTTTTCCAAGTTTTAAGAAAAAAATTCAAAGAGCTGATTATAACAGAAAATATCAAATAGATATCTACCCCCTGGTCTAGTGTCGACTGCCCCGTGACTGCAGCCAGTGATTGGCTGCAGAGATCACGTGTTGCTACAACACACTGTCACAGCGATGCAAACAGAGCGCAGCAGGGGATTTAAAATAATGTGTTATTTGTTACTTTATGCCAAAATTAGTAAGAAAAGTTATTTTTAAACCTGGAAAATAATTTTAAATTCATGTACCCAGAAGAGCTGGACGAACATTATCTCATCCTAGAAAGACAGTGTTGAAAACTTCACTTCAGAACATGAGAAAACATGTGGGAAGTCATATAAAAATATTAAAATGACAAAATATTTTTTTAATGACACTTATGGTTATTAATAATATCTGTGGTTTCTTCATTGATTACATTTTTGTTCATAATATTATAGATCATTGGATATTTTCCATTGCATTTGGCTAAAAAAAATAAATCTAAAAAAACCAAAAACTAATTGATGATAATGATTAAAAAAAATTAACAAAATTACCCATAATAAAAGAACCAAACGTGTGTTACTGACAGACAGACCCTGAATTTTTTTTTTTTTATATTCTATAAATACTCTGAAATAACCCACAAATTAGGTTATTTCAGATAACTGTTAAAAATGAAATCAAGCTTTGGCTACATGCCACGTCTGGAATGTGATTATGGAAAATGCAAGGCAGGAAAATGTAACAGTCTCTAAGCATTAGTGCATTGCAAATAAGGCATTTAAACTGAAAAGCCTCATAAACTGTAATACATCATCCATAATTTACGTGATTAATTGTAGTTTGTTCTAGTAAACAAAGTGATGTGAGAACAACATTTGTGATTACTTAGGGGCTTTGCGCTAATATAAAATAAATGTATCTCTGCTCTTGAAACAACTGACTGTCATTTTTACATAACCGAATACCCAGACATGTATTTGCAAGTGGCGAGAACAATTTTTCTTTATTAGAAATATTCCCATTACCAGGGCCGCTTTATGTTGGATGGTGCCCTGTGCAGTACCTTTTGTAGGTGCCCAGTGTCTGGCATACACTCATGTCGTTTACAGTTATCATACAGTGCCAAATTGTAAGTACCATAACGTATGGTGCCAAATAACAGAGCCTTAAGTTGACAAAGAAAACACTTTCCTAGAGTTTTCTGAATAGGAATGTTATACACTGCAAAATTAATATAGTAAAATAGTGCCTAAGTATCAGTGCCACACAATGATAATGTGAATATCACCATACATTACTCAAGTAATATCAATATACGGAGACCAGTTAACAGATCCAAGTAATCAAATAACAGTGCAAAACAATGTCCAAAGAATACTGCTATACAATTAAAATTAAGATTTGTGCTGGTGCCAAGCATTAGGTGCCAGGCCATCTGTGGTACCCCCTTCAGCAGTGGCAGCTGATGTTCCCTGTGAGACCGCACAGATCACATACCCCTAAGAACAGCCTTACTTATTATTATAGAAGAGAAAATCTTGAAACTAACAAGCAAATATTTGTCATATGTTTATTTACATTATATCCACCTCGCCGTCTCCCCCCCCCCTCCATCAAAATAAAAAAAATTCCACTTTTAACTTTACTGGTGAATGTAACCACAGATTCCAGATCCTTTAGTTCTCCTGTGTCCCCGATAGGCATACAAAAGGCTCAATGAATATAACTTTCTTAAATAGCTATTACAATTTGGTAATTATATTAGTCTAGTAATGTTAGGACTTGGGGCATCTCCGGAATATATGAATTAAGACAGCTTTTTTGGGCCCATATGAAGACACAAAAAGTTTTTGATTTGGTGCCCCTTCCTTCATTGCCTGAGCATTGTTTTGTTTACCCGTGTTAGTCTTGCAAATGGTTGCTTAGTGTTATCCTGTATCCCCATGCTACCATTGTTACTGTGCCTTAGAAGTTGGAGTCGTGTTGTGCCTCTGGTCACGCCTGCTGTGTTACACCATGCCTGGTGTCTTCTGCCACGCTTTGCATCATCTGCTGTCTAAAGTACCATCTGTGCTTAACCACTGCGACTATCTGGACTATTCATGTACCCTTGTGCTGGACTTTGTATTATTGGGTACTCTATTGTTTGGCCAGCTGCCTCCCCTCTACGGCAGTGTGGCCTAGTGGGTCCACATACCCACAGATCGTGACATAAACGTTGAGTTATTAAATTGAACCAAACAGTAAAGGGGATATCTCATGACGAAAACCACTTTTGCAATTGAAACTGGCCAGGAGATCAGCAAATGCTACCGGTACGCTGCACGGGAAATGTGGAATTGCTTAGAGGTCATTCATTTGAATGGCTATCCATGTAATACATAGAAGGGCCAGATCCACCAGACCGGGAGCCGCAATATGTTAGGGATTCTCCACTCTGGCTATTACTTGGGACACTTTGATGCCCATGATATCCATATGCCCTAATGGGGCATATGGAAATGGGTTGTCTTAGTGATACAGTCACTATAAATGAGAGACAGCTGAATCGACGTCCACTCCCCCCTTTTTCCCTAGTAACTCCTGATTATGTCAAAATGATTGTTGGTTTGAACAATGGGCTCTTAAAATAGTCACTGTGAATGTAGTCTGTCAGTTAAGAAAGGATTCATTATTTCATCAATTATGACAAGTCGTCCAGTTCCTGCAGAACAAAGCAGTCCCAGACCATCACACTGGCACCACCATGTCTGACTATTGGTATGATATTACATCTGGCTAATGCCATATCCCACCATAAAAACAAGATCCATGTCTTCCAATAAGTTCCACCTTTGACTTAATAGTCCACAGCATACCATCCCAAAAGTCTTGGGGGACATCTAGATGTTTTTTGACAAAAGCGAAATGAGCCGTTGTGTTCTTTTTGGTCAGCAGTGGTTTTTGCCTTGCCATGGATTCCATTTTTGCCCACTTTGACCTTAACAGAATCAAGTGAGGCCTGTAGTTCTTTTGATGTTCATCTGGGTTCTTTGGGGACCTCCTGGATAATTTGTTGATTCGTTCTTAGTGAGATTTTAGTAGGCCGGCCACTCCTGGGAAGGTTCACCATTGAAACAAGTTTTCTCCATTTGTGGATAGTTGCTCTCACTTAAGTTCGCTGGAGTCCCAGAGCTTTATGCCTCATGCACACGACCGTAATAGTTTTTACTGTTCACAAAAAAGGATTGCGGAAGCGCACATAGACTACTATGGGCGAGTCCGTGCAGCAATTGCAGACAAGAATAGGACATGTTCTATATTTTGCAGATGATTTCTATGGCCAGATTCCGTAATTACAGATGAAAATCACGGTTGTGTGCATGATGCCTTAGCAATGGCTTTATAACCCTTTCCATACTAGTAGATTTCAATTACTTTTTTGGTATCTGTATTTGAATCTCTTTAAAACGTGGCATCATGCGCTGCTTTTTAAGACCTTCTAGCCTGCTTTACATTTCCAGTCAGCTGGTCAACAGGTCTGGCAGTAATAATGCCTGGGTGTGACTAGTGAAATTAAACCCAATTGTTAACTGAATTTGGGTAACTAGTTGATTTAGTAGCTAAGGGGACAATTACCATTTTGCGCAATCCCAGTCTGTTTTTTTCCCCTGGTCTGCCAGTTTAGTCTGGCACGTTGCTGGTGGGATCATTTGTAAGAACAATCACAAGGATGATCAATTGGTCATATTGTGGCCGATCAAAATCCTATGTATATGGCCAGATTTATGGAACAAGCTTACTTTTCTCGTCATTTTCAAAATTTGGCAAATGATGAGAAATGTTGCACATTTTATTGTAAAATGTTTTGTGGTGCAGTTTACGCCAAAAAACAATGTAAACTTCTCTGTAAGTGTGTGTACCATTGCAATTAACTCAGACATTAAAATCCCCTAAGATGATCCATCTTGGACATGCCATTATAACTGTACACAGTAAATCCGTGTATTCCTGTGGATATTCTGTTTATGTTATGTACATATTTAAAACCCCCCTTATTTCATATGTACAGACTCTTGGAAGTTAATGGTGCTATAAAACAAATAATAATAATAGCAAAACCTAGGGAAATAACAATGGATGAAAATAGTGCACCCTCTAGTGTGTTTAGCTGAGCAGGCGTACTTGTTCCACTTGGCATTCAGAAGCTCTGTCCATGCCTAAGCCCCCATGCACACGATCGTAGCCGTAATCCCGGCACGTGATTACGGCCGGCTGCGGACAATCATCTGCATTTGCAGGCCGTGCTCCCATTATAAAGTATGGGAGCACGGTCCGTAAAATAAAAAAAAATAAGTCATGTCCTATTTTTTACGGAAGGTCTCTATGGCCCAGACACCTCCCCGTAAATATACGGGAAGGTGTCCGTCTGCTATAGAAATGAGTGGGCCGTAATTAAGGTCTGTAACTACGGATGAAATCTACGGTCGTGTGCATAGGGCCTAATTTAGTGGTTTCAGAATGCACCCTACCACCCTCACTTTCACAAGGACAATCATTCATTTATTTGTCCCCTGTTGCGCCTTTTCCCACCTATCTCCAGTGGTACAAATGTGGAAGCAGAACATTGTTTTCTAAAAAAAAAAGTCCATAAATTGTGCCCCTACTGTTAAGGATCTGCCAGGCACAGCTTCTGTGTCTACGCCCATAGGTAATCAGTGTGCACCTGCTTCTATGTCTGTGAGACTGACTCCATCTTCCACCACTCAGGATGGCAGGCTTAGGAGTGGGAGAGATTAGCATTAAATGTTGTATTAGAGTTTAGCAGCTCCCGAGTTAGAAAAAGATCGGCACTGCATTGGCTCTTGGAGCACTTATCTCAATTATCTCTAAGTCTCAATAATGAGACGACCGCATGGGTCTAAACGGACTCAATTGGATCCACAACAGGTGGTGCTCAGTGGTGTGATAAGACAAGTATAGGTACAAATAGTTAGAGAGTGGTTCAGTAACTATCCCAAACCCAGCTATGATGGGGCGACGTGGAGGATTAGATATTCGTTATGAAGTACCAATATAGTTTTTTGGGGAATTCAAAACATAGCTTCTCTGCAAATTTATCAGTAAAAATACCATTATCTGCTCCCCGTTTTAGCAGAGATTTCAATGATCTTAAATATAATAAAGTAGGTGTTAAGGATCTGCCAGGCACAGCTTCTGTATCCACGCCCATAGGTAATCAGTCTGCACCTGCTTCTATGTCTGTGAGACTGACTCCATCTTCCACCACTCAGGATGGTAGGCTTAGGAGTGGGAGAGCCTATCACAGCCTGGCCAGACGGAGCTAGCTCCCGCCCTCTGTCTATTTATACCTGCCTTTCCTGTTCCTCCTTGCTTGTGATTCTTCTCGTTTGGTTTCCTAGCCCTGCTGCAGCTTCTTGATCTATTTGACCCTGCTTCATATTGACCCTGGCTTACTGACTACTCTCCTGCTCTGCGTTTGGTACCTCGTACACTCCTGGTTTGACTCGGCTTGTTCACTACTCTCCTGCTCTGCGTTTGGTACCTCGTACACTCCTGGTTTGACTCGGCTCGTTCACCACTCTTGTTGCTCACGGTGTTGCCGTGGGCAACTGCCCCTTTTCCCTTGCTTCTGTGTACCCTTGTCTGTTTGTCTGTCGTGCACTTATTGAGCATAGGGACCGTCGCCCAGTTGTACCCCGTCGCCTAGGGCGGGTTGTTGCAAGTAGGCAGGGACTGAGGGGCGGGTAGATTAGGGCTCACTTGTCTGTTTCCTTACCCCCATCATTACACCTGCCCTCAATGGTTCCTTAGCCACCTACCACTTGTCCTGCCATTGCCAGCCAGGCATTTATTACACATGGTAGTAGATACTCAACACCATCAACTGTAGAACACTAAAATGTAACGCTCTCTAGACAATAAGCAAGTGACATGTAAATGACTTACTAATTATCTGTCATTTTTAGTCAGAACCACTCTAGAGGAATATGGCAGTGATGGCCATGGCTATGACAGGTGACAGTAGGCTTGCACACTACATTTCTTATATTGATTTGTGCTAAATCTGTATTCATCCCATAGGAGCTAACATGGACCTTCACAAGCTCCTTGATTCCTCTTCTCAACAAGTTCACTTTATCTACCCATTTATTTGTGATCCATATTGGTTACTTCTTGGCGTTTTGTGTAAAATGTTGAATACGTAATTCTACGTTTATGCTCATTGTTTCGGGTTTATGCATATATTATGACAAAATACAAAGCAACCCGACTTCATAAATAATGTAACTGGTTCTGTAACTAAACTCAGCAGATTGCAGCCTCTTGACATTGTTCTCATTTAGCATATCCCCTGTTGAATTAGGTTATGTGCTCAAATGCCTGAGCCAGGCAACTCCGTGTACTGTATATATAGGTCAATTCAAATGCTTTCAGACTGTGGTTGTAGCATAAATATCACACTGGGCTTGATTCTATCTCTAAATTCACCCTTATCAATAAAAACTGGAGCTTTTCATTTCTCTTCAATAGCCGATTTAATGAATTACACATTTGGTCTGTCGAGTCGACCATTGTTTAGAAATATATGTAATTTCTCTGTTATACTCAAAATAGCATAATATCAGGTTGTCATTTTATAAAACGAATGGCTTTCATTGCCGTCTAAAGAAAAATGAGTTTGATTAAAAGCCTGTGGAGGGATGGAAGCAAATAATATCCTAAAGAAATATAAAAAACACTGCAGAAACACTTAGAAAAACCATAAAACCTGCAAAATAGATCCTAGCCTGGAGACATTCCACTTATGGGTTTACACTGAACTTATGAGAATGAACAGAATTCTTCAAAAAGCCTTTTATGAATTGACATTTGAATTATTCTGTGAGCCACTAGGTGGCAATAATATTCTTTTTTTAAAACTTTTTCTAACTTTTTTTGTAACATATTGATTTGTGTGTATATATACGCTGCTCACAAACATTAAGGGAAGTTAAAAATCTTTACTGATTTAAATTGTGTAATTAGTTGAGAACGAAATAACGTATCAACGGTCAATGGAAATTAAAGTGATTAAACCAATAGAAGGTTGGATACCAAATAACCCCAAAAATCAAAGTAAAATATTGAATTCACAGGTGGATCTAACTTGCCTGAATTTCATCACAGCATCAGTAGTGTGTATGGCCCTCACGTGGCTGTATGCATTGTCTGGTCATGATCTTGGTGAGACCGATAGATCAGGACATCAGTGAGCTCCTGGACAGTCTGTGGCGCTACTTGGTGGTATTAGATGTATTAATGTCCCAAAAGTTCTCAATTCTGCTGGTAGACGCATCAAACCTTCGTGTGACGGCTTGTATGGATTTAGCAGTAACGCATATTTATTTATATTTAGTGGTTTAGGTGACATTAGTGTTCGCAGTGTGCTGTCGCCATTTTCTTGTGTGCTGTTTCAATTTGCAGTCACAGGTGTTCCTGCAGCTGTATACACGTTTTGTTTCATTTTGTTGGAATGTGCTGTTCAAACTTTTGTGTTTATGTGATTCATATATGTGGGGTTAGTGACTGTCATAATTTTTTGATCTTGCACTTCTTCCATTCTGCCAAGGGTGATTATAGTTTAATACTGGTTCCTACCATCTCCAAGAATATGTAGGTTTAGTCCAAGTTCTGGGTGTATGTGCAGCGTAGGTTCCCACCTCATAGGGGTCGCCATGTCAAGGCAGATGGGCTCACACAATTTGATCAAAATATGGCTAAGAACCTCCCTATTGTAAGTAGATTTAGCAGTAATGCATATTTATTTATATTTAGTGGCTTAGGTAGCATTAGTGTTTGCAGTGTGCTGTCGCCATTTTGTGGTGTGCGACATGTATGGATGTGCCATCCTGGAGGAGCTGGACTACCTGAATGGGCTGCAGGTACCGCCTCATGCTACCAGTAGTGACAAGAACACTAGCAAAAGGCAAAACTCGAGAGGGATCAGTCAGGAAGGATAAGAAGAGAGGAATTGTTTATGGCCACCACCTGCAAAACATTTATATGCACCAAAGCAGGTGAAATTGATTTACAATCTCTTTTGCTTCCAATTTGTAAAGATTGATATACCAGAAGCTTAATTGACTTGGTGTTATACTGTGATGCTTAAGGCTGTGGCTAGACCGAGCGCTGATTGACAAGCTGTATTTTAAAGGTGGTAAACACGGGCTATATCTGACTATGTAAAACCACCTTTATGGTGTTCCATGGGTTAAAGTAAGAAAGCTTATATAAAATATAAAAAAAGACAGCAGTATATACAACAATCATGTCATTATTCTGGACTATATCTTTCTCTTGGTAACACTTTAATCTTATTCTCAAAACTAGGACACAACTTCATAAGATTGTGAAGTTACTTTGAAGTTATTTTTGCTTTGTAACATAAGATGTACTGTATCAATGGCAACTCTGTTTTGTATATATATATATATATATATATATATATATATGTGTGTGTGTGTGTGTGTGTGTGTAGCGTCCATGGCCACGGGGCCGTCGGGTTTACTCACCTCCCGACGCCCGCAGCCATGGATCTGTGAGCGTTGGTCCCCATCTCCTTCCTAGGAGACGCCAGCGCACACTTCCGCTCCGGTCTACTGTGTCCGTAGGGTACGCGCGCACGCTCATGCCCGCTCTTAAAGGGCCAGCGTGCGCACCTGTAAAACAATCATCATTATCAACCACATGATTGCCTCGTCTATAAGAAGGCCCCAGCCCTTCTGATCGTTACCTGAGCGTTGTTAGTTATTCCAAAGTCTGTCTTGCAAATGGTCCCTTAGTGTTTCCAGTTCCAGTTGTTACCTGTGCCCTGTTACTTGTTCCTGTGTCCCGTGCTGTGTTCTTGTTTCGGTGCCTACTAGTTTGAGTCGTGTCTACTGCACCTGCTGTTGCTCTGCCACGTCTGGCGCAACCTGCAGCACCTGCTGTCATCCGCCACGTCTGGCATTACCTGTCGCACCCACCTCCATCTGTGCCAGAGCTGCAGCCACTGTCTGGACTATCCAAGTACCCTTGTGAGGGACTTTGTAATTCTTGGGTTCCTGTTGTTTGGCCAGCTGCCTCCCTGCTTCGGCGGTGCGGCCTAGTGGGTCCACATACCCACAAACCGTGGCAATATGTATGTATCTATCTATCTATCTAGGAATTCAAAAAATAGGCAGCACTCCACAATGTAGTAGTCAAAAAAGTAAAAACGTTTTATTCACCCATATGCAAGATTGCTACGTTTCAGTCCTAGTCCGGACCTTTCTCAAGCAGGTCTGACAGTGTATAACATGTGGTTTAAATACCATGCAGCATATAATTGTGTAATGACATTCATTAAGTGGATAAAGCCAATGAGTCACCCCATTGGGCCTCGCGTGCAGGCTTGACACACGCAGGCGCAGAAGGGCACTCCATCGGGATTGCGACCATCACAGAGAAGGGCAAATATGCCCTTATCTCTATAATTATAACAACCGTGTATAATAAATGCCTATATACCATCATGGACAAGAAGTGCCAATATATATATCTCATTGGTTCTTTTTTAACTCTTTATTAGTTCTTATATTATACTTGTAGACCATACAGGAGTTCACATTTAGGCATCGAAAAGTTTTAAAAAAAAATTATTTTATTTATATTTAAAGGCATCAACCTCAAATTACTATAATAATACTTTCACTTTTTCAAAACAATGTACAAGGCATGAAGGAACACAGGGTATATTAAAGGGATGGTTTAGGCTATCCACGGGTAGAATTACTGGATCCCTGTGTATAGACAAAAGAGAGCCGTAAAATCGGCACACATGTTAAGCATCTAATTTTGAGACAGATAAACGTTGATGTGTTCCTAGGGTCCAATATATCAGTGATTGATTCTTCACAACAACGATCTATGTAAATAGAACAAAAGAAAAAGGGATTAATGGATCACATAGATTTAAAAGACATGATATTCATCATTTAGGTGATATACATTGTCAACTCCCTATGCAGATAGAGTCATAGAAACTAATCCACCCGTTACCGGGGGCAAGTCAGCTAGGTCTCAGGGTATTCAGTTGAAAGATCCACTCTAATTTCTTCTTTTTTAATAAGTGTGCCCTATCACCCCCTCGTCTCAAGAGTGGCACACTATCAATTACACGGAATCTCAGTTGTTTTTCCGAATGTTTAGCCTCCACAAAATGTTTAGGGACTGGTAAGTCCAGACGTTTGCAACGAATTGTATACCTGTGTTGATTAATCCTAATCTTTAGGTCAAGAGTTGTTTCCCCCACGTATAACAGATTACATGGACATTATATCAAATAGACCACAAAATCACTATGGCATGTCAGGAAGTAATTGATTCTATACACCATGTTGGTGATAGGGTGTGAAAAAGTATCTCCCTTAATCATTAAGGTGCAATTTATATAATTCAGGCATGGATAGCATCCCTTTTTCCTTGGTGCGAGAAATATTTGTAACTCCTTTTTCTTTGTACCCAGATCCGATCGAACCAATTTATCACCTAAATTGTAAGATCGGCGATATGAAAAGAGGGAAGGTGCCTTAAACTCGGGTATATTGCCTAGGGACTAACCCAATATTGGCCAGTGTTTACGTATTATTTGGGAAAGGGGCTGACTAATTTCACTGTAAGTGGATATGAACGGAATCCTATTAATCTTCTTATTGTCATCAGTATTTGAATCTTTCGTCTCTGTAGGGGGGCAGAGGAGATCACCACGTGTGAGATTTCGAATTTTATGGCGATGTTCACGTATAATTGTCGAGGGATCTGTCTCAAAATTAGATGCTTAACATGTGTGCCGATTTTACGGCTCTCTTTTGTCTATACACAGGGATCCAGTAATTCTACCCGTGGATAGCCTAAACCATCCCTTTAATATACACTGTGTTCCTTCATGCCTTGTACATTGTTTTGAAAAAGTGAAAGTATTATTATAGTAATTTGAGTTTGATGCCTTTAAATATAAATAAAATAATTTTTTTTAAAAACTTTTCGATGCTTAAATGTGAACTCCTGTATGGTCTTCTTTATGTCGACGCACAGGTGGTATATGGTCTGCTATTTGTACATCTGAAATCCAAGTTGCGGTTGACCACGGAGGAGGCTTGGAACTCTTGTGAAAGGGATCAGCCAACTCTGTTTAGAAAGACATAGGAGATACACTTTCTCTATCTATATGTATAATATGAGAACTAATAAAGAGTTAAAAAAGAACCAATGAGATATATATATTGGCACTTCTTGTCCATGATGGTATATAGGCATTTATTATAGACGGTTGTTATAGTTATGGAGATAAGGGCATATTTGCCCTTCTCTGTGATGGTCGCAATCCCGATGGAGTGCCCTTCTACGCATGTGTGTGTCAAGCCTGCATGCGCGGCCCAATGGGGTGACTCATCGGCTTTCTAACAGACTACGTCACGGAGTATGGTATGAACACTGGATATGATCATGTGTTTAGACATGTGCAGTTTAACTTGGTAAAACGGCCAGATTCGGCCTCGAGACGTAACATACTTTGACTCTTCCTGACTTCCGGGTACTGAGTAATCAATTAAGGATATATATCACATCATGTGTTTGTATGGAATATGATGAATCAATCATGTATAGAATAAGGAATTGATGGATCCGTGTTTGTATTGTATGTTTATAATTTATCACTATGCACTTGGCACTTTTTTTCTTACCTAGGGATAAATGCAATATGTCCCCATGTTTTATAAAAATGTATATTAACAATATTATCCACTTAATGAATGTCATTACACAATTATATCCTGCATGGTATTTAAACCACGTTATACACTGTCAGACCTGCTTGAGAAAGGTCCGGACTAGGACTGAAACGTAGCAATCTTACATATGGGTGAATAAAACTTTTTCACTTTTTTGACTACTATGTTGTGGAGTGCTGCCTATTTTTTGAATTCCTAAATTTGGACTATTGGTCGTGGTCTGGAGGCTTGCACACACGAAACCTTTGGTAGAGGTGATTTTCATATATTTGTGGTGTGGTTCTTCTTTGCATTTCCTATCTATCTATCTATCTATCTATCTATCTATCTATCTATCTATCTATCTATCTATCTATCTATCTATCTATCTATCTATCTATCTATCTATCTATCTATCTATCTATCTATCTATCTATCTATCTATCTATCTATCTCTATCTATCCACTGGCCAGAGCAAAGTCAGACTATACAAATACACAGACAGGTTTCAAATGTCCAAAGCTCAGGTCCTTTCCGGCTTTTATTGACAGCGTATGTGCACACAACAAATATACAGGTTGCAAAAAACAAAACATAAACAACATTCTGCTTGTCCAAACGCTAAGGCCCCATGCACACGAACATATTTTTTATCGACAATTACGAAATCTGTAATTATGGATGAAATTGCGGACACATTCATTTCTATAGGCCACAGACACCTTTCCGCATATTTACAGATGTGTGTCTGGGCCGTAGAAATGATCCGCAAAATATAGAACATGTCCTATTCTTGTACGCAATTGCGGCATGGACTCGCCTATAGAAGTCTATGGGCGCTTCCGCAATTGTGGGTGGTTACAGATGTGTGTCCGTAGCCGTTGAATACGTATTTGCAGAGAGTAAAAACCCTTACGGCATGAGGCCTTACTAAACAGGGTATGTTCCCTCTTTTACATACAATATAGCAGTAACCTGTACCCAGTGGCGTAACTACCGCGGTAGCAGCAGTAGCGGCTGCTACGGGGCCCGGGGCTTGAGGGGGCCCGTGCCGCCAGCCGACACGCACACCCAAATGCCCGGTGGCGCCGCTAGCAGCCGTTATGGCTGCTACAGCGGTAGCGCCGCTACTGTGGGGCCCGCGACGCCGAGCCTTACACAGGCCCTCTCATGCCTGTAGGTGTCGCTAGCACCGGAGGGGGCCCCAGTGCTAGCGGCAGCCAAATACATGTATTAGCACTGAATGGCCGGGCATGTTCCGTGCCTGACCATCCAGTGCCTTACAATGACACTGATTGGCTAGCGGCGCGATGACATCATCGCGCCGCTTCCATGCTTGGAAGGTGCTGATTGGCGGGGCAAGTCATTCTGCCCCGCCAATCAGCGTCATTGGAGGATGCTCGTTCAGCTCCTGCAGACATGCTCAGAAGAGAGCATGTATGCATCGCCAGTGAACAGCGTGGGAACGGGATCATGTGAGTATGTACATTTTTTTTTCCCCCTCATAAAAATGTGAAAGGCATTATCTATAGTGGGGGGGTCGTCTTTATGTGGGCTATTATATATATATAGGGGGTCTATATGTGGGGCAGTAGCTACAGGGGGGTCTATATGTGGGCCAGTAGCTACAGGGGGGTCTATATGTGGGGGTGTGGGCCATTATATACAGGGGGCTCTATATGTGGGCCATTATATACAGGGGGGTCTATATGTGGGGGTGTGGGCCACTATATACAGGGGGCTCTATATGTGGGCCATTATATACAGGGACCTCTATATGTGGGCCATTATATACAGGGGGCTCTATATGTGGGCCATTATATACAGGGGGCTCTATATGTGGGCCATTATATACAGGGGGGTCTATATGTGGGGGTGTGGGCCACTAAATACAGGGGGCTCTATATGTGGGCCATTATATACAGGGGGCTCTATATGTGGGCCATTATATACAGGGGGGTCTATATGTGGGCCACTATATACAGGGGGTGTCTATATGTGGGGCACTATATACAGGGGTGGGCTATATGTAGAGCACTATCTATATGGGAGCTATTTTTTTAGGGTGCTTTCTATAGGGGTGGGCTATGTGTGGGACACTATATACAGGGGTGGGTTACCTGTGGGGCACTAGCAACAGGGTGGCTATATGTAGTGCACAGTCTAAAGGGGTGGGCTATATGTGGGACACTATATACAGGGGGAGCTATATGTGAGACACTATCTACAGAGGTGGGCTATACGTGGAACACTAACTATAGGGGAAGCTATATGTAGGGCAGCACGGTGGCTCAGTGGTTAGCACTATTGCCTTGCAGCTCTGGAGTCCATATGTGGGCACTATCTACAGGGGCTTCTATGTAGGTCACTATCTACAGGGGGCACGGTGTGTGTGTGTGTGTGTGTGTGTGTGTGTGTGTGTGTGTGTTTGTGTGTGTGTGTGTGTGTGTGTGTGTGTGTGACAGTTATATTTAGATGTGTTGAGAATTTTAACTTTGTTTATAGGTGCAGAAATGAGACGCTGAAGACATCTAAACGGCAAACCGGAGGGAGAAGAAAAGAACTAGAATCTGAGATGTCACCGGTGAGTCACTTAATGTAAATGTTTATTCTGCCTCTAATCAGTAATGTAGTCACTGTACGATCTGCAGCGAGATGATGGTGATAGGATTTTTTTTGTGAAACCGCATCTCCCAGCATATCCTTACCATTGTTCCGGCCATGCTGGGAGCTGTAGTTTTACGCCGTACAAACCTATACGCAGTGGCGTAACTACCGCTATAGCAGCCGTAGCGACTTCTACAGGGCCTGCAGCATGAGGGGGCCCGTGGCACCCGCCGGCACGGCCCCCTCCGATGGCCGCAGGCTCCGCTAGCAGCCGCTATGGCTGCTACAGCGCGATGCCACTGAAGGGGTTGTTCCTACAAAAGACATGCATCCCCTATCCACAGGATAGGGGATACATGTGGGATCGCTGGGATGAGGAGAACGGGGGACCGAAAGTCCCCCCTAAGTTCTCCATGACAAACCTCGGACTTCCGGGGTCTGTGTCGGCAGCTCCGTAGAAATGAATGGAGCGCCGGTCGTGCTTGTGCGCATGCGTGACCAGCGTTCCTTTCATTTTTATTGAACTGCGCAGACGCCGGAAGTCCGAGGTTTGTCATGGAGAACTTCGGGGGACTTTCGGTCCCCCGTTCTCCTTATCGCTGCCAGCGATCACACATGTATCCCCTATCCTGTGGATAGGGGATGCATGTCTTTTGTAGGACAAACTATAGGCCGTTTTTTTTTTTGGGGGGGGGGGGGCTATATGGCGTTATCTACAGAGGGGTTCTGTATGGTGTTATCTACAGAGGGGGTCTGTATGGCGTTATCTACAGGGGGCTGTGTATGGTGCTATCTATAGGGGGGCGCTGTGTGGTGGAATCTATAGGGAGGCACTATCTACAAGGGGGGGGGTTGTGTGATACCCAGCAGAGGGGGGGCCCCAGTCAAAAGTTTGCTATGGGGCCCAGTCTTTCCTAGTTACGCCCCTGCCTGTACCTTCAGTTTGTACGCAGCTTGTGAGCAGCAACACTGCTCTGCACAAAGAGACCTTACACAGTGCAGCGCGGGGTTAAATAGGCCTCAGTACAGCTGCATTTACTAATGAGGCCACTGCAGAGGGAAACGTACTGGACTGGGAACGGAGGCTTCACCCCACCCAGAACACTACAAAACCTCCAAGCTCCAAGTCGCAGAACAAACCTTATACACAACATGGAGAAAAACTAACAATGTGTTCTTCCTCCTGCTTTGTATGATACTTGGAGCCCCTCACCGTATGTATGTATATATATATATATATATATATATATATATATATATATATATATGTATAGTGCAATTAGAATGTACAATTGGTCCTGTAAAAATGAAGCCCTTATATTGCTGAGTCAACAAAAATTTAAAGTTATGAATTTTTGAAGGCGCGGAGGAAAATACAATAGCATAAAATTAAAATTAGTCTGGTGCTGAAAGGGTTAAGACCAAGGCCACAGTATGTACACCTCTGTAACCACGTTTGTTTTTTTCATCAAATTGATGTATTTTGTGTTTTTAAGCAACTTTCAAATTCACTTGTATTCATTTTATTTTTTTAAGATACAGCTTCTATATATCCTATATACAGGTCCTTCTCAGTGAATTAGAATATCATCAACAAGTTAATTTATTTCAGTAATTCAATTAACAAAGTGAAACTCCTATATTATATAGATTCATTACACACAGAGCGATCTATTTCCAGCATTTGTTTCTTTTACTGTTGATGATTATGGTAACAGTTAAAGAAAACCCAAAATTTTGTGTCTCAGAAAATGTGAATATTATATAAGCCCAATTTCAAAAATGATTTTTAATACCGAAATGTTGTCCTACTGAAAAGTATTACGAATTACTGCATCAATGTGGCGTGGCACGGGGGCGATCAGACTGTGGCACTGCTGAGGTGTTATCAATGCGGCGTGGCATGTAGGCGATCAGCCTGTGGCACTGCTGAGGTGTTATCAAGGTGGCGTGGCACGGGGGCGATCAGACTGTGGCACTGCTGAGGTGTTATCAATGTGGCGTGGCATGGAGGCGATCAGCCTGTGGCACTGCTGAGGTGTTATCAATGTAGCGTGGCATGGAGGCGATCAGCCTGTGGCACTGCTGAGGTGTTATCAATGTAGCGTGGCATGGAGGCGATCAGCCTGTGGCACTGCTGAGATGTTATGGAAACCCAGGTTGCTTTGATAGCGGCCTTCAGCTCGTCTCCATTGTTGGGTCTGGTGTCTCTCATCTTCCTCTTGACAATACCCCATATATTCTCTACGGGGTTTAGGTCAGGTGAGTTTGCTGGCCAATCAAGCGCAGTGATACTGTGGTTATTACACCAGGTAGATTCCTTCCACACAGAGTGATCTATTTCCAGCATTTTTTTCTTTTAATGTTGAAGATTATGGCGAACAGTTAATGAAAACCTAAAATTTAGTCTCTCAGAAAATTAGAATATTGAGTAAAAGTTGAAGATTGTAGACTCATGGTGTGACACTCTAATCTGCGAATCAACACAAAACTCCTGCAAAGGTTTCCTAAGCCTTTAATCCCTTAGTGACCAGCCCATTTTAGGCCCTAATGACCAAGCTATTTTATTTGTTTTTCCATCGTCGCATTCAAAGAGCTATAACTTTTTTATTTTTTCGTCTACATAGCTGTATGAGGACTTGTTTTTTGCGGGATTAGTTGTACTTTTTAATAGCACCATTTTTGGGTACATATAATTTTTTTATTAACTTTTATTAACTTTTTTGTGGGGGATTATAAAAAAAAACTGAAATTCCACCATTGTTCTATGCGTTTTTAAATTGACGCCGTACACTGTGCGGCGTAAATAACATGTTACCTTTATTCTATGGGTTGGTACGATTACGGCGATACCACATATGTGGAGGTTTTTTATGTTTTACTACTTTTGCACAATAAAAACACTTTTGAACTAAAATTATTTGTTTTTGCATCGTTGCTTTCCAAGAGCCGTAACTTTATTATTTTTCCATCAATGTAGTGATTTTTTCGACTTGTTTTTTTGCGGGACGAAACGTAGTTTTGATTGGTACTGTTTTGGGGTGCATGGGACTTATTGATTCATTTTTATTATGACTTTTCTGGGGGGCAATGGAAAAAAATTGCAATTTCGCCAACCGTGTTCACCTTGCGGTTTAAATTACATATTAACTTTATTAATGGAGTCATTACGGTCGCAGCGATACCATATATGTGTACTTTTATTTTATTTTTACACTTTTACTAAATAAAACCACTTTTTATGGAAAAAAATGGTTTTATTTATTTTTTTACTGTACTTTTTATTAATAATCTTTATTTCACATTGGTGACTTCTTTTATTAGTCCCACTAGGGGACTTTACTGTGCGATCTTCAGATCGCTGATATAATGCTCTGGTATACTTCGTATACTAGAGCATTATTGCCTGTCAGTGTAAATCTGACAGGCAATCTATTAGGACGTGCCTCCGGCACGTCCTAACAGGCATATGTCCAGGGCAGACCTGGGGGCTTTTATCAAGCCCCTGGCTGCCATGACACCCCATCGGAGACCCGCGATTGCATTCGCGGACCGCCGATGCGTGACAGAGGGAGCTCACTCCCTCTGTAAACAAAGTTAAATACGGGTTAAACGACCGCGATCGAAGTAAACTTCGATCGCAGGCGTTGGAGCAGAAGCTCAGCTGTCATCAGACAGCTGAGCCCCGGCTCCAGCCTGCACGGGAGACCCGTGCAGGACTTAGACTAGGCGAACGTGAAAAGGCGTCAGCCTAGCCTAAGGCCCCTTAGTGACCGACGTAAAAAGGCGTATTGGTGGTCACTAAGGGGTTAAATGGTCCAGCAGTCTGGTTCAGTAGGCTACACAATCATGGGGAAGACGGTATTAAAAATCATTTTTGAAATTGGGTTTATATAATATTCTCATTTTCTGAGAGACTAAATTGTGGTTTCTCATTAACTGTTAGCCATAATCTTCAACATTAAAAGAATAAAATGCTGGAAATAGATCCCTCTGCGTGTAATGAATAAATATAATATACGAGTTTCACTTTTTGAATTGAATTGCTGAAATAAATTTACTTTTTGATGATATTCTAATTCATTGAGAAGGACCTGTAGGAGCTGTATCATTCTCTCTCAGCCGATTCTGTCATGGCTCGGCTGAGAGCGGGTCCTGTGTGTCTCTGACAGAAAGGATCCAACTAATAACGATCAAATATTAGCTGGATTGAGACCAATCTGAGACCAATTCTCAGCTGTCGGTTCAGCTGAACTGGTGGAATCAGCTGAAAAGGAACGATACAGCTTCTATGTATTCAGGATACAAAGAAGCTATATCTTAAAAAGGTAAAACAATTTTTTTTTATAAAAGTGAATTTGAAAATTGCTTGCAAAGTAGCATTTAAAGTATTGGAACTTTTATCTGCACCGTACTGTAAGGATATTATAGGTTGTAATTTCACTCACATTGTATTGTGCAGTCTCTACCACCAGAGAATAAATTTCTTGCACTCTACAGTGATCTACTGTATGTGCAGGTACCTGCGGCACAAAGGAAATGAAAATTTAGACATGTAATAAAGATTTTCAAGTGAGACACTTTGAGATCTATAATATTGTCAGATGTTAGAATTGTTCTTGCTTCAATAGGATCAGGATTGCAATCAACCCTGATTCATAATAAATGTTCAATTAGATTTGTAGAGGGAAAAATGTGAATAGTTCTCTCTCATGGATGAAATGTGCTGATAACTCTTGAAGATGGGGGTCATGAAAAAAATTCTAATGGCAATTCAATAAATAATACATTTCTGTATTTGTTTTCTTTCCAGGATGTTAAAATATGATTTACTAGAAAGTAGTAACTAATAGGCTATGTTCACATGTTCAGGATTTGCCAAAGTGACACATTACTGCTGCGGATGTGTCAGTGGATCTACATGTGCATTAGCCCTTTTGTAATTGAATAGGGCTAATCTGCAGAATTTACATGCGGAATCTGCACAAATAATGTTAGTGTGGTATAAATTGTCCTATTCACTTGCATTGGATGCGGTATGTCGGCGGATTTAATAAGGATTTAGGTGCTGAAAAACTGAATGCGGAAACCTTCTTTTTTCTAAACATTAGAAATAGGTTTAAAGGGGTTTTCCAGTCCTCAGAAATTGATCCCCTATCCTCAGGATAGGCCATTAATACCTGATCGGTGGTGGGTCCAACTTTCGGCATCACCATCAATCAGCTGTCATAAAGGGGCTGCGGCATTCATACGAGCGCTGCTTCCCCTTCATTCCTTATCTGTTTATCTGTAGCGGTGGGTCACAGTATGGCATAAAATAGGCAACACATTTGGCGGAAAGGCACATGTGGTGCCAAAAAGAGTTTCGCTATGCGGTGCCTCTCAACCAATCAGACCAGGGGGCTTCCTTATTAGTATATGGTGTCCACATCAAACACTAGCAATAGCCCCCACTGAAGCCAATACTATAACAATACGTCTGGTGAAAGATCCCTGTAAAGCGATATTTTAACAATATATTTAACACTGTTTCCTCTATATATACACAGGACTGTAAGTGTAACAAGGGGGCATCCACTACGTATAGGTGAAAGTAGAATCCTACTCCAGCAAAAAAAGGGTTCTTTTCTGTAAGAGAAGTGAGACTATGGAACTCTCTGCCACACGATGATGTCAAGGTCAATCCAGTGAGAGATTAAAAGGAGCCTAGAAGCCTTTCTTGAAAGTGTTAATATTACAAGTTACTGTATCGGCACCAGATTACTAAAGACAAGTCATTGATTCAGGAATTTATTTGAATTGCCATATTTGGAGCAAGTGAGGAATATTTTCCCTAAAATTAGGAAAATTTACTTTTGCTTTTCCTTCCGCTGGATCAGTATTGCGGGAGAATAAGCTGAACAGGACGGAATGATGTCCTTTGTTAACCTTACAAATTCTGCAACTATGTTTATATTACTATGTTATGACATGTTGGGTGGCTGTGAGTGCCGTTGTTGGGTGGCTGGGAGCTGAGCCGCTGCAAATATGTCCTGAACAAGATCCCCCTGGTGTTCATTTATTGGAAAAATTAACAGGGGCTAAAAACAATCACCATAACCAAGATCTAGGACCGCCATCAATATAATTTCTGATTGAGACAACAAAAGAACTTATCATTGGAATACTATCCTTTTATTTCTATGATTTTACTTATTTGATTTTTTCCCATTTCTATTTAACATTTTTAATTAAATAATAAATGGAAAAGGACATGTAACTAAATGATGACAATAATTATTACAAGAATTCCGTATTAACGGAATAAAAGTGCAAGGCAGCTTAAAGTACAGTGTTTTTTTTTTTATTATTATTTTTAATGTATGACTGTATGCAGTAATCTCTTATGCTCCCCCTAGTGGCGGCTAAATGGCAGCCTAATTTTAACATTTTAACTCTACATCAATGCAGGGGATTTGGAGTACTTTAAAACAATAAAAAATGGAGCTCCGACTGCTTTAAAGATGTATTAAGAAATGAATGGCACAGAATTATAGACATATTTGGATAAAATAAGAATAACATGTTGTCACAATATTCACTTTAATTAACGCACCATGACGTAACTGTACGTCAAGGTGAGCAGTAAGTTTGCGCACCTTGACGTACAGTTACGTCAGTGCTTTGACAGTTAACCGCCGCGCGGCGCTACACCGCAGCGGCGGTTAACTGTGCAGGGTGTCAGCCCTGCTCTCCCCGTTGCCGATCAGCAGCCTGTCGCCGCTGATATCGGCAGTTAACCCCTTAATTGCGGCGCTCGATTTTGAACGCCACAATTAAGGTCTTTAGCGCCGATCGGCAGCCCCCATGTGAAATCACGGGGGCTGGCGATGGTACCCATGGCAACTGGACGCCAGACAATGGCTTCCGGGTTGCCATGTACAGAAGCCTATGAGGACCACCCCGAGGGTGGTCGTCGTAGGCTTCCTGTCAGTGTGACTGTCACGTCACAATGACAGTTGGAGTGCATTACACTACGTGTGTAAGTGTAATGTATTCCAGCAGCGATCAGAGCTGCAAGTCTAAGTGTCCTCTAGTGGGACAAGTGAAAAAAGTAAAAAAAAGGATAAAAATGTTTTCAAAAAAGTGTAAAAATAAAAGTTATAAGTGACATAAACAAGAACTGCTTTTTTTCCTATAATAAGTCTTTTATTATAGGAAAAAAAATGAATACGTAAAAAAAAAGTAAACATATTTGGTATCACCACGTTCGTAACGACCCCAACTATAAAACTATAATATTATTTTTCCCGCACGGTGAACACCGCAAAAAAAATAAACGAAAAACAATGCCAGAATCACTATTTTTTGGTCACCACCCCTCCCAAAATATACAATAAAAAGTGATCAAAAAGTCGCATGTATGCCAAAATAGTACCGATAAAAACTACAACCCGTTCCGCAAAAAACAAGCCCTTACACAGCTTTTTTGACTGAAAAATAAAAAAGTTATGGCTCTCAGAATATGGTGACACAAAAAATAAATAATTTTCTAAATAAGTTATTTTATTGCGCAAACGCTGCAAAACATAAAAAAACGTATATACATATGGTATCGCCGTAATCGTACCGACCCGCAGAATAAAGTATAATAGTCATTTATAGCCCAGGGTAAACGCCGTCAAAAATAAATAAAAATCATTGTCAGAATTGATGGTTTTTGGTCACCTGGCTTGCCGAAAAATTGAATAAAAAGTGATCAACAAAATCTCATGTACCCCAAAATGGTACCAATAAAAACTACAGCTCGTCCCGCAAAAAATATGCCCTCACACCACTCTATTGACAGAAAAATAAAAAAGTAGTGGCTCTCGGAAAGCGGGGAGGAAAAATCGAAAAAGCAAAACATGAATCAGTTCGTAAAGGGTTAATTACTTTCGAATGAAAAAACTTTTATGACCACATGTGGGGTATAGCCGTACTTGGGAGAAATTGATTTACAAATGTTGGGGTGCATTTTCTCCTTTATCCTTTGTGAAATTGAAAAAAATCAACATTTTAGTGGAAATAATGTTGATATTAATTTTCACGCCCTAATTCTAATAAATTCTGCAAAATACGTGTGGGGCCTAAATGCTCACTATACACCTAGATAGATTCCTGAAGTGGTGTAGTTTCCCAAATGGGGTTTCTTTTGGGGGGCTTCCACTGTTTCGGTCTCTCAGGGGCTTTGCAAATTCGACATGACACCCAAAAACTATTCCAGCTAAATTTGAGCTCCAAAAGCCAAATAGCGCACCTTCCCTTCTAAGCCCTGCTGTGGGTCCAAACAGCAGTTTATTACCACATATGGGGTATTTACGTAATCGGGAGAAATTGCTTTACAAATGTTGGGGTGCTTTTTCTCCTTTATTCCTTGTAAAAATTAAAAATGGCTACCTTTTTTCAGAAAAAAAGTAGATTTTTACCTTTACAGACTAATTTCAATGAATGCAGCAAAACAACTGTGGGGTCAAAATGCTAACTTTACCCCTAGAAAAATGCCCTGAGGGGTGTAGCTTCCAAAATGGGGTTACTATTGGGGGGTTTCCATGGTTTTCATCCCTCTAGTGCATTGCAAACGCGACACGGCACTGAAAACTATTCCAGCAAAATCAGAAATCCAAAATCCAAATGGTGCTCCTTCTCTTCTGAGGCCTGCTGTGGGTCCAAACAGCAGTTTATTACCACATATGGGGTATTGCTATAATCGGAAGAAATTGCTTTACATATGTTGGGGTGTTTTTTCTACTTTATTCCTTGTAAAAATGTAAAATTTCTACGTTTTTTCACAAAAAAAGTAGATTTTCACCTTCACATACTAATTCAAATAAATTTAGCAGAAAAACTGTGGGTTCAAAATGCTAACTATACCCATAGATAAATTCATTGAGGGGTATAGTTTCCAAAATGGGGTCACTTTTGGGGGGTTTCCACTGTTTTGGCAGCACAAGACCTCCTCAAACCTGACATGGTACCTAAAATATATTCTAAAAAAAGGAGGCCCAAAATCCACCAGGTGCTCCTTTGCTTCTGAGGCCTGTGTTTCAGTCCATTATCACACTAGGGCCACATGTGGGATATTTCTAAAAACTGCAGAATCTGGGCAATAAATATTGAGTTGCATTTCTTGGGTAAAACCTTCTGCGGTACATAAAAAATTTATTAGAAATGAATTTTTGAAGAAAAAAATGAAATTTGTAAATTTCACCTCTACTTTGCTTTAATTCCTGTGAAACGCCTAAAGGGCTAAAACACTTTGTGAATGCTGTTTTGAATACTTTGATGGGTGCAGTTTTCAAAATGGGGTGACTTCTGGGGACTTTCTAATATATAAGGCCCTCAAAGCCATTTCAGAACTGAACTGGTCCCTGAAAAAATAGCCTTTTGAAATTTTCTTAAAAATATGAGAAATTGCTGCTAAAGTTCTAAGCCTCGTAACGTCCTAGAAAAATAAAAGAATGTTCAAAAAATGACGCAAACATAAAGTAGACATATGGGAAATATAAACTAGTAAGTATTTTGTGTGGTATTACTATCTGTTTTACAAGTAAATACATTAAAATTTAGAAAAATGCTAATATTTGCTCATTTTCTCTAAATCTTGGCGTTTCTTACAAATAAATATTGAATTTAACGACAACATTTTTTCAGTATCATAAAGTACAACATGTCACGAGAAAACAATCCCAGAATCGCTTGGATAGGTAAAAGCATTCTGGAGTTATTACCACATAAATTGACACATGTCAGATTTGCAAAAATGGGGCTGGTCCTGAAGGCCAAAACAGGCTTAGACACTAAGGGGTTAAAGGGAGAGAGATACTATTACCTTGGTTTTTATAAAGTTAACTGAAAGTGATCAAGGTCTCAATGTTCTTAATATGGTCAGTTTTTACATAAGTAGATAATGATGATGTGTCCTGCTGTTCACCTTCTCAGCAGACCATTTTGATTGTATTAATTTGTATTCAACATTTCAGGAAAGCTGTGTGTCCAGAGATTTTGGGTGAAACCACAGAGCAAAAAAAAAAACAAGCTACAGTAGTTAGATCAATGGCCGACTGGTGGAACCAAGCTTGTGGCTGAACAGGTAAACAGCAAATAGGTATTACCTAGCAGGAGGCACGCAAGCAGGATCACACAGGGAGTAGATAGAGGAACAGATTGGAACGAGCAGTGGGCTGTTGTGGATTGTCGCTAACTATCCAGGGTTTTGGAGTCTAGACTTCACTGTAGACTTCATCATAAGGGTAATCCCAAGGCTATAGCCTGCTGAGGGGTCTCTAATAGATGGCAGCCATCAGAGGGCAAGAGACATATATACCAATGTACCAAACCCTGAAGCAAAGGGTAAGCGGCAAGTCATATGTCAGGTGGCAGGGGGGCTGTAGTTGGATTGTCACTAGCTATCCTGGGCTTCGGAGTCTAAAGGAACCCTAATCTTCACTGTAGACGTTAACACAATGGTAACCCTAAGCACATGGCCCCCAGAAGAGTCTACAATAGATGATAGCTTTAAGGTGGCAAGAGACAAGACCACTGTATAAAACCCTCAAGCAAAGGGTAGGCAGCAAACCATATGTCAGCAGTGGATACACGAACTGAGATCAAGGTGCTCAGAGTCGGTGGATGAAAACAGGAAGTCTACTATATAGGATGAAGATCATTAATACAGGATTCAGGAGATGCTCCAAACAACCAAGGCTGAGGACCATGTAAGGATAAAAATTACTCTTTACAGGGATTGTGCCAAGATAGACATTTATTGCCTTTCAACAGGGTAGGTGATAAATGTTTGATAACCGGGAATTTTTTATCGTTGAGACCCCCATGATTACTAGAATGGGGGTCCCGAGCCCCCCAATTTCCTCATTGCATGATTGCTTTTAGGAGAACTTTGGTAGGGCATGATCAAATGCTGCTCCAACCAAGCTTCTTCGCAATGCAGTGAGGAGGAACTTGGGGCTCGGGACCTCTGTTTTAGTGATTGGTTCAGGGCAGGGGCCCCAGTTATCAGAAATTTATCACCTATTCTGTGGGTAGGTGATAAATGTCTATCTTGGGACAACCCCTTTGCTGTGTATATCAAGGGCACCTGATATGATTAAGCCCCGTGGGATCTCTTGCTGCAAGACTGCAGCAATGATCAGAAGATTACCTGGGTGAGGGAGGGGATAAAGAAGACCCCCGACACCTGTTGTTGTCTAAATGTCCTTCACTTTTTGGTACTATAAATATTAAGAAACTGAAAAAACAATTATTTCAGGATGAAATGCTCGGCAGTAATTGAGGAAGAATTTAGAAATTTATTTTTATGGTGTCAATAAAATCAAGACATTCTTGCCAAATCTTAGGTACATCCTGGCCAACTGAAACAGGTCATTTATATTCTCAAAAAAAAAAAGAAGATAAATCCTGTATATAAACAATGCATACTTTTCCTTGAAGTTGCGATATAAGTCTGCAAAAATGAATGATGAGGATTAAAGCAATCTACAGCTAAGCAGAAAATAAAGAGGTGTATACCTGGCCTGGAGCCATCTATAGTCAAGGCTTGTTCCGTTCCGTCAACAGTTGGTGTGTTTTGTACGATAAACATAAATCTTACAGACAGTTTACTATCATGTTACCCTAGAACATGCTCAATACTTGCTTCTTTTTCGTTATTACAGACTTCTGCCTGGTGGTGTGCCAGGATTTGATAACAAAGAAAGCATTTATATTGTGGAGGATAAAGGATTCTTATTTTAGGATTTCTTCCAAACAGTCTGACTTACTAGGATGCCATTGCATTCATATGCAGAAATGACATTTTCAATATGAATTTCTGAAATATGAAGCTCAAGTATTATAAGTTGGCAGAATAGCAGAATTTATAAACAACACGGATAAGTGCTCTTAGTATCTTAAGACGCAACAGAATGAGTCACGTTCAGAACTCTAGGTATCGTCCAATAAGTGTTTTGTCACAATGTTTAATGATTTTAAGTACTGGAAACCAGTATTGGTAGAAATTTGACATTTTGTACTTACCCCTCCCCCGCCGTAGTGATGACCAGACTTGAAAATTGCCTTTAAAATGGAAACATGTTATTTCTTATTTTAACTAGATCGCATAATGTATTGTGACTTTTTTCTACTCTTTCCAACTCTAGGCTCTGTTCACACTAGCAACATGGTTACTACTCATAATATAGCCCAGACAGTTATGATGGATCTGTTTTCCAATGGATCCTAATGAATCCTGACAGATCCCATTAAATTATGGTAGGGTTCATCAGGTTTGCGTTGGGGGTTCCAGCAACTAAACAGGTTACAGCAAGTAATATATTGGCACTATATAAGCAACGGAAAAAGAATAAGAAAAGCAGCCACATTCTAATATAAAAATGATGCATTTTTTCTGGTTTGGGAAAAAAGTGTCAGTGTACACAGAGAGCACAGCTTTAATAATGTACCATTAGAGAACATGTCTAACTTATGTAAGAGCCGTTTTTTCACTAATGACTGGCTTCCTTTAACCCCTTCACGACTGCCATACGGCTATTTACGTTCTAATTGCCGATGCCCCGTGCAGTTATCGCGTCTATAGACATCGACAGACTGGAACGGGTTTAATGAGTTCAGTGCTGCTTCAGCGTGAGCAGCTCTGCACTAATCTATGTGTCAGCTTTCTTTACAAGTGCCAACACCTCTTTGACTGAGGCCTTATTTACACGAACATGTATTACGTCCGTCATACGCGCGTGAAAATCACGCGTGTCGCACGGACCTATGTTAGTGAATGGCTTTGTCCTGTTGAAAAATGGCTTCTGGGACACTTAGGAGAAATGGCCGAACCACTGGTTACACGACCAAATCAATGTAACGCCGAACTGTTATTGTATCTGACATGAAGATTAGAGGGGTCAGGCTACCATACATTATGCCACCCCACACCATAACCCTAGGAGTAGGACCGGTGTGACGTTCCCTTGTGAAGGCCTCTTCATGGAGTTGCCCACGTCGTCTCCAGATTAATCCCCGTCTATCATTGCATCCGAGACAAAAGCGGGACTCATCACTGAGAATAGACCTCCATTCCAGCCTCCATTGCCGTCTTGCTGTGCACCATAATAGTCTTCGCGACCGGTGGCATGTGGTCAATGGAACACCTGTAGCGGACGTCTGGCTCTTAGCCCAATGTCATGCAAACGCCTTCTGATGGTCTGTGTTAACACTGGTTGCCGCCCTAAGCTTGGGATGTGATTTCACTTGCAGTACAGGAAGCATCAGTATGCGGCATTCTTCCATCAGGCGATCCGTTCGTGCACCTCTTGTTGTAATTACTGTTCATTGTTCTCCCAACCTCCGGGACACGCAACATTGACCAGTGCTGACATCTCGGCTTACGGCAAACAAGAAAATTGCAACAGCACGCTGAGAACACTGATGCCACCTAAGCCACTAAATATAAATAAATATGCATTACTGCTAAATCTACTTACAATAGGGAGGTTCTTAGCGCACATTTTGATCAAATTGTGTGAGCCCACCTGCCACGTCTCGGTCTAGGCACATAGCGATCTGCAAGAGTGATAAACTAAGATCTCTCAGTTCAAGGATTCTGTCCCTCTGAATTTGCGGCAAGTGGCGATAACTGGCATCTCGATGAACAGGAGGCATCGCACAATCATCCCACACAACTTGATCCGATATTTGAGGTTTCATGTGGCTAAAAAACCTTTGCTTTCAATCTGGCTTTTATGCTCTTCCCACATGACACAGATTGGAGCTAGGTGCTTGAAAATGTGATTATTTGCAGATCTTAGCGACACCTGCTACTTCCTCGATTTGTATAATCTTACGGCTTATCCTTCTTGGTGTTGCAATTTCAATGTTGAGATAGATAGATAGATAGATAGATAGATAGATAGATAGATAGATAGATAGATAGATAGATAGATAGATAGATAGATAGATAGATAGATAGATAGATAGATAGATAGATATGAAATTGAAAGATAAGTTGATATGAAACTGATAGATAAGTAGATCTGAAATAGATATTTAGATAAGTACATGGATAATACATGGATAATACGATATGAGATAAATAGATAGATAGATAGATAGATAGATAGATAGATAGATAGATAGATAGATAGATAGATAGATAGATAGATAGATAGATAGATAGATAGATATTAAATTGATAGATATGTACAGTGAAGGAAATAAGTATTTGATCCCTTGCTGATTTTGTAAGTTTGTCCACTGTCAAAGACATGAACAGTCTAGAATTTTTTAGGCTAGGTTAATTTTACCAGTGAGAGATAGATTATATTAAAAAAAAACAGAAAATCACATAGTCAAAATTATATATATTTATTTGCATTGTGCACAGAGAAATAAGTATTTGATCCCCTACCAACCATTAAGAGTTCAGCCTCCTCCAGACCAGTTACATGCTCCAAATCAACTTGGTGCCTGCATGAAAGACAGCTGTCTTACATGGTCACCTGTATAAAAGACTCCTGTCCACAGACTCAATTAATCAGTCTGACTCTAACCTCTACAACATGGGCAAGACCAAAGAGCTTTCTGTCAGGGACAAGATCATAGACCTGCACAATGCTGGAATGGGCTACAAAACCATAAATAAGACGCTGGGTGAGAAGGAGACAACTGTTGGTGCAATAGTAAGAAAATGGAAGACATACAAAATGACTGTCAATCGACATCGATCTGGGGCTCCATGCAAAATCTCACCTCGTGGGGTATCCTTGATCCTGAGGAAGGTGAGAGCTCAGCCGAAAACTACACGGGGGGAACTTGTTAATGATCTCAAGGCAGCTGGGACCACAGTCACCAAGAAAACCATTGGTAACGCATTACGCCGTAATGGATTAAAATCCTGCAGTGCCCGCAAGGTCCCCCTGCTCAAGAAGGCACATGTACAGGCCCGTCTGAAGCTTGCAAATGAACATCTGGATGATTCTGAGAGTGATTGGGAGAAGGTGCTGTGGTCAGATGAGACTAAAATTGAGCTCTTTGGCATTAACTCAACTCGCCGTGTTTGGAGGAAGAGAAATGCTGCCTATGACCCAAAGAACACCGTCCCCACTGTCAAGTATGGAGGTGGAAACATTATGTTTTGGGGGTGTTTCTCTGCTAAGGGCACAGGACTACTTCACCTCATCAATGGGAGAATGGATGGAGCCATGTACCGTCAAATCCTGAGTGACAACTTCCTACCCTCCACCAGGACATTAAAAATGGCTCGTGGCTGGGTCTTCCAGCACGACAATGACCCGAAACATACAGCCAAGGCAACAAAGGAGTGGCTCAAAAAGAAGCACATTAAGGTCATGGAGTGGCCTAGCCAGTCTCCAGACCTTAATCCCATCGAAAACTTATGGAGGGAGCTGAAGATCCGAGTTGCCAAGTGACAGCCTCGAAATCTTAATGATTTACAGATGATCTGCAAAGAGGAGTGGGCCAAAATTCCATCTAACATGTGTGCAAACCTCATCATCAACTACAAAAAAAGTCTGACTGCTGTGCTTGCCAACAAGGGTTTTGCCACCAAGTATTAAGTCTTGTTTGCCAAAGGGATCAAATACTTATTTCTCTGTGCACAATGCAAATAAATATATATAATTTTGACTATGTGATTTTCTTTTTTTTTTTTTATATATATTCTATCTCTCACTGGTAAAATTAACCGAGCCTAAAAATTCTAGACTGTTCATGTCTTTGACAGTGGGCAAACTTACAAAATCAGCAAGGGATCAAATACTTATTTCCTTCACTGTAGATATGGGCCCGGGTGCAAGAATTCAGCTTGCCCCCCCACCCCACCCCAACACCACCATCACTAGACCCCTGCATGCGGCTATGCCCAGCCGCCTTGCCCAACAGCCCCCATAGTATAATGCCCCCACACTGCATAATGCTCCAATAGCTGCCCCCACACAGTATAATGCCCCATAACTGCCCCATACAGTATAATGCCCCCCCATAACTGCCCCATACCGTATAATGCTCCCCATATCAGCCCCCATACAGTATAAGTCCCCCATATCAGCCCCCCATACAGTATAATGCCCCCATATTAGATCCCCATACAGTATAATGCCCCCATATCAGCTCCCCATACAATATAATGCCCCCATATCAGCTCCCCATACAGTATAATGCCCCCCATATCAGCTCCCAATACAGTATAATGCCCAGATATCAGCTCCCCATACAGTATAATTCCCCATATCATCTCCCCATACAGTATAATGCCCCCCATATCAGCTCCCCATACAGTATAATGCCCCTATATCAGCCCCCCATACAGTATAATGCCCTCCATATTAGCTCCCGATACAGTGTAATGCCCCCATATCAGCTCCCCATACAGTGTAATGTCCCATATCATCTCCCCATACAGTATAATGCCCCCCATATCAGCCCCCCAAACAGTATATTGCCCCATATCAGCTCCTCATACAGTGTAATGCCCTCCATATCAGCTCCACATACAGTATAATGCCCCCATATAATCTCCCCATGCAGTATAATGCCCCCTCATATCAGCTCCCCAAACAGTATATTGCCCCATATCAGCTCCCCATACAGTATAATGCCCCCATATCATCTCCCCATACAGTATAATGCCCAGATATCAGCTCCCCATACAGTGTAATGCCCCCATATCAGCTCCCAATACAGTATAATGCCCCCATATCAGCTCCCCATACAGTGTAATGCCCCCATATCATCTCCCCATACAGTATAATGCCCCCATATCAGCTACCCATACAGTATAATGCCCCCATATCAGCTCCCCATACAGTATAATGCCTCCCATATCAGCTCCCAATACAGTATAATGCCCAGATATCAGCTCCCCATACAGTATAATGCCCTTCATATCAGCTACCCATACAGTATAATGCCCCTCATATCAGCCCCCCAAACAGTATAATGCCCCCATATCATCTCCCCATACAGAATAATGCCCCCATATCATCTCCCCATACAGTATAATGCCCTCTAGATAGATAGATAGATAGATAGATGGATGGATGGATGGATGGATGGATGGATGGATGGATGGATGGATAGATAGATAGATAGATAGATAGATAGATAGATAGATAGATAGATAGATAGATAGATAGATAGATAGATAGATAGATAGATAGATAATCCACACACATTGTAGTTCCAGCAATATGTGGCAGGATTATTTCAGCATATTTTGTCTAGAACACACTACAATAGCCTAGATTATGTGAAGGCCAGCGACACTATTCAGCGCAGTCACAATAACAGGTTCTCTGTGGGAAATTCAGTATATTGTGATAGTTATAATAAAAACATCTCATTTCAAATAAATATGTGCTCAGTCTATATGTTATTCGGCCATATACATCCCGATTATTCCTTACTGACAACTATCATTATATCCACAACACAATCTGGCATTAGGTGTAGGAAAAGCTTTTAGTTCAATGTAGAAACTTTCCTTTCGCTTTATGTGCAGTTGTGTAGAACAGGCTATGACATTTTTAAGTCTTTGAATCTGACCATCTGTTCCTGAGTATAATGGGGACTGACCCACAGTTGAACAACTGTAGAAATTTGAGTGGGAGGTGTAATGAAGTCTTACATGAGTCCCACATGAGAGGACAGAGCGAGCGCTGGTGACAGCTTTCCTTCTACCGCAGCTATTTCATCTGGACAGAACATCCATTTAAAGCAACTATATACCAAGTACTGGGACTGACGGAAATAAATAGTCTTTCTCATATATATAAGTGCATTTTCTTTCTTTCCTTCTTTCTTTCTTTCTTTCTTTCTTTCTTTCTTTCTTTCTTTCTTTCTTTCTTTCTTTCTTTCTTTCTTTCTTTCTTTCTTTCTTTCTTTCTTTCTTTCTTTCTTTCTTTCTTTCTTTCTGTTTCTATCAATCAACCAATTTCATATAATTTTATCTCTTTATCTCATATGTATCTTATGTACCTTCATTTGCATAAATTACCATAAAATATGAGATTTACCAATATACTGTATGAAGCAAATCTTCTCTCAATCTCTGTTGTGGAAAATATGCATACAGGTCTAAATGGTATATAAAAGTGTGCCTCCAGTTATGTATGATACCGCATCTTCCATCTGAAGTACACACAACCATACGACACAAGAGGCCTCTCCTGCAAGCTCCTACTAATTCTAATAAAAATACTGTAGGAGATTCATCCGGTGTTGTACAGGTGACTGGCTCTCCCGTCTACATTGCCTGAAGCCCCTTTTAACCATCTGGGAGATACAGTATCATACATAACTTAAGGTACGATTTAAGGCATATTTTCAGTCAAGCATGTCTCTGCTCACAGGGATTGATGGGAGTGGAAGTTTTCCTTCACTGTGGCTGATTGTCATTGAAACCTGAGAGCACAATGACTAAGGACACTCTGGGTGACTGGGTGACAGAATGGCATCCCCATGAGAACTAATATGGCTGAGATGAGAATAAAGGCTATTAGCTCCTTTCTGTTTGAGAAACTGCGAGCAGGTAAAATATCAGTACCCATTCACTTCATGTAAGGATTCTTTGTACACTGTCAAGTTTTCTTTTTAAGCTGCAGATGCACTTTAAGAAGATTTTTCTGATTAAATTAGTCTTGTACAGTTAAATACCAAAAGTAAATCAGTCTACAGTGGAGAGCGGCTGCATCACAGTAGGAGATGTTATTTTAGATCAATGACATTTTGTGGCTATGACCAGAAGTGATAATACTGCTCTATTAATATCTCGACTAGACCTACAGCACAGGAATTAGAATCTCTAAATGGCAAGTGTAAGTTATCAAACCGCATTTAACACTTGTCATAAATTACCTGAGGGTCTTACATCACAAGCAGACATTTACGTCTCCTTTCTAGTCATGCAGATTCTCGTAATTGGGACTACATGGTCGCATTGATTTCAGTAAATAATTTCTCACAATTCCCTGTTATGGGGATTGCAGAATAAAAGTGGAAGGACTGCAGACCGCAACTAATGCAATATATATTAGTTATGTATAACTGATGGAGTATGATTTATTGCCATGGAAAACATCTTGCGTTTTTCTTGACCGTAGTGTTTTATAGAAAGTTTCAGATAGAACATGTTGGTGACTTTTGCACAGTTTTACTGATTACGGTAGATGAGGATTGTAAAAATATTAATGTAGACTTTATACATTTGTCCTTAAAGGGGTTGTCTGCTGTATGACAACCCCATGTTCAGGATTCTTATCTATAGGCCTGAATGGATAGCAGCTGTGGAGATCGGCTACAAAGAGCGTCTTTATCTCCGGAGGAACCAAACTGTTTATGTGTTACACAGACAGCCAATGTAATAAGCACCATGTAATGCATAATTACTCCTGTGGCGGCACTGCAGGGTTTTTCCTTCTCACCTTCTAAGAGCCATAACTTTTTTATTTTTCTATCAACATAGAGCTTGTGTTTTTTTGCAGGACAATATGTCATTTTTTCATGGCACCATTTAATGTACCGTATGATTAGTGATGAACGAATTTCCCTAAAATTATTTTCGGGGTCGATTTCTATCGAATCAGCCCCGAAATTTGGTTCGTTGTGAATAAATTAGCTGCGAATGCAAATCCCCCGATAGCCCTGTCAGACTTTCTGATGTCTTCTAGGACTGTATTTAAGTGAGATACAGTCCTAGAAGACATCAGAGAGTCAAACAAGGCAATTGGGGCACTTACGATTCCACAAAAAAAACAAAAACATACCCACCACCTCCCCTGGTCTCTCGTAGTGATGCATCCCTGCCGGCAGGTGAGATGACATAGCTGCCCCATGTTGTTGCTGCAGCCAATTGCAGAATGCTGTGGTCACATGGGACAATATTACGTCACGATAATTTAAAAAATTTGTGGAAAACCAAAACTTTTGGGAAATTTGAACCGCATTATATTTTTGCCAAATCAGTTTGCTTATCGTTACATATAATGTATTGAGGAACTATAAAAAAAAATATTTTGGAGTGGAATTGAAAAAAATAACGCAATTCTGCCATATTTTTTTTACATGTTCACATTACATGTTAACCTTATTCTGTGTGACACTTCAATTATGGCGATGCCAAAATTATATAGTTTTTTTTAATTATTTCACTATTTTTACTCAATTAAAACAATGTACGATGGATACAAAATTGGTGGGATCTATCACACTCACAAAAATCTTTATATGAGATAATCTATAATATTCTCTACAGTGATGTTAGTAGATGCAGGTGCACCCGCTAGATGTTGTCCTTTATTATAAAAGTGGTCCTTTACACATTGTTCAGTGATTCAGTGCTGTTTGCATTTTTATTTGGGGACCCTCATCTGTACTATGAATGGAAAGGGTGTCTAGTGGGTTCATGTGCACCCACTAAGAAAGCTGTATGAGGGCATCTTATACAGATCTGTCTGATGATAAATCCTCTTTAGCTGGGTGGTCTGGGATTAGACAATTGGGTTTAGGGTTTTTCCTCAGAAACAGCACCACTCTTGTTTTATGGACTGTGTCTGATATTGCAGCCTATCCCAATTCAGGAATGGTATTGCGCCCATGGACAAGAGTGGCGCTGTTTCTAGAAAAAAGACAAGCCCTGTTTTCTAATCTTGCTCAAAACCTTGAACACATTTTTCTTAGTTTGTATTCAAGAATATATAATCTAATAATATCCTGCATTTTAATAGTATTCAATACATGAAATAGATCTGACTTTAACAATACACATTTAATCGTAACATTTATTCCAGACGTATTATTTTATTCTCTCTTTCTAGACTTTCCTTGTTTTTACAATGCCCTTTATACTAATCAGCTATTAATAATGATACATTGACATGGCACTTTCTCATTAGCGTTAGTCTTTTCCATCTCTTTCTAATACCAGGTGGTATTTCAAAACCAAGTCAGTTAATTGAATTGAAAAACATAAAGACAAAGCCATCTCTTGTTGTGCCAGATACACCGCACTTTTCCTCTCAACTTTTTTCAACTTCCAATTATTAAAATTTTCATACCTAGAAAGGAAAATAAATAAATGAGACAAATCCGCAGGAATTTTTCATTGGGCGCAGAAAGCAGATTTCTAATTACATTTACTGGATCTAAGTAGCCCAGGATCAGATTACATTTCTTCCTTGTCTGCCTGACATGCTTCAATTGACAAACTTGTTAACTCAATTTAGATATTTAACACAAGTTCACATATTGATATTTTTTGCTAGTTTTAAACACATTTCCTTGAGCACATTGTAAAATCGCAAACTATAAGGTGTATAAGGGACGTATTACAGCTCTATGCAGCCTCTGAGTCCCAGAGCCCCACAGAAAACATAAGATTTGCCTCCCCTGCCCTCAAAACAGTCAGAAACTTATGATGGGAATCCAGCTGCGATGACCCCCAATATTTTTCCTGCTATTGTCCTCTATATTGTGCCCGCAGTACTGTTCCAGTTCCCTCTAATATTGTGCCTGCTGTGCCCCCTCATACTGTGCCTGCTCTGTCCCTTGGATTGTTCTTCCTGAGGGCCCAGATACAGTCAAGTGTCAGGGGAACTGTGGGAAGGCCTGCCTCAGCATTGGGCCCCTAGCCCACAAGCCCCATATTAGTCACATAGTCTGCTCCCATTGGTGGTACACCATTAATGAAGTCATTCTAATCTGAATATGACAAAAACAATAATAGATGCAGCATTATGGAGATATCCTCCCCTAAAACCATACAACATTTTCTTTATTACAGAACATTTCTGTAATATGATGCCGCACAGTGGTACCATATAGGGCAATGCAAAGTGCCCAGCACAGAGCTGTAGGGACTCCATATACCTCTATACAGGCTCCGTCCGTATGCCTCTGCCATGTACTGCACATGACACCTTAAATTATGGGCCTTATGCAGACGGCAGACTGTGCGCATGGAAGCAGGGCACATTGAGCTACAAAGCTGTAGGCACTCTATATGTAGTAATAATAATCTTTAGTTATATAGCACCAACATATTCTGCAGCGCTTTACAATTGGTGAAGTAACAAATAAGAAAAATGAAAATAATGAAAAAATCAGAAAAAAGGACAGAGGTCCTTGCCCATATGAACTTACAGTGTAAATATATAGGAGGATTGACACAATAGGTATAAGGTACTAATTTTGCCCAGTGTACCAGCCCTTGTTCTGGCATAAGGAATATGAAAAAAAACAGCATAAACCAGTCACCCAGCCAGTACCTGAGCCAACCAGGTTAGGCTGTGTACGGGCCATGCACTATGGTTATGTGGCATTAGTCTCTCTGAATAAATTAGTTTTCAAGGATTGATTAAATCTGGGAATTTTAGAAGCAAATCTGAAAGTCAGGGACAGTGAATTCTACAGAATAGGTGCAGCATGGGAGAAGTCCTGCAGATAGGAATGAACAAATGTAATAAGAGAAGATGAGAGTCATAGTTTATTGGCTGAGCAAAGAGAATGAGTTGGTTAGTAGACAGCGAAGAGAGCATAAATGTATGAGGCCCAGCATTGTGGAGAGCTTTGTAGACTAGTAGGACGGTTTTGAGTTTAAGGCCCCAAACACACGAACATATTTTTGCGCCTGCAATTCACCCCCAAATCTGCGGGTGAATTGCGGCCCCATTCATTTCAATGGGACTATGCACACGAACGTGGTTTCCACGGTCCGTGCATTGCCCAGGAGGCTGGACCGCGAAAAGATAGGGCATGTCTTATTACGGCCGTATTTTGCAGTTCAGGCTCAAAGAAATAATGGACGCGACCATGTGCAAAGCCTGAGATTTGTGGGTGGCCCGTGGGTGACACTCCACGGCCGTCCGAGCCGCAAATCCCGGTCGCGTGCATGAGGCCTAATTCTGCGAGAAACAGGTAACCAGAGTAATGAGTGACAGAGATCAACCTGGCCGATATGATGATGGAGTGAAGTCTGTTTATTAAAAAACTAGTAATTAGTGAGTTACAGTAGTCTGGGTGAGAAATGATTAGGGCTAGGATCATGGTCGACTAATCGTTTATGTGGGCCCTTGGGCGACACAGACTTAGAGGGCCCCTTTGTAGGCGGAAGTAAAACAGCAGTTTGTTACCCCATATAGAAGTTAGGCTATGTTTAGTCCCCCATATAGAAGTTAGTCCTCCCATATATGCAGTGCACTCTATAGATAATACCACAGTGCCCTCTGTAGATAGGGCCACAGTTCCCTCTGTAAATAGGGCCACAGTGCCCTCTGTAGATAGTGCCACAGTGTCCTCTGTAGATAGTGCCACCCCCCCTGTAGATAGTGCCACACACGCCCTCTGTAGATAGTGCCACAGGGGCCCCCTGTAGATAGTGCCACACAGCCCCCTGTAGGTAGTGCCACACAGCCTCCTGTAGATAATGCCACACACCCCCTCCTGTATATAGTGCCACACCCCCTCTCCCTGTAGATAGCACCATCGGAGCTCACTATGGGAGTGGAGAAGCCCTTGATGTCACTGTCCATATATGGATAGTTATATCAGATGCTTCTCCAGGAGCGGAATGCCCGTCCAGAGTGTCGGCAATGCTTTAGCCAGGGATTCCGCTTCAGAATGAGCCCCTGATGTCACTGTCCATATATGGATAGTGACTTTAGAGGCTTCTCAAGGAGCAGAATACTCGGCCAGTGCATCATTGCACTGGCCGGGGATTCTGCTCCAGGAGGAGCCCCTGAATTCACTGTCCATATATGGAGAGCGACATCAGGGGCTCCCTCTAGGAGCGTAATCCCTGGCCAGTGCGTCAGCAACGCTATGGAGGGTGACGTCAGGGGCTTCTCCAGGAGCAGAATCCCCGGCCAGAGCGTTGGCAACGCTATGGCTGGGGATACCGCTTCTGGAGGAGCCATGATGGCAGGGTTAACACCTGGTGGCCGATTGGCCAAGGGCCCTGGCACTTGCCCAGGTTCGCCGGGTGCTGACGCCGGCCCTGGCCTGGTTGTGTGTATTCTGTACAGTGCCAAATGATGTCGATATTTTTTATACTGGAAGCATTAATTAAATAGCTCTGTAATACAGCGTCCGATTGAACATGACACATTTTGTATACTTCTGTGTAAAATTGGAGGCATACCGAGATATAGAAATACCCCATAGAAGTCTTTTGCCACAGTAATGCTGATCTGTAGTTCTCTGAGGTGATCTGAAGCCATAATATTCTTGTGTGCATGAGGTGTTTATAAGATTTTAAATATCACTGCAACTCTATAAAGGTGTCATGGATGAGAAGCCATTTATAAGACAGCACATGGACTTTGCGAATTAAAGTGACTGACACCTTCCTCAACTAACTCAAATTATACGGTGCAAATCACATTTTATTAGAATGTCCTTTGACAGTTTTAGTTTTATAGACCTAAGTTTGTCATTAGCAGTGTACATGTTTTCAAACACACTGAAATGACTTGTCAAGCCATTGACTAAAGCATATACGAGATACGGGAGAAGCTCAGCAATTGAAATGTAACAGAGCCTGGACTGATATAGAATACATTAGAGTTCTTTTAATATCTATTTGGATTTTTAGAGACAGGTTGACATGGAAAAATATTATGTATGGAATTTTTTTCTTAGTGATTATCAGTGAAAGGTGAGGTCAACAAACAGGGTACATATTTTTGGAGGAAAATGTATAATTATATTGACATATTTCAGTAACAACCTATCATCAAAGATAATTTAGAAACTTCAAAATGTCAAATTACATATTTGATATATTTATTTTTATCAATGGGAAGAAGGAAAGAGGCTGGCACTACCAAAACCGCACAGTCGGAATAGGAGTTGAAATATGGCTTGCTTACTGTTGGATGATTGCAGGTAAATTGCCACGGAGTTGCTCTTCGAAAGAATAGCACAAAAAGCTGAATGTATATATAGAGGAATGATCGAGGCACTCACCGAAGCTGGCAAAAAATAGGTTCTTTATTACAAAAAAGGATCTAGGTCAGGATGTGGAATTGCCTACGGCCGTTTCACGTGCTGGTACACGCTTTCTCAAGGCCTTGAGAAAGCGTGTACCAGCACGTGAAACGGCCGTAGGCAATTCCACATCCTGACCTAGATCCTTTTTTGTAATAAAGAACCTATTTTTTGCCAGCTTCGGTGAGTGCCTCGATCATTCCTCTATATATATATTTATTTTTATACTGTTGACATATTCTTATAGAAATGCAGAGACTAATGTAGTTCTTTAGAAGTACTGCCAAGTGCAAAAGTAGTCCATCAATAATGGGGGGAAGGGAATGATAAAAAAGAAAAGAAATAATAGAAATATATTTTTAAATTATTTAAAAAGAAATATGACAAAAAAATATTTATTTTTTATTTGGTAAGGGCCAAGAGTTTTTTGATACGTTTTTTGACGCGGAAACCGCTTCGGAAAACACGCCAAAAAACCTGCTCGCGTGAAAAAGAATAGACATGCCCTATCTTCGGGCGTTTACGCTTCTGACCTCATATTGACATCAATGGGAAACAGAAGAAGCGTATTTCGCTGCGATTTTTGCCCACGGGCGAAAAACGCCGCGAACATCAGCGTGCAGGCAGAGCAAAATCTGCCTCAAAATGACAAATGGAATTTTGAGGAGGATTTTCTTCCTGCAAAAAACTCCGTGTGAACCCAGCCTAAAAGATTGGTAAAAGAGGACTACATATATTTGTTTTGTTATCTGACTTCTTTATGTCTTACAAATTATGTTTACATTTTTTAATTAATTTGGAAATTGTAAGAATTTTAGTGGACCCCACTACAAAAGAAGTAAAAAAGCAAGAGAAGGGAATTTGTCATAATTAATTTTTTGTTTCAAACATGTACATAATATTGTGTGCCATGTAAGAGAAAAAAAATCTACTTTACACAGTCTACTTTAAATTCTATGGACACAGCCACAACCATTATTGCTCCAATGAATCTAAAATAAAAAGTTCAGTGGCTCCAACCCGTGACTCAAGATTTTGTGAAATTACAATCATGGCCTCCTGGGAGTTGTAGATTCACAACAGTTGGAAAGCTACAGGCTAGGCACCACTGCTATAAATTGTCCCTTACTGGGCTTAGACAGCCCTTTACTTGCAGAAGGGAAGCATTTTGAGCCATCGAGGCTACCCATGCTCTATATCTGCTCGCTACTATTTTTAATGCAAGAGCATAGATATCACATACTGTATAGTCTATTTTCCTCTATGTTGTCATAACTGTAGGCCGGTTACATTGCTGTGTAAGGTACAATCTCAAATCAAGATCAAAGAATCTGCCAGGTTCAGTGCCCATATAGGTAAAGCATACACTGGCATCCAAGTCAATTGTAGTGCATGCTATGGTATGCTATAATGTGAAATAAAATAATAATAAAAAAAAATTAATGGTTGAATATAAAATAGTTAAAGAGGCCCTGTCACCAGTTTCCCTATCTACTACCTAATCTAATAGGCGCTTTGATGTAGATAACTACTGTTTCTTTTTTTTTTTAACACTTATTGTTGATCAAGTTATGAACATTTTTCTATTTATGCACATTTTTTCTAAATTCCCAACTGGGCGTTTTTTCTCGAATCACCAAGTGGGCGTTGTATAGAAAAGTGTATGACGCTGACCAATCAGCGTCATACACTTCTATTCATTCCAGCCCAGCTGCAATGGCGATGTCTGTTCAGTCTTCCGACGCTCCGGTGAAAGACCTGCGGGAGTAAGTCATGTCACAGCGTGACCTCGCGAGATCACACTGTGCTGTGAATGAAGCTGGGCTGGAATGAAGAGAAGTGTATGACTTTTCTATACAATGCCCACTTGCTGATTAAAGAAAAAATGCCCAGTTGGGCATTTAGAAAAAATTAGCATATATCGAGTTAAAAGTTAAAAAAAAGTTTAATAAAGTTAATAATAAATAAATAAGTGAAAAAAGAAATTAAAAACCCACTTTTTCCCCTTACAGAATGCTTTATTATTTACAAAAATAAAAAAAAGTTACACATATGTGGTATTGCCGCATCCGTAACGACCCCAACTATAAAGTTATTACATTATTTAACCTGCTTGGGGAACGCCGTAAAAAAAAAAAAATCTATGCAAAAATTGCTGTTTTCTGTGAATCCTGCCTTAAAAAAAATGTGATAAAAAGTGATAAAAAAATAGCATATACTCCAAAATGGTATTAATAAAAACTACAAGTCGTCCCGCAATTAATAGAGCCCTCATACAGCTGCATCGGCTAAAAAAGGCTCTTCAAATATGGAGACACAAAAACAAATAATTTTGGAAAAGCAAGTGTTTTTATTGTGTAAAAGTAGTAAAAAATAAGAAAACTATATAAATTTGGTATCGTTGCCTGCTAAATAAATTTGTTGTGTTATTTATACCACGCGGTAAGCGGCGTAAATTTAGGATGCAAAAACGTGTGGCAAAATTGCTGTTTTTTTTCTATCCCCCCCCAAAAAAAGTTAATAAAAGTTAATCAATAAATTATATGTATGGTTCTATTAAAAAATACAACTTGTCCCGCAAAAAAACAAGACCTAATACAGCTATGTCGATATAAAAATAAAATAGTTAAAGCTCTTTGATTGAGACGATGGAAAAACGTAAAAAATAGCTTGGTCATTAAGGCCTAAAATAAGCTTGTCACTAAGGGGTTAAAGGGAATGTATCACCTATTTTTTTTCCTAATTAAAACCAGATGGTAAAACATAATCATTTGTTTTTAATCTGTTTTTTTTTCATTATTATTTTCTGTACATGATTATGGGAGCAGCCATCTCGCCTGAGCTGCTATTAACAACATTTAGAGATATGCTTTACAGAAGCCACATAAACCATAGGAACCTGTAAACAGGAGGAAACCCATTGACTTCTATGGGAGAGTATTATAGGGATACTCTGTGACCAGTGTAGAGGTCATTGCGAAGGGAGGGGGCGGAGGAGAGCTGTGTCCATAACCTATTGTTAATGGTGGATCCTGTGTTATCTATATGGAGATGTTACCTGTAAGTGTAATCCTGCCTGTAATGATAATAAGATGACTGCTGTGGCGTGATCTCTACAGAACAGGAAGGGTAAGTCTATTATTAATGGTGGATTCTGTGTTACCTATATAGAGATGTTACCTGTCATTGTAATCCTGCCTGTGATGATAATGAGAATTACAGCTGAGAAATTATCTCTATAGAACAGTAAGGATCAGTTTATTATTCAGGGTGGATCCTGTGATATCTATATAGAGGTGTTACCTATCATTGTGATCCTGCCTGTGATGATAATGAGATGACAGCTGAGAAGTGATCTCTATAAAACAGGAAGGATCAGTCTATTATTCAGGGTGGATCCTGTGTTATCTATATAGAGGTGTTACCTGTAATTGCAATCCTGCCTGTAATGATAATAAGATGACTGCTGAGAAGTGATCTCTATAAAACAGGAAGTGTCAATCTATCCTGAGGCTCAGTGGCCAAAGTAAAGACTTCAAGATTTTAGGATTTCTTTTTTTAATATATATAATGACATAAAAAAATGAAAAAAACAAAAACACTTAAAATTCTTCAAAAATATGTTAAACATAAAAACTTGATTTAAACAATAGGTCGTTTTCTGATGACACATTCTCTTTTAAAAATAAATAAATACCGAAATAAAACTATCAACTGTTGCCTGATGAATGTTTCCTGTATATGGAACTTTAGTTTTAATTCTGTTCTCCTCCTCCCTTACTCCCAGTTCCAGCGCTTGATATAACCAGTAATGATAGATCTGATGGTTTTCATTTCCTTTCATCTAAAAAACACAAATAGGAAAAAGAGAAAATCAGAGTAACTTTTCCATTTCTGAGCGATATGCATAATGTTGGTCTACAGCAAACATTCCCAGCGTGTTTTACTCTATGGAGATGCAATGTGATTGAATATATAGAAAATGTATAGACAAAAATTGACAGCAATTCATTGAAGTAAACAAGAAAATTAAATCTGTGTGTCTTTACTGAATTGTTTTGTGCTTTCAAAAAATAACATTCACTTATGAAATACCATTCTGTTGTTCTATTGTTATTTAGGAAATATAACCCCTTGAAGACCAGGGAAATTCTGGTCTTAATTTGAACCACAAGATGAATTTTTATAATTCGTAAAATTCCCCTACAAGGCCCATGTAATATACCAAGAACGTTAATTGTTTATCTCTGGTCCTCTATGCAAGTTTCCGAGGTGCTCTGTACGCTATAGATCCTTAACACCACAGGAAATAACAGAATGGCTGCATGTTACTGGGCTGAACAGGGGAAATTACCCAAATGATGCCTCCTTCTCTGACATAATTTCCTGCTCTGAAGTTATTGGCTAAACCTGCACCTCACAGACTTCCTGCTCTGCCCACCCCCTACATGCACATATTACAAGTAGTACTGGGAGCTCTCTGGTCCTTTTCTGTTGATTCTCTGTCTTTCTGTTCCAAATGCAATAGGGAGTAGCTTAAAAGGAACAAAGAGCTCCTATTACCTATATTATGTAAAGGATCTGCCAGGCACAGCTTCGGGGTTAACGCCCATAGATAATCAGTCTGCACCTGCTTCTATGTCTGTGAGACTGACTCCATCTTCCACCCAGGGTGGCAGGCTTAGGAGTGGGAGAACCTATCACAGCCTGGCCAGACGGAGCTAGCTCCCGCCCTCTGTCTATTTATACTTGCCTTTCCTGTTCCTCCTTTGCTTGTGATTCTTCTCGTTTGGTTTCCTGGCCCTGCTGCAGCTTCTTGTGCCATTGTCCTTGCTTCATATTGACCCCGGCTTGCTGACTACTCTCCTGCTCTGCGTTTGGTACCTCGTACACTCCTGGTTTGACTCGGCTTGTTTACTACTCTTCTGCTCTGCGTTTGGCACCTCGTACTCTCCTGGTTTGACTCGGCTTGTTCACTTCTCTTGTTGCTCACGGTTTTGCCGTGGGCAACTGCCCCTTTCTCCCCCTAGCTCTGTGTACCCTAGCCTGTTTGTCTGTCGTGCACTTATTGAGCGTAGGGGCCGTCGCCCAGTTGTACCCCGTCGCCTAGGGCGGGTCATTGCAAGTAGGCAGGGACTGAGTGGTGGGTGGATTAGGGCTCACTTGTCTGTCTCCCCACCCCCGTCATTACATAATCACAAGCCAATACCTAGTCTACCCTGGTCCCTGACACCACTATGGACCCCCTTGAGACCCTGGCTCAGCAAATGCAGGGTCTCTCCCTACAGGTCCAGGCCCTGGCTCAGAGGGTCAACCAGCCTGATGCTACCATGGTAGTCCCCCTCACCTCACCTCTTGAACCCCACCTCAAGTTGCCCGACCGGTTCTCAGGGGACCGGAAGACTTTTCTCTCCTTTCGGGAGAGTTGTAGGCTCTATTTTCGTTTAAAGCCCCACTCCTCAGGTTCTGAGAGCCAGCGGGTGGGTATAATTATGTCCCGGCTCCAGGAAGGGCCCGAAGAATGGGCCTTCTCCTTGGCTCCTGACGCCCCTGAACTTTCCTCCGTTGATCTTTTCTTTTCTGCTCTCGGACTCATCTATGACGAGACTGACAAGACTGCTTTTTCCGAGAGTCAGCTGGTGACCTTACGTCAGGGTAAGAGACCTGTTGAGGACTATTGCTCTGACTTTAGGAAGTGGTGCGTAGCTTCTTGGTGAAATGACCCTGACTTAAGGTGCCAGTTTAGGTTGGGTCTGTCGAACGCCCTGAAAGATCTGCTAGTTAGTTATCCCTCTTCTGACTCCCTAGACCAGGTTATGGCTTTAGCGGTACGACTTGACCGACGTCTCAGGGAATGACGACTTGAACGTCTTGATGTTTTCTCCTCTGACTCCCCCATGATGCCTCCCGAGGTTCTGTTGCTTCGTTCCTCCCCGGAAGACTCGGAGGTACCTATGCAACTCGGGGCCTCCGTGTCCCTCCAACAACGTAGAGATTTCCGCAGGAAGAATGGTCTCTGCTTCTACTGTGGGGATGACAAGCACCAAGTGAACAACTGTCCTAAGCGTAAGAATGTAGCCGGAGAACTTCCGCGCCTAAGTGATCATCGGGGAGGTCACTTGGGCGCACAGGTATTTCCCGTAAATATGAAACGTAATAAAATCTTGCTTCCCTTTCAGGTCTCTTTTGGTGGTAGGTCTGCTACCGGCAGTGCCTTCGTGGATTCAGGGTCTTCTGCTAATATCATGTCTGTGGAATTTGCTATGTCTCTAGCTATGCCATTGATTGATTTGCCTAAACCTGTCCCGGTAGTGGGTATCGACTCCACTCCTCTTGCTAATGGTTATTTTATGCAGCATACCCCTGTTTTTGAACTCCTTGTTGGCTCCATGCATTTGGAGCAGTGCTCTGTACTGTTAATGCAGGGATTATCGTCCGATTTGGTTTTAGGCCTTCACTGGTTGCAGTTGCATAATTCCACGTTTGACTGGAATTCTGGGGACCTTACCAAGTGGGGTAATGAATGCTTGACGTCATGTTTTTCTGTTAATTCTATTTCTCCCCCTGAGATGGTGAACACGCTACCTGAGTTTGTTCAGGACTTCACCGATGTTTTCTCTAAGGAGGCCTCCGAAGTGTTACCTCCTCATAGAGAATATGATTGCGCAATCAATTTGGTACCAGGAGCTAAGCTCCCTAAGGGTAGGATATTTAATCTCTCTTGTCCCGAACGTGAAGCCATGAGAGAGTATATCCAGGAATGCCTGGCCAAGGGTTACATTCGCCCCTCTACTTCTCCAGTAGGTGCTGGCTTCTTCTTCGTAGGGAAGAAGGATGGTGGTCTTCAGCCATGCATTGACTACCGAAGCTTGAATAAGGTCACTGTAAGGAACCAGTATCCCCTTCCTCTGATTCCTGATCTCTTTAATCAGGTTCAGGGGGCCCAATGGTTCTCTAAGTTTGATCTACGGGGGGCGTATAACCTTATCCGCATGAAAGAAGGGGATGAGTGGAAGACTGCTTTTAACACGCCCGAAGGTCATTTCGAATACCTCGTCATGCCCTTTGGGTTGTGTAATGCTCCCGCGGTCTTCCAGAATTTCATAAATGAGATTTTAAGAGACTACCTGGGGTTATTTCTTGTAGTGTACCTTGATGACATACTTGTGTTTTCCAAGGACTGGTCCTCCCACATTGAGCATGTCAGGAAGGTGCTCCAGGTCCTTCGAGAAAACAAATTGTTTGCTAAGACCTAAAAATGTGTGTTTGGGGTGCAGGAGATGCCATTTTTGGGCCAAATCCTCACTCCTCATGAATTCCGCATGGACCCCGCCAAGGTCCAGGCTGTGGCGGAATGGGTCCAACCTGCCTCCCTGAAGGCGTTACAGTGCTTCCTGGGGTTCGCTAATTATTACAGGAGGTTGATTGCTAACTTCTCGGTCATCACTAAGCCTCTTACGGATCTCACTCGCAAAGGTGCTGATCTCCTCCACTGGCCTCCTGAGGCAGTCCAGGCTTTTGAGGTCCTTAAGAAGTGCTTTATCTCGGCCCCGGTGCTGGTTCAGCCCAACCAAATGGAGCCATTTATCGTGGAGGTTGACGCGTCCGTGGTGGGAGTGGGGCTGTCTTGTCCCAGGGTACCAGGTCCCTCACCCATCTCCGTCCCTGTGCCTACTTCTCCAGGAAGTTTTCACCCACTGAGAGTAACTATGATATTGGCAACCGCTAACTCTTAGCCACTAAATGGGCATTTGAAGAGTGGCGCCACTTCCTGGAGGGGGCTAGGCACCAGGTAACGGTCCTTACCGACCACAAGAATCTGGTTTTCCTAGAATCTGCCCGGAGGCTAAACTCGAGACAAGCTCGTTGGGCGTTATTTTTTACCAGATTCAACTTTGTGGCTACCTATAGGGCTGGGTCTAAAAATGTTAAGGCTGATGCACTGTCACGTAGCTTCATGGCCAGCCCTCCTTCGGAGGAAGAGCCTGCTTGTATTTTGCCTCTAGGTATAATCATTTCCGCTATTGATTCTGATTTAGTCTCTGAAATTGCGGCTGATCAAGGTTCAGCTCCCGGGAGCCTTCCTGAGAACAAGCTGTTTGTTCCCCTGCAATTCCGGCTAAGGGTACTTAGGGAAAATCATGACTCTGCACTATCTGGCCATCAAGGCATCCTGGGTACCAAGCACCTCATTGCCAGAAACTATTGGTGGCCTGGGTTGCCTAAAGACGTTAAGGCCTACGTCGCCACTTGCAAAGTTTGTGCTAGGTCCAAGACTCCCAGGTCCCGACCAGCGGGCTTACTATGTTCTTTGCCCATTCCCCAGAGACCTTGGACCCATATCTCCATGGATTTTATCACCGATTTGCCTCCATCTCAAGGCAAGTCGGTGGTGTGGGTTGTAGTAGACCGCTTCAGTAAGATGTGCCTCTTTGTGCCGCTCAAGAAACTACCCAATGCTAAGACGTTAGCTACCTTGTTTGTCAAACACATCCTGCGTCTCCATGGGGTCCCTGTCAATATTGTTTCTGATAGAGGGGTACAATTTGTTTCATTGTTTTGGAGAGCCTTCTGTAAAAAGTTGGAGATTGATCTGTCCTTCTCCTCTGCCTTCCATCCTGAAACGAATGGCCAAACTGAGAGGACTAATCAGTCTCTAGAACAATATTTAAGGTGTTTTATCTCTGACTGCCAATATGATTGGGTCTCATTCATTCCCCTCGCCGAATTTTCCCATAATAACCGGGTCAGTAACTCGTCAGGGGTCTCCCCCTTTTTCTGTAATTTTGGGTTTAATCCACGGTTCTCTTCCGTTTCACCTGGTAGTTCCAACAATCCCGAGGTAGAGGTCGTTCATCGAGAACTGTGCACAGTCTGGGCTCAGGTTCAGAAGAACCTAGAGGCATCCCAGAGCATACAAAAACCTCAGGCAGATAGAAAACTTTCTGCTAACCCCTTGTTTATGGTCGGGGATCTGGTGTGGCTATCGTCTAAAAATTTGCGCCTTAAGGTCCAGTCCAAGAAGTTTGCTCCCCGGTTTATAGGGCCGTACAAGGTCATTGAAGTCCTCAATCCTGTCTCCTTCCGAATGGAGTTGCCCCCATCTTTTCGAGTACACAACGTGTTCCATGCCTCCCTCCTTAAACGCTGCTCCCCGTCCTTGGCTCCCTCGAGGAAACCTCCGGTCCCTGTTCTCACCCCTGAGGGGGCAGAATTCGAGGTGGCCAAGATTGTGGACAGCAGGATGGTCCAAGGCTCCCTCCAGTACCTGGTCCATTGGAGAGGATACGGGCCTGAGGAGAGGACTTGTGTACCCGCTCGGGATGTTCACGCTGGGATATTGGTCAGGAGGTTTCACCTTCGTTTCCCCAGTAAACCAGGTCCACTTAGAAAGGGTCCGGTGGCCCCTCATAAAAGGGGGGTACTGTAAAGGATCTGCCAGGCACAGCTTCGGGTTTAACGCCCATAGATAATCAGTCTGCACCTGCTTCTATGTCTGTGAGACTGACTCCATCTTCCACCACTCAGGGTGGCAGGCTTAGGAGTGGGAGAACCTATCACAGCCTGGCCAGACGGAGCTAGCTCCAGCCCTCTGTCTATTTATACCTGCCTTTCCTGTTCCTCCTTTGCTTGTGATTCTTCTCGTTTGGTTTCCTGGCCCTGCTGCAGCTTCTTGTACCATTGTCCTTGCTTCATATTGACCCCGGCTTGCTGACTACTCTCCTGCTCGCTCTGCGTTTGGTACCTCGTACACTCCTGGTTTGACTCGGTTTGTTTACTACTCTTCTGCTCTGCGTTTGGCACCTCGTACTCTCCTGGTTTGACTCGGCTTGTTCACTTCTCTTGTTGCTCACGGTTTTGCCGTGGGCAACTGCCCCTTTCTCCCCCTAGCTCTGTGTACCCTTGCTTGTTTGTCTGTCGTGCACTTATTGAGCGTAGGGACCGTCGCCCAGTTGTACCCCGTCGCCTAGGGCGGGTCATTGCAAGTAGGCAGGGACTGAGTGGTGGGTAGATTAGGGCTCACTTGTCTGTCTCCCTACCCCCGTCATTACATATTATGTGCAGAGAGCAGACAGTGTGCGGGCAGAGCAGAAAGTCTTCGTGGTGCAGCTTTAGCCAATATCTGCAAAGCACTAAGTGATGTCAGAAGAGTCATTTTTGCAACTTTTCCTGTACAATCCAGTAACATCATTACATGTGGTGTTAAGGACCTGTAGATTTTCAGAGAAGTTTTGAATATTGTATTTGAGGGGCTAGAGTGAAATAATTAACAGTATGTATCACACTAGTAGGATTTTTGCTCAAAGACTTAAAGATTTTTTTTTGCTTTTGCCCCTTGGCATTCACGTGGTCATACATTTTCTAATTTCATGGTGACACACATGTACGAGGCCTTGTTTTTTTGCAGGACAAGTTATACTCTCTTTTGGTGCCATTTTGGGGTAAACATATGGTAGTAATTAATTTACATTTTGAGGGAAATGTAGAAAAAAGCCTACTTTTTATTTTATTTTTTTACGCCTTACCAATCACCTTAACTAATGTTACTGATTTATTGTACAAGTTGTTATAGAGATACTTAATATTTGTTTAGTATTTGGTGTCTTGTGACCAAATGTAATAAACTTTATTAACTGCCGAAAGGAGTTTTTTTTACTACTTTGTTTCACTATTATTTTTAATTCATTTTTATTCTAAAAAAATCTTTTAATCGCATATAGGGATTTTATTGTTGATTACTTGCAAATGTATGTTTGCTAGTACATTAGCATGTGATTGATTCATCATAGTGGCGCACCTGAAACTGAGATGGAGGAAGTAGATGCAAGGGGGGGCGTGGCCGGAATGCTGATGGTGCCGGCCAAATGAACTTTAGAGCTCCATTGTAACTCCTCAACTAGTGGCTTACTAGCCGGCGTACTAGCAGTACCAGCAGCACACACCTTGTATAGCAATGCACAAGTATAAGCTATCTTTCTCTATTGGCTCCTGACTGTTAGAGTATCAGATGCCTTACTTACATTATCTGGTATCACCTGCTCCAAGGTCCCTATTTCAGCTAGCAGCACACTAGTGGCACACCCCTTACTACAGCACAAGCTGTTATTTCTGGAGCTCTTGTATCTTTGGATTCTTGGATCGCTGGTTCCCTGGACAATCTTAACTGCATAACTCACTTGCATCACTTACCTGCATTACTCATCTCTGCACTACCTGCATCAAGGTCCTGGTTTCAGTATGCCTCGTGGAAAGGGGAAAAAAAACGGGTTCTCCAGCAAAGCTCACACCTCCTGCATGGCGTCGTCTCGTGTAGAAATTTCACCTGCTTCGTCTGGAGGCTGGCATTCTGATGTGTCTGGCCACGAGGAATGGGGTGAGCAAATTGATTTGCCTATATCTAAAACTGAAATGCAATCTATGTTGAGCTCTCTCCGAAACACTTTGCTATTGGACTTTAAAACTGTTTTGGTAGATGTGAAGAGAGATTTGGTAGAATTAGGAGATAGAACAGCCCGTATTGAGACTAAAATGGTGGACTAAATGGATTCAGATAGAAAAAAATGTTACTAAGTTTCAATCTACTAGACTTCTTTTGGAGGTGGAATGTTTACAGCAGTCTGTTACGAATACTCCTTTGGCATCTATGCAGGCCACTTTGAGTGTTTGGAGATATTTGTTAAAACATAAATCGTATATACAGATCCCATTTAAATATCTCTCTTTAAAATGTCTAGAATATCATATACCCCATTCGAATTTCCAGTTGTGGAGCAGGTCAGGGATAGATACTATAGATAAATTCTATTGTAATTCTAGTTTTAGGTCATTTGAGGACCTAAGCTGTGAAGCCACTTTACCAAAGGTGGCATTCTATCAATACTTACAAATTCGTCATGCTCTTCAAAAGTGTCCTCATCAGCAGGTTGTAAGCACATCGACTCCAATTCAAAGGTTTCTATTGGGCTATAAAAACCATTTGAGGGGGATGTCTACTGCATATAAAGCATTGTTGAGTTTGGGGAATGTGGATAAGAAATTGCAATATATGCACACAATATATGCACAAATGGGATCATGATTTGAATATTCTGACAACTGTGACTCAGTGGAGAAGAGCTTGCGACTGGCTCATGCGTTCCTCTCGTTGTGTGAATAATTTGGAACAAGTCAAATAAATACACTTGCGTTGGTATGTTTACCCTTCTCGATTGGTTCATGTTATTCTGGGATACTCAAGTCTTTGTTGGAGACAATGTGGGCAAGTAGGAACATTGGAGCATATGTGGTCAAAGTGGCAATAGTCAAAGTGTTCTGGGAGGCTACTTTTCAGATTATCTCCTTGGTGGCTGGTTATGATGTTCCTCCAGCCTCAGATATGGACTTATTGAATATCAGGGTAGCAGAGATGTCTCCAGACCACCGCTAGCCTGCGGTGCATATTTTAACCTCAGCGTGAAAGTGTGTGGCTTCACATTGGAAATCTTCTACTACCCCAACAATTACGGATTTATGTACTAAGGTTAACTCCCATATGCATCACAAGTTTGCATTAGCCTCTTATCCATGACAATTGGTTGCACTTAAACGTCATTGGCACGCTTGGCTAAAAAGCTCACTGGCTCTTATCCCCAGAGAATATAATAGCATATGATAAAGACATGGGTGCTTCCTATTGGAAAACAAAATGGCTCAAGTAGGGGTTTTTACTTGACCGGTTATCACTATCTAAAGTTTAATATGTTATTACAGATGTATGTGATAGCTGGCATGTTATGTTTACTATGTTTATTATGTTTGTATGTTGGTATGTTACTGACACTTTGTCTGTAAATGTCCTGTGCTCTTTACTTGAAAAGACTAAAGAATCTACAAACTGAAAGCTAGTACATTAGCCTGTATACTAAGAACAGGCAAATCTAAGTATACTCTAATAATCAGCAATATAGACAGATAGCCCTAGGGTCCTTTAACCACTTCCTGACCAGAAGCTTTACCCCCCTTCCTGACCAGGCACATTTTCAAGTTTTAGCCATGTGCCAATTTAAAAGCAAATTGTTGTTTTATTACTCTTCGAACCTACATGCGTTTGGTCTTGTTTTTCTCAGAACATGTTGTGCGTCCATATTGTGTAAAAAAATAATCAATATATTAAACTTTTTTAAAATATGGAAAGATGGAAAACAAAATGGTAAAAAGGTGTGTATATGTGATTTTAGGTGATGTTTTTTGACATCTCGTGCATGCCACTGGGTAAATACACTGAATACATATTTGGCAACTTCTGTCAGCTTCAGCGATACAAAATATGTGTTAATTTTTACACACTGGGCGCAAGGCGGAGCTTACAATGAATGGTGCGCAAATACCATACGACCTTTACAAATGTTCTGAAGTGCCAAAATACCATTGAAGGGGTTGTACAGTCCCAAAAGATTGATGGCCTATCCTCCCCTTCATTTCCATTACTGCTTGTTTATTGCAGACACACTCATAGCGGTGGTTCACAGTATTACAGCCTTCTCCCATTAAAGAGAACAGACTGTAATACTGTGAAACGCCGCTACAAGTGTGTCCGCAATTCACAGTGTGAGCAGTAATGGAAATGAAGGGGAAGCAGCACTTGTACAAGCACTGGGGCCCCTTCAAAACAGCTCATCGGTGAGCCTGCCAGGAGTCGGTCCCCGACCGATCAGATTTTTTGGGACTGTAGAGCCCCTTTAACACCCCCAAAATGATTATTTTATGGAAATTAGACCCCCCCCAAATTATTAATCTAACAACATATCAAAGATTTGAAAATCTGAAGTGTAAATTGTCTGCAGCATGTGGATGAGATTTGTAAAATCTCATCTACTTGCCATGTACTGTAATCCGCTGCAGACTTTACCTGCGCAAATCTGTAGGTAAAATCTACAGTGATTCTGCCACATGTGACGTAACCCTAAGGCTGGGGTTACATGGTGACTTTGGCGACACAGGTAATAAAAGTCAATGTGGTTGTGACCTGCAAGTAACTGCGACACGACAGTTTGGATTTCTTTCAACTATTATGTCGAGGCAAATTGCACGTTGCGACACAACCACATTGTCTATTCTTAATTTCAAGGTAGGCTACGGGACACAGCAATCTTTGGCTGGGCGACCTATGTTGCGCGTGGCCAAAGTCACTGTGCAGCAGATAGACAGACAAATATATTTATTGAAAAAATATCTTTATTGAAAAAAAAAAAGTTTTTTTTTTTACTTTACATTATTCTTCTCCCTCTCTGGTAGCCTGCCAGGGAGGGAGAAGATACAGCTGGTGATTTTTGTGACAAGCTGTCACAGTGATCACCTGACCAGAGACCACACTGATTGGTCTCTGTATGAAGCTCCATTATACAGCCGTCTCTAGATAGCTGTATCATGGTGCTCCTTACCGTCGGCACCCCGGGGAAGAGCTGCCTGATACAGCTGTCTCTAGAGCTGTATCACAGAGCTACTCACAGTCGGCTGTCAGGAGCAATCTGATCGTTGTGAAAGGCTGTCACAACGATCACATGACAGGAGACTACGCTGAGTGGCCTTTGGTTGAAGCTCTGTGGTACAGCTGTCTAGAGAGAACTGTATCACAGAGCTAAATGCTGTCGGGGAGTGGCAAACCAGGTAACTCTGCAATATGTTCTGGAACGTCCTTGCAGAGTTAATTTCGGACCGCCCGGAACTGGTTAAAGAGGTTTTCCGGTTTTTGCAAATTAATGTTATTTTTTATATACTTAAAAGTTATACAATTTACCAATATACTTTCTGTATTCACGGATTTCAAGATCTCTGCTTGTTGTTATTCATTTGGAACATTCGTTGATTACTTCCAGTGAATCAAATTCTGTCCATGGTCATGTGATGTACACAAATTTGCACGACTCTTTACAATTACAGTATGTATATCAGAGCTGTGTCTTCTTATGATCCCAGCATCTGTGTGTCCATCACATGACATTGGACAGAATTTTATCTGCTGGAAATAATCAATGAATGTTCCTACTGAATAACATTTAGGGATGCGCATAGAGGGACTCATGACCGAGCGTTCTGAATGTAAAGATCAATTTCTGATCTGGATGGCACTCATTTAGTTTCTCTGCTGATTTCCCAATACTTTTTTTGAAGCCACATGCTTCATGTCCCTCCATATTCCACTACCCCCATGTGATTGTTTACTTCAGGGGCTTTTGTAGGTTTTGTTATTTATTTGTTGTGCTATTTATACCAAGGGCTGTAACTATAACAAGGGGGCATCCACCAGGACTAGAGGAAAGGAGGTTTGTACACCAAAAGAGAAGGGGATTCTTTATTGTAAGAGCAGTGAGACTGGAACTAGTTGTCATGTTGAATTCAGTGAAAGAGTTTAAAAGGAATCTGGATGCCTTTCTTGAAAGTAATAATATTACAAATTACTGAATTGGCACTAGATTGCAAGAAATTAGTTGTTGATCCAAAGATTTATTTAAAAGATTTATTTAAAGCTTTTCAGAATAATAAATTATGTGTGTACATGAGGAATAACACTATTTCTGGCCATTATATAACTTGTATACTGCATTATTTAGCAGTTTTCCCCTCTGCAGGCTTTATCTCTAACTCTCTTCTTCTCTAGGCTAGTGGGCCTAACTGTTTTCATGATTTCTATACACGGTACACAGAGAAGAGGAGACTACTTCTCTCCTATCTGTGTTTATCACACACACACACACACACACACACACACACACACACACACACACACACACATATATATATCTGCACACATATATATATCTACACACATATATATATATATATATATATATATATATATATATATATATATATATATATATATATATATATATATAAAAGCTGCAGAAGCATGGAGGAGATTATAAAGCAGTAATGAGAAGTGTAGCTGAGAATCCAGCACTGGGGTGACATAGAAATCTTACCAGCAGCCTGTGTCTTTGTCTCTCTACCCCTGTTTCCTCCCCCTGCTCCCCCCCCATCCCTCCATAGACTTACATGCAGTGTGTCTGTTGCTGACTTACTCTCTCTTTGCTCCCTCCTCCTGCCCATCCATCTCCATAGGCTTCTATAGGTCGGCAGTGAATAGACACACCCCCACCTTCTGCAGCCATAAATTCTGCTCGGCAACCAGGAACGGATATTGCTTGACAACAGGTAGTGGAAAGCAGATTGCGGGAAGAGAAAAACCTAGTGGCAGTAAGTTCCCACTGAATTTTCTCGGATTAAACAACTACATTTTAACAGTAAGTAAATTAAAAAGTTGTTCCATATCAGGTATACTATTAGATTAGCATAAGTTGTTTGAAAAGTTAGTATCCATTTAAAGGGAATCTGTAACCAGTATTTCACCTATTGAACTCTACTCACCACTGGCTGGCCGCTGCTGTCAAATATTCATTGCTGTTATCCCCTCTCCTAAACTCCTCCTCCGACTGTAAATAACGGTCAGCGAACATATTGCGCCTTTTATGGTAATAATTCGGCATTATCATTCGTTCCTCATCTTATGCCCGCCCATCACTGAAAACTAGCGTGCATGCGCCCGTCATGTATGGTCCGACACCCTTCCCTGCTTCGTCTGGGCCTCAAATCTAGTTACTACGCATGAGCCGCTGTGGGGTCCCGTTGTGCACATGCATCAGAACAGGACATCGATGCAGTAATGCAGGATTTTGTGTGTGCTGGGGGGAGACGAGGAGCTGTCAATCAAAAGTAAGGAGGCGGGGTTAACTCAGAAAGGCATGAGGAATGAAGATATGGCTCTTTTATGCTCATTAGCATAGGGCTCGGGAACACTAAAAAACTGAATACTAAAGGTACAGAGCTACTTAGAAGATAATTATAGGTTACATAAAAACGATTTTTCATCCACTTCCACCAGGTATTGGTGGTTTAATAGGTAAAATGCTAGTGACAGGTTCCCTTTAAGTATATATCTGGAGTCGGGAAGAGTTTTTTCCCCTAAGATGAAGAAAATTGGCTTTTGCCTCATGGGGTTTTGCCTTCCTCTAGATTAACATTGTGGCATAATAGGCTGAACTGGATGGACGTATGTCTTTTTTCAGCCTTACATACCATGTTAGAGTAAAACACATGTAATGACATTTTTCATACAGACGGGCTGTGTACTGCAGTGCAGGATGAAGGGGGGCTGTGGCTTATTAATTTTCTCATATTTGCTTTTGATGCTTTGAAGTTTAACATACAATAATTGTGAGTGATATGTTGTTGTACCTGCATTACAAACTGAACTGACATTCAAAAAAATACAGACTGTGAAATTTTCTGACAGGAACTTACCTGCAGTTTCACATTTCATAGATCTCCTGACAGCTGTTTCCGAGTCACGGTAACGATTTGGCATGTTTCAGAACTTGTTCAAATACATGCAGGCAAAGTTATAAGGACATTACTGTTAAACAGATACAACCCTATTAGTGAATTTAAAACTTTTTTTTTTAATGAAAAAAATAAATTGTTGAATAAAAACTGAAAATAAAATAGAATATTTAAAAAAATATAGTGCACATTTAGGCTACAGCAACATGACTTGAAATGTGATATAATTACAGCAAATTCTCCTGCAGCTCTATGATATCTACTGTACAGGTCCTATACTCAGTCAATACAATATTATACGGTACATGCAAGCTACTAATAAACAAATGATACATCGTTTCCATGTTGTTTTATTGCAGTCATATGCACATCATCTTGGCTACACATTTTGTTTTTCCATCTATTTCTGATGGAAGTAACAAAAAAAGATCACTAACAAAATTCAACCATGGCTTTGTAGGGTTAACATTGACCTCTTTGACCAGTTTAATTATCATCATAGGCTGATTAAAGAGGCTCTGTCACCACATTATAAGTGCCCTATCTCCTACATAAGGAGATGGGTGCTATAATGTAGGTGACAGTAATGCTTTTTATTTTTTAAAAAAATGATCTGTTTTCACCACTTTATTAGCGATATTAGATTTATGCTAATGAGTTGCTTAATGCCCAAGTGGGCGTGTTTTACTATTGACCAAGTGGGCGTTGTACAGAGGAGTGTATGACGCTGACGAATCAGCGTCATGCACTCCTCTCCATTCATTACCTCAGCACATAGGGATCCTGCTAGATCCTTATGTGCTGTCTTATACTAACACATTAACGATACCGAAGTGTTTAGACAGTGAATAGACATTCCATGGGATGTCTATACACAATCTCTGCACTTCGTTACTTTGTCTGTGGTAGTTACAGCATAGGAAGCGTAATCTCGTTGTAACCTGTCATCTACAGCGTAATCTCACGAGATTACGCTTCCTCTGCTGTAACTACCACAGACAGAGTAATGAAGTGCAGAGATTGTGAATAGACATCCAGTGGAATGTCTATTCACTGTCTAAACACTTCAGTATCGTTAATGCGTTAGTATAAGACAGCACATAGCGATCTAAAACAATCCCTATGTGCTGAGGAAATGAATGGAGAGGAGTGCATGACGCTGATTGGTCAGCGTCATACACTCCTCTGTACAACGACCACTTGGTCTAAAGTAAAAACACGCCCACTTGGGCATTAAGACACACATTAGCATAAATCTAAAATCGCTAATAAAGTGGTGAAAATAGATCGGTTTTTTTAAATAAAAAGCACTGCTGTCACCTACATTATAGCCCCCATCTCCTTATGTAGGAGATAGGGCACTTATAATGTGGTGACAGAGCCTCTTTAACCATACCAACCACACACATCAAGGCTGGGGCTACACACATTCAAGTGGCTTCATAAGCAGAACTGCGCTCCTCTTTAAAGGAACAGTCAATGTAGAAAATACAAAAACACAAAAATGAATACAAGAAATCCCAGCAAATTCTCTCGATTGACTGTATCTTTTCTCTTATTGCAATCACAACAGTGATAAGTATATAACAAATTCTTCTAAATGAGTCCCAGAAGGTCAGCCATTCCTCCCCCTCTAATTTTGCTGTGTGTGGCTGTAAGGCAACTGGCTGAAAAAGGAGCTGTTCACCACTATTAGGGGCCAGGAACCTTAAGTCACACACTTTAACCAAGCACAGCCACTTCAGCAATCTGTTAGCTGAAAAAAAAAAATGGATAGGATTAGAAGGAAATGAACATCTGTGTTGTCTACAAGACTGTTTTATAAGCTTTAAAAAAATTCTGTAGATTGACAAAGACTATGGGCAACTTTATCTTCCGTTTACTTTTATAATTTAATTATGGGTTTACTGTTCCTTTAATTACATTCATCTTGTATATGCATAACTAAATATAATATGGGCAACAAAATCACTTTTGACTTCGTGTCTACCGTTCCTGGTCATCATGGGCCACTAAAAGAGAACCTATCACTGGGTCATATAAGTTGAACTCGTTAACTGACCTGAATAGCTCTGTCTCCATGGTTCCAGCGCTGTTTCCCCCCCATATGTATAGTCTACTGTTGTATTGGCCCCCTATATGCTAATTTGCTGTAGCTAGCCGAAGGAGAGGTGCCAGCTTCTCTGTCTCTGATTCTGACCAATCAGCGCGAGGCAGCTTGAGGATAGAACACACCCTGTTGGATAACTACAGAAAATTAGCAAAGAGGGAGCCAACACAACAGTGGGCCATATCTCTGTAATGGCACTGGAATCCGGCTATTCAGGTCAGTAAACCAGTTCAACTTATATGACCTAGGTCCTCTTTAAGCTCAGTAGTATCTTGCATCTGCTTAGGGTTGCCTGGTACTAATGATGGCCTAGGCTTTCCCAAACATTTCCTAAACTGTAACATTTGTCCAGCAAACATCAGTATAGAAGTAAAAAAAGTGACAGTGAATATTTATTAAAATTCACCAAATTTTCCCCCCGCCATCACACTTTCTCTTATTGGTGAAGTGTTAACTTTAAATAAACTGGTTGTCGACACAGGACGAGAATGCTTGTTCTGAACGGCGAGTACTTGGCGCATCTCGTCCTGTGTGACAGCCGTCTGTGCGTGCGATCGAGAGCGGGGCAACAGCTGTAATACACAGCCACGGCCCCGCTCTGACAGCAAAGAGGAGAGAAACATCTTCTCTCCACCATTAACCCTTTGAATGCCGCGATGAAAGCTGATCGCGGCGTTCAAGGAGGGGGGACTTCACTTTGATCGCGTCAAAGAAGATAACTATGACGCGATCAAAGCCCATAACTTGTATGGCCAGACAGCCCAGGGTCCATTGAAGGACCCCAGGGCTGTCTGAACATGTTTCCTGTTAGGGCATACTGAGGTATGACCTAACAACTGCCTGTATACAATCAGTAACAGGCTAATGTACTGGCATATAGCTCTATGGCAGTATATTACAGTTACAAAATAAAAATCTAAATGATAAATCCCTTTATGGGATTAAAAAAAAAGTTAAATGAATGTAAAAAAAAATAATGATAGATAAATAAATAAATAAATAAATAAAAAGTAAAAAAAAATACATAGAAACACAATTTTTTTTATAATAAATAAACATTTTAAAATATAAGTCCCAAAACATGAAATAATACAGACATATTTGGTATCGCCATGACCGTAACAACCTGTAAAACAAATGTATAACATTATTTATGATGATCGGTGTATGGTGCAAAATATTAAAACTGCTGCGGAACTGCTTTTTTTCTGAATTTTCGCCAAAATAAAAATGTATAGAAATTAGACGATAATATATTTTTATTAAAAAAATGGTACCTACATAAAGTAGAACTTGTCCCGCAAAAAACAATGTCTCATACAACTACGTCGTAGAAAAAAATAAAAGAGTTATGGGCGTCGGGATGCAAAGAGGGAAATATAAAAAAATTGTTCTGTCCTCAAGGCCAAAACTGGCCATGTCCTTAAGGGGTTAACCATACTCCTGATCAAAAATAACTAGTAGTTATATGATAATTAAAATATTGTATAAATCCCTATTAAAACTCTATATTTTTAGTGGCTATATCTAAATCTTTGAGCAGCACTTTTCAGTCTAAAAAGATTATCTGGGGACTCAAAAAAAAAACAATCCACAAAACCACCTGCAAACACCTTCAAGCATGGCACCTTGTAGTTTGGGTGGCCATAGACAGCATTTTGTGTGACTGACAACACCTCGATATAACGCCAGTGCCACTTGTCATCTTCCGGTGATGAGGCAGGACTTGCAGTGACAGCGTGCGCTATAAAACGACAAGTCCCAGCATCTCCTTCTTTCCCCTGTGCTTCTCTATCTCTGCTCACATTCTGCATGTCATTGGCAGCAGGGGCGTAGCTAGGGGGGCAGGCGGGGCATGTGCCCCAGGCGCAACTTAGAGGGGGGCGCCAGCGCCACCCCCTCCTGCACTATAATTGTACCTGCGACTATAGGACACAGGTACAATTATAACCAATGAATGGCCGGGTACGTTCCGTGCCCGGCCATCAATGGGGGATTATCATATTATCATGGCCGCCCAAAGTACATTGTAGTTTTGTCGCGATTTTGTCGCGAATCGCGGAAAAGACCTCGACGAAACTGCATTGTGTATGTCCTGCAAAAGGACCTTTAGACATAAGGTCACATGACCTCATCTCTGAAGTTCTTACTATTGCTTAGAGACCTGCTGGCTACATGACCGCAGGACCTCGAGCAGCAGCAGCAGCAACAGCAGCAGCAGCAGAAATAGTAGCAGCAGCAGCAACAGCAGCAGCAGCAGCAGTGACTCCACAGAGAAGACTGACTTTAAGTATAAGGGGATTGATTTGTTTAATGGGTCTATATTTAGAGGGACTGTATTTAGGGGGTCTGGTGTGGGGTCTGTATTTAGGGGGCCTGGTTTGGGGACTGTATTTAGGAGGTTTGGTGTCTATTAGTTTAAGGGGTCTGTATTTAGGGGGTCTGGTCTGGGGTCTGTATCAGTTTAAAGGGTTTAGGGTCTGTATATTTAGGGGTCTGTGTTAGTTTAAGTGGTCAGGGGTCGGTGTTTAGGGGGTCTGTTTTAGTTTGAGGTCTGGGGTCTGTATTAGTTTATAGGGTCTATTTAGGGGGCCTGTTCTAGGGTCTGCATTAGTTTAGGGAACTGTATTTAGGGGTCTGGTCGGGGGATCTCTATTAGAATAGGGGGTCTGGTCTGGGGTCTGTATTTAGGGGGTCTGTATTAGTTTAAGGTCTGGTGTCTGTATTTAGGGGGTCTGGTCTGGGGTTGGTATTTGGGGGTGTGGTCTGGGGGCTGTATTAGTTTATGTGGTCTGTATTTAGGAGTCTGTATTAGTTTTGGGGTCTTAATTGAGGGTCTGTATTAGCTTAGGGGGTCTGGTCTGAGGTCTGTATTAAGGGAGTCAGGTCTGGGGTCATTATTAGTGTAGGGGGTCAGGTCTGGGGTCTGTATTTAGGGGTCCCGTCTGAGGTCTGTATTTATTCAGGGTGCTTGTTCTGGGGTCTGTATTTGTTTGGGGGGGGGGTCTGGTCTGGGGACTGCAATAGTTTAGAATGTCTGGGGTCTGTATGTATTCTATAATCTAGTCTGTGGTCTAGGCATATCAATAGGTCATCAGTATAAAAACGGTCTGTGCCCGCACCACCCCTTTAATGTATGGTTCTGGGCCTTGGTGTCTAAATTTGTGTGTTTCTATAGGGGCTGGAAATAGCTGCAGAAGTGATGGGCAAAGATGTCTCATCAGGAGAAGTCGCCATAACATTTTGCGTCAGATGGATGTAACACCTGCAGAGAAAGCATTGTGTATAGAGGATGCTGCAGTTAATGCCAAGCAGGGATTCACATCAACAGACTTTAGCACATCTTCTTCTGAAGTGCAGTGGACTACATGTCCCAGCACCACTTGCTTCTCCATACCCCTGCAGCCTAGGAGAGGAGCAGAAGAGGGGAGCACTGATTGGCTGAGCAGGGGATTGTGGGACAAGGCTGAGCAGGGAGGAGAGAGAGTGGCCATCTTTGGGACAGACACATGGTGAGGAGATAGGGAGACTGTGAGTGCATTGCAGAGAGAAGAGAGTCCTGCACTGGGGCACACAGCACAGAGACCCAGAGACAGTCCTGACAGCCCAGCAGCTCACTGTATGAGAGGAAGAAATGCTGCAGCAGCATCCCCTCTGCAAAACAGCCTGATTCCAGGGAGGTTCCCTGCTCTGCAGCACTGGAGGATTTTGCCTGCGACTCCATATAGCTCATGCCCACCACTAGGGGGTCAATCACACAGAACTGTAACTGTTATGTCATTTGTGCTATTTCTTTATTTGCATTATTCTTATTCAGATCGCCCTTGTTTACCTTTCCCTAAATAAAACGGTTGAGTAGTTTCACCATAACCGCTTGTGAGTGTGCACTGAGCTCAGGTGGGGGTTTCCCGAGTCGACCCCTGGCAGAAGAGGAAGACCCTCCTGCTTTCCTATAGTGCTCCTAGCAAGATTCGGGTGGAGGCACTGCGCCATAGTGAGGTGAGAACTACACTACACCCTGCCTACAGAGGTCGGCCCAAAGGGGTGTTACATGGAGAAGAAAAGAAAACGGCTCCCATTAGAGAAGACGTCACTGGATCTATAGGGGATCTCCTCTCCTGACACGTCTGTTGCAGGTAATCCTTGTATTCTACATATCTCTATGTACCGAGAGCTAATATACAAATGTGAGTTACCATTCACATTGTCAGGAGGATGTGTCCCTACACAGTGTGATGCTGTCAGTGATGGTCGGAGACTGTCAATATGTAGGGACACAGGCATTTGACAAGCAGAATCGTAACAACCATTTGTCAATGCTCACACAAAAAGGTGGTGTTCACTATAGAGACGGCAGAGCGGCGGTGGGTAAGCGGGGCCCAAGTTTGTGGAACAGCGCAGGGCCTATGGTCTACTTAATCCGCCAATGCCGGCCATTCAGCGCCTTTATACGAGTTAAGCGGCGCGATACTTTGTGCCACTTGCGTAGTTGAAAGGCGCTGATTGACATGGAAGCGTTCAACCCCAGGAGACCTGCGCAGAAGAGAGCACGTCTCCATTGCTGCCGGACGGCTTGGGAACGGGTTTAAGGTGAGTTTGAATAGTTTGTTATTTTATCGTAATAAAAAAAGTGGGTGGCATTATCTACGGGGGTTGCTTTATCTACAGGGGGTCTTTACCAAGTGGGGCTTTTTCTATGGAGGGGCTCTATCTACAGGGGAGGCTATATACTGGGGTGGGCTATATGTGGAGAACTATATACAGGGGTGGGCTATATCTACAGAGGAGCTATATACAGGGGTGGGCTATCTGTGGAGCACTATAAATAGGGGTGGGCTATATCTACAGGGGGCTATATACAGGGGTGGGCTATCTGTGGAGCACTATATACAGGGGTAGGCTATATCTACAGGGGGGCTATATACAGGGTGGGCTATCTGTTGAGCACTATATACAGGGGTGGACTATATCTACAGGGGGGCTAAATACAGGGGTGGGGTATCTGTGGAACACTATATACAGGGGTGCGCTATATCTACAGGGGGCTATACACAGGCTTGAGCTATATGTGGAGCACTATATACAGGGGTGGGCTATATCTAAAGGGGGGATATATACATGGGTGGGCTATTCCGAAAACACTATAGGGGGAGCTATATGTGGGACACTATACAGGGGTGGGCTCTATGGGGGTACTACCTACAGTGGGCTCTATGGGGGGGCACTATCTACAGGGGGCTCTATGGCAGGCACTATCTACAGGGGGCACCGTAAAGGATCTGCCAGACACAGCTTCTGTGTCGACGCCAGTGGTTACTCAGTCTGCACCTGCTCCTAAGTCTGATAGAGTGACTCCTTCTTCCACCACTCAGGCTGGGAGGCTGAGGAGTGGGAGAGCCTATCACAGCCTGGCCAGACGGAGCTAGCTCCCGCCCTCTGTCTATTTATACCTTCACTTCCTGCTTCTCCTTTGCCTGTGATTCTGCTTGTTTCCTGGCTCTGCTACTGCTGCTTGTACTATATTGACCCTGGCTTTACTGACTACTCTCTTGCTCTGCGTTTGGTACCTCGTACACTTCTGGTTTGACTCGGCTCGTTCACTACTCTTGTAGCTCACGGTGTTGCCGTGGGCATCTGCCCCTTTTCCCTTAGCTTCTTTGTACCCTTGTCTGTCTGTCTGTCTACACATAGTGAAAGTAGGGACCGTCGCCCAGTTGTACGCCGTCGCCTAGGACGGGCCGTTGCAAGTAGGCAGGGACTGAGTGGCGGGTAGATTAGGGCGCACCTGTCTGTCTCCTTACCCCGTCATTACATAATCACAGGCCCATATACCTTTTCTACCCTGGTCCCTGACACACTATGGACCCCCTTGAGACCCTGGCTCAGCAAATGCAGGGCCTCTCCCTACAGGTCCAAGCCCTGACTCAGAGGGGCAACCTGCATGATGCTACCCTGGTAGTGCCCCCCACCTCACCTCTTGAACCCCACCTCAAGTTGCCTGACCAGTTCTCAGGGGACCGGAAGACTTTTTTCTCCTTTCGGGAGAGTTGTAGGCTCTATTTCCGTCTAAAGCCCCACTCCTCAGGTTCTGAGAGCCAGCGAGTGGGTATAATTATGTCCCGGCTCCAGGACGGGCCCCAAGAATGGGCCTTCTCCTTGGCTCCCGACGCCCCTGAGCTTTCCTCTGTTGACCTTTTTTTTTCTGCTCTCGGGCTCATATATGACGAGACTGACAAGACTGCCTTTGCTGAGAGTTAGCTGGTGACCTTACGTCAGGGTAAGAGACCCATTGAGGAGTACTGTTCGGACTTTAGGAAGTGGTGTGTAGCTTCTCGGTGGAATGACCATGCCTTGAGGTGCCAGTTTAGATTGGGTCTGTCGAACGCCCTGAAGGACCTGTTAGTTAGCTATCCCTCTTCTGACTCTCTAGATCAGGTAATGGCTTTAGCGGTACGTCTTGACCGACGTCTCAGGTAACGACGACTTGAACGTTTTTGTGCCTTCTCCTCTGGTTCCCCCATGATGGCTCCCGAGGTGCCGTTGCTTCGCTCTTCCACGGAAAACTCGGATGAACCTATGCAACTCGGGGCCTCAGTGTCTCCCCAACAACGTAGAGAGTTCCGCAGGAAGAATGGTCTCTGCTTCTACTGTGGGGATGACAAGCATCAAGTGAAAAACTGTCCTAGGCATAAGAATAAGCAGCCGGAAAACTTGCGCGCCTAAGTGACCATCGGGGAGGTCGCTTGGGCGCACAGGTATTTCCCGTATACATGAAACCTAATAAGATCTTGCTTCCCTTTCAGGTCTATTTTGGTGGTAGGTCTGCTACCGGCAATGCCTTCGTGGATTCAGTGTCTTCTGCTGATATTATGTCTGTGGAATTTGCTATGTCTCTAGCTATGCCATTGATTAAATTGCCTAAACCTGTCCAGGTAGTCGGTATCGATTCCACTCCTCTTGCTAATGGTTATTTTACGCAGCATACCCCTGTTTTTGAACTCCTTGTTGGCTCCATGCATTTGGAGCAGTGCTCTGTACTGGTAATGCAGGGATTATCGTCCGATTTGGTTTTAGGCCTACCCTGGTTGCAGATACATAATCCCACATTTAACTGGAACACTGGGGATCTTACCAAATGGGGTAATGAATGCATGACGTCATGTTTTTCTGTTAATTTTATTTCTCTCCCTGAGGAGGAGAACACTCAGGACTTTATTCAGGACTTCGCTGATGTTTTTTCTAAAAAGGCCTCCGAAGTGTTACCTCCTCATAGAGAGTACGATTGCGCAATCGATTTGGTACCAGGGGCTAAGCTCCCTAAGGGTAGGATATTTAATCTCTCTTGTCCCGAACGTGAAGCCATGAGAGAGTATATCCAGGAATGCCTGGCCAAGGATTACATTCGACCCTCTACTTCTCCGGTAGGTGCTGGCTTCTTCGTAGGGAAGAAGGATGGTGGTCTTAGGCCGTGCATCGATTACCGAAACTTGAATAAGGTCACTGTAAGGAACCAGTATCCCCTTCCATTGATTCCTGATCTCTTCAATCAAGTTCAGGGGGCTCAATGGTTCTCTAAGTTTAATCTACGGGGGGCTTATAACCTTATCCGCATCAAAGAGGGGGATGAGTGGAAGACTGCATTTAACACGCCCGAAGGTCATTTCGAATACCTCGTCATGCCCTTTGGGTTGTGTAATGCTCCCGCGGTCTTCCAGAATTTCATAAATGAGATTTTAAGAGACTACTTGGGGGTATTTCTTGTAGTGTACCTTGATGACATACTGGTGTTTTCCAAGGACTGGTCCTCCCACATTGAGCATGTCAGGAAGGTGCTCCAGGCCCTTCGGGAAAACAAACTGTTTGCTAAAACCGAAAAATCTGTGTTTGGGGTGCAGGAGATACCATTTTTAGTTCAAATCCTCACTCCTCATGAATTCCGCATGGACCCTGCCAAGGTTCAGGCTGTGGCTGAATGGGTCCAATCTGCCTCCCTGAAGGCGTTACAGTGCTTCCTGGGGTTTGCTAATTATTACAGGAGATTTATTGCTAACTTCGCGGTCATCGCTAAGACTCTTACGGATCTCACTCGCAAAGGTGCTGATCTCCTCCACTGGCCTCCTGAGGCGGTCCAGGCTTTTGAGGTCCTTAAGAAGTGCTTTATCTCGGCCCCAGTGCTGATTTAGGCTAACCAAATGGAGCTGTTCATCGTGGAGGTTGACGCCTCCGAGGTGGGAGTGGGTGCTGTCTTGTCCCAGGGTACCAGGTCCCTCACCCATCTCCGTCCCTGTGCCTACTTCTCCAGGAAGTTCTCACCCACTGAGAGTAACTATGACATTGGCAACCGCAAACTCTTAGCCATTAAATTGACATTTGAAGAGTGGCGCCACTTCCTTGAGGGGGTTAGGCACCAGGTAACGGTCCTTACCGACCACAAGAATCTGGTTTTCCTAGAATCTGCCCAGAGCCTAAACCCGAAACAAGTTCGATGGGCGTTATTTTTTACTAGATTCAACTTTTTGGTCACCTATAGGGCTGGGTCTAAAAATATTAAAGCTGATGCACTGTCGCGTAGCTTCATGGCCAGCCCTCCTTCGGAGGAAGATCCTGCTTGTGTTTTGCCCCCAGGTATAATAATTTCCTCTGTTGATTCTGACCTAGTCTCCAAAATTGCGGCCGATCAAGGTTCATATCCCGGGAACCTTCCTGAGAACAACCTGTTTTTTCCCCTGCAATTCCGGCTAGGGGTAATCAGGGAGAATCATGACTCTGCACTATCTGGCCATCCAGGCATCCTGGGTACCAAGCACCTCATTGCCAGAAACTATTGGTGGCCTGGGTTGCTTAAAGACGTTAAGGCCTACGCCGCCGCTTGTGAAATTTGTGCTAGGTCCAAAACTCCCAGGTCCCGACCAGCGGGCTTACTATGTTCTTTGCCCATTCTCCAGAGACCTTGGACCCATATCTGCATGTATTTTATCACAGATCTGCCTCCATCTCAAGGCAAGTCGGTGGTGTGGGTTGTAGTAGACCTCTTCAATAAAATGTGCCACTTTGTGCCCCTCAAGAAACTACCCAATGCTAAGACGTTAGCTACCTTGTTTGTCAAACACATCCTGCGTCTCCATGGGGTTCCTGTCAATATTGTTTCTGACAGAGGGGTACAATTTGTTTCATTGTTTTGGAGAGCCTTCTGTAAGAAGTTGGAGATTGATCTGTCCTTCTCCTCGGCCTTCCATTCTGAAACTAATGGCCAGACTGAGAGGACTAATCTGTCTCTAGAACAATATTTAAGGTGTTTCATCTCTGACTGTCAATATGATTGGGTCTCCTTCATTTCCCTCGCTGAATTTTCCCTTAATAACCGGGTCAGTAACTCGTCAGGGGTCTCCCCCTTTTTCTGTAATTTTGGGTTTAATCCACGGTTCTCTTCCGTTTCACCTGGTGGTTCCAACAATCCCGAGGTAGATGTCGTTCATCGGGAACTGTGCACAGTCTGGGCCCAGGTTCAGAAGAACCTAGAGACGACCCAGACCATACAAAAGACTCAGGCAGATAAAAGACGTTCTGCTAACCCCTTGTTTGTGGTCGGGGATCTGGTGTGGCTGTCTTCTAAAAATTTGCGCCTTAAAGTCCCGTCCAAACAATTTGCTCCCCGGTATATAGGGCCATACAAGGTCATTGAAGTCCTTAACCCTGTCTCCTTCCGACTGGAGTTACCCCCGTCTTTTCGAATACACGACGTGTTTCATGCCTCCCTCCTGAAACGCTGCTCCCCGTCCTTGGCTCCCTCGAGGAAACCTCCTGTCCCTGCTCTCACCCCTGAAGGGGTAGATTTCGAGGTGGCCAAGATTGTGGACAGCAGGATGGTCCAAGGCTCCCTCCAGAACCTGGTCCATTGGAGAGGATACGGGCCTGAGGAGAGGACTTGGGTACCCGCCCGGGATGTTCACGCTGGGGTATTGCTCAGGAGGTTCCATCTTCGGTTCCCCAATAAGCCAGGTCCACCTAGAAAGGGTCTAGTGGCCCCTCATATAAGGGGGGTACTTTAAAGGATCTGCCAGACACAGCTTCTGCGTCGACGCCCGTGGTTACTCAGCCTGAACCTGCTCCTATGTCTGACAGAGTGACTCCTTCTTCCACCACTCAGGCTGGGAGGCTGAGGAGTGGGAGAGCCTATCACAGCCTGGCCAGACGGAGCTAGCTCTGTCTATTTATACCTTCATTTCCTGCTTCTCCTTTGCCTGTGATTCTGCTTGTTTCCTGGCTCTGCTGCTGCTTGTACTATTTGTTCTCTGCTTCATATTGACCCTGGCTTTACTGACTACTCTCTTGCTCTGCGTTTGGTACCTCGTACACTCCTGGTTTGACTCTGCTCGTTCACTACTCTTGTAGCTCACGGTGTTGCCGTGGGCATCTGCCCCTTTTACCTTAGCTTCTTTGTACCCTTGTCTGTCTGTCTGTCGTGCACATAGTGAGAGTAGGAACCGTCGCCCAGTTGTACGCCGTCGCCTAGGACGGGCCATTGCAAGTAGGCAGGGACTGAGTGGCGGGTAGATTAGGGCTCACCTGTCTGTCTCCCTACCCCGTCATTACAGGCACAGTCTGTGTGTGTGGGACACGGTGTATGGTGCTATTATAATTAGAGGTGCAGTGTATGGCGCTATTATATTTAGGGGCATAGTATGTGGAATAATGAGAACTTTATCTTTGTTTATAGGTGTAGAAATGTTGGAAAAGTGAGAAGCTGAAGACATCTGAGCAGCAAACTGCAGAAATCGGCTGTGACCGGGAGATGTCATCATAGAGGTCTGGACCAAATGGAGAAAAAGAACTGGAATCTGAGATGTCACCGGTAAGTCACTTAATGTAAATGTTTATTCTGCCTCTAATCTGTACTGTAGTCACTGTATGATCTGCAACGAGATGATGGGTGGTATGATTATGATATGATTAATTTTTTGTGAAACATCATCTCCCAGCATATCCTTACCATTGTTCGGGCCATGCTGGGAGCTGGACACAATTTAGTGTGAATCTATACGTCAGGGGTTGCACTAAATTGAGCTGTATTTGTGCATTCTGGTGTTTTGTATAGAACTATATTGCTTGTAAAATGTACAAATGTTTTTATGCTCGAGTTACATAAAAAGAAATGTGGAAAAGAAATGACATGTCGATTGGTGGTGAAAACAAACATGGTGAGGGGGAAGTAGATGTTGGGAAAGAGGTTGGGGGGGGTTGCGCCAAACTGAATCTTTGGCCCGGGTGCTGGAGAACCTAGCTACGCCTCTGATTGGCAGTGTCCTGCCGAGAGAGCAGAATGGAAGAAGGTGGCTGGCTTACTTCCTCAACAGTGTCACAGTGCCAGCCCCCTAGCGCTCCTGTGATTTGATGACATGCAGACACGGAGACCTATTTCATCACATGGGCGGGTGTCGACAGTTCACTGCTGAACGAACTACAGGACTTCTTGGAACACGTGACTTTGTTCTCAATCGGCAAATGGGCACACTTCAACAAGAAGAAGTATATTAGTAAGTTACTCAATATAGAGTAATTTGATGATTGGCATATAATTTTAAGGCGCTGGATAACCCCTTTAATTTTTTTTATTTTGGCATCGTACAGTAAGGGGAATTGTTAATGTGCACATTTTTAATCATAATTTCTAACAATAAATAAAAATGTGAAAAAGCAAAAGCTAAATCACTGATAATTTCATTAAAATCAATTAAACCAAGGTTAAAATATTTATTTGGATCTTGGTTCTAAAATTTTCCTCAAGTCAACACCTCAGTAATATTCAGTCAATCGTGCCTTCTGTCATAATGGTTTATAATGATGTGAAATTGCTTCCAGTTTCCATGTATGATCTTGCTGCATTTACCAGTCCAAATGACCTGCTCACAAATGATGTGATAAAGAGCTGAAAGTAACATAAATTAGTGGAATAAATTGAACCAGAACAGAGAAGAAGTTGGCTTCATCAAAAATTCAGAAGCCCATTCTAAGTAATTCGAGATCTTAACAGATTAAGTCTTATGAATAAGAAACCAATCAAGCATGACTACAGAGTCAACATCTGACTGGTTCAGAAGTCAACCACTTATAGACTTTATTCATTACCTAAAATTACTGAATAATGAGATGGTATAAATCTGGAAAATTACAACACTTACATCTTTAACGTCAGACAAGAAATACCCAAAAACAAAAAAAAAAGAACAATAAAGGATGAATTAAAGGGGTTGTCTGTGATCAGAAATAAGAGTTTTATTTTAACAGTGCCACTCTTGCCCATGCACAATGGGATGAGAAAGGTGAGGGATCAGCGGCGCTCCCCCAAGCCTATACGTGGAGTGAAGTGGTGTTAGTTGCCGACTCTTGTCCATGGCATGTATGGGGAATTGCAGCTACGCCTATTACCTTAAATGCAGTGGTGTAACTTGAAGCTCTTGGGCCCTAATACAATATGCCTATAAAGGGCTCCCCAATCACCATGTGCCATTTAGAATACTGGTGTCTTCTTATGGAGCAGTGGGAACTTTTGCCCACCCCCCTCAGGCTTCAGGCACCATCTATGAGCTCCAATACCAAGCACAGCCCAAGACAAGAGTACATGAAAAAAAGTAGGCTCTTTTTTTCTTATCTCATACAGCCCCTTTAAGATTAATTAGTGCAAAAACCACTGGGTTTTACTATAAGGGACCTCACAGTTTAGAATAAGCCACCTTTTGTCATATGGCACTACATAGTATAGAGCACATAGATGTCAAATTTCCATAAAACCTTTTAAAAACATGTCTCTGGAAATTTATATTGGAACAATGACTCATAATATAAAATATAATTTATACAAATACATTATCTCCTTTGAAAACACTGGGAGCAAATAAATAAAATATGATCTTTCCCAAAATCATCAAGTAGAATTCAGTTTAAAGCTTCACAGTGGGGTCTTCAGCTATTAGACTGGCAACGTACTGTCACTTAAAGAACGATCTCGATTATTTCTGTAACCCCGTCAATAATATTTTGAGATTCTCTAATGACTGGCTTAGCATTAAAGGAACAGTGTCACCACAATTTTTTTTTTCATATGTTAAAGATGTTAGTGCTTTATTAAAAACGTTTGGATTAATTTGTGTGTTTGTGTGTTACTTTTTTTTATTTTTACACTTTTTCTTCCCTATGGGGCTGCCATTTTTTTTTCCATTTCTGTATGTGTCGATCAACGACACATACAGACATGGAATACGGCAGCTCCAGTCCCATAGGGACTGCGAACGGGGCCCGTTCCATCCACTTTAGTGTACGCCGCTGTGTGGGAACGGCTCATGCGCCGCTCCCACACAGTTCAATTTGAAATGCGCGCCGTCCGGCGCCATTTTCCTGTGGACCGGAAGTCACGGCCGGACAGTAAGATTACTACTTCTGGTCGCGGCTTCCGGACTTGTGCACATGGAGCAGCGGCAGCAGACGGAGCGGATGGACCGGAGGGAGCGGCGGCGACTGGAGCAGGTTAGTTATTTCTATGTATGTTCGTGTTTCAGTGTGTTTACTACTGTATGTTAACCTTCTACACTGTGTGTTAGCTCAAAAAATGGTGACACACAGTGTAGGAGGTTAGACCGTTCAAACCCCTCGTTTATCCCGGCACTAGCCAAGATAAGGGAGGGGGGGATTCTGAGAGCTCACTAGAGCGAGGGATTTTTACCCAATTTTGCAGCATAAAGCAATGTGGTTGCTTTACCACATGCAATGCTGCAATTTTGGGAATGGCTCCATCTAGTGACCAGTGCTGGGAAATATTATATATTGAATCCAATTTATAATATTTCCTAACTCGTGAAAAAAATAAATAAAATTAGAACAATGTTTAATCACCTATACACTTAGGGCAGATTCACACGAACGTTGCGTTTTTGCGTGCGCAAACAACGCAGCGTTTTGCGAGCGCAAAAACCATTTGACAGCTGCGTGTGTCATGCGTGTCTGATGCGCGGCTGCGTGATTTTCGCGCAGCCGGCATCATAGAGATGAGGCTTGTCAACGCCCGTCACTGTCCAAGGTGCTGAAAGAGCTAAATCTTTCAGCACCCTCGACAGTGAATGCCGAACACAACAGCGAAAAACCTGTAAAAAAAAAAGATAAAGTTCCTACTTACCGAGAACTTCCCGGCCGTTGCCTTGGTGACGCGTCCTTGGTGACGCGTCCTTGGTGACGCGCCTCTCTTGACATCGGGCCCCACCTCCCTGGATGACGCAGCAGTCCAAGTGACCGCTGCAGCCTGTGATTGGCTGCAGCCTGTGCTTGGCCTGTGATTGGCTGGAGCTGTCACTTGAACTGAAGTGTCATCCCGGGAGGTCGGACTGCAGGAAGGAGACAGGAGTAATCGGTAAGTTAGAACTTCGGGTTTTTTTACAGGTTAATGTATTTTGGGATCGCAAGTCACTGTCCATGGTGCTGAAACAGTTTAACTCTTTCAGCACCATGGACAGTGACTATCTCCTGACGTCGCGTACCGATAATTTTTTTGCCGGGATCGGCCAAAACGAGTTTGGCCGAACCCGGTGAAGTTCGGTACGCTTGTCCGGCTTCGCTCATCGCAAAGACACTCCGTTTGGATGTTCGGAAACAGAAAAGCACGTGGTGCTTTTCGGTTTTCATTCATCCTTTTCACTGCTGTTGCGCGAATCACGCTCGTCCCACGGAAGTGCTTCCGTGTGGTGCGCGTGATTTTCACGCACCCATTGACTTCAATGGGTGCGTGATGCGCGAAATACGCAGAATTATTGAACCTGTCGCGCTTTTTGCGCAGCAGACAAACGCTGCGCAAAAAGCACGGACTGTCTGTACTGCCCCATAGACTTGTATTGGTCCATGCGTGCCGCGTGAAAACCACGCGGCCCGCACGGACCGAATACACGCTCGTGTGAATCCCCCCTAACTGTTTAATTAAAAAAAAAAAAAACATGTTTTGCTGGCAACACATTCCCTTTAAGGCACAAAGCAAATGTGTTGCCCATTTTAAAAAAAGGGTTCCAGGTTTTCCCCAGGTAATTATAGACCAGTAAGTTCAACATCCATTGTTGTAAAAATATTAAGGTACTTTTTTTCACAGGTGTGTGTGACAGAAAATAATTTGTCAGGCTGCGGTAAGCACCGTCACATTTTACGTCAACTTTTTAGAAAATGCCCGGCAAGGCGTAAAAGATGGAAAACGTTGCCATTTTTGGCACAAAAAAGAAGTGTGCCAAAATGTGTGACTTTTAGTGGCATAAAAACCCTAATAATAGATTATTCCCAAAGTGTTTTTGGACTTTAGAAAGCGTTTGACACTGTTCCTCATAGACCCCTAATGGGTAAATTAAGGACTATAGGTTTAGAAAGTATAGTTTGTAATTGGACTGAATATTGGCTTAAGGACCGTATCCAGGGAGTTCTGGTCAATGATTCCTACTCTGAATGGTCCCGGTTATGAGTGGTGTACCCCAGGGTTCAGTGCTGGGACCACTGTTATTCAATTTATTTATTAATGATATAGAGGATGGGATTAAGAATACTGTTTCTATTTTTGCAGATGACACCAATCCATGTAGTATTGTTCAGTCTTTGGAAGATGTTCATAAATTACAAGCCGACTTGGGTGTTTAAGCATCCATTTACCAAATGAGGTTTAATGTAGATAAATGTAAAGTTATGCACCTGGGTACCAACAATCTGCATGCATCATATGTCCTAGGGGGAGCTACACTGGGGGAGTCACTTGTTGAAAAGGACCTGGGTGTACTTCTAGATCATAAACTAAATAACAGCATGCAATGTCAATCAGCTGCTTCTAAGGCCAGCAAGATATTGTCGTGTACTAAAAGAGGCATGGACTCGCGGGACAGGGATGTAATATTACCACTTTACAAAGCATTAGTGAGGCCTCATCTAGAATATGCAGTTCAGTTCTGGGCTCCAGTTCATAGAAAGAATGCCCTGGAGTTGGGAAAAATACAAAGAAGAGCAACTAAACTAATAAGGGACATGAAGGATCTTAGTTATGAGGAAAGTTTAAACAATTTAATATTATTTCGTCTTAAAAGAGAGGACTAAGTGGGGACAAGAAATATCTCTATAAGTATATGAATGGTGAAAAGCTGTTCCATGCAAATGGGGGCACTCCCTCCGGCTGGAAAAAGGCGACAAGAGCCGGAGATAAGAACGCTTTACATGCCTCCTAACTGCACGGGGCATAGTCAATAAGGACACATATAGCTATATGATCGTGTAGGGGTTAACTAACATTTGACTGGCGAATAAAAACGGTGGTGCAACTCCAAAAAGAAAAGATAAGTAAATATTTGAAAATTTGCTTTGCCATTGTCTGAATATTTTCTATTAACCGCTTGCTGACTAATTACGAGTATGCTCGTCATGAGCGACATATTGATCTTTATTTCAACTTTCATTGTATTCGTGGGAAATATGGCTCCGTACGCCAGAAAAAGTGATTTTTCACGGATTTGCATTCAAGCAGCTGGGGTATTATGCAAAAGACCAAGAAGTCAAGATAGTTTCCGTTCCATTCTTCTACTTTTCTTTCTGTAAACAAGCCGGTAAGGGTATGTTCACACGGCCTATTTTCGGCCGTTTTTTGGGTCGTAAACGCCCGAAAAACGGCCGAAAAATTGGAAGCAGAACGCCTCCAAACATCTGCCCATTGATTGCAATAAGAAAAACGGTGTTCTGTTCCGACGGACCGTTTTTTTACATGGCCGTAAAAAAACGGCCGCGAAAAAGAAGTGCAAGTCAATTCTTGGGAAGTTTTTGAAGCCATTTTTCATAGAGTCTATTGAAAACAGCTCCAAAAATGGCCGGAAAAAACGCAGCAAAAAATGCCACGAAAAATCGCGAGTGGCTTAAAAAACTTCTGAAAATCAGGAGCTTTTTTCCCTTGAAAACAGCTCTGTATTTTCAGACGTTTTTGAGTTTGCATGTGAACATACCCTAAATCTTCACAAGAGGTTAAGACCTAAGCTATATTTATGAAGAACTTCAGACTATTGCATTCACATTTGCTGTAGGAAACCAATTTTATACTTAGCAATTAGAATCGAATGCTACTATAAGAGACATCCTTGACCTCCACAACCTACACTCCACTGCATTAGTGTAAAGGGTAATTTCAGTATTCCAATTTATATTTACTGGTAGAGCCACCAATGGTTATTATAGACTGAACCTTATATATATATATATATATATATATATATATATATATATATGTAGGGATCCACTGCTTGCATTTTATAATAAAGATTTATAAAATCGATTCTATACAATGTTATAGCTACTGAATTGTAGTCACTGTTTTATTGGTAATAAATATTTATGAATATAATGCATTCGTTATTCTGTAGCTGAGAAAAAATACTAGAATTACATAACAGCAGCCCAAATGGCCAGTCCTAAAATTAGAAAAGTCTCCTACATTCACCCGGCTGCACAGGAGATTTATTTTCAATAGCACATTTCACTGAATTAACTGACAGGTACAATACAATGAGCTGACTGCAAAGCATGTAAGCAAGACTGTCAGTACAATGCTGATGGGTAAATTCCTTCAGTTATTGTTCTCAGAAATGGATTTTGTGGAGAAGAAACAACAAAAAACAACAATAAAATATTAATAATCAATATTAGCACAATAATAATAATAATAATTTTAAAACAAATGGCAGCAATAATAATATAAATATTAATAAAAATTGAAGAACATGATAATAATAATAATAATACTAATTATTATTATTATCATTATATAAAAACGTCATAATTTTGCCCCCCTTCCTCCTCACTTTTAGCTCATAATCCTTTAAAGGATCTTAAATTACCACATATCCGCTGGATAGGCAATCATTTTCTGATCACTGGGGGTCCCACCACTGGCCCCCAGACCTTCATCACTGCTCGACCGCAGTGAGTAGGACATTAAATGGAGTGGCGGTCAAGCATCCGTCATTCACCTAGAAAGTGAATGGAGCGGCGGGTGACCGACAGTCTATTCAAGCTCCTTTTCACTGCGAGGTGTAAAGTGAGGAGGATCTGGTGGTTCGAGACCCCCGTTCTCATGATCAGTAGGGGTCCCAGCAGTGGGACCCCAGTGATCAGCAAATTATCACCTATCCCGTGGATAGGTGATAGTTTATGATTTTGGGAATACTATTTGGAATAGATTTTAAAACCGAAAACCCCTTTAAATAAAATTTTGCTGACATTTAATATTCTAGAAAAAACACTTCTGGCACATGACCACCACTGTACATTCTGACTCAGCTCTTTGCATTTGCTCCTTCTGTGGCCACTTTCACACTGCTGTATTTTGGTCAGTATTTCACATCAGTATTTGGAAGCCAAAACCAGGAGTGGAACCTAGATAGAGAGAAAAGTATAATAGAAAAATTTGTACCTCTTCCATGTTTTGGATTCACTTCTAGTTTTGGCTTACAAATACTGAAGCAAAATAGTGACCTAAAATCTGCAGTGTGAATGAGGCTTAAGTGTAAATATGTCATTAATATCTATAAAATAATGAAATTAGGCATGTTTGTTTTTATACAGTGTTGAATGTTTGTTTTTATACAGTGTTATGGCCTGGCTGCTACAATGGACCAGGGATCAGCAGGAAAGCAGTGTTTAGATACAACCCTTGTTTCTTTTCCTTCCTTTAGACTTTACTTAGAGTAGGGACCCACTTGAAAAGATTTAGATGTGCGGGAAGATGTGCAGAATTTTTCTCATGTTTGGAAAATTATCATCTTGTACATGAATAAAGATAACTAAGATGTACATTTGTTAAATTAATATTACGTTTTCAAACAACTTATGCTGATCTAATAGCATACCCGATATATACATATCAACTTTTTAATTTACTTACTGTTACAATTTTGTTGTTTATCCATGCAAATTCTGTGTGAAGTTACTTCAACTAGGCGTCTCCATTCCTGCAATCTGCTGTCCTGTTGTCACGCAACATATGTCCCTAATTATAGAGCAGAGAAGGTGGACTGCAGGAAGTGGGGGGGGGGGGTGTCACTTCACTGCCTCCCCATCTATGGAGAGTCGAGGGGATAGCTGAGGGGGAGAGAGAGACACAGACACACTTCATATACAAGTCTTCATAGAGGGAAGGGGGAGCAGGAGCAGAGTGAGAAAGACACAGACATGCTTTTGCATCCTGGTAAGTGTTATATCTCACCCCAGTTCTGGATTCTCAGATACATTACTCATTACTGCAGTATAATATCCTTCATGCTTGTAGCGTCCATGGCCTTCGGGTTCACTCACCTCCCCGACGCCCTGAGCCATGGATCTGTGAGCGCTGGTTCCCATCTCCTTCCTAGGAGACGCCAGCGCTCACTTCCGCTCCGGTCTGCTGTGTCCCGTAGTGTGCGCGCGCACGCTCGTACCCGCTCTTAAAGGGCCAGCACGCACATGAATATCATCAACCCACATGATTTCCTGGTCTATAAGAAGGCCCCAGCCCTTCTGATCTTTGCCTGAGCGTTGTTAGTTTATCCCAAGTCTGTCTTGCAAATGGTTCCTTAGTGTTTCCCGTTCCAGTTGTTACCCGTGCCCTGTTACCTGTTCCTGTATCCCGTGCTGTGTTCTGGCTCCTGTGCCGACTAGTGTTGGAGTTGTGTCCGACTACACTTGCTGTCTTCTGCCACGTCCAGTGTCTTCTGCCACACCCAGTGTCTTCTGCCACCTCCAGTGTCTTCTGCCACGTCTTGTACTGCCCGCCACGTCTGGCACAACCTGCTGCACCGACCTCCATCCGTGCTGAAGCCACAGCCACTGTCTGGACTAGTTCAGATACCCGAGTGTTACGAACTGCTATAGACTTTTGTATAGACTGTGACCTGGTCAGCTGCCTCTCTACTACGGCGGAGCGGCCTAGTGGGTCCAAATACCCTGTCACCGTGATAATGCTAAAGCATATATATGTGTAATAGATAGAGATAGGAGAGCGCCCTGCTATGGTTAGGTGAATTTGGTCCCTACTATAAGAGGGTATTAGACTGTAATGATGGGGTAGGGAGACAGACAGGTGAGCCCTAATCTACCCGCCACTCAGTCCCTGCCTACTTGCAACGACCCATCCTAGGCGACGGGGTACAACTGGGCGACGGTCCCTACACTCAGTAAGTGCACGACAGACAAACAGACAAAGGTACACAGAAGCTAAGGGAAACGGGGCAGCTGCCCACGGAACACCGTGAGCAAAGAGAGTAGTGAACGAGCCGAGTCAAACCAGGAGTGCACGAGGTACAAAACGCTGAGCAGGAGAGTGGTCAGTAAGCCAAAGTCAATAACAAGCAGAGGATCAGTAGTTCAAGCAGCAGCAGAGCCAGGAAACAAGCAGAGCAGAATCACAGGCAAAGGAGGAACAGGAAAGGCAGGTATAAATAGACAGTGGGCGGGAGCTAGCTCCGTCTGGCCAGGCTGTGATAGGCTCTTCCTCTCCTAAGCCTGCCATCCTGAGTTGTGGAAGATGGAGTCAGTCTCACAGACATAGGAGCAGGTGCAGACTGATTACCCACGGGCGTCGACACAGAAGCTGTGTCTGGCAGATCCTTTACATAGACTATGTGAAAAATGTCTTATACTTATGTATGTCCTATAAATCTTTTAGGATACAGTAAACTATGCTAAGAAGTAATAGGGGAATGACTGTCGATGTTAATAAGAATAAATTATAATGTTCGTCTTGCTAAAAAGTTTGGGTTAGTAAGACATATATTTAATTTTAAAATTATTCAGATTACTATCGATCCGGTCATTTATTTCATCTATAATTAGGGATTCTATGCATAGTAAAGGAGGTTATTGATTTGATTTCTTTGAGATTTGATTTCTTACAGATAACTAAAACCCGGTAAATACAATCTGAAAATCGTATAATTTTGATTATTGGAATTAGTTCCAATAATATTATAAAGAAGCTTTATCCGCAAATGAAAAGCGAAAAATAGAACAATTTCCAGTATATATCTAAGTATGTTGGCATGCACGGAAAGATAAAAGGAATGGATGCAATGTATCTAAGTGTGGGAGTTGGCATAAGATAGTAAAAATAGATTGAAGATATCTATGTGTACGAGCATGCGCGCAGTAACAGGAAGGGATTTATTAATTTGTTAAAGTGTATGCTTAAATTAGAATAGAAACATACTTGCCCGGAGCGAGTATATATATGATTGGTTAGTGGGTGAGATACTCAATTGGCTAAGGACCCATGCACAAGTCCGTAAAATCGGCCATAATTACGGACCGTAATTACGGGTCCATTCGTTTCTGTGGCCGACGGACAACTTCCCGTATATTTACGGGAAGGTGTCCGTGCCAGAGAAACTTTCCGAAAAAAATAAGACATGTCCTATTTTTTATTTTATCGACGGTGCTCCCATACTTTATAATGGGAGCATGGCCGTAAATACGGATGGTGGTGCGTGGCCGGCCGTGCCCTTAATTACGGGTCTTAATTACGGGCACGGATGTGTGCATGGTTCCATAATGAGTGGTCCATCTTGTAATATAGATTGAGATTGGCTGTTATTTACTTCAGGGCATTAGATTAGACAATAGGGCATTGTAATATAATTTTACATTTTAATGTAATTATACAAAGGCCTAAATAACACCGACTTCCCATGAGCCTCTGTTCCCCTAATGATGCAAATGTATTGGGACACCTTTTAATCATTGAATTCAGGAGTCCAATTGCCCCAGATAAAATCCAGCACCTCGCCATGCAGTCGCCTTTACAAACATTTGTGATAGAATGGGTCATTCTAAAGAAATCACTGAATTCCAACATGGTCCTGTAATAGGATGTCACCAGTGCAACAAGTCACTTCACTCCTAGATATTCCACAATCAGCTGTGAGTGGTATTATTACAAAGTGGAAGCGTTTAGGAACCACACTACGTAAAGCAACAGAGCGGGGTCACCGAGTGCTGAGGCGCATAAAAGTCGTCAACACTCTGCGGACTCAATAACTGCAAAGTTCCAAACCTCCTCTGGTATCAACATCAATCCGAAAACTGTCTGGGTTTTATGGATGTCATTAGAATTGAGCCATGAAAGTTTAAATCTACATTTTTTACAATAATTTATCATTTTACCTCAACATTTTTCAAGGAATACAGTAGAAAAGACACACAAAAATTAGTTACGCAATTTCTCGTGAGTGAGGCAATACCCTATATGTGGTCATAAACTGCTATTTGGACACACAGCAAGGCTCTAAAGAGAAGGAGTGCCATTTGGTTTTTGGAGTGGAGGTTTTACAAGATACGTTTTCTGACACCATGTTGAATTGAACTAAGGTACCAGTACAGTGGAAACCACTGAAAAATTACCCCATTTTGGAAACTACATCCCTAATTCATCATGAGGTATAGTAAGCATTTGGACCCCGCAAGTGTTTTGCAGAAATTAGTACACAATAGATGTTGCAGATTGAAAATTGCCATTTTTCCACATATACGCCATTTTAGTGCCCTATATGTTGTGCCCAGCTTATGCCACACCCCATAAATTGTTAAACAGGTTCTCCAGAGTACAGTAATACCCCATATGTGGTCATAAACTGCTGTTTGGGTACACTGCCAGGCTCAGAAGGAGCACCATTTGGCATTTGGAGCGCACATTTTGCTTGGTAGTAGTTTTGTTTGGGGTTTTACTGGTATTTTATAATGTAGGGCATATGTAATCTGTGTGGAGTACATCAGGATATATGTAATCTGTGCGGATTACATCAGGGTATATGTAAACTGTGCGGCGTACATCAGGGTATATGTAATATGTGCGGAGTTCATCAGGGTATATGTAATATGGGCAGAGTACATCAGGGTATATGTAAGCTGTGCGGAGTACATCGGGGTATATGTAAGCTGTGTGGAGTACATCAGGGTATATGTAATCTGTGCAGAGTACATCATGGTATATGTAAACTGTGCGGAGTACATCAGGGTATATGTAATCTGTGTGGAGTACATCAGGGTATATGTAATCTGTGCAGAATACATCAGGGTATATGTAAACTGTGTGGAGTACATCAGGGTATATGTAAGCTGTGCGGAGTACATCAGGGTATATGTAATCTGTGAGGAGTACATCAGGGTATATCTAATCTGTGAGGAGTACATCAGGGTATATCTAAACTGTGTGGAGTACATCAGGGTATATGTAAGCTGTGCAGAGTACATCAGGGTATATATAAACTGTGCGGAGTACATCAGGGTATATGTAAGCTGTGTGGAGTACATCAGGGTATATGTAAGCTGTGTAGAGTCTGTCAGGGTATATGTAAACTGTGCGGAGTACATCAGGGTATATGTAATCTGTGCGGAGTACATCAAGGTATATGTAAGCTGTGCGGAGTACATCGGGGTATATGTAAGCGGTGTAGATTACATCAGGGTATATGTTAGCTGGGCGGAGTACAGCAGTGTATATGTAAGCTATGCGGAATACATCAGGATATATGTAAACTGTGCAGAGTACATCAGGCTATATGTAAACTGTGCGGAGTACATCAGGCTATATGTAAACTGAGCGGAGTACATCAGGGTATATGTAAGCTGTGTGGGGTACATCAGGGTATATGTAAACTGTGCGGAGTACATCAGGGTATATGTAATCTGTGTGGAGTACATCAAGTTATATGTAAGCTGTGCGGAGTACATCGGGGTATATGTAAGCTGGGCGGAGTACATCAGTGTATATGTAAGCTATGCGGAATACATCAGGGTATATGTAAGCTGTGCAGAGTACATCAGGGTATATGTAAACTGTGCGGAGTACATCAGGCTATATGTAAACTGTGCGGAGTACATCAGGGTATATGTAAACTGCGGAGTACATCAGGCTATATGTAAACTGAGCGGAGTACATCAGGGTATATGTAAGCTGTGTGGGGTACATCAGGGTATATGTAAACTGTGCGGAGTACATCAGGGTATATGTAAGCTGTGTGGAGTACATCAGGGTATATGTAAGCTGTGTGGAGTCTGTCAGGGTATATGTAAACTGTGTGGAGTACATCAGGGTATATGTAATCTGTGCGGAGTACATCAAGTTATATGTAAACTGTGCAGAGTACATCGGGGTATATGTAAACTGTGTGGAGTACATCAGGGTATATGTAAGCTGTGCAGAGTACATCAGGGTATATGTAAGCGGTGCGGAGTACATCAGGGTATATATAAACTGCGGAGTACATCAGGGTATATGTAAACTGTGAGGAGTACATCAGGGTATATGTAATCTGTGCGGAGTACATCAGGGTATATGTCAGCTGGGCGGAGTACATCAGGGTATATGTAATCTGTGAGGAGTGCATCAGTATATATGTAAACTGTGTGGAGTACATCAGGGTATATGTAATCTGTGCGGAGTACATCGGGGTATATGTAAGCGGTGCAGATTACATCAGGGTATATGTTAGCTGGGCGGAGTACAGCAGTGTATATGTAAGCTATGCGGAATACATCAGGATATATGTAAACTGTGCAGAGTACATCAGGCTATATGTAAACTGTGCGGAGTACATCAGGGTATATGTAAACTGTGCGGAGTACATCAGGCTATATGTAAACTGAGCGGAGTACATCAGGGTATATGTAAGCTGTGTGGGGTACATCAGGGTATATGTAAACTGTGCGGAGTACATCAGGGTATATGTAATCTGTGTGGAGTACATCAAGTTATATGTAAGCTGTGTGGAGTACATCGGGGTATATGTAAGCTGGGCGGAGTACATCAGTGTATATGTAAGCTATGCGGAATACATCAGGGTATATGTAAGCTGTGCAGAGTACATCAGGGTATATGTAAACTGTGCGGAGTACATCAGGCTATATGTAAACTGTGCGGAGTACATCAGGGTATATGTAAACTGCGGAGTACATCAGGCTATATGTAAACTGAGCGGAGTACATCAGGGTATATGTAAGCTGTGTGGGGTACATCAGGGTATATGTAAACTGTGCGGAGTACATCAGGGTATATGTAAGCTGTGTGGAGTACATCAGGGTATATGTAAGCTGTGTGGAGTCTGTCAGGGGATATGTAAACTGTGTGGAGTACATCAAGTTATATGTAAACTGTGTGGAGTACATCGGGGTATATGTAAACTGTGTGGAGTACATCAGGGTATATGTAAGCTGTGCAGAGTACATCAGGGTATATGTAAGCGGTGCGGAGTACATCAGGGTATATATAAACTGCGGAGTACATCAGGGTATATGTAAACTGTGAGGAGTACATCAGGGTATATGTAATCTGTGCGGAGTACATCAGGGTATATGTCAGCTGGGCGGAGTACATCAGGGTATATGTAATCTGTGAGGAGTGCATCAGTATATATGTAAACTGTGTGGAGTACATCAGGGTATATGTAAGCTGTGCGGAGTACATCAGGGTATATGTAATCTGTGAGGAGTACATCAGGGTATATGTAATCTGTGAGGAGTACATCAGGGTATATGTAAACTGTGTGGAGTACATCAGGGTATATGTAAGCTGTGCGGAGTACATCAGGGTATATATAAACTGTGCGGAGTACATCAGGGTATATGTAAGCTGTGTGGAGTACATCAGGGTATATGTAAGCTGTGTAGAGTCTGTCAGGGTATATGTAAACTGTGCGAAGTACATCAGGGTATATGTAATCTGTGCGGAGTACATCAAGGTATATGTAAGCTGTGCGGAGTACATCGGTGTATATGTAAGCGGTGCGGATTACATCAGGGTATATGTAAGCTGGGCGGAGTACAGCAGTGAATATGTAAGCTATGCGGAATACATCAGGGTATATGTAAGCTGTGCAGAGTACATCAGGGTATATGTAAACTGTGCGGAGTACATCAGGCTATATGTAAACTGTGCGGAGTACATCAGGGTATATGTAAACTGTGCGGAGTACATCAGGCTATATGTAAACTGAGCGGAGTACATCAGGGTATATGTAAGCTGTGTGGGGTACATCAGGGTATATGTAAACTGTGCGGAGTACATCAGGGTATATGTAATCTGTGCGGAGTACATCAAGTTATATGTAAGCTTTGCGGAGTACATCGGGGTATATGTAAGCTGGGCGGAGTACATCAGTGTATATGTAAGCTATGCGGAATACATCAGGGCATATGTAAGCTGTGCAGAGTACATCAGGGTATATGTAAACTGTGCGGAGTACATCAGGCTATATGTAAACTGAGCGGAGTACATCAGGGTATATGTAAGCTGTGTGGGGTACATCAGGGTATATGTAAACTGTGCGGAGTACATCAGGTTATATGTAAGCTGTGTGGAGTACATCAGGGTATATGTAAGCTGTGTGGAGTCTGTCAGGGTATATGTAAACTGTGTGGAGTACATCAGGGTATATGTAATCTGTGCGGAGTACATCAAGTTATATGTAAACTGTGCGGAGTACATCGGGGTATATGTAAACTGTGTGGAGTACATCAGGCTATATGTAAACTGAGCGGAGTACATCAGGGTATATGTAAGCTGTGTGGGGTACATCAGGGTATATGTAAACTGTGCGGAGTACATCAGGGTATATGTAAGCTGTGTGGAGTACATCAGGGTATATGTAAGCTGTGTGGAGTCTGTCAGGGTATATGTAAACTGTGTGGAGTACATCAGGGTATATGTAATCTGTGCGGAGTACATCAAGTTATATGTAAACTGTGCGGAGTACATCGGGGTATATGTAAACTGTGCGGAGTACATCAGGGTATATGTAAGCTGTGCAGAGTACTTCAGGGTATATGTAAGCGGTGCAGAGTACATCAGGGTATATATAAACTGTGGAGTACATCAGGGTATATGTAAACTGTGAGGAGTACATCAGGGTATATGTCAGCTGGGCGGAGTACATCAGAGTATATGTAATCTGTGAGGAGTGCATCAGGATATATGTAAACTGTGCGGAGTACATCAGGGTATATCTAAGCTGTGTTGAGTCTGTCAGGGTATATGTAAGCTGTGCGGAGTACATCAGGGTATATGTAAGCTGTGTGGAGTACATCGGGGTATATGTAAGCTGTGCAGAGTACATCAGGGTATATGTAAACTGTGCGGAGTACATCAGAGTATATGTAAACTGTGCGGAGTACATCAGGGTATATGTAATCTGTGTGGAGTACATCAGGGTATATGTAAACTGTGTGGAGTACATCAGGGTATATGTAAGCTGTGTGGTGTCTGTCAGGGTATATGTAAACTGTACGGAGTACATCAGGGTATATGTAATCTGTGAGGAGTACATCAGGGTATATGTAATCTGTGCGGATTACATCATGGTATATGTAAGCTGTGCGGAGTACATCAGAGTATATGTAAGCTGTGCGGAGTACATCAGGCTATATGTAAACTGTGCGGAGTACATCAGGGTATATGTAAACTGCGGAGTACATCAGGCTATATGTAAACTGAGCGGAGTACATCAGGGTATATGTAAGCTGTGTGGGGTACATCAGGGTATATGTAAACTGTGCGGAGTACATCAGGGTATATGTAAGCTGTGTGGAGTACATCAGGGTATATGTAAGCTGTGTGGAGTCTGTCAGGGTATATGTAAACTGTGTGGAGTACATCAGGGTATATGTAATCTGTGCGGAGTACATCAAGTTATATGTAAACTGTGCAGAGTACATCGGGGTATATGTAAACTGTGTGGAGTACATCAGGGTATATGTAAGATGTGCAGAGTACATCAGGGTATATGTAAGCGGTGCGGAGTACATCAGGGTATATATAAACTGCGGAGTACATCAGGGTATATGTAAACTGTGAGGAGTACATCAGGGTATATGTAATCTGTGCGGAGTACATCAGGGTATATGTCAGCTGGGCGGAGTACATCAGGGTATATGTAATCTGTGAGGAGTGCATCAGTATATATGTAAACTGTGTGGAGTACATCAGGGTATATGTAATCTGTGCGGAGTACATCGGGGTATATGTAAGCGGTGCAGATTACATCAGGGTATATGTTAGCTGGGCGGAGTACAGCAGTGTATATGTAAGCTATGCGGAATACATCAGGATATATGTAAACTGTGCAGAGTACATCAGGCTATATGTAAACTGTGCGGAGTACATCAGGGTATATGTAAACTGTGCGGAGTACATCAGGCTATATGTAAACTGAGCGGAGTACATCAGGGTATATGTAAGCTGTGTGGGGTACATCAGGGTATATGTAAACTGTGCGGAGTACATCAGGGTATATGTAATCTGTGTGGAGTACATCAAGTTATATGTAAGCTGTGCGGAGTACATCGGGGTATATGTAAGCTGGGCGGAGTACATCAGTGTATATGTAAGCTATGCGGAATACATCAGGGTATATGTAAGCTGTGCAGAGTACATCAGGGTATATGTAAACTGTGCGGAGTACATCAGGCTATATGTAAACTGTGCGGAGTACATCAGGGTATATGTAAACTGCGGAGTACATCAGGCTATATGTAAACTGAGCGGAGTACATCAGGGTATATGTAAGCTGTGTGGGGTACATCAGGGTATATGTAAACTGTGCGGAGTACATCAGGGTATATGTAAGCTGTGTGGAGTACATCAGGGTATATGTAAGCTGTGTGGAGTCTGTCAGGGGATATGTAAACTGTGTGGAGTACATCAAGTTATATGTAAACTGTGTGGAGTACATCGGGGTATATGTAAACTGTGTGGAGTACATCAGGGTATATGTAAGCTGTGCAGAGTACATCAGGGTATATGTAAGCGGTGCGGAGTACATCAGGGTATATATAAACTGCGGAGTACATCAGGGTATATGTAAACTGTGAGGAGTACATCAGGGTATATGTAATCTGTGCGGAGTACATCAGGGTATATGTCAGCTGGGCGGAGTACATCAGGGTATATGTAATCTGTGAGGAGTGCATCAGTATATATGTAAACTGTGTGGAGTACATCAGGGTATATGTAAGCTGTGCGGAGTACATCAGGGTATATGTAATCTGTGAGGAGTACATCAGGGTATATGTAATCTGTGAGGAGTACATCAGGGTATATGTAAACTGTGTGGAGTACATCAGGGTATATGTAAGCTGTGCGGAGTACATCAGGGTATATATAAACTGTGCGGAGTACATCAGGGTATATGTAAGCTGTGTGGAGTACATCAGGGTATATGTAAGCTGTGTAGAGTCTGTCAGGGTATATGTAAACTGTGCGAAGTACATCAGGGTATATGTAATCTGTGCGGAGTACATCAAGGTATATGTAAGCTGTGCGGAGTACATCGGTGTATATGTAAGCGGTGCGGATTACATCAGGGTATATGTAAGCTGGGCGGAGTACAGCAGTGAATATGTAAGCTATGCGGAATACATCAGGGTATATGTAAACTGGGCGGAGTACAGCAGTGTATATGTAAGCTATGCGGAATACATCAGTGTATATGTAAGCTGTGCAGAGTACATCAGGGTATATGTAAATTGTGCGGAGTACATCAGGCTATATGTAAACTGTGCGGAGTACATCAGGGTATATGTAAACTGTGCGGAGTACATCAGGCTATATGTAAACTGAGCGGAGTACATCAGGGTATATGTAAGCTGTGTGGGGTACATCAGGGTATATGTAAACTGTGCGGAGTACATCAGGGTATATGTAAGCTGTGTGGAGTACATCAGGGTATATGTAAGCTGTGTGGAGTCTGTCAGGGTATATGTAAACTGTGTGGAGTACATCAGGGTATATGTAATCTGTGCGGAGTACATCAAGTTATATGTAAACTGTGCGGAGTACATCGGGGTATATGTAAACTGTGCGGAGTACATCAGGGTATATGTAAGCTGTGCAGAGTACTTCAGGGTATATGTAAGCGGTGCAGAGTACATCAGGGTATATATAAACTGTGGAGTACATCAGGGTATATGTAAACTGTGAGGAGTACATCAGGGTATATGTCAGCTGGGCGGAGTACATCAGAGTATATGTAATCTGTGAGGAGTGCATCAGGATATATGTAAACTGTGCGGAGTACATCAGGGTATATCTAAGCTGTGTTGAGTCTGTCAAGGGTATATGTAAGCTGTGCGGAGTACATCAGGGTATATGTAAGCTGTGTGGAGTACATCGGGGTATATGTAAGCTGTGCAGAGTACATCAGGGTATATGTAAACTGTGCGGAGTACATCAGAGTATATGTAAACTGTGCGGAGTACATCAGGGTATATGTAATCTGTGTGGAGTACATCAGGGTATATGTAAACTGTGTGGAGTACATCAGGGTATATGTAAGCTGTGTGGTGTCTGTCAGGGTATATGTAAACTGTACGGAGTACATCAGGGTATATGTAATCTGTGAGGAGTACATCAGGGTATATGTAATCTGTGCGGATTACATCATGGTATATGTAAGCTGTGCGGAGTACATCAGAGTATATGTAAGCTGTGCGGAGTACATCATGGTATATGTAAGCTGTGCGGAGTACATCAGGGTATATGTAATCTGTGAGGAGTACATCAGGGTATATGTAAACTGTGAGGAGTACATCAGGGTATATGTAAGCTGTGCGGAGTACATCAGGATATATGTAATCTGTGAGGAGTACATCAGGGTATATGTAATCTGTGCGGAGTACATCGGTGTATATGTAAGCGGTGCGGATTACATCAGGGTATATGTAAGCTGGGCGGAGTACATCAGTGTATATGTAAGCTATGCGGAATACATCAGGGTATATGTAAGCTGTGCAGAGTACATCAGGGTATATGTAAACTGTGCGGAGTACATCAGGCTATATGTAAACTGTGCGGAGTACATCAGGGTATATGTAAACTGTGCGGAGTACATCAGGCTATTTGTAAACTGAGCGGAGTACATCAGGGTATATGTAAGCTGTGTGGGGTACGTCAGGGTATATGTAAACTGTGCGGAGTACATCAGGGTATATGTAAGCTGTGTGGAGTACATCAGGCTATATGTAAACTGTGCGGAGTACATCAGGGTATATGTAAACTGCGGAGTACATCAGGCTATATGTAAACTGAGCGGAGTACATCAGGGTATATGTAAGCTGTGTGGGGTACATCAGGGTATATGTAAACTGTGCGGAGTACATCAGGGTATATGTAAGCTGTGTGGAGTACATCAGGGTATATGTAAGCTGTGTGGAGTCTGTCAGGGTATATGTAAACTGTGTGGAGTACATCAGGGTATATGTAATCTGTGCGGAGTACATCAAGTTATATGTAAACTGTGCAGAGTACATCGGGGTATATGTAAACTGTGTGGAGTACATCAGGGTATATGTAAGCTGTGCAGAGTACATCAGGGTATATGTAAGCGGTGCGGAGTACATCAGGGTATATATAAACTGCGGAGTACATCAGGGTATATGTAAACTGTGAGGAGTACATCAGGGTATATGTAATCTGTGCGGAGTACATCAGGGTATATGTCAGCTGGGCGGAGTACATCAGGGTATATGTAATCTGTGAGGAGTGCATCAGTATATATGTAAACTGTGTGGAGTACATCAGGGTATATGTAATCTGTGCGGAGTACATCGGGGTATATGTAAACTGTGCGGAGTACATCAGGGTATATGTAAACTGTGCGGAGTACATCAGGCTATATGTAAACTGAGCGGAGTACATCAGGGTATATGTAAGCTGTGTGGGGTACATCAGGGTATATGTAAACTGTGCGGAGTACATCAGGGTATATGTAATCTGTGTGGAGTACATCAAGTTATATGTAAGCTGTGCGGAGTACATCGGGGTATATGTAAGCTGGGCGGAGTACATCAGTGTATATGTAAGCTATGCGGAATACATCAGGGTATATGTAAGCTGTGCAGAGTACATCAGGGTATATGTAAACTGTGCGGAGTACATCAGGCTATATGTAAACTGTGCGGAGTACATCAGGGTATATGTAAACTGCGGAGTACATCAGGCTATATGTAAACTGAGCGGAGTACATCAGGGTATATGTAAGCTGTGTGGGGTACATCAGGGTATATGTAAACTGTGAGGAGTACATCAGGGTATATGTAATCTGTGAGGAGTACATCAGGGTATATGTAAACTGTGTGGAGTACATCAGGGTATATGTAAGCTGTGCGGAGTACATCAGGGTATATATAAACTGTGCGGAGTACATCAGGGTATATGTAAGCTGTGTGGAGTACATCAGGGTATATGTAAGCTGTGTAGAGTCTGTCAGGGTATATGTAAACTGTGCGAAGTACATCAGGGTATATGTAATCTGTGCGGAGTACATCAAGGTATATGTAAGCTGTGCGGAGTACATCGGTGTATATGTAAGCGGTGCGGATTACATCAGGGTATATGTAAGCTGGGCGGAGTACAGCAGTGAATATGTAAGCTATGCGGAATACATCAGGGTATATGTAAGCTGTGCAGAGTACATCAGGGTATATGTAAACTGTGCGGAGTACATCAGGATATATGTAAACTGTGCGGAGTACATCAGGGTATATGTAAACTGTGCGGAGTACATCAGGCTATATGTAAACTGAGCGGAGTACATCAGGGTATATGTAAACTGTGCGGAGTACATCAGGGTATATGTAATCTGTGCGGAGTACATCAAGTTATATGTAAGCTTTGCGGAGTACATCGGGGTATATGTAAGCTGGGCGGAGTACATCAGTGTATATGTAAGCTATGCGGAATACATCAGGGCATATGTAAGCTGTGCAGAGTACATCAGGGTATATGTAAACTGTGCGGAGTACATCAGGCTATATGTAAACTGTGCGGAGTACATCAGGGTATATGTAATCTGCGGAGTACATCAGGCTATATGTAAACTGAGCGGAGTACATCAGGGTATATGTAAGCTGTGTGGGGTACATCAGGGTATATGTAAACTGTGCGGAGTACATCAGGTTATATGTAAGCTGTGTGGAGTACATCAGGGTATATGTAAGCTGTGTGGAGTCTGTCAGGGTATATGTAAACTGTGTGGAGTACATCAGGGTATATGTAATCTGTGCGGAGTACATCAAGTTATATGTAAACTGTGCGGAGTACATCGGGGTATATGTAAACTGTGTGGAGTACATCAGGGTATATGTAAGCTGTGCAGAGTACATCAGGGTATATGTAAGCGGTGCGGAGTACATCAGGGTATATATAAACTGCGGAGTACATCAGGGTATATGTAAACTGTGAGGAGTACATCAGGGTATATGTAATCTGTGCGGAGTACATCAGGGTATATGTCAGCTGGGCGGAGTACATCAGGGTATATGTAATCTGTGAGGAGTGCATCAGTATATATGTAAACTGTGTGGAGTTCATCAGGGTATATGTAAGCTGTGCGGAGAACATCAGGGTATATGTAATCTGTGAGGAGTACATCAGGGTATATGTAATCTGTGAGGAGTACATCAGGGTATATGTAAACTGTGTGGAGTACATCAGGGTATATGTAAGCTGTGCGGAGTACATCAGGGTATATATAAACTGTGCGGAGTACATCAGGGTATATGTAAGCTGTCTGGAGTACATCAGGGTATATGTAAGCTGTGTAGAGTCTGTCAGGGTATATGTAAACTGTGCGAAGTACATCAGGGTATATGTAATCTGTGCGGAGTACATCAAGGTATATGTAAGCTGTGCGGAGTACATCGGTGTATATGTAAGCGGTGCGGATTACATCAGGGTATATGTAAGCTGGGCGGAGTACAGCAGTGTATATGTAAGCTATGCGGAATACATCAGGGTATATGTAAGCTGTGCAGAGTACATCAGGGTATATGTAAATTGTGCGGAGTACATCAGGCTATATGTAAACTGTGCGGAGTACATCAGGGTATATGTAAACTGTGCGGAGTACATCAGGCTATATGTAAACTGAGCGGAGTACATCAGGGTTTATGTAAGCTGTGTGGGGTACATCAGGGTATATGTAAACTGTGCGGAGTACATCAGGGTATATGTAATCTGTGCGGAGTACATCAAGTTATATGTAAGCTTTGCGGAGTACGTCGGGGTATATGTAAGCTGGGCGGAGTACATCAGTGTATATGTAAGCTGTGTGGAGTCTGTCAGGGTATATGTAAACTGTGTGGAGTACATCAGGGTATATGTAATCTGTGCGGAGTACATCAAGTTATATGTAAACTGTGCAGAGTACATCGGGGTATATGTAAACTGTGTGGAGTACATCAGGGTATATGTAAGCTGTGCAGAGTACATCAGGGTATATGTAAGCGGTGCGGAGTACATCAGGGTATATATAAACTGCGGAGTACATCAGGGTATATGTAAACTGTGAGGAGTACATCAGGGTATATGTAATCTGTGCGGAGTACATCAGGGTATATGTCAGCTGGGCGGAGTACATCAGGGTATATGTAATCTGTGAGGAGTGCATCAGTATATATGTAAACTGTGTGGAGTACATCAGGGTATATGTAATCTGTGCGGAGTACATCGGGGTATATGTAAGCGGTGCAGATTACATCAGGGTATATGTTAGCTGGGCGGAGTACAGCAGTGTATATGTAAGCTATGCGGAATACATCAGGATATATGTAAACTGTGCAGAGTACATCAGGCTATATGTAAACTGTGCGGAGTACATCAGGGTATATGTAAACTGTGCGGAGTACATCAGGCTATATGTAAACTGAGCGGAGTACATCAGGGTATATGTAAGCTGTGTGGGGTACATCAGGGTATATGTAAACTGTGCGGAGTACATCAGGGTATATGTAATCTGTGTGGAGTACATCAAGTTATATGTAAGCTGTGCGGAGTACATCGGGGTATATGTAAGCTGGGCGGAGTACATCAGTGTATATGTAAGCTATGCGGAATACATCAGGGTATATGTAAGCTGTGCAGAGTACATCAGGGTATATGTAAACTGTGCGGAGTACATCAGGCTATATGTAAACTGTGCGGAGTACATCAGGGTATATGTAAACTGCGGAGTACATCAGGCTATATGTAAACTGAGCGGAGTACATCAGGGTATATGTAAGCTGTGTGGGGTACATCAGGGTATATGTAAACTGTGAGGAGTACATCAGGGTATATGTAATCTGTGAGGAGTACATCAGGGTATATGTAAACTGTGTGGAGTACATCAGGGTATATGTAAGCTGTGCGGAGTACATCAGGGTATATATAAACTGTGCGGAGTACATCAGGGTATATGTAAGCTGTGTGGAGTACATCAGGGTATATGTAAGCTGTGTAGAGTCTGTCAGGGTATATGTAAACTGTGCGAAGTACATCAGGGTATATGTAATCTGTGCGGAGTACATCAAGGTATATGTAAGCTGTGCGGAGTACATCGGTGTATATGTAAGCGGTGCGGATTACATCAGGGTATATGTAAGCTGGGCGGAGTACAGCAGTGAATATGTAAGCTATGCGGAATACATCAGGGTATATGTAAGCTGTGCAGAGTACATCAGGGTATATGTAAACTGTGCGGAGTACATCAGGATATATGTAAACTGTGCGGAGTACATCAGGGTATATGTAAACTGTGCGGAGTACATCAGGCTATATGTAAACTGAGCGGAGTACATCAGGGTATATGTAAACTGTGCGGAGTACATCAGGGTATATGTAATCTGTGCGGAGTACATCAAGTTATATGTAAGCTTTGCGGAGTACATCGGGGTATATGTAAGCTGGGCGGAGTACATCAGTGTATATGTAAGCTATGCGGAATACATCAGGGCATATGTAAGCTGTGCAGAGTACATCAGGGTATATGTAAACTGTGCGGAGTACATCAGGCTATATGTAAACTGTGCGGAGTACATCAGGGTATATGTAATCTGCGGAGTACATCAGGCTATATGTAAACTGAGCGGAGTACATCAGGGTATATGTAAGCTGTGTGGGGTACATCAGGGTATATGTAAACTGTGCGGAGTACATCAGGTTATATGTAAGCTGTGTGGAGTACATCAGGGTATATGTAAGCTGTGTGGAGTCTGTCAGGGTATATGTAAACTGTGTGGAGTACATCAGGGTATATGTAATCTGTGCGGAGTACATCAAGTTATATGTAAACTGTGCGGAGTACATCGGGGTATATGTAAACTGTGTGGAGTACATCAGGGTATATGTAAGCTGTGCAGAGTACATCAGGGTATATGTAAGCGGTGCGGAGTACATCAGGGTATATATAAACTGCGGAGTACATCAGGGTATATGTAAACTGTGAGGAGTACATCAGGGTATATGTAATCTGTGCGGAGTACATCAGGGTATATGTCAGCTGGGCGGAGTACATCAGGGTATATGTAATCTGTGAGGAGTGCATCAGTATATATGTAAACTGTGTGGAGTTCATCAGGGTATATGTAAGCTGTGCGGAGAACATCAGGGTATATGTAATCTGTGAGGAGTACATCAGGGTATATGTAATCTGTGAGGAGTACATCAGGGTATATGTAAACTGTGTGGAGTACATCAGGGTATATGTAAGCTGTGCGGAGTACATCAGGGTATATATAAACTGTGCGGAGTACATCAGGGTATATGTAAGCTGTCTGGAGTACATCAGGGTATATGTAAGCTGTGTAGAGTCTGTCAGGGTATATGTAAACTGTGCGAAGTACATCAGGGTATATGTAATCTGTGCGGAGTACATCAAGGTATATGTAAGCTGTGCGGAGTACATCGGTGTATATGTAAGCGGTGCGGATTACATCAGGGTATATGTAAGCTGGGCGGAGTACAGCAGTGTATATGTAAGCTATGCGGAATACATCAGGGTATATGTAAGCTGTGCAGAGTACATCAGGGTATATGTAAATTGTGCGGAGTACATCAGGCTATATGTAAACTGTGCGGAGTACATCAGGGTATATGTAAACTGTGCGGAGTACATCAGGCTATATGTAAACTGAGCGGAGTACATCAGGGTTTATGTAAGCTGTGTGGGGTACATCAGGGTATATGTAAACTGTGCGGAGTACATCAGGGTATATGTAATCTGTGCGGAGTACATCAAGTTATATGTAAGCTTTGCGGAGTACGTCGGGGTATATGTAAGCTGGGCGGAGTACATCAGTGTATATGTAAGCTATGCGGAATACATCAGGGTATATGTAAGCTGTGCAGAGTACATCAGGGTATATGTAAACTGTGCGGAGTACATCAGGCTATATGTAAACTGTGCGGAGTACATCAGGGTATATGTAAACTGTGCGGAGTACATCAGGCTATATGTAAACTGAGCGGAGTACATCAGGGTATATGTAAGCTGTGTGGGGTACATCAGGGTATATGTAAACTGTGCGGAGTACATCAGGGTATATGTAAGCTGTGTGGAGTACATCAGGGTATATGTAAGCTGTGCGGAGTACATCAGGGTATATATAAACTGTGCGGAGTACATCAGGGTATATGTAAGCTGTGTGGAGTACATCAGGGTATATGTAAGCTGTGTAGAGTCTGTCAGGGTATATGTAAACTGTGCGAAGTACATCAGGGTATATGTAATCTGTGCGGAGTACATCAAGGTATATGTAAGCTGTGCGGAGTACATCGGTGTATATGTAAGCGGTGCGGATTACATCAGGGTATATGTAAGCTGGGCGGAGTACAGCAGTGAATATGTAAGCTATGCGGAATACATCAGGGTATATGTAAGCTGTGCAGAGTACATCAGGGTATATGTAAGCTGTGTGGGGTACATCAGGGTATATGTAAACTGTGCGGAGTACATCAGGGTATATGTAAGCTGTGTGGAGTACATCAGGGTATATGTAAGCTGTGTGGAGTCTGTCAGGGTATATGTAAACTGTGTGGAGTACATCAGGGTATATGTAATCTGTGCGGAGTACATCAAGTTATATGTAAACTGTGCGGAGTGCATGGGGGTATATGTAAACTGTGTGGAGTACATCAGGGTATATGTAAGCTGTGCAGAGTACATCAGGGTATATGTAAGCGGTGCGGAGTACATCAGGGTATATATAAACTGCGGAGTACATCAGGGTATATGTAAACTGTGAGGAGTACATCAGGGTATATGTAATCTGTGCGGAGTACATCAGGGTATATGTCAGCTGGGCGGAGTACATCAGGGTATATGTAATCTGTGAGGAGTGCATCAGTATATATGTAAACTGTGTGGAGTACATCAGGGTATATGTAAGCTGTGCGGAGTACATCAGGGTATATGTAATCTGTGAGAAGTACATCAGGGTATATGTAATCTGTGAGGAGTACATCAGGGTATATGTAAACTGTGTGGAGTACATCAGGGTATATGTAAGCTGTGCGGAGTACATCAGGGTATATATAAACTGTGCGGAGTACATCAGGGTATATGTAAGCTGTGTGGAGTACATCAGGGTATATGTAAGCTGTGTAGAGTCTGTCAGGGTATATGTAAACTGTGCGAAGTACATCAGGGTATATGTAATCTGTGCGGAGTACATCAAGGTATATGTAAGCTGTGCGGAGTACATCGGTGTATATGTAAGCGGTGCGGATTACATCAGGGTATATGTAAACTGGGCGGAGTACAGCAGTGTATATGTAAGCTATGCGGAATACATCAGTGTATATGTAAGCTGTGCAGAGTACATCAGGGTATATGTAAATTGTGCGGAGTACATCAGGCTATATGTAAACTGTGCGGAGTACATCAGGGTATATGTAAACTGTGCGGAGTACATCAGGCTATATGTAAACTGAGCGGAGTACATCAGGGTATATGTAAGCTGTGTGGGGTACATCAGGGTATATGTAAACTGTGCGGAGTACATCAGGGTATATGTAAGCTGTGTGGAGTACATCAGGGTATATGTAAGCTGTGTGGAGTCTGTCAGGGTATATGTAAACTGTGTGGAGTACATCAGGGTATATGTAATCTGTGCGGAGTACATCAAGTTATATGTAAACTGTGCGGAGTACATCAGGGTATATGTAAGCTGTGCAGAGTACTTCAGGGTATATGTAAGCGGTGCAGAGTACATCAGGGTATATATAAACTGTGGAGTACATCAGGGTATATGTAAACTGTGAGGAGTACATCAGGGTATATGTCAGCTGGGCGGAGTACATCAGAGTATATGTAATCTGTGAGGAGTGCATCAGGATATATGTAAACTGTGCGGAGTACATCAGGGTATATCTAAGCTGTGTTGAGTCTGTCAGGGTATATGTAAGCTGTGCGGAGTACATCAGGGTATATGTAAGCTGTGTGGAGTACATCGGGGTATATGTAAGCTGTGCAGAGTACATCAGGGTATATGTAAACTGTGCGGAGTACATCAGAGTATATGTAAACTGTGCGGAGTACATCAGGGTATATGTAATCTGTGTGGAGTACATCAGGGTATATGTAAACTGTGCGGAGTACATCAAGATATATGTAATCTGTGAGGAGTACATCAGGGTATATGTAAACTGTGTGGAGTACATCAGGGTATATGTAAGCTGTGTGGTGTCTGTCAGGGTATATGTAAACTGTACGGAGTACATCAGGGTATATGTAATCTGTGAGGAGTACATCAGGGTATATGTAATCTGTGCGGATTACATCATGGTATATGTAAGCTGTGCGGAGTACATCAGAGTATATGTAAGCTGTGCGGAGTACATCATGGTATATGTAAGCTGTGCGGAGTACATCAGGGTATATGTAATCTGTGAGGAGTACATCAGGGTATATGTAAACTGTGAGGAGTACATCAGGGTATATGTAAGCTGTGCGGAGTACATCAGGATATATGTAATCTGTGAGGAGTACATCAGGGTATATGTAAACTGTGCGGAGTACATCAGGGTATATGTAAGCTTTGCGGAGTACATCAGGGTATATATAAACTGTACGGAGTACATCAGGGTATATGTAAGCTGTGTGGAGTACATCAGGGTATATGTAAGCTGTGTAGAGTCTGTCAGGGTATATGTAAACTGTGCGAAGTACATCAGGGTATATGTAATCTGTGCGGAGTACATCAAGGTATATGTAAGCTGTGCGGAGTACATCGGTGTATATGTAAGCGGTGCGGATTACATCAGGGTATATGTAAGCTGGGCGGAGTACAGCAGTGTATATGTAAGCTATGCGGAATACATCAGGGTATATGTAAGCTGTGCAGAGTACATCAGGGTATATGTAAACTGTGCGGAGTACATCAGGCTATATGTAAACTGTGCGGAGTACATCAGGGTATATGTAAACTGTGCGGAGTACATCAGGCTATATGTAAACTGAGCGGAGTACATCAGGGTATATGTAAGCTGTGTGGGGTACATCAGGGTATATGTAAACTGTGCGGAGTACATCAGGGTATATGTAATCTGTGCGGAGTACATCAAGTTATATGTAAGCTTTGCGGAGTACATCGGGGTATATGTAAGCTGGGCGGAGTACATCAGTGTATATGTAAGCTATGCGGAATACATCAGGGTATATGTAAGCTGTGCAGAGTACATCAGGGTATATGTAAACTGTGCGGAGTACATCAGGCTATATGTAAACTGTGCGGAGTACATCAGGGTATATGTAAACTGTGCGGAGTACATCAGGCTATATGTAAACTGAGCGGAGTACATCAGGGTATATGTAAGCTGTGTGGGGTACATCAGGGTATATGTAAACTGTGCGGAGTACATCAGGGTATATGTAATCTGTGCGGAGTACATCAAGTTATATGTAAGCTTTGCGGAGTACATCGGGGTATATGTAAGCTGGGCGGAGTACATCAGTGTATATGTAAGCTATGCGGAATACATCAGGGTATATGTAAGCTGTGCAGAGTACATCAGGGTATATGTAAACTGTGCGGAGTACATCAGGCTATATGTAAACTGTGCGGAGTACATCAGGGTATATGTAAACTGTGCGGAGTACATCAGGCTATATGTAAACTGAGCGGAGTACATCAGGGTATATGTAAGCTGTGTGGGGTACGTCAGGGTATATGTAAACTGTGCGGAGTACATCAGGGTATATGTAAGCTGTGTGGAGTACATCAGGGTATATGTAATCTGTGTGGAGTCTGTCAGGGTATATGTAAACTGTGTGGAGTACATCAGGGTATATGTAATCTGTGCGGAGTACATCAAGTTATATGTAAACTGTGCGGAGTACATCGGGGTATATGTAAACTGTGCAGAGTACATCAGGGTATATGTAAGCTGTGCAGAGTACATCAGGGTATATGTAAGCGGTGCGGAGTACATCAGGGTATATATAAACTGCGGAGTACATCAGGGTATATGTAAACTGTGAGGAGTACATCAGGGTATATGTCAGCTGGGCGGAGTACATCAGGGTATATGTAATCTGTGAGGAGTGCATCAGGATATATGTAAACTGTGCGGAGTACATCAGGGTATATGTAAGCTGTGTTGAGTCTGTCAGGGTATATGTAAGCTGTGCGGAGTACATCAGGGTATATGTAAGCTGTGTGGAGTACATCGGGGTATATGTAAGCTGTGCAGAGTACATCAGGGTATATGTAAACTTTGCGGAGTACATCAGGGTATATGTAAACTTTGCGGAGTACATCAGGGTATATGTAATCTGTGTGGAGTACATCAGGGTATATGTAATCTGTGCGGAGTACATCAGGGTATATGTAAACTGTGCGGAGTACATCAAGATATATGTAATCTGTGAGGAGTACATCAGGGTATATGTAAACTGTGTGGAGTACATCAGGGTATATGTAAGCTGTGTGGTGTCTGTCAGGGTATATGTAAACTGTACGGAGTACATCAGGGTATATGTAATCTGTGAGGAGTACATCAGGGTATATGTAATCTGTGCGGATTACATCATGGTATATGTAAGCTGTGCGGAGTACATCAGAGTATATGTAAGCTGTGCGGAGTACATCATGGTATATGTAAGCTGTGCGGAGTACATCAGGGTATATGTAATCTGTGAGGAGTACATCAGGGTATATGTAAACTGTGAGGAGTACATCAGGGTATATGTAAGCTGTGCGGAGTACATCAGGATATATGTAATCTGTGAGGAGTACATCAGGGTATATGTAAACTGTGCGGAGTACATCAGGGTATATGTAAGCTGTGTGGAATACATCAGGGTATATGTAAACTGGACGGTGTACATCAGGGCATAATAAGATGATGTAGTGATGGGGTGAATGAATAATAAAATTAATAATCCATGAATTGGTATGGTACGATTTGAAGCAATCCTTTATGCACAGGCCAGCTTTTTTGGGGCAGGTGTGGCACTGGTAAATGGTGTCCTTTCTTTAACCCTTTTTGGAACAAATTCTGCACTTTTTTTTTCGGTCCTTCCTTTGTTTGCAGTTCAGGGAACTTCATTGAGAATGGTTGCCCTGCTATAATAAGGCTGGGTTCACACGAGCACATTAACGTCCGTAATGGACGGACGTATTTCGGCCGGAAGTCCCGGACCGAACTCAGTGCAGGGAGCCGGGCTCCTAGCATCTTAGTTATCTACGATGCTGAGTCCCTGCCTCTCCGTGGAACTACTGTCCCGTACTGAAAACATGATTACATTACGGGACAGTTGTCCTGCAGAGAGGCAGGGACTCCTAGCATCGTACATAACTATGATGCTAGGAACCCGGCTCCCTGCACTGAGTTCGGTCCGAGACTTCCGGCCGAAATACGTCCGTCCATTACGGACGTTAATGTGCTCGTGTGAACCCAGCCTAAGGCAGCCTAGCTTCCAGCGGAGATGATGACGTTTTGGGGCAGACGTGCTTGGGCCCTCCCCGGTTCCCAAATATTAGGGCCTTGATAATTACCTCTTAAAACTGAAGGAATGTTCCCAACTGATCTGCACATTGGGATAGCAAGTAAGCGTTATACAACAACATCTGTACGACTGTGTATGGCCAGCTTTATGTGCCATGGGACACGGCTATGTGGTAAATCCGGGGTATTGTACAAAATATCTGCGCTCCAGTATTGCCAAATCTTTGACTTCTTCATTATCCCTATAACAGCACACAGCACTAAAGTGTCCTCATCTCCGCTGCATCTATGGGGTCCACCTGTGGGGTCCAGCAAATGATGATGTGGGGTTTTTAGTGAAAAACTAATGGACCTAAAAAATTTGTCTGGTCTATCATTTTGCATAATTTTGCCTCATTGCGTTCCCAGAGTCATACCGTTTTCGTTTTTCATTGACACAGCTGTGTAAGGACTTGTTTTTTGTGGAACAAGCTGTCATTTTTATTGGTTTCATTTTGGGGTACATGCAATTTTTTTTTTAGCACAATTACATTTTTTGGGAGACGAGGAAACCAAAAGACAGCAATTCTAGCACTGTTTTCCTTTGTTTGTTTTTTTACAGCGTTTACCATGCAGTATAAACAACATGTTAACTTTAGGGGGGATTCAGACGAGCGCGATTTGCGCGCGTGCAGGCCGCGTATTTTCTGCGCGTCACGCACAGCACTATAGAAGTCAATGAGGCAGTTCAAACAGTGCGTGATTCTTGCGCAGCGTTTGTTCGCTGCGTACTATACGCGACAGGTTCAATAACTCTGCGTATTTCACGCATCACGCACCCATTGAAGTCAATGGGTGCGTGAAAATCACGCATGTCATACGCTGGCAGCAGCTGCGAACGCGCGTTTTTCACGCAGGACACGTTGTCTCAATGCAAATGAGTTTGAACTAACTAGTTGAAACCAGCAGAAAAGCAGGAAGTTGGTTAGACAGCAGGTTTTGCAAAAGAGGCCACACCGTTTGCAAAAGCACCACAAGCACCTTGCAGGCATGCCTCGGCAGATGGATGTTGGGAAGCTCATTAGGTTAGTTCAGGAGCGGCCGGAGGTCTGGAACACCCATGCGGAGTCGTACCATGACCGCACATTGAAGGAGGCAGCATGGGAGCAGATAGCAGAGGCGCTATTTGAGCAGGAGTGGGCCGACAGCCGCACCCGTGACCGGCTACAAATTGGTGAGTGGATATCTGTGTGTCGCCATTGATGTGTATAATGACATCCATATTGGATATTGCGTCCCTGCTGAATAATTGCCTGTCATTGCCAACGTTTCGGTTCAGTGCCATCTTTATATATAGTATCATCAACTTAGGCTTGTTCTTGTGTAGACGTGTGTTTAATAACACCAGTTTATATGCACTGTCTGTGTGCGCACTCACATCTGCTGAGTTTATTCAATGATGTGTTCTTTATTCATCATACAGTGGACGATGTAAAGAGACGGTGGCGCAGCTCGAGGGACCAGTTCCGTCGAGAACATGGATCCGGCGCCCGTAGCGGAGATGGTGGTCCCCAAAAACGGCGCTACATGTACTACGACCAGCTGTTGTTCCTGCGGGAAATAATGGACATGCGACCGTAAGTACTCGTTGTTGTCCCTTTGTGGCCACGTCACCTTCCAAACATGTTACATACCCCAAAACGCCTTTGTGTTTGCACATGACATTTGTTTCCTCAACTGACGTGTCCCCTATATTATAGAACTAGCGACACTCTGGATGCTTCAGAAGAGGAGGCACGGCCCCAGTGTAGCCAGGCGTCCGAATCCGCTGCTCCCCTGGTCGCCCTAACCCCGGAGGCCACTAGAGAGGATCCTGGTCCAGTCGCCTCAGCGCCTGAAGCAGGACAACCGGACCAAGTGGCACCTAGACAAGCAGCACCCCGCCGCAGACGTCCTGTTAACCCACCCGCAGCTGCACAGGTGGACGCCCGTGTTCTTGAGTACCTGCGCCGTGCAGCCGATGAGGACCAGCATGATTTTTTTTGCCGGAGCATGGCACCTTTGATGCGGCGGGTACCAGAGGATAGGTTGGTGCGGCTGCAAATAAATATGCTGTTGCTAATCGACTGTGCGACACCCCCGCTAAGTCCAGGCCGGTGCTTTACTTCTCTGGAGCACTGGCGTAGTGTCTATATGCCCTCAGCGCGTGCCCATGTGCCAAGGCCCTCCCAACCTGCCCCCGTCTTCTCGCAGATGGCGCAATACCCTCCTGCCCCAAGATACCTCTCCCCTGCCCCAATGCCTGGGCCAGTCCATCACTTTCCTCCATACTCCATACCTGGGCCAAGTTTACAGGCTCACATGCAGCCTCAGGGTTACCACCCGCAGTATCAACACCAATATGCTGTGCAGGAACAGGCTCCTCAGGGCCGGGGACAGCATAGTGGTGCGGAACGGTCGGGTTACAGCTCGCCGACCCATGCCTATCAGAATCTTTAGGGGCTCTTTTTTTCTACCGGCACATGTTAGAAATCGATGACATGCTAGGAATTTGTTGTATATGCATCATGTTGGTGCACTTTTTAGTTCGGGTATGTTTTCCCGCCTCTGTATTTTGCTGATATGGCGTGTATGTGCCACAAACATGACTGCTACTAAAGTTAGATATTTTGAACTTCTGTGTGGACAATCCTTTTGTTACCTTGCACACCTTTTCTACTGCCTCTACCGCTAGGAGGTGCTGTTGCCTTAGAGGTTGTGACGGTATTATATTTCTCCACCACATCTTTGAGGTCTTCGTTGTTCGGAAGGGGTTTGGAATACCAGGAACTCAGCTGTAATTAGTATAGTTAGTGTTTGGCCATAACTAACTTTACTCCCCCCGAAACGCTCACATACATATAGGGCAGGAAATACATAGTTTCCACAAGAGGATGTGATGTCCATGCATTCCTGCCGTCTAAAAAGGGTATTCCAAGCGCCTACCGAGCTTTAAGCTCGCAACCCACGTCAAGGGGCCTCAAGTTTTGCGAGTCCCTAACCCTCCCCCACACCCCCCCCCCCCCAAAAAAGGCCTTGAGGGATAAACAGACGTTCTCTCAAAGAATATTAACTTCACCACACCTCAAATGGCAGCGTTCTGGCAGGTTACTTCTCAAGCCTGCCTGGCAAAATACTCGGCAAATTGGTGGCGCACTCGCTGCCCACATGTCGGTGGCCGGCCAGGCCGAGCAGCCTGGCTCAGGCTGGTGGTGGGTGCAGATGTTCCCATATATTCCACATCATGAGCGGCATCATTGATGCGGGTAAAGTTGTGCAGCACAACACAGGCTTTGATCACGCATGTGACATTTGACGGCGACAATTGCATTGATGTCATCAGGACCCTCCACTTGCTGGTCATGATGCCAAAGGCACATTCCACGACTTTCCGTGCTCTGCATAGTCGCTGATTGAAAATGCGCCTACGGTTATCCATGCCCCTCCGCGCAAATGGCCGCATTACGTGTTTGCTGAGGGCAAAACCTTCATCTGCAACCATAACATAAGGAAGGGGTGGCCCGCTGGTGCCAGGGAGGATGCTAGGCTCGGGGACATCAAGTTGGTTGGACATTAGACGCTGTGCCATTCTAGATGAGCGAAAAATGCGTGCATCCGCCGAGCTGCCATAGGACCCGATGTCCACGATGGTAAAGCAGAAATTACAGTCCGACAAGGCAAGCAAGACTATTGAAAAATACTGCTTGTAATTGAAGTAGCGAGAGCCAGAGTGGGGCGGTTTCTGCACACGGATGTGCTTCCCATCGAGTGCACCAATACAGTTAGGAAATTGGGTGTCGCGTTCAAACTGCTGCGCTATGCGAAGCCAGTGTTGGGCCGTAGGCTGAGGGATCACGCTGCTCTTCAATCTCTGCCACAGGACCACACAGGTTGCTGGGACAATGCCGGAAATAGTGGAGACTCCAATTAGGAATTCAAAATGAAGGGCATGGTAGCTATTGCCGGTCGCCAAAAATCTACAGGAAATCATACAAGCAAAGCACAAAGAAAACATGTTAGTTAGGACATTAAGGACATAAAATAAGGTGTAACCTGGCTCACAAAACTGCACATACCGTAACGTCAGAAGGAGACGCTCCTCGGGGGAAATACAGCGTCGCATGTTTGTGTTCTGATAGGTTATTCCAGGCCGAACCAGCTCCAGCAGCATATCAAAGGCATGCACAGACAGGCGGCAAAAGGCCCGAAATTTCTCAGGGTGACGACGGAGGTCAGCAAAGAGGGTATGAAAATGCCCTTTAGAGGTGCGTTGGGCCACTATTGGGTGAACCCACATCCTACCTGATCTCCGCCGGTGTGGCCGTAGAAGGCTACCTCGTTGCCCAAACCTCCGGGATATCATCCATGCTAATAGCACACGGGCCAGAGAGCTAGGTGGCATCAATGCAGTCTGGCAGACAAACTTCACTAAAATACTGGTAGAAACAGTGGGTTGCATCCAAAGCACACAAATGAATTAACACAGGTGCACACATGAAGCAGGGGTATTGCATTAATGGCCCTTTTGAAGCCTGGCGTAAACAGAACAGCTGAGTGCGTTTTTTCCACGCGCGGGAAAAACGCATGTCTTACGCGCGTATTACACGCATACATCGTTCAAAAACGCATTGCACACGCTGCTGACACGCTCGCAAAACGCTGCGTTGTTTGCGCGCGCAAAAACGCAACGTTCGTGTGAATCTCCCCTTACTCTGCAGGTCGATACCATTACAGCGATACTAAATTTATATAGTTTTTTTTTACGTTTTACTACTTTCCCACAATAAAAATACTCTTTTCTAAAAAAAAAATCATGTTTTAGTGTCGCCATTTTCTGAGAGCCATAACTTTTTACATCTAATATTGCTGTGGGAGGAATTGTTTTTTGCACGACCAACTGTAGTTTTTGTGGGTACCATTTTGAAGTACCTGCGACTTTTGATCACTTTTTATTACGTTTTTTGGAGACAAGGTGACCAAAAAAATAAATTCAGTCGTTTCTTATTTCATTTTTTTTACGGTGTTCACGTGCGGTAATAATAAAATGATATTTTTTATAATTGAGGCCGTTACGAACGTGGCGATACCTATTATGTATAGCTTTTTATATTTTTTTCATATTTTCCCAATTATAAAGGACTTGATCAGGGAAACAGGGTGATTATTGTTTTTATTACTTAAAACTTTTATTTATTTATTCAAACATTTTTTTTTACACTTACCTGGGGACTTGAAGACCTGATCTTCTGATCCCCTGTACAATACACTGCACTACTAATGTAGTGCAGTGTATTGTAACTGTCATTTCCCAATTGACAGTTAGCCTACTAGGTCCTGCCTTGGGCACCACCTAATAGGCTTCCATACATGGCCGACCAGGAAGATATTGCTAGGCTTACTGGTTGCCATAGTAACCATCAGCACCCACAATCGCTCGTGGGGGGGCCCCCTCTGTCAACCACTTAAATTCGCCATTCACTGCCGCATTTAAAGAGGCTCTGTCACCACATTATAAGTGGCCTATCTTGTACATGATGTGATCGGCGCTGTAATGTAGATTACAGCAGGGTTTTTTTTATTTAGAAAAACTATCATTTTTGACGGAGTTATGACCTATATTAGCTAATGAGTTTCTCAATGGACAACTGGGCATGTTTTACTGTATGACCAAGTGGGCGTTGTGGAGAGAAGTGTATGACGCTGACCAATCGGTGACCAATCAGTGACCAATCAGCGCCATACACTTCTCCCTATTCATTTACACAGCACATAGCGATATAGCTATATCGTTACATGCAGTCACATAAACACACTATAACGTTACTCATGTGTCATGACAATGAATATACATTACCTCCAGCCAGGACGTGATGTGTATTCATTCTCCTGACCACTTCTGTAGCGTCTCTGTGATTTACAGCGTAATCTCGCGAGACTACACCTGCTGTGCTGTAAATTACAGAGATGCTACAGAAGTGGTCAGGAGAATGAATACACATCACGTCCTGGCTGGAGGTAATGTATATTCATTGTCAGGTCTGTGGGTCAATACGATTACGGCGATACCAAATATATATAGTTTTTTCTATATTTTACTACTTTTACAAGTAAAAAAGTGTAAAAAGAAAATTTATTTTGTGTTGCCAATTCTGAGAGCCATAACTTTTTATTTTTCTGTCGATTAAGTGGTATGAGGGCTTATTTTTTGCGGGATAAGCTGTAGTTTTTAATAATATCATTTTGGTGTACATGGGATGTTTTGATCACTTTTTATTTCATTTTTTGTAGGAGATGAGGTGACCAAAAAATAGACATTCTGGCGTTTCCAATTATGTTTATTTTTTTATTTTTTTACTATGCTCTACGGTGAAAATGGGAAAAGGTTTTTCTTTTGAACTTTTAATTTTTTTATTTATTTTTTTACATAAGAAAAAAACTTTATTTAACTAAGTTTTACTTTTTTTTATTAGTCCCCCTAGGGGACTTCAACCAGGGATCATTAGATCGCTTGCACGATATACTGCAATACTAATGTATTGCAGTATATCGTGATTCTGACGGGCTTATATTAAGCCCTGCTGAAGGCTTAATAGGAGCACGAAGATGGCAGCCATAGCATTGCGGGGGGGGGGGGCACGATGAGCTGTTAGAGGGAGTCGCCCCCCACTTTCTAACGATTTAAATGCTGCGGGCGGTATTGACCGCTACTCTGAAGTGTCGGCTGTAACGTGCAGCCGACACCGGCATCGCATGGAGCGGGTTCACTCCGTGAGCCCGTTCCATACTTCCCCTACCCGACTTTGGTGTATGGATACATCAAATGTCGGGAAGGGGTTAAAGTTGACACCCGATGAAGATGAAGCAAGCACAGCTCCGTCTTATTGCGGGAAAGCACTGTCAATCAGGATGTACAGACACGCCCAGTTGCGGGAAGGGGTTAAGGGTACACTACAGAAAGATTGAGGACATGATAGCAGTTAGGCTCCACTCACCAGCTCAGGAAAAACTGAGAATTAGAGATAAAGCCTGCAAAACTGCAGGATACAAGTCATATAATGATCAGATATAGTGTTATTCCTCATGTCCGCACAATACGACAGCTCATTCTGAGAAGTCATCTGAAAGGTTATATATGCTTTGAATTCTAAAAGAATAGAATTTTGAAAAACTTACAATACTGCAAAACTTTATTATGACTGGAGAGTTTCTCTCTATTCTTCAAATTTACTGCCAATAAAAATTGTATTAACATGTCAGTTACATTTACTGTTTCTCTATTAAGAGCTGTAATTAAGAAAGCTTTATACAAGAACAATGTCATTTTGTTCAGCTGACGTTTACATTGTTCTTTTTGAGCCATTATTGAAAAGTTGCTGCTAATAATGATAAGATTGACCCTAGGAGGCAAACCCAATCTTACATTCCAGTTCAATAGTAAGGTTTTCATTATCTAATTCCTTCCTACTTTTCCTATGCATATGAACGTTTAACTATTCAATGAATGTTGTAGCTTTATATGAGCTTCAATATTGTTCGTTTCTCTAAGAACTATCTAGAGCACGTTTTTTATATTTTTTCCTCTGTGGCCCCATTACCTGAAAAATGGCATTGCGTGGACTTCGCCATTATTCAAATCTATCACAAAATTAAAATTGTTGCTCAGTTTATCTTTAATTTGTCAGCTTAACCCAGTATTACACTAAAACAAGAATAAACGAGTCAAAAATGTTGCTAAATCCTAGATTGGTGCTACCAGAAAGGACTGTGCAGCCCGAGATATCAACATAGGACCACTCCTCACCAGTGGCGGATTAAGAAGACCATGGGCCCTGGGCTGTTACCCAAACTTGGGCCCCCCTTCTCCACCACCACCCTGCCGCGCCGTAACTATTGCTAACACTACCTAAACACTAGTACACAAAGTAGGCACATTATGCACAAAGTACACACAGTACGCACATTATGCACAAAGTACGCACATTATGCACAAAGTACGCACATTATGCACATTATGCACAAAGTACGCACATTATGCACAAAGTACACAAAGTAGGCACATTATGCACAAAGTACGCACAGTACACAAAGTACCATATTATGCACAAAGTACGCACATTATGCACAAAGTAAGGACATTATGCACAAAGTACGCACATTATGCACAAAGTACACAAAGTATGCACATTATGCACAAAGTATGCACAGTACACAAAGTACCACATTATGCACAAAGTACGCACATTATGCACAAAGTACACACATTATGCACAAAGTACACAAAGTACGCACATTATGCACAAAGTACCCACATTATGCACAAAGTACACAAAGTACGCACATTATGCACAAAGTAGGCACATTATGCACAAAGTACGCACATTATGCACAAAGTACGCACATTATGCACAAAGTATGCACATTATGCACAAAGTATGCACAGTACACAAAGTACCACATTATGCACAAAGTACGCACATTATGCACAAAGTAGACACATTATGCACAAAGTACGCACATTATGCACAAAGTACGCACATTATGCACAAAGTAGGCACATTATGCACAAAGTACGCACATTATGCACAAAGTACGCACATTATGCACAAAGTAGGCACATTATGCACAAAGTATGCACAGTACACAAAGTACCACATTATGCACAAAGTACGCACATTATGCACAAAGTACGCACATTATGCACAAAGTACGCACAAAGTACGCACATTATGCACAAAGTATGCACAAAGTACGCACATTATGCACAAAGTACGCACAGTACAAAGTACGCACATTATGCACAAAGTACGCACAGTACACAAAGTACACACATTATGCACAAAGTACACAAAGTAGGCACATTATACACAAAGTATGCATAGTACACAAAGTACACACGAGTATGCACATTATACACTAAGTAGGCACATTATACACGAGTATGCACATTATACACAAAGTACACCTTGTAAACACATGAATATGGACATTAAACATACATGAATATGGACATTAAACATACATGAATATGGACATTAAACATACATGAATATGGACATTAAACACACATGAATATGGATATTAAACACACATGCACTTACCTTTTATGTCTTCACTGCAGCTCTTCTCCTGCTCACAGCACAGAGCCCGCCGACAGTCTCCCCTCCCCCATGTCCCGACAGCTAGCAGCAGAGATGTTTAGAGCAGGGAAGGGGGGCTGGAGGGGGAGCTTCTAAAGCAGCACAGACCACGACTGCTAAGTAGAAGCAAAGCTCCCCTCGCCTGACAGGTGCGGTCCTGGCACCGGGGCTCCCTCCGGTGCTAGCGACGCCACTGGGCATGAGGGGGTTCGGGCGGTCATAGGCTCCTTGGGCCCCCTGGCAGTCTTGGGCCCCGGGCGACCGCCCGAAACGCCCTAATGATAATCCGCCACTGCTCCTCACAGTCCCTCTACACCGTTTGAGAAGAACTGTTCTAGACAATTGAACAATCTTTAAATTCTACTTTTAGAGGTTATCCAATTACAGTATGCCAACACAAATGGCAAACTACAAAATGACAAACATTGTCAGGGTATTCCTAGTCACTGGCCCCTAGAGCTTCACTAAAAATCAAGAGAAACAAGATAGAATGGAGAAAAAAAAAATATATAACTTTTAATATGTATCCATTAAAAAAGCATACATGTAAGAATTCCTAGAGACAAAAAAGTCCCAAAACTGAGGTATAACAAAAATGATGAAGAGCGTGCTTCCTCAATGTCAACAGGATTGCACAAGTATGCAGATATTACGGGGGGAAATAATGGAGTTGTATTACCAATTGCTGCTGTTTTCTTGCAATGTCCAATGGGGTAGGTATGTCTATTTTGTGAGGGAGGGAAAAAGGGATCCAGTCTGTCCCTATTATGCCCTATCTAAAACTGGGGATAACCCATCCAAAACTTCCTCCTCTTATAACAAATAGTTCTAAGAAAACCCTATCTAATAGTAAACCATCAGATCTGCGGTCAGCACATGTCCCAATGTGTTTTATCCACTTGACTCAAAAAATCAAGGGCTGATGCACCATAGATTCCGGTCCATGTGACTACAGTACTATAAAGCCCATCAAAGGACAAGCGCCCAATCTAGTCCAATAGAAGTCGACGATAGCACACAGGAGCCAAACTCAATGATTAAAGAATTTATTTACTCCAAATTATTTACTCCAACTCTCAATCATAGGCTCTGAATAGCACATTGTTGGTGTAAATACAATTCCTTAATCTTTGAGTTTGGATCCTGTGTGCTGTCACTGACTTCAATTGGACTATGTACAGCGTCTGGGGGATTCAGATAAGGCCCACTGGGTGAGGTACCCCAGATAAGTATGCATTGATTGCTACTTGAAACACGAAACTTAATTCGAGGTTAGTCCCCATTTTAAAGAATGTTGAAAACCTGCACAATGATGTAGTGTCCACAATTGCTACAATGTTAGCAAACAAGAAGGTGTAAAATATACTAGAGTCAAGAAAATGAGATGGGCCATTGGGACCTTTTTTTCCAGTTGGTTAGGAGTATGATGATGTCAAGCAGCACCTGAAGAGGACCATAATTTATATCTTTCCTATAAGATCCCCTGTCCTTTATGAATGCCACCAAAGTGTATACACCAGTGAAGAGACCTATTATCCCCATACATGTCACGGTTTACTCTTTTGGGAGAGCAAGTCACTGTGGGTATAAAACCACACCCTGATTTAATTTGACATTATCAGAAGGGCTTGAAGTTTGCCTACAGTCCTGTTGGATGGGGTCAAAAAGTAGGCACCCTCTAAATTTTCCTTTATTTTTTAAAGCTTCTGTGTTTTGTACATTCTATTTGTATGTTTTCCTTATCAAGTAGAGTTGACTAATCTGTAATTTGCCCTGTTAAAGGGGTTGTCCAACACCGGATAGGTCATCAGTATACGATCGGTGTGGGTCCGACACCCGCAGAATGGCCCCTATGCAATGTACAGAGCCATCTGCTTCCATATCCGTACATTGCAAACTGTGCACTGACATCCGGTGCCCGCAGGCAGCCAAAGCAGCTGATCGGGTTTCGGACCCCCACCTATCTTATACTGATGACCTATCCAGTGGATAAGTCATCAGTTGTCCTCTAGTGGACAACCCCTTTAAGGTAATGCAATCATAAAAATGTTATGAAAATATTAAGAAAATGTATTATTTTAACATAATTCCGATAATTCCAAATCACTTCATTACATAATGCACACAGTCTGCATGAATTCTAGACTCAGCATAAATTATGGTATCACATAACTGTCTGAACAGAAAATGAATGTTGGTTTTACCAAATCGAATAAAATCTTTCTTCAGTATTTTCTACTAAGCTAAATAAAGTCCTGTATCCATCACATAACACATTTGAAAATGTCAGATTACTGTTCCTATGATTTAAGCGTCCTATGATACATTAACTAAGTAAACCACAAGGGGAAATTGTAAATGTCCTTAAACATCTCCCCGAGCAACACAAACTATCTATCAGAATTTATATGTGTCAAATAGATGATACATTGTAACCATATTCTATATACTTGTGAATTCTGCCCCTACAACCTCTGCCTGGTCCAACAAACTGAAGGAGATAAAGGAAGCACAAGACTGAATCACGCAGCTAAGAAGATAAAATTGCGGCAGTGCATCAACATTGACAAAATGCCATCAATGGATTTAAACATCATTTGGCAGTAGACTCCTGAGGAAAGCCATTTCTTTGTTCTCCGGATTGTTGCATGTCAGATCTGTATCCTGTGTGAATTTATTGTAATCACTAACAGAAAAATATGAGTTTGTTTTCAAGACACAACTTCTGTATATGTTTATTGATTTATGATTTTCATCAATTTTCAGCGCAAGTAAAATACATCTATCTATCTATCTATCTATCTATCTATCTATCTATCTATCTATCTATCTATCTATCTATCTATCTATCTATCTATCTATCTATCTATCTATCTATCTATCATCTATCACCATGGACACGTGAGTTCCCTGCAGCGTCTTCCTCCTGTGAGATGCCGGCACTCACTTCCTGGATCTGAGACTGTCTCCCGCACGGCGCGCGCGTCCACGGCCTTAAAGGGCCAGTGAGCGCATAATTGCAGGAAATCAGCAATCAAGTCAAGAGTACTGCTGGACTATAAAAAGGGCTCTGCCCTCTTGATCAGTGCCTGAGCATTGTTGTGTACCTAAGTTTGTCTTGCAAATGGTCTCCTAGTGTTTTCCATTTCCCAGTGTTACCAGTTCCTGCTGCCTGTACCCTGTATCCTGTGCTACCGTGCCTCTGTGCCGTCTAGAGTCGAAGTCAAGTTGTGTGTTCCGCTGCATCTACCGCGTCACAACCCGCCGGGTGGCCGTCTACTGCCGGAGCATTATGTTCAGCCTGAATCACCGCTACTGTCTGCATTGCCTCAGGTACCCTTTCTGGACTATAGACTTTGTACTATACCTGTTTGGTCAGCTGCTGTCTCGCTACGCTATCTATCTATCTATCTATCTATCTATCTATCTATCTATCTATCTATCTATCTATCTATCTATCTATCTATCATCTATCTATCTATCTATCTATCTATCTATCTATCTATCTATCTATCTATCTATCTATCTATCTATCTATCTATCTATCTATCTATCGATTTCTCCACTGTTCATCATCTATCGATCTAAAAAAGGAACTAAAACAAGGGTACTTCATTTGAAAGAACTAAAGATAGTACTTCCCATGAATAAAATAAATATGTTACTTCCTTCACTTGAAGGATATAAAGGTGGATCTTATCTTGAAATATATAAAGACATGACTTCCATTTTTAAATTTTTGTTTTAAGAAGTTCTTTTTACAGTAAATATCCTACTACTTTTTCCACTTCATTTTACAGCATGGCTTTTCCGCGAGTTAAAACGTAATCCCTCATGACATATAGAGGAATGTATAAGCTGTATTTGGCAGTTCATCCTTCCCTAACATTACTACCCAGGTGTAAAATTCTGTATCTGCCTCCACATTACCGAGACATGTAATGCCATGATTATATTTGACCCTAATAATAATGTTGCCAAATACAACTATTTACTGTGATAAGACTTGCATGTTTCTGCTAAAGTTAGCATGGCCTATATCTGTTTGTGACAAACTTGATTTTTACTTAACAAATGAAGCACTCTCTGAAATTATCAGATGAAGCATACAATTCTGAATGTCACCCACAGATGAGCGCTTAGATTCAGGCTATCACGGACTAGTCCTCAGCAGGAATGACATTTGTTCTGACATTTTAAAAACAGAAAAAACAAAAAATCTCCCCTGACTGAGAATAAAATTTGCATCTTATTCTTGTTTAAATTGGAAACATCCTCTATTCAGCTGCCATTTGCCTTTTTTGTATAGTTCATCATAAAGACGGTACAAATTGAAAATGGTCTTTTACCTCAAAAAGGTTAATTTTCAGGGGAAAATTAAATAATAAAAAAAAATATATACTCTGCCTATTTTTTCATTTGAGCCAAAGGTTGAACTACATGTTTTTTTTTTAATTCTTAATAATTATCTCTGAATTCATTTATAAATAATATATTCAAGTGAAATGAATAAAATATAATGCACCGATGACCAGAAGCTTTTTCAAACATTGGATTGTAGAGATGAAGTGCTTAATTACACGGGTCTATGTAATGAGTAACATTGCCAGTCACCCTGTGTATGCTGAGTGAATTGGTAAGATGTAATCGACCTTAAATTCCAGTAAAGCCAATTAATAAAGCCACAAATATACCAAGACGAGACAACAAAGGTTGCAAAGGCGCAAACAAACCTGAATACGGAGACTGCTTAAACTCATTTAGCTCCTTCTTGAGATTTGCTGCAGAAATGTTTCCTTCTCTAATATTATACTAAAGCAGAAAGTTTGGGACCATAAAGTCATACACTGCTGTATTAACATTAGTGACCAGCCTATTTTAGGCCCTAATGACCAAGCAATTTTTTTCATTTTTCTATAGTCGCATTCAGGTTTTTTTTTGCCGGATTAGTTGTACTTTTTAATGGCACCATTTTGGGGTACATATCGACTTTTGCACAATAAAAACTCTTTTGAACTAAAATTAGTTGTTTTTGCATCGTAAATTTTTTATTTTTCCGTCAATGTAGTGATGTGTGGGCTTGTTTTTTGCGGGACAAGATGTAGTTTTGATTGGTACTGTTTTGGGGTACATGGGACTTATTGATTAACTTTTATTATGACTTTTTTGTGGGGCAATGGAAAAAATATAGCAATTCCGCCATTGTTTTTGCGGGTTATCTTATACGGCGTTCACCTTGCGTTTTAAATTACATGAACACCTATATAAGAAATCACACATGAACCATTATTAGCGAAAAATAGACAATATTTTATTGATAGACAAGACCATTAAAAATAAGTACATTGGCAGTAACATTACACAGAGAAAAAGGATCCCCACATAGGTCGGGTCCCACAGCCTCTATAGTAAGGTGCAAATAGTGCATGCAAAGACTAGTACATAAGTAATACAATGAATATGGATAGAAACCATCCAAAGCAATGTAATATAAAAACCAAACAGCAAAAAGGTACAATTAAGGAGGCATACAGACCAGAACTATGGAGGGATCCACCCCAACACGTGTTTCGCACGAACTTCTTCCGGGGGTTTTGTGGGTTTTTTACGGCGTTCACCTTGCGGTTTAAATTACATGTTAACTTAGTTGTTTGGGTCATTACCGTCCCGGCGATACCATATATTGTCCTTTTTTTTTCTTTTACACTTTCACTAAATAAAACCACTTTTTATGGAAAAAATGTTTTTTGTTTTACTGTAAACTTTATTAATAATTTTTATTTAACATTATTTACTTATTTTTTTAATCCCTCTAGGGGACTTCATTGTGTGATCTTTTGATACTTAGTATACCGGAGCATTACTGCCTGTCAGTGTTTAAGTGACAGGCAATCTTTTAGGACATGCCTCTGGCATAGCCAAATAGGCATATAGCCAGGGCAGGCCTGGGGGCCTTTATTAGGCCCCCGGCTGCCATGGCACTCCATCGGAGGCCCACGATCGCATTTGCGGGTCGCCGATGGGTGGGAGAGGGAGCTCCCTCCCTCTGTAAACAACTTAAATGTTGTGGACGCTACTGAACACAGCATTTAAGGGGTTAAACGGCCACGATCGAAGTAAACATTCATCGCTACTGTTGTAGCAGGAGCCTGGCTGTCATCAAACAGCTGAGCACCCACTCCAGCCTACACGGTACCCCCATGCAGGACTTAAACTCGGCCGCCGTGAAAAGGCGGTGGCCTAGCCTAAGGCCCCTTAGTAACCGGCGTGAAAAGGCATATTGGTGGTCACTAAGCGTTTAGAACACAGGATTTTGTCAAAAGGGGGTGTTAGCGGTCATGGTTATGAATATGCAGAGCTTTCACATACACAGATAAATGTCTATACACTTGAAAGACACAACCAGTAAGTTCACTATTAACTGGCTATTGTCATCAAATAGTGTACTAAATGTTGAATATTGTGCCAAACTGTACACATGACTAACACCACTACACTGTACTCATACATAAAGCTGCCGGACTGTACAGTATAAAGAAATAATACTGCTAAACAGTACACATAACACTGCCATATGATGACATCTATAGTGTCCATTAATAGTGCCATCATAGCCAGAAAAGTGCTCCTATAAACAACAGTGCCAGCAGAGTTCCCCATTTAAGTAGCACAAGAAAAGTGCCCCTATACACAATGGCAGCAGCAGTGTGCCCCCATTAAAAAAATAATGGCAGCAGAATATAGTGGTCTGAGGGAGTGAAGAGGCAGAGGGTACATTCCTGGTCGTATTAGGCAGTGACGTGATAGTGGCACTTTGATGTTAAGAATATCCAAAATTCGCTGTTGACTAATTTTATAGTATAGCTTTATAAGAGTCAGAGCTCAATATCAAATCCCCTTTTTACCTTCACATGGACAGAGTTAAATAATACAATTCTGGCTTCCTACAGCTATCACTAGGGGGTGCTCAATGCATTTGGAGTTATAAAGTTCCCTTTGAGCTCAATGATTGTGGTGTTGTGTGGTGGTCTTTGTTGCTGTGCTGCTTTATCTGTGGGGGAACATGTCCCAAAGCCAAGTTTTCTTAGCCGGGCCGCATGGGTGCTGTTCGGCCCCTGTATTGCTGCCTCTGCAGGTGCTGTGTTGCGGCAGCATTGATCGCCATATGATACTGCACCTAATAGAGTAGGGACCCACATAACAGAGGTTGCCGTGAAATGGCAAGTGGGCTTATGCAGTTTACTAAAAATGTAAACTAAGAACCTCATGTTCATATTTATAAATTGTGTTTAGTTACAATATACCACTGTATAAGAAGTGGATTTGTGATCCAGGTTTTTCTCCCTCACTTTTTGGATATAGGGAGCTGTACAAATACATATGTGATCAGAACCTTCTAGGGGTGACTGCAGGCAGATATGCTGTATAAGAGTACAGCCAAAACTGAGGCTGTACTGTATTAATAAGTCATCATGACTACTAGAGATGAGCGAATTTTCCAAAATGTGTTTTTGATCCGATTCGGTCCAATCAACCAATTCGGTCCAATTCAATCTGATCCAAATAAATTTTTCGCAAATGTGGCCCGATTGCCCTGGAAACTCGTGTCTGACTCTCTGATGTCTTCTAGGACTGTTTCCAAGTTAAATGTAACCCCTTTCAAGCTCTTTTAAATCCAAACCAGCATGAAATGTGAAAGTGACAGCAACATACAGTATATGGGTGGGGGGAGAAATAACCGCAGTGCATTTTGGGAAGACTGATTTAAAGGCATTATGGGGAATCCCTCCTAAGACCATGTGATCCTTTTTCTTATCTGTAAAATGATGTCGGCCACCATTTTGCCAGGATTTGTACGGAACAAACCGCAAACGTTTCGGAACTTTTGAAAAATTCAAACCGAATTCAACTAGTGCAGAATCGATTTATTAATTTCTATTGACTAAACTATATTAAGAAACTTGTATAGTGACATAAAAGTATGGTGGTACAATGTATCAATATATCGTTGGGTATTAGCTGTCAGTCTTGCTAAACTCAATACCAAACACCTATCTAGAGTATCCCTAGCATTCCGTATTCTGCAGGAAAATTGACTGCAATAGTGAAATGGCCTATTAAATAAGAAACATGTTAATAAATAAGGCTGCAGCTTGTGAGGGTGGATGACGGAGGGTGACATAAGCCTGTGTGGAACTAGGGCAGAGACTACTGTGTTGTGTACTTCAGTAGAAGGCGAGAGTTACGTATCAGATGCTGAGCTTTCGGACTAAGCCTATAGTCTAGAACAGAGAGAGGCAGGCCGTGGAGGAGGGCAGTCTGGAAAGTACAAATTGGCCATTGGCGGTACCAGTGGAAGAGTATTTTGCCTTGCTGGAGTGGTAGTCCTGGGGAAATCGGCTGGAACTGTGGAGATAATCAGGTGGAAATCTGTGTGAATTAACACAGCCTGGTTGTAGTCTAGGAAAGATAGACAAAGACTTGTGCAAGGAGATGGTTCGCAAAGCAATCTCCTTGTCTTTAAATGGTAACTAAACGTTTGACTAACTTCCGACATGTCATAGTGACATTTTGTGAAGGGAAGGTTCAGATAGCACCAGCTCAGAGGGGGGGGGGGGTTTGCACGGATAGGGGCCCAACCCGATTCTGAGTCAGAAAAAAGTTTCCGGCACACCAATTGGAGTAAAGATTATTTATTATTATTTATCTTAGATGCCAGTGGCAGAGTGCAACGTTTCGGTCTTAACGACCTTCTCCAGGCACTAAAATAATTAGAGAAGAGTAATCAAAGAGATTACAGATAACAAGAAAAATGTGGGAGGGGGTTTCTCCATAAATACATGTCGCAATGAACAAGTGTACATTTCTACTGGATTATATACTTGGGGCGTTGCAATCATTCTGCGGACCACTACATTCCCCTCATCTCTATGGGTAAGATTTTCCACACGGACCCCCCTGGTTTCACCAGATGGGTATAGACTCATACTTAAGGCTATCCCAGGACACCTCTACCTGATCTACCTTTGGTAATCCGGGCAGTTTTGCCTATTCCCACAAAGGTTCTTACGTACAACTCGTACCTTTTGCTAAACTATGTTATGTCTTAGCGCTATGACACTATAATAGCACTTAGAACTGAAATAGGTGTCTTGTTTAGCCGCACAGCATATAACTTTGTTCTGTGTGTATTAGTAACATCTACCCGTGACTGTATTATTACTTCTTGAGTGGTCCATGTACAGACAATGTTCTTTAGATCCTCGTTTCTATTTTTATACTGTTTGTCTTTTTTATTATAATAAAATTTATACCATTTTCTATTTATTTATGGCTTTGTGACTCATTGTTCTCTTTTTTTGACTACTCAAAAGAGTAACAATGGCAGAAGGAAAATAAGTCTATATAAAAGCAGGAGCAGGTAGATACAGCAATTCACAGGTACAACCTCAAGTTATAATAATTGTGTATTTTCAAAGATGATGGTGGCAGTATCATTGTGTATATAATGGTGTCTGAAGATATAATGTAAGGAAGAAATGCATAAATAATGAATCATCAAGTTAATATCGGCAATTACATCTCTATCTACTATTAACATCCATATGCATTCACATTTTATGCACAAGTATGACAAGGTCAGGTTATTTCTTACAGAGTAATCTCAACTGGAACAAAGAACACATTCTCCCAACATAGTGTTTAAGGCAGAATAAGGCAGAAAAAAAGCAAGAAAAAAATGACGTGTGATCAGTCTACTATTTGACTCTTACCAAGTCTGACGTTGGTCAGGTGTGGGGCGCGATGACGTCAATCCTGACATCTCAGCGTTCAACATGTAGGCGGGCGTGTCTAGGTTAGTCACAAGTAGGGGGCGTTGCCAGCAGGAGATATGTCCGTAGACTTCGGAACACAAAACCGGAAGTCGGCCGGTATTATGGCTATTGTCATGTTTACTCAGGGTCAACCATGGTTTATAGAGATATGGAGTAATCCTGTGGCGTATTGTGCTTAGTTCCGCGGTATATGGTGGACTAGATAAATAGCAGGGACATGTTCAGTTTCGCACTATATGATGTAGGACTTTAGTCATCAGTGCTTGTGTTCATTTTATTAAAAATAAATTATATAAATATAAATGTATGTATTATATACTGTCTCACTGAAGAAAAGTTATAGGAAAAAAGTTAGTCAGAAAAATGCTATCTATTACTATATCCATAAAAAAAGGATATCATAACTGTCTAGTGGGTCAACCGTGGTTCCTGTCATAAATGGCATAAATTCAGCGTGTCTAGAGGAGGAAGCAACCATATAATCGTTAGGGCTACGGTACAATTCAGAATATACGTAGATTGTAATACATTATTAGAATCCGACACTAAAAAGTTCACATATTACAATGTTACGTAATATCACTCATATTGCCACATTATACATTACACGTGTTATCGACAGTCGTTCGTATGGGTGTCTTTATAGGAAACGACTAAGTTAGTATTCCCTATTAATTCCCTTTGGTTCCAATGTTTGCAACTTATGGATCCAGAAAGGCTCCCTTCTTTTGAGGGTTTTGATCCTATCACCCCCTCTTCTTGGGGCTGGTATATGTTCGATCACCTGGAACCTAAGTTGTGCAATATTGTGTTGTTTCTTAATGAAATGTGCAGGGACAGGGAGTAATGTTTTGCTGCAACATATGTTGGACTTATGTTGGCTAATCCGGTCCTTTACGCATTGTGTAGTCTCTCCTACATAGGTCAAACCGCATGGGCATTTGATCATATAAACAACATAATTTGTGTTGCATGTGAAAAAATCGTGAATGGGTATACCCGGACCGGTATGTGGGTGATGTATTTTGTCGCCTTTGCTAATGTGGGAACATTGAAGACAAGCTCGGCATGGGAAGTCTCCTTTCTTAGGGGTACTTAGGAACATTTGGCATTGTAATCTTTTGGATGAGCCTATATCAGCCTTTACCAATTTATTCCTAAGGTTTTTAGTTTTTTTTGTACAGGGTAAAAATGGGAATTTCGATTAATCGTTCTGGAGGTATGCTTCTTTAAGGAGGGGCCAATGTTTCCTTATTATATGATGTATTTTCTGTGAACAGGGGTGATAAGTATGTACGAATGAAAAGTGTTTCATTTTCTCTTTGTTGGTTCTGTTTGGAATTACCCCCTCTCCTCGTCCTCTCCTTGGTTGTCTGCCGTGGCGTTGGCCTGAAAAATGGCTGTTGTAGTTGTATCCTCTTTGATGATAGAAGTTCGCTCCTTCGCCGCCTGATCCAGATTGTGAGGACTCTGATGACCAATGTTGACTTCTTACGTTCGTTCCCTACTACTTTTTTCCTATAACTTTTCTTCTGTGAGACAGTATATAATACATACATTTATATATAGACAAATCAAGGGTAGGAGCAGCACTGTGATTCTTTGCCTGTTAAGGCTGGTGCTCAGCTTTCAAACAAGGAGTGACCTCTCCCTGCACAAACGTGTATCCAAAAAAGAGAGAAAGAAGCAGCACTCAAAAAAACTCTGGTTTTTTCATCCAGCACCCACTGCAACGTTTCACCTGCTCTATGAAGGCTTTTTCAAGTCAGGACTTGAAAAAGCCTTCATAGAGCAGGTGAAACATTGCAGTGGATGCTAGATGAATAAACCAGAGTTTTTTGAGTGCTGCTTCTTTCTCTCTTTTTTGGATATACATTTATTTATATATATATATATATATATATATATATATATATATATATATATATATATATATATATATATATAAATAATTAATTTTTAATAAAATGAACACAATCACTGATCAACAAGATTCTACCATTAATCTGCTTTCCACACTTCATTTATTATCATTTACTACTAAACCATTTTTTTAAAATTTTAGCATTTCATCCCTTAAGCAAAAATTCTACATCATATAGTGCAAGACTGAACATTTCCCCCCTATTTATCTAGTGGACCATATTCCGCGGAACTAGGCACAATACACCACAGGATTACTCCATATCTCTATAAACCATGGTTGACCCTGAGTAAACATGACTATAGCCATAATACCGGCCGACTTCCGGTTTTGAGTTCCGAAGTCTACGGACATATCTCCTGCTGGCAACGCCCCCTACTTGTGACTAACCTAGACACGCCTGCTGTTGAACGCTGAGACGTCATGATTGTCGCAATATATAAGGAAAGCGTGGAACGCTCACTGACAGCGACACTAACAGCGGTCAGCTGTGTGAAGGATGATTTATTTGCTTATATTCTCTGTATGAAATTACATTGTGAATTATCAAGCAGGAGGCCGAATTACTAAGATATGTATTATGTGAAAGTGATTATAATAATGTTTAAATGATTTAATTTCATGCAGCAGCCATCTTGTCTGGAGTTCCCATCTTGGTTCTTTTGTAGTGAATAGGCAAGTCATTGTTCCTTTAATACAAGTAATGTTGATTTTGTATGTTTTATCTTTGACCTTGGTTCCCATGCGAAGTTTGTAGAGAAAGAACAGGGAGTGAGAAGGGAGGGTGGCAAGAATGCGTGAGGGAAGGTCTCCCCCATCTCCACGAGAACATTCTGTCCAAGAGAGATAAGGCCACCTGCAAACCTAATGTGTGAAGAATTATAATGATGTATCTGAGATGTATTTTATTGTATGCTTTTTACTGAATAACAAATATTGTCACATTGTCTCTGATTGGTTAACCTCAAGCCTACACCCCTTCTGAATTTCAGTATTACAGTTTGAGCTTGGTAATAAATCCTTCAGAGGAGCATTTTGAGCAAATCAGCAGGGTCTGTGTGTTTTCTTCTCCTCTCTCGATATATATCGGTGAAATATCCTAATTAGGATACTGAATAATGGGGCCTGGCCTGAGTCTGTTTGGACTCGTATAAATTTCAGTCTAATATATTTTGAGCCATTGATTTCCAGGACAGTAATGGTGCCGATAAAACCTGGGAGATTGCTCGTCTGATAAGCTGTCACTGGAGAGGTCTGGCTTTGCATCTGTGAATTACAAAAAACCGCGGTAGGTAAGGAGCTTATTCTTACACCATTCACACATGTATTGCGTAAGCCTTGGAATCTAGCTGTCAGACGTCACATCTTCTGGACGTGGCCCCTTATTCAGCAGTGGTATGAAAGATGAATCCAAAAAGGTATGTTGAAGCTTTTTGTGTGATGATGCACTAGGTAACCTTGGCCTCAATGGCCGCAATGATTTAGGTGTGTTTTTCTACCTTTTGTTTTTTTTAACTTGTGCCGTGTTTTATTTTTATATGTTTCCATGACAACCCACGTAACTCATGCATATAAGGGCGTGTACGCGCGCGCTGTCAACAGAAGACTTAAGAAAGCGTGTCTACGCGAAACAGCTGTTGCCTGTAATCTGTGCACTCCGTCTCTCCCCCCACTTCACTTTTTGAGCAATAAAGCATTTGAAAACATAGAATACGGTGAGTGCGGCTCTATTTCGTTCTTCATTCATTGTATTGCAATGGTAACGCTTTAGTTGCTAATGGTTTCTATTTGTCTCCGTTTCACAAGGTTTCCGTTTTATTGGCGGTATCAATAGAGTAGTCGACTGTATCCACCTGTAATCTATCACATCTAACTTAGATGTGATGTATTACAGGTCAATCCAGCGTGTCAGAGACACACAGGACCCGCTGACACTGAACCCATCAGTTCTACAGACCTGACAAGTTCAGGATTCAGCTTAAGATACAGCTGCTCTGTATACAGGATACAGAGCAGCTGTATCTCAAAAAGTAAAACGATTTTTTAATAAAAACTAATTATAAAGTTGCACAAAACACACTGACTGACATTTTAAAAAAAATCCCTTTCAAAGCTGTACATAACTTAATGCAAACAATCAGATCGTAACAACCATTGTCCAGTAAACCACGCAGCACATGCAGTTTTACCAAAAGTCGGTGCAGTTTTTAAATGATTGTTAATGTCTGCAAAAAACTCCATGGACATTAACAATCATTTGAAAACTGCGCTGACTCGTGGGACTGCAGCATGTTGATGTGGTTTTCAGCTGTATTGTTGTATGACAGCAGCTACTATACACCGTGTTCCAAATAATTATGCACATTGGATTTAAGTGTCATAAACATTTAATTATTAGTTTTTCAATTAAACTCATGGATGGTATTGTGTCTTAGGGCTCTTTGGATCATTGTGATAAATCTCAGACACCTGTGATAATTAGTTTGCCAGGTGTGCCCAATCAAAGGAAAACTACGGACGGGTTCGTTCAGATAAAGGCATAATGAGGAAGGTTTCTGCCAGACAATTTAATAGGATTAGGAGAGCAGCTGCTAAAATGCCATTGCAAAGCAGCAAACAGGTATTTGAGGCCGCTGGTGCCTCTGGAGTCCCGCAAACCTCAAGGTGTAGGATCCTTTAGAGGTTTGCAAGTGTGCATAAAGCTATTATTTGGCCACCCCTAAACAATGCTCACAAGCATAAACGGTTGCAGTGGGCTCAGAAATACATGAAGACTAATTTTCAAACCGTGTTGTTTACAGATGAGTGCCGTGCAACCCTGTATGGTACAGATGGAAGGAGTAGTGGATGTTTGGTGAATGACCATCATGTCCCAACAAGGCTGCAACGTCAGCAAGGAGGTGGCGGACTCATGTTTTGGGCTGTAATCATGGGGAGAGATCTGGTAGGCCCCTTTAGGGTCCCTGACGGTGTGAAAATGACCTCTGCAAATTACGTAGAGTTTATGACTGACCACTTTCTTCCGTGGTACAAAAAGAAGAACCGTGCCTTCCGTAGCAAAATTATCTTCATGCATGACAATGCACCATCTCATGCTGCAAAGAATACCTCTGTGTCATTGGCTTCTATGGGCATAAAAGGAGAGAAACTCATGGTGTGGCCCTCATGTTCCCCTGACCTCAACCCTATTGAGAACCTTTGGAGCATCCTCAAGCAAAATATCTATCAGGGTGGGAGGCAGTTCACATCAAAACAGAAGCTCTGGGAGGTTATTCTGACATCCTGCAAAGATATTCAAGCAGAAACTGTCCAAATACTCACAAATTCAATGGATACAAGAATTGTGAAGGTGATATCAAAGAAGGGGTCCTATGTTAACATGTAACTTGGCCTGTTAAGTTTTTTTTGATTGAAAGAGCATTTGATTTCTGTAAATATGACCTCCTGATGCTGCAAATTCAACAAATTACCATTTTAGTTCTCTTTACAACCTTTAAAATGTTTTGATCTCTGTTGTGCATAATAATTTGAAACAGTGCATTTTGAGTTTTTTACTTCTAAAAAAACCTGTTATCATTATCATTATCATTATACTCCAACGGTTGATGGCTTGAAGATTACACTGACTGTCATTTGCATCCACTATTTAGGAAAATCAGCGAAAAATAACATTTGCATAATAATTTGGAACGCGGTGTATGTATATACTGTACGGGTATGTTCACACAGGGCAGATACGCTGTGTAAAAGCACTGCCCTGTGGTGCAGTTTTTCGGCAAGGAATGGCCGCTGCGGAAAACTGAGAAGAAAAAAAAATGGATACTTACCATGGCGACGCTTCCCTCCTACATCCTGCAGCCCTGGGATGATGTTTCATCCCATGTGACCGCTACAGCCTGCGATTGACTGCAGCGGTCACATGGGATGAAACACAAGTATAAGATTAAAATTTTTCCTGAGTTGCATTTTTGGCAGCGGAATCACTGCATTTGTGCCGCAAAAAAACCACAACATCTGCTATTTGTTGCGAGTTTTACTTCCCCATTGAATTAAATAGGGAAAACCCGAAACAAATAAGCAGCATTTACGCAAATACAATTAACATGCTGCGGATTAAAAAAAACAGACCACAAGTCAACTACTGAGCCTTTTTCCCGCTCATCGTGTGGGTGAGATTTGTTCAAATCTCACCCATTCTGTTGCTATTGCATTTGGGCTTGTCGACACATAACGGAATTGCTGCGTATTTAAATACGCAGCAAAATACAGTAGCTGCCAACTGGGTGATACTTATCAAATCCCATCCACACGCTGCGTAAAATTTCTGACCAGAAATTGACCTGTGGTACGTATTTTTCGTACCACAGCATGTCAATTCTTGCTGCGGAAAGTGGACTGAATTGCTGCGTTTTTCAGAGATGTCACCATCCCCCAGCATTGTGAAAAACGCAGCAAAATCCGCACCATTTTATACAGCAAAAAAATGCAAGAAATGGTGCTGCTTTTCCACAGCAGAATTTCTGCTAGTTGCTGCAGAAATTTTCTGTAGCAATTCCAATACGTGTGGAGAAACCCTTATACTGCGGATTTAGGGTTTGTCCACACACAACAGAATTGCTGCAGAAAATTTCTGCAGCAATCCCATTGAAAATCATAGGCACACATGAACATGTACACATCACACACTATATACCCAGTACACATCACATACACTATATATACACATGTACACATCACATACACTATATATACACATGTACACATCACACACTATATATACACATGTACACATCACACACTATATATACACATGTACACATCACACACTATATATACACAAATGTACACATCACATACACTATATATACACACACATGAACACATCACACACTATATATACACATGTACACATCACATACACTATATATACACATGTACACATCACATACACTATATATACACACATGTACACATCACACACACTATATATACACATGTACACATCACATACACTATATATACACACATGTACACATCACACACTATATGTACACATGTACACATCACACACTATATATACACACATGTACACATCACACACTATATATACACATGTACACATCACATACACTATATATACACACATGAACACATCACACACTATATATACACATGCACACATCACACACTATATATACACACATGTACACATCACATACACTATATATACACATGAACACATCACACACTATATATACACATGTACACATCACATACACTATATATACACACATGTACACATCACACAGTATATATACACACATGAACACATCACACACTCTATATATACACATGTACACATCACGTACACTATATATATATATATACACACATGAACATATCACACACAATATATACACACATGAACACGACACACTATGTATACACACATGAACACATCACACACTATATATACACATGTACACATCACTCACTATATATACACATGTACACATCACAAAACAGCATTTAGAAAGTTTCTTAACCCTTTAGGCGTTTCACAGGAATGAAAGCAAAGTGGAAGGGAAATTTGCAAATTTCATTTATTTTTCAGAAATGCCATTTTAATCCATTTTTCCTTTTAATACTGAAGGTTTTTTTTTTTTACCAGAGAAACACAACTGAATATTTATTGCCCTGATTCTGCAGTTTTTAGAAATATCCCAGAATGCAGGACTCAGAAGGGAAGGCACACCATTTAGCTTTTGGAGTACAGATTTTGCTGGATTGATTTATCTGCACTAACTACACCCCTAGAGGAATTCAACTAGGGGTGTAGTGAGCATTTTGATCCCCCAGGTGTTTCATAGATTTCATTAGAATTGGGCAGTAAAAATGAAAAATTAAATTTTTTTTCCACTAAGATGTAGCTTTAGGTCAAAACGTTTCATTTTCTCACTACGGAAATATCCCATATGTGGTAATAAACCACTGTATGAATACAGATCAGGGCTCAGAAGGGAAGGAGCGCCATTTGGCTTTTGGAGAGCAGATTATGCTGGATTGGTTTTTCTGCACCATGTCGCTTTTGCAAAGCCCCTTAGGTACCAGTATGGTGGAAACTCCCCAAAAGTGACTCAATTTGGCAAGCTACACCAATTGAGGAATTCATCTAGGGGGGTGGTGAGCATTTTGACCCCACAGGTGTCTCATATATTTTATTAGAAATGGGCAGTGAAAATGAAAAATTACATTATTTTCCAATTATACGTAGCATTAGTGCAAAATTTTTCATTTTCTCAACAAATAAAGGAGAAAAGGCACCGTAACATTTGTAAAGAAACTTCTTCAGAGTAGGGAAATACCCCACACATGGTCATAAACTGCTATTTGGACAAACAGCAAGTCTCTAAAGGGAAGGAGCGCCATTTAGTATCTGGAGTGTAGATTTTACAAGATTCGTTTTTTGACACCATGTTGCATTGAGCTATAGTATCAGTACAGTGGTACCCCCGAAAAATTAACTCATATTGGAAACTAGATCCCTCAAAGAATTTATCTAGGGGTGTAGTGAGCATTTTGACCGCACAAGTGTTTTGCAAAAATGAGTAAACAATAGATGTTGCATATTGAAAATTGCAGTTTTTCACAGATATGCCATTTCAGTGCCCAATGTGTTGAGCCCAGCTTGTACCACCGTAGACACACATCCCATAAATTGTTAAGCGGGTTCTCCAGAATACAGTAATATCCCATATGTGGTCATAAATTGCCGTTTGGGCACACTGCCAGGCTCAGTTGGACCACCATTTGGCTTTTGAAGCGCAGATTTTGCTTGGTGTTTTACTGGTATTTCAGCTTATAATATGGGGGCATATGTTAGCTGGGCGGAGTACATCAGGGTATATGTAAGCTGGGCGGAGTACATCAGGGTATATGTAACCATGGTACGCTTTGAACCAATCCTTTATGCACAGGCCGGGTTTATTGAGTATTATACAAAATATCTGCGCTCCAGTATTGCCTAATCTTTGACTTCTTCACTAGCCCTATAAGCCACACAAGGCCCTAAAGTTTCCTCATCTCCGCTGCATCTACAGGGTCCACCTGTGGGGTTCAGCAAATGATGATGTGGGGTATTTAGTGAAATTCTACTGGACCTAAAAAATTAGTCTGGGCCGTCATTTAGCATCATTTTGCATCATTGCGTTTTGAGAGTCATAACATGTTACTTTTCTGGTGACGGAGCTGTGTGAGGGCGCGTTTTTTGTGGAACGAGCTGTAATTTTTATTGGTTCCATTTTGGGGTACATGCGATTTTTTATTAAATCACTATTTATTCAATTTTTTGGGAGATGAGGAAACCAAAAAACAGCAATGCTAGCACATTATTATTTTTTTTTTTTGCAGTGTTCACCGTGCAGTATAAACAACATGTTAACTTTATTCTGTGGGGCGATACGATTACAGCGACAGCAAATTGATATAGTTTTTTTTACGTTTCACTACGTTCCCACAATAAAAATACTCTTTTCTAAAAAAAATCATGTTTTAGTGTCGCCATTTTCTGACAGCCATAACTTTTTTATTTTTTCGTTGATATCGCTGCGGGAGGGCTTGTTTTATGCGTGATGAACTGTAGTTTATATTGGTACCATTTTGCGTTACTTGCAAGTTTTTGATCACTTTTTATAAAAAAAAAATTTAAACAAGATGACCAAAAAATAAAATGCTGTCATTGTTTTTTATTACATTTTTTACGGTGTTCACCGTGCAGTAAAAATAATGTGATATTTGTATAGATCAGGCCGTTCCGAACGCGGCGATACCTATTATGTATAGTTTTTTTCATGTTTTCATTTTTTTCTCATAATAAAGGAGTGGATCAGGGAAACAGTGCGATTGTTGTTTTTATTAGTTAAAACTTTTATTTATTTATCGTTCGTTAACATTTTTTTCTTACTTTTTTCACTTTTTTTATTACACTGACCTGGATACTTGAAGATCTGGTCTTCTGATTCCGGTACAATACACTGCACTACTTATGTATTGCAGTGTATTGTAACTGTCATTCATCATCTGACAGTTAGCCTATTATGTCATGCCTCAAGCTGGACCTAATAGGCTTCCGTACCTGGGCAACCAGAAAGCCTAGCAACGGCTTCCTGGTTGCCATAGCAACCATCACCACCCGCGATCCATCGCGGGGGGGGGGGCCCGAGAGGGTACAGAGGGAGCTCTACCACTTCAATGCGGCGGACGCCATTGACAGCCGCATTGAAGGGGTTAAATTACGGTAATGTAACTTTCGTCGCCACCTTTGCAGCGGGATGTCAGCTGTGTATTACAGCTGACAGCCGCTGAAGATGAAGCGAGCACAGCTCCTGTGCCGGATTTATCTACAGGGCGTGATTGTACGCCTGTGTGCAGGATCGCACTTTGAATTTGGATGTACAGTCACGCCCAAAAGCGGGAAGGGGTTAATGTAGAAGCAATTAAAGAAATAAAATACTGACTATTACACTACAATGGAGTTATAACATCACCAAAAAATACTCATCCACCACTGTGATCAATTTGGTGCATATTCTGACTGCCTGGTCTACGTTTTCTCTGTCTAAAATGTACACAACTTTGTAAATTGGCCCCATTGTGTAAAAAAAATTGTCAAAAAATTTAATTGGCCTTTTTAATATGTTTCCATGTTTAGTTTATTATAGGACAAATACATTTTTGCATCAAACTCACGGATCACGAGTATATTTTGTTTAACAAGGAATATCACAGAATTGGAAACAAGACTTGCGTTTCAAACCTATAGCGCAAGTATCAAATATGCTGCTTTGAACTATAAGTATAGCTTTGAACTGTAATGCTTAGCTTTTGGCATTCCTCACGTCATGACCACAGGGTCAACGTGGTACTCGATACAGAGATTCCAAGCCATTAAAAGTTGTAGAAAAAATAAAATTGTGATTGTTTTATTGAGTTTTGAACTTTCGGACTTCCCAAGATCATGAGAATACTGTTACTTTTTTAATCCAGCATATATTCCTAGGTGCTCTAATCTTATCTCATGGAAACTTGCTTGCTTGATAAACCCATCTTTTACTTTCCATCATAATTTATATTTTTGTTTGAAAAGACATAACATTTCAAGGAAGGAAAAGACTAAGATGGAATAAAGCTACTGCAAGTATGAAAGAAAGATTTTATCGACTCTTCTGTACAAAAACATGCTGCACGTATAATATGAAGTAGAAATAGTTTTTCAAACCAAGTACGAACTTTAAGCTTTTATCCTTTCACCGAATACACTATTTCTTTTGCTCCTGTATCAGCAGTGAGGCTTGCCATGCAATTTCTTTCCATAAACAAGTCCTAAGAAGCGGGAAAGCCTATTATATACTCAAAAGATTATTCGGTTCTCCTCCAAACATCCTTTTTGTCCCATTATTTTACGTTATTTCACAGTTGGAGAGTGCAGGTTCTTTATACTTTTTTTTTTTTTTTTAACAAATTAGTTTCTTTTACTTCTTACATCTGACTCAACTTTACAGGCCAATGGAGCAAATTGATATGCTTGGCTACCTTTTATAAATGATAATATATATTATTGAGTGCCAGCCAAAATCATGTTTGCTGTTCCACTACTATAGTTTTCAATAGAGTAATCATTCTGCATACTTCTGGTTTGCCCCCTAACGACAACACTAAACAAGATTTTCTCTATCTTGGGGAATATTACTACTGACAATGCATGAACAGCTTAGTTACTTTATGTAAGTAGCTTATGCTGTACAGCTAGAGACGTAACTTGAAGCTCGTGGGACCCAATGCAAAATGCACCATGTGTCATTTGAAATACTGGTGTCTTAGTATGTGGCAGGGAGGTCTTTTGGCACCCTCAGCAACCAGGACCTGTATGCACCGTCTATAGCAGGGGTCTCATACACGTGTCCCGCACCGTAGCCCCCTCGGGGGAGGAGAGAGCAGGCCAAAGGAAGAGTGTGCCGGTGCTCCTTCGTGACATCCCAGAGCAGAGCTTATACTAGCGCTATGCTCCAGGACTCCTGCTCTGAGGAAGCCCCTGACATCACTGCCCATATATGGACACTGATTTCAGGAGCAGAGATGGAGTCACAGGCAGAGCGCTAGTAGCACTCCACCCGGGATGCTGGCTCTGGGGTTGCCCCTGACATCACTGTCCATACATGGACAGTGATATCAGGGGCTTTCCCAGAGTTCTGGAGCAAAGCCCATACTAGTGCTCTGCTCTGGGACTCTGGGGTTGTCCCTGACATCACATTCCGGTCCAGGAGGATCCCCTGACGTCACTGTCTATGATAGTGACGTCAGGGGCTCCCCCAGCAGAGGAATCCCCGGACAAAGCATTGGCAATGCTCTGGCTGGAGATTCCACTCCTAGAGGAAGCACCAATGGAGCTATCTACAGGGAGGTGTATGTGTCTGTGTGTGTGGCACCATCTAAGGGGGTGTGGCACTTTCTACAGAGGGCACTGTGGCATTATTTACAGAGGGCACTGTGGCAATATCTACAGAGGGCACTGTGGCATCATCTACAGAGGGCACTGTGTGGCATTATCTACAGAGGGCACTGTGGCATTATCTACAGAGGGCACTGTGGCATTATGAATGGGTGGGTGTGTGGCATTATCTACAGAGGGCACCGTGGCATTATCTAAGAGGGGTGTGGCAGTATCTACAGAGGGCACTGTGGCATTATCTACAGAGGGCACTGTGACATTATCTACAGAGGGCACTGTGGCATTATCTACAAAGGGCACTGTGGCATTATCTACAGAGGGCACTGTGACATTATCTACAGAGAGCACTGCGGCATTATCTGCAGAGGGCACTGTGGCGCTATCTAAAAAGTGGCTGCCCAATTTTTTTTAGTTCTCTGTTTTATTGTGAAGGTTACATATCAGATTTTATCTATTTGTTTATGTTTGTATATTTTAATTGGATTAATTAATAAAATACGTACTTTTTATTGTTCATTGAAGGTCGTGTCTTGTCCTCAATAGGTTCTATTTAATTGAGTTACACATACCAATATATTACGGGTTGTTCTAGCTTCGGTTTTCTTATATTCTTGTGTCTGCCAAACGCTGCCAACTGAGCCGTCGAACTGCATTTAGCGACACTTAAACTGGAAAACTGGATTGTTAAAATAAGCACGTGGAGAAAACTCAAAAATTTCCGTTAAGTTTAAACCTAGCGCTATTATTATAGTAATGTAGTAATGTAATATTATAGTAATGTAGTATTGTTATGGTAATGTAGTATTATTATAGTAATGTAGTATTATAGTAATATAGTATTGTTATAGTATTGTAGTATTCTTATGGTAATGTAGTATTATTATAGGAATGTAGTATTATAGTAATGTAGTATTGTTATGGTAATGTAGTATTATTATAGAAATGTAGTATTATAGTAATGTAGTATTGTTATGGTAATGTAGTATTATTATAGGACTGTAGTATTATAGTAATGTAGTATTGTTATGGTAATGTAGTATTGTTATAGTAGTTTGAATAACTAATTGATTAACAATACTTTTGTATTGTATCAAATTTGGAAGTAACGCAGTTCCTCAGCTTCACATTTTTTCCATGTGCGGCCCATTTACCCAGCCGAGTTTGAGACACCTTGTGTATAGCTACACCCCTGCATACAGCATTATTGGTACTACATTAGGTAAGCCAATTAAATGGGATTTCTGGTTTTATGTAAATAAAGCTAAAAGGTATTTTTTCATCTTAACCCCTTAACCTCTACCCGCCGCAGCTATTTTTCAGATTTTCACTTTAGTTTTTTCCTCCCCACCTTCCGAAAGCCATAACTTTTTTAATTTTTTCCATCAATGTTGCCGTATAAGGGCTTTTTTTTTGCGGGTCGAGTTGTAGATTTTTATGGTACCATTTATTGTACCATAAAATGTATTGGGAAACTGGATAAAAATATTTGTGGGGTGAAATAGGAAAAAAACAGCAATTCCTCAAAATTTTGGGTGGTTTTGTTTTTACGGCATTCACCATGTGGACTATATAATGATATATTGTAATAGTTCCGACTTTTATGGATGTGTCGATACCAGTTATGTACATTTTTATTTTTTGATGGGAAATATTTTTTTTACTTATTAAAAAACTTTATTTCATAGTTTTTTACTTGTCCCTCTAGGGGACTTGAACCAGCGATCGATGGATCGCTTGCACTATATAATGCAATACTAATGTATTGCAGTATATCATAATTCTTACATCAGGCCCCCAGGCTGCCATGCTAACCAATAGCACCCCTGATCTCCCCCGAGGGGGGCAGTTGGAACGTTACAGGGGGTCGCCCCCATGTTTTCAGTGATTTAAATGCCGCGATCGCTATTGACCGCAGCATTTAATGGGTTAAACTAGCGGGATTGCGTTTAAGTGGGATCCCGCTTGTTACTTAGAAGTGTCGGTTGTAACACACAGCCATACACACCTTAAGGAATTCATCTAGAGGTGTAGTGAGCATTTTGGCCCCACAGGTATTGTGTAAAAGGTCATGCGCAGCAGATGGTGCAGAGGGAGATTAGCAATTTTCTATACATATATGCCATTTCAATGTCCAATATATTGTGCCCAGCATGTGCCACCGGAGACATAAACCCCATAAATTGTAATGTGGGTTCTCGTGTGTATTGCAATACCCTACAAGGTGTAGTTAACAGCTGCCTGGGCACATGGCAGGGCACAGAAGGGAAAGACGAGGGGGATAAGCTGTGCGGAGTGCATCAGGGTAAGTAAAACTGGGGTAGATTAAAAATCAAGGGATGTATGATAAATTTTAAAACACACTTTCATACAGAGCCCTGGCTTTTCGGGACACGTGTCACATTGATATATTGTGTCCTTCCTTATCCCCCTCTTATAGCAGAATTTGCACCTCTTTTGACTTTTTCCCTTCTTGCCAGTTTGGGGAACTTCTCCTGGAAAGTGTTGCCCTGGTACGACGCGTGTGGCCCCGCTTCCAGAAGTACTGGGTGCCCCTCCTTCCTGGTCCCTAAAGATTAGGTTCTTAATAATCACCTCTTGAAATTCCAGGAAAGTTCCCGTCTGGCCTGTACATCGATGTAGCATGTACGCATTGTACAATGCCATCTGTATGATGTGCCCGGCCAGCTTCTTATACCACACCGCATGGCGCTGTAGGGCTTCAGGACTTGATCTGACAAATTCACCCCTCCCATGTACCTATTGTAGTCCAGGATGTAGTCTGGTTTGGGGGTCTCTGTACTGGTATCTCGTACTGGTACATGGGTACTAGTGTGGCCATGTATTGTTGTCAGTACAAGGACATTTCTCTTGTCCTTGTACTTGACACACAATGTGTTGCTGCTAGATTGTGCCCTGCTCTCACCCCTTCTTGTTTGCCCAATCAGAGTCTTAGGGAAATCTCTCAGATTTCTTCTAGCAGTGCCGCATGCCGCAGTACTTCTGGAAGCGAGGCACTTGAAGAGTGGGACGCTGGGATACAAATTATCCCGGTAGAGGTGGTAACCCTGGTCCAGCTATGGGTGCACCAAATCCCACACAATTTTTGCATTAACTCCCAGTAAGGGTGGGCATTCTGGGGGCTGAATACTGGTGTCCTTCCCTTCATATATCCTAAATTTGTAGGTATACCCTGATGCACTCTCGCGCAGCTTATACATCTTCACGCCATACCTTGCCCTCTTACTCGGCAGGTACTGGCGGAATTGAAGCCTCCCTTTAAAATGTACCAAGGACTCATCAATAGAAATAACATTTTCGGTGGTTTATGCTTGGAAAAACCAGGCAATGAAATGGTCTAATAGGGGTCTCCGTTTATACAAACGGTCAAAACTGGGGTCATCTCGGGGTGGGCACTGCGCATTATCAGTATAATGTAAGAAGCGAAGTATTGCCTCATAACGCATCCTGGACACGGCCATACGGTACATCGGGGTGTGTTTTTTTCCAGTTCAGTTCTGATATACACTAGAGACACAAAGGAGCATAATAGCCAAAAATAAAAGAAAATAAACTTTATTGGACATATAGAAACATATATGGAGAATAAAAAGGTACAGAGCTGGACATGAAGACTCTGAATAATTTCACTGTAGCACAGCTAACAAGACTCTCTCTATAATACAGATATAGGGTAGTATACAATACATAGACTCGGGTGGATGGACTGATGATATCATGAAGCAAGTCGATTTACATCAACACTGTGAGACAGCAATATAGTAGCTATGCTCGTAAAGGTAAGTGTCATGAAAACAGGTAGTGTAAGACCTACAAGCAACGCAAACATCTGGAAAAAATACACAGACCATCAGTCATGTAAGAAAAGTAAGTGTGGGGACTGCAACCTAAGTAAGCCAAAAGTCCACCCACTCATACGATAACTTACCCATAGTAGACGATAACTGAGAGAGTCAGGCTAGTGTGAAACGAAACCCCAACGCGCGTTTCGCGATGTGCTTCCTCAAGGGGTGTGAAGTGTCTAAAGAAGTAAGGAGTATAAATAGAGCAAGCCCCAGGTGAATTGAATGTTACTCAGTCCAAGGAGATTCCGGCGCACGTCATCTGCCGAGACCGGAAGTGAGGCATGCCCCACTTCCAGCCCCCAGCGCCAGAGCGCATACCGAGGATCCCCGACGCGTACAGGGACTCCAGGCATGCGCAGTGCGCTACAGGGGGCAAGGAAGGGGGCCGGCCACAGGCCAGCGTCGCGCAGACGACGTGCGCACCTGATTGGATAGAGAACACTGGAGGCGAAGGAGGGTATGTATCGATGTCCCACTACTTAAAAGTGAGCTGTATCAATATCCCTCTAGTGCGATCCGAAACTACGATAAGTTTAAAATAAACAAATGTCAAATGAACAATGTTACATGTACAGTATCGAAGGCTCAATAAGAACAGAGATATATGTTAACACCACAAACCTGTTAATAATAGTGAAGATATATTACTAAAAGTGAATTCATAAGATCCACGACATATTAGAAATATGAGGGGAAGGAATATTAACCCATAAGGGGTGATTAGACTAAAAAGTGCAGTAAATTGCATATACCCTTAGGTGACAGATTACAAACACATAAAATCCATAGAGATTATATAAATTTAAATATATTACAAAAAGCAGAAATATCAATCCAAGAAGGATGGATAAAAAAGAAAACCTTGTGGTGACGGATTATACACAAATATAGACAATATAAAGAGATATTATAAATATAAATATGCTACAAAAAACAGGAAAATGAGTAAATGAGCCATTGCATATAACATGCACTGTGCAAACAAAGATGGTGTTAAAAAGAGGACATGTAGTAAAAGAAGTTATTTGATCCCCAACAAGGGTGGGTCTGCGGATAGCCAGGAGTTCTTCTCCCTCCGTGTTCCAGAATAAATGCAAATCAGGAAGGACGAGTTCTCATCACAGGGAGCTGTCAGAACTATGGTATAGCGAGTACCTATATGGTTAAGAAAACAGACACAAACAATTAAAATCCAAGTTAAAAACCAGTGGAAGTGGGGGATTCTAAAGAAAAGAGGCGAAATTGAGTTGTTCGTTAAGGCCGACGGGTGTCATGGATCCCAATTTAACAATCCACATACACTCCTTTTGGGCTAGAACCTTCCTCAGATTATCCCCTCTGATGCCGCAATGTACACGTTCAATACCACGGATCATCAAAGAGACAGGATTGCAATTGTGGTATTGTTTAAAGTGTCTAGGCAGCGTTTTGAGCTGTCCAAGATCACTTATTGTTTTCGCACCAGAGATGTCACGAACGTGTTCCCTGGTACGAATCCTCAGCTGCCTGGAAGTCAAGCCAACGTAGATCTTTGGACATGCACATAGTGCATAATACACTACATATGTAGAGCTACAGGAGATGTAATCCCTGATTTTAAAAGTTCTTGATCCATCAGCTGTTAAAAAGTCTTTGGCTCTACTAATATTAGGGCACGCCACGCATCCACCACATGGGTAGCATCCAATAGTGGGTTCACGTGGACCAAAGGGATTAGTATGTTTGGGAACATAGTTACTCTTAGTAAGAAGATCCTTAAGATTTTTACTCCTTTTGGCCGTCATCGTGGGTTTTAAAGGGAGACATTGTGCTAGGCTCGGTTCTGATCTAAGGATCGACCAGTGATGTCCAAGGATTGACCTTATTTTGTCCCATTGACTATTGTAAGTAGTAATGAAACGTACATTATTGTCTACAGGTCGATGTGTTTTAGTTCTTAAGAGGTCACATCGCGGTGTTCTCCTAGCCCTGTTGTACCCTGATTTAATGAGACGTGTGCTGTACCCTCTATCAGTGAATCTAGATTTTAATTCATCTGATTGGCGCTCGAAGAGTCTGTCTGTGGAGCAGATCCGCTTCATCCTGAGAAACTGCCCAACCGGGATGGCTTTAACTGTTGGACGTGTGTGAAAAGATGATGCATGCAGGAGAGAGTTGACTGATGTGGATTTACGGTGAACATCCGTCTGGAGAAATCCATCGCAGTCAGCGAAAATCTGAACATCCAAAAAGTCTATTTGTTGTTTATGGAATTTATATGTCAGTTTGATGTTATACGGGTTCAGATTGAGCTGCTGCATAAACCCAGTCAGTTGTATACTACCCTATATCTGTATTATAGAGAGAGTCTTGTTAGCTGTGCTACAGTGAAATTATTCAGAGTCTTCATGTCCAGCTCTGTACCTTTTTATTCTCCATATATGTTTCTATATGTCCAATAAAGTTTCTTTTCTTTTATTATTGGCTATTATGCTCCTTTGTGTCTCTAGTGTATATCAGTATATATGGGAGTTGCCTCCTTTCTGTACCAGGGTTGTATGCTATACCGCAAGCATCTAGCCCCATACGTGCTGTATGAGTTGTTTTGTATATCCAGTTCAGTTCTGTAGTGGCTTTGAGGGGCCTATGTATTAAAAACCCCTATCAAACACCCCATTTTAGAAACTTGGCCCCTCAAAGTATTCAAAACAGCATTTAGAAAGTGTATTAACCCTTTAGGTGTTTCACAGAAATTTTATGCAAAGTAGAGGTGAAATTTACATTTTAAATTTTTTTGTCAGAAAATCGTATTCATTCCATTTTTTTCTGTAAAACAGAAGATTTTACCAGAGAAACGCAACTCAATACTTATTGCCCAGATTCTCCAGTTTTGAGAAATATCCCACATGTGGCCCTAGTGCGGTAATGAACTGAAGCACCGGCCTCTGAAGCAAAGGACAACCTAGAGGATTACGAGTCCTCCTTTTTATTGGGTACCATGTCAGCTTTGAAGAGGTCTTGTGGTGCCAAAACAGTGGAAACTCCCAAAAGTGACCCTATTTTGGAAGCTAGACCCCTTGAGGAATTCATTGTAGTTTTCATGGGGTGCATGCGACTTTTTGATCAGTTTTTGTTCTATTTTTAATAGGTGTGGTGAGTAAAAAACAGCAATTCTACTATAGCTTTTTATTCCTTATTTTTACAGCGTTCACCGTGCGCTATAAATGACATATTCACTTTATTCTGTGGGGCGATACGATTACGGCGATACCATATGTTTATAGTTTTTTTTTTATGTCTTATGGTGTTTGCACAATAAAATACTTTTTATTAAAAATAATTTACTTTTTGTGTTGCCATATTGTAGGAGCCATAAAGTTGTTTTTTTCCCATCAAGAAAGCCGTGTAAGGACTTTTTTTTTTGTGTAACGATCAGTACCATTTTTAGGTACATGCGACTTTTTGATTTCTTTTTATTCAATTTTTTGGAAGTGAAGTGACCAAACAATTGTGATTCTGGTATGGTTTATTATTATTTTCTTTTACGGCGTTCACCGCGCGGGATAAATAACTAAATACTTTTGTACTTCAGGCCGTTACGGACGCGACGATACCAATTATGTATAGTTTATTTGTTTAATTATTTTTATTAATAATAAAGGACTGATAAGGGAAAAAGGGTTATTTTTACTTTTGTTACCAGTAATACTTTTATTTTCTTATTTTTACACAACTTTTTTTTATGTTATCACTTTGTCCCACGAGTGTACCTGATCGCTATTCTAATACACTGCACTAAATGTATTAGAGCTGTCAGCTACTCACTGACAGCAAGCATAGTGGTTCCTGACCCACTAGGCTTCCCTAGATGGCATAGCCGGACGCCATTGTTAGTAATGGCCGGCCTTAGGTATGTGCGACCGGTGCTGTCGCACAGGGCGCCGCCCACCGCACCGTAAGTGGGGCGCCACCGTGAGTACATTCCCCGCGCCATGGCCACTACTCGGGACACCAGCGGGTCAGGTGCCACTCACTTACTGCACCGACCTCATAATGGCTGCCCCACGCCCCGATCACCACTCGTCCGCTCACCCTGTCCTGCGTCCTGAATGACGAGACAGGCGTGATGACATCATTCAGGACGCAAGACAGGGAGGAGACACCGCGCTTCCTGTGTGCTTCCAGGGCTGGTGGAGTCACCGAGGGAACATTTTCTCCAGGGCGGCTCCAGCTCCAGCAGGAAGCGTTTGCCGGAAGCCCAGCAGGTAAGTCACTGACTGGACATTGTTGGAATGTGGGAACTGATGGGGTTTTAAAAAGAGCAATAATGGCAAATGGACAGAGGATTCGGTGCCACCTTGGTGCCCATTTGCCACTTATTGCCCCTTTAGTGTCCTTCTATTCAGTGCCCCCTTGATGACCATTTGCCATTTTGTTGCCCCGTTATTGTTCTTCTGTGACAAAATATGCTAAAGGCTACAGGGGCAGCAAATAGCCATCAAGGGGCCACCAAACAGAAGGACGCTAAAGGGGCAATAGGTGGCAAATGGGCACCATGGTGGCACTGAAAGGCACTAAAGTGTTAATAAATGTCAAATGGGCACAGAATTCAGTGCCTTCATAGTGCACATTTACCATTTGTTGCCCTTTTAAACCCTTTTCAGATTACTTTTAAAAATTATCTACACCTTTGAAATTCTTTTAATGTTTTTTTCTATAAAAATTAGCGTGTTTGGTGCAACTTTGTAATTACATTTAAGGCTTCGTTCACATCTGCGTCAGGGCTCCGTTCAGGCGTTCCATCGGAGCTTTCCGTCAGAACGGAGCCCTGACTGAAACAAACAGAAACAATAGGTTTCCGTTTGCATCACCATTGATTTCAATGGTGACGGATCTGGTGCAAATGGTTTGAATTTGTCTCCGTTGTGCAAGGGTTCCGTCGTTTTGATGGAATCAAAAGCGCAGTTGACTACAGTATTGATTCAGTCAGGGTTCCGTTCTGACGGAAAGCTCAGATGGAACGCCTGAACAGAGCCCTGACGCACATGTGAACAGAGCCTTATTAAACTATTTTAACTTTTTGAGATACAGCTGTTTTGTATTCTGTATACAGAGCAGCCGTGTCTAGCGGGACTGACGGGTTCAGTATCAGCGGGTCCTGCGTGTCGACGGTTCATAACTTAGATATAGGACCTGCTGACACTGAACCCGTCAGTCCCACTGGCCTGACGGATTCAGGTCTCAGTGCTAGATACGGCTGCTCCGTATACAGAATACAAAGCAGCTGTATCTCAAAAAGTAAAAATAGTTTTTAATAAAAAATATTTATTTAAAAAGTTGCACAAAACACGCTGATTATTTAAAAAAAAAAAAAACGATTTAAAAGGTGGGCATAGCCTTTAAAGTGGTTGTCCGGAATACAAATTAAACATTTTGTTGAAGCAGCAGGAGGAGTTAAAATTAAAAAAATAACTTATACTTACCTCTCTCCTCCCAGACGTTCCTGCGCTGGGGTCTCCCGTCAGATCTGTTCTCTGTTTGTATATAGCGGTGACATCATGTTGACTGTACACCATCACTGCAGCCTATTAATAGCCTCAGCGGTAATCAGCTAAGACCAGTAATTAGCTGCAGTGGTGATGTACTGTCGACGTGATTTCACCGCTGTAGTCACTCTTTGTGCACACAGAACAGAGATGACAGAAGCCCCCAGCGCAGGAACGTCTGGGAGGAGAGTGGTAAGTATCAGGGCCGGGCGACAGAAGACTTAGTAGGCCCCTTTCTGGGGGAACTCACGGCGGCAGTAAAATGGCAGAAAATTTCACTTTGTGCCCCAATATAGACGTTAGGCCCTGTTTATGCCCCCATATAGAAGTTAGGCGCCCAGTTTGTACCCCCATAAGTTTAGCACCCTCCGTAGATAGTGCCACACAGCCCCCCTCCCAGGTAGTGCCACACAGCCCCCCTCCCAGGTAGTGCCACACAGCCCCCTCTCCCAGATAGTGCCACACAGCCCCCTCTCCCTGGTAGTGTCACACAGTGCCCCCTCCAAGGTAGTGCCACACAGCCCCCACCTCCCAGGTAGTGCCAGACAGCCCCCACTTCCCAGGTAGTGCCAGACAGCCCCCTCCTCCCTGGTAGTGTCACACAACCCCCCTTCCTGGTTGTGCCACACAGTGCCCCCTCCAAGGTAGTGCCACATAGCCTCCATCTCCCAGGTAGTGTCACAAAGCCCCCTCCTCCCCGGTAGTGTCACCCAGCCCCCCTCCCTGGTAGTGTCACCCAGCCCCCCTCCCTGGTAGTGTCACACAGCCCCCCTCCCTGGTAGTTCCACACAGCCCCCCTCCCTGGTAGTTGCACCTTTGGGGTTCCCTCTAGGAGTGGAATCCCCAGCCAGAGCATTGCCGGGTGGGGATTCCGCTTCGGGAGCAGCCCCTTACCTCACTGTCCATATATGGACAGTCTTTTCCGAGGCAACCCGAGAACCATAGTCCCAGGCAGAGCACTACTGGCACTCTGCCCCAGGACTCCTGCTCTACTCCTGACATCACTGTCCATATATGGACAGTGATGCCGTGATGACGGCAGCGTAAGCACCCGGCGGCCGAGTGGGCCCCCCAAGGGTAGTGGGCCCCGGCACTCGCCTGGGTTCGCCGGGTGCTCACACCAGCCCTAGTAAGTATGGGCTGCTTTTTTATTTGAAGCCCTCCTCTCCTGCTGCAACATAAAAAGTTTAAACCCGGACAATCCCCTTAACCTCTTAACACTATCTGTGTATGTTTGGCGGATGTGCATTCCAACAATATTTCATGTGCCACTGTGTGTTATCTGTGGTGTTACTTAGGACTGCAGATAACACTAATACATTATCTGTAATCAGAGAGTTATCACCGTGTGTTATCTGTGATGTTACATAGGACTGCAGGTAACAATACTACATTATCTGATCTCAGAGAGTTATCAATGTGTTATCTGTGGTGTTACATAGGACTGCAGGTAACTACTACATTATCTGTAATCAGAGGGTTATCACTGTATTATCTGTGGTGCTAGATAGGACTACAGGTAACATCTACTACATTATATGTAATCAGAGTTGTCACTGTGTTATCTGTGGTGTTACATAGGACTGCAGGTAACACTACTACATTATCTGTTATCAGAGAGTTATCACTGTGTTATCTGTGGTGTTACATAGGACTGCAGGTAACATCTTCTACATTATCTGTACTCCGAGAGTTATCACTGTGTTATCTGTGGTGTTACATAGGACTGCAGGCAATATCTACTACATTATCTGTACTCAGAGAGTTATCACTGTTATCTTTGGTGTTACATAGGACTGCAGGTAACATCTACTACATTATCTGTACTCAGAGAGTTATCACTGTTATCTGTGGTGTTACATAGGACTGCAGGTAACTATCTGTTCTGTGTATATATGTGCCTGCGTGGGTGTATTTGGGCCCGTATGTCCATATATTTACCTATATGTATTTGTATAAGACTCATTATGTGTGTATACATGCCTCGTGTGTGTGTGTATATATATATATATATATATATATATATATATATACATACATATATATATATATATATATATATATATATATATATATATATAAAAAAAATGTATACTTGCCTATATGTCTAAATATGTGCCTTTATGTATATATGGTATATATGTTCCAGTATGTGCGTGTGTCTATATATATATATATATATATATATATATATATATGTGGTTAATTTTTTTGTTTTGTGGGGAGCAGCAATAGAGAATCCCGCACAGGGCGCCATCCAACCTAAGGCCGGCCCTGCATCCGGTTGCCATAGCCACCATCGCCGGCCGCTATCATGTAGCGGGCCGACGATGGTAGCTTAACACCTAAGAAGCCGTTATCGCTATTGAACTCAGCTTCCAAAGGGTTAAAGAGACTCTGTCACCACATTATAAGTGGTCTCTCTCCTACATAATCTGATCGGTGCTGTAATGTAGATAACAACAGTGGTTTTTGTTTTGAAAAACTATCATTTTTTAGCAAGTTATGAACAATTTTAGATTTATGCTAATTAGTTCTTAATGACCAACTGGGCGTGTTTTTACTTTTTACCAACTGGGCGTTGTACAGAGAAGTGTATGACGCTGACCAATCAGTGACCAATCAGCGTCATGCACTTCTCATTGCTCCAGCCCAGCTTCTTTCACTGCACAATCACACTGTAACAATGGGCTGGAACAATGAGAAGTGTATGACGCTGATTGGTCACTGATTGGTCAGCGTCATACACTTCTCTGTACAACGCCCAGTTGGTAAAAAAGTAAAAACACGTCCAGTTGGTCATTAAGAAACAAATTAGCATAAATCTAAAATTGCCAGAGAGAGCCTCTTTAACAGACAGAGCCTCTTTAATCAGCAGGGACACAGCGATAGGTCTCCGCCGAAGGTGCTGCGGCAACTGCTGTATGAGACAGCAGCTGTCACAGCTCCTGTATGTGTCGGGAAGACGGTCGAAATGGCCATTCCTCCCGTGACGTACTATTCCATCATGGAGCGCGAACGCTATGGTTACCATGACGGAATAGTACGTCACTGAGCGCAAAGGGGTTAAACTTATAAAATATATTTTTTATAATATTATGCTTTGATAAATGTTTTTAACTCTATTATATGTCTTAGAAATGGTATGACACTGTCAGTAGTTAATTCCTGTTCTATTGTTCAAATTGTTGCAAGGTATGTTAGGACTTTGGTCCTTTATGTACAATCTTTGTAAAAAAAAATATCCAATAGAATGTAATTAAAAAAAAAAAAGCTTAAACTTGACGGTCATATGTCTTTTTTCAACTTATGTATGTCGGCATGTAGTTGGGATCCTGCCATCAGGTTATCGCTGCAAATGTTGACGATACTGAGTGCCCAACAATAATCTAATATTGCCGGGGTTATTTTATCCCAGCCACATTTTTCTGCTGCTTGTGACCATTCAATCATTTGGGCTAGAAGCCATTTATACTTAACACCTCTCATTCCTGGTAAATAGAGGAGGGTCTCAAGTGGGGCACCCTGACTTATGAAGTCCAAATGCCCGAATAGGGCAAGAAACGTTGTCTTCAAGATACAACTCATTTAATGAAATTCAACCCAGTCTTAACTCTTCTAAAACACACCGCAAATCTGGTCCTTATCCAGACTATTAGAAGTCTTCACCCTACACTTTGTTCCCCAGGGAGATTACCATTGAAACTCAACCTCTCTGGCAGTCCATCGTAATAAATGTATATCCCTTGGCTATTTTCCATATCACAAATAATCTGAAGTGTTCATAATCCTCCTGAAGTATATTGCAGGCAGGCGCTCCTTCAGATAATGTTATTATCGTCATCACTCTGCCACAGGAGCATTCGGATAACACAGTATTGTGCAGGTCATGAATCAGAGGGCACCTATGAGAGTTGGAACTGCCTGCTGGTTACTGTCAAAGAACTCCTGTCGAATGGAGCAGATCCAATATTAACATTATTGTATGGCAATGTATTTTAAGTATTACATTATTACTATTTGCAAATGTACAATTTTTATTTTTTTGCGCAAACACAACTTTTCATTGTAGCACATTATTGTCTATCAAACTCTGGACTTATTTCCCTGCAATCCAGCCTCCTGTATGCTCTAGGTTGGACACTATCTTGAATTTTTTTATTTGATCCTGCTTTCTCTTTCTCTGTCTATGCTACCAATTCCATGATGCTGCAGCACAGAATCTCGTGAGTAGAGGCATCCAGTACACTCTCTGCCTGCTGGGAGGACAATGTGATTCATCTTTCTTCAATATCCTCCTAAATTTGCTGAACAATTATAAATATGGAGGCAGGAAAACTGAACTGTGATCTTTTATATCATAAGGCTGGATTCACACGAGCGTGGCGTTTTTGCGTGCGCAAAAACCACTTGACAGCTCCGTGTGTCATCCGTGTATGATGCGCGGCTGCGTGATTTTCGCGCAGCCGCCATCATAGTGATGAGGCTAGTCGACGTCAGTAAATAGTCACTGTCCAGGGTGCTGAAAGAGTTAACTGATCGGCAGTTAACTCTTTCAGCACCCTCGACAGTGAATTCCGATCACAATATCGAGCAACCTGTTAAAAAAAACAACAACGTTCGTACTTACCGAGAACTTCCCTCCCGGCCGTTGCCTTGGTGACGCGTCCTTGGTGACGCGCCTCTCTTGACATCCGGCCCCACCTCCCTGGATGACGCGGAAGTCCATGTGACCGCTGCAGCCTGTGCTTGGCCTGTGATTGGCTGGAGCTGTCACTTGGACTGAATTGTCATCCCGGGAGGTCAGACTGGAGGAAGAAGCAGGCAGTTATCGGTAAGTCAGAACTTCTTTTTTTTTTACACGTTCATGTATATTGTGATCGGAAGTCACTGTCCAGGGTGCTGAAACAGTTTAACTCTTTCAGCACCCTGGACAGTGACTATCTCCTGACGTCGCGTACCAGAAATTTTTTTGCCGGGTTCGGTCAAAACGAGTTCGGCCGAACTCGGTGAAGTTCGGTTTGGTTGTCCGGGTTCGCTCATCTCAAAGACACTCCGTCTGGATGTTTGTAAACAGAAAAACACGTGGTGCTTTTCTGTTTACATTCAGAGTTTGACAGCTCTTGCGCGAATCACGCAGTTCGCACGGCATGCGTGGTTTTCACGCACCCATTGACTTCAATAAGTGCGTGATGCGCGAAAAACGCAGAAAGAACGGACATGTCGTGACTTTTTTTCAGCGGACTCACGCTGAGGGAAAATCACGGACATGTCAGCACGGCCCCATAGACACATATAGGTCTGTGCAACGCGCGTGCAAATCACGCGCGTTGCACGGACGTTTTTCCTGTTCGTCTGAATAAAGCCTAACTTTGTGACAGGAGCCTGTCTAATCATCACCAGTAACTTTGATATGAGTTTCTGTCCCCCCTGTGGAGAGACTGCATGGAACAGTCCATGTAATGACATCATACAGGAAGTTCTGGTCTTTGTATGAGTGCCACTGGTTTTTTTCCCCATTGACTTAAGATCAAAAAGTGTGTCAATTAAGCCTGATTCAAACTATAGCTATGCAACTGCCCCAGTGGGCTAAATCTGATATCTAGTAATCAAAGCTTAAAAAAAATAAATCAGGAATAGGACTGACACAAGTAACTAATTAATGGAGCAAATGGGGAACTTTAGTTTTGGGTGGAGTTTCCCTAAAAGAAAATAAAAATGGTTACATAGTTACATGGTTGAAAAAAGACACAGGTCCATTGAGTTCATCCTTTTTCAATAAATTACCCGTAATTCATTGCTTGATTAATTACAACCCTCAATGCCATTCTTCAGTAAATAATCATCTCACCTTTTTTTAAATGCTGACATAGTATCTGCTATTACTACCTCTTGAGGTACCGTATTCCATAGCTTGACCACTCTAACTGTAAAGAACCCTTTCCTATATTGATGTCTGAAATGTCTTTCTTCCACACGCAATCGATGTACCCTGGTCCTTTGCAGAGTCCTTAGAAGGACAAAATCATGTGCTCTGTATTGAGCACACATATACTTATACATGTTAATAAGATCACCTCTAAGACGTCTTTTTCCCAATCTAGTTGCTCACCTTTGAACCCTCTCCAGTTCTCCTATATCCTTTTTACAATGTGAAGCCCAAAACTGAATTCCATATTGAAGATGTGGCCTTACAAGGCATTTATAGAGAGGTGAATAGCAAGTGGTTTGTATATTAAGTGGAGTTCCAAAAACCGGAGTGATTTACTGTGTTGTGTGTGACAAAGTGGGGGGCCATTGTATGTGATATATGTATTGATTGCTTGCTTGCTACAAAGTTTGCAAAAGTGACATAATTTGTAACCTTTTTTCCTTTGCAGTTTCCTGAGTAGCTGAGTAAGGGGGAGGGCTTAGCTGCTACCAGGTGGTATAAATCAGGCCTCACTACTCTGTAGAGCCTGCTCTGTGCCTTGAATAGCAAGTGGTTTGTATATTAAGTGGAGTTCCAAAAACCGGAGTTCAAAAGAGGAGTTAAAGCCCAAGTAAGTGCTCTTCTACTTCTTTATCTTTTTGGTTAACACCTGTTCGCTGTTTTTTTTGTAACTGGGATAATGGACAGCAAGATTGGAGGTTTTCTTCAGTGCACAGTTTGCCATATGTATGCACGACTGGAGCCGGAGTTCCAGGGTGAATATCTCTGTGGCAGATGTGAGCATGTTGTTCACCTGGAAGCTCGTATTAGAGATCTGGAGGAGCAGAATGCAACACTGAGGAGGATAGACAATTTTGAACGGAGCTTGCTGCTCACAGAGCATGCAGTTAGTGGGTTACAACTGGAGGGTGAAGACATGGGTGAGCAGGATCAGGTAAGTAGCTGGGTTAATGTAGTTAGGGGCAGTAGAAAGGGGTCAAAGACAAGGAAGGCCGATCCGGTTTCTGACATTCCAGGCAAAATTGCCAAGTTGGGTGATGATGCGAGGGTGTCAGTCTCAGAAATGGCAGCCCTAGTGGATACTGATCTCCCTAACAGCCGGGAGAACAGCCCAGCTAGTAGTCGGAGGGATGGTAATGCAGGTAAGCCAAGACAATTGATAGTCGTAGGGGATTCTATAATCAGGAAGACGGATAGAATTATTTGTCGCCAAGACCACCTCAACCGAATGGTTTGCTGTCTCCCTGGTGCCAGGGTTCGGCATGTGGTGGAACGGGTGGACAAATTGCTGGGAGGGGCTGGTGATGATCCAGCTGTCGTGGTCCATGTCGGTACCAACGACAGAATAAATGGTAGGTGGAGGAGCCTTAAGAATAATTTTAAAGAACTAGGCTACAAGCTGAAGGGAAGGACCTCCAAGGTTGTATTCTCAGGAATACTGCCTGTGCCATGCGCATCACAGGAAAGACAGCGGGAGCTTAGGGAGTTAAATGCATGGCTGAAGTCTTGGTGTAGAGGAGAAGGATTTGGGTTCCTAGAGCACTGGGCTGACTTTTCATTGGGGTACAAACTGTATTCTGCAGATGATTTGCACCTAAATGGAAGGGGGTCCGCTGTGCTGGGGGAGAGAATTCTAGCTGGGGTGGCGGAGTATTTAAACTAGGGCTGAGGAGGGAGGTCAATGTAGAAAAAAAAGGGGTAGCCAGGTTAGAGAGGGGTCAGACTATATTGGTGGGGGGAGAAACAGAATGTGGGGAGAGGACTAGACAACAGGATAAGGAGATCCTTTCGTTACAAAACATCAGTGTAAATAAAAAGGACCGATTAATGTCAAATCACATTTCTGATACTGAAAGTGAAACATTTAAAGGCAAGTTAAAGTGTATGTTCACAAATGCCAGAAGTCTAGCAAGTAAAATGGGGGAGCTGGAGGCCTTGATACTGGAAGAAAATATAGATATAGTTGGTGTTGCTGAAACATGGCTGGACTCTTCACATGACTGGGCTGTAAATCTACAGGGTTTTACACTTTTTCGTAAAGACAGGACAAATAGGAAAGGTGGTGGTGTATGTCTGTATGTGAGAAGTGATATGAAGGCGAGTGTGAAAGAGACAATAGTGGGTGAAGACTGTGAGGAGGTTGAAACCTTGTGGGTGGAACTAGAAAGGGAGGTAAACACTGAAAAAATTACTTTTGGTGTAATCTATAGACCCCCCAATATAACTGAGGAGATGGAAGTTCAGCTATATAAACAGATGGAGCGGGCTGCACAGGCGGGTACTGTAGTGATAATGGGAGATTTTAATTTCCGGGATATTAATTGGTGTCATGGTTCGGCTTCAACTGCAAAGGGGAGACATTTCCTCAACCTGTTGCAGGAAAATTTTATGGGCCAGTTTGTGGAAGACCCGACTAGAGGTGAAGCTCTGTTGGATCTGGTCATTTCTAATAATGCAGATCTTGTTGGGAATGTCAATGTTCGTGAAAACCTCGGTAACAGTGATCACAATATAGTTACATTTTACCTATACTGTAAAAAACAAACGCAGGCTGGGAGGGCAAAAACATTTAATTTTAAGAAAGCCAATTTCCCCAGGATGAGGGCTGCAATTCAGGATATGGACTGGGAAGAACTAATGTCAAATAATGGAACAAATGATAAATGGGAGATTTTCAAATCTACTTTGAGTTATTATAGTGCAAAATTTATTCCTACAGGTAATAAGTATAAACGACTCAAATTAAACCCCACATGGCTTACACCTTCTGTGAAAGGGGCAATACATGACAAAAAAAGGGCATTTAAAAAATACAAATCTGAGGGTACAGCTGTAGCCTTTGTAAAATATAAAGAGCTTAATAAAATCTGTAAAAATGTAATAAAATTAGCAAAAATACAAAATGAAAGGCAGGTGGCCAAGGATAGTAAAACAAATCCTAAAAAATTCTTCAAGCATATAAATGCAAAAAAGCCAAGGTCTGAACATGTAGGACCCCTAGATAATGGTAATGGGGAGTTGATCACAGGGGATCAAGAGAAGGCAGAGTTACTAAATGGGTTCTTTAGCTCTGTATATACAACTGAAGAAAGAGCAGCTGATGTAGCCGGTGCCAGTGCTGTTAATATATCGGCTGATATACTGAATTGGATGAATGTAGAGATGGTCCAAGCTAAATTAAATAAAATAAATGTGCACAAGGCCCCGGGACCAGATGGGTTACACCCTAGAATTCTTAAAGAGCTTAGTTCAGTTATTTCTGTCCCCCTTTTCATAATATTCAGAGAATCTCTAGTGACTGGTATAGTGCCAAGGGACTGGCGCAGGGCAAATGTGGTGCCTATTTTCAAAAAGGGCTCTAGGTCTTCCCCGGGTAATTATAGACCAGTAAGCTTAACATCCATCGTGGGGAAAATGTTTGAGGGGCTATTGAGGGACTATATACAGGATTATGTGACAATAAATAGCATTATAAGTGACAGCCAGCATGGTTTTACTAAGGACAGAAGTTGTCAAACTAACCTAATCTGTTTTTATGAAGAGGTAAGCAGAAGTCTAGACAGAGGGGCCGCTGTGGATTTAGTGTTTTTGGACTTTGCAAAGGCATTTGACACTGTCCCCCATAGACGCCTAATGGGTAAATTACGGACTATAGGTTTAGAAAATATAGTTTGTAATTGGATTGAGAATTGGCTCAAGGACCGTATCCAGAGAGTTGTGGTCAATGATTCCTTCTCTGAATGGTCACCGGTTATAAGTGGTGTACCCCAGGGTTCAGTGCTGGGACCACTATTATTCAACTTATTTATTAATGATATAGAGGATGGGATTAATAGCACTATTTCTATTTTTGCAGATGACACCAAGCTATGTAATATAGTTCAGACTATGGAAGATGTTCATGAATTACAGGCAGATTTAAACAAACTAAGTGTTTGGGCGTCCACTTGGCAGATGAAGTTTAATGTAGATAAATGTAAAGTTATGCATCTGGGTACCAACAACCTGCATGCATCATATGTCCTAGGGGGAGCTACACTGGCGGATTCACTTGTTGAGAAGGATCTGGGTGTACTTGTAAATCATAAACTAAATTTCAGCATGCAGTGTCAATCAGCTGCTTCAAAGGCCAGCAAAATATTGTCGTGTATCAAAAGAGGCATGGACTCGCGGGACAGGGAGGTAATATTACCACTTTACAAAGCATTAGTGAGGCCCCATCTAGAATATGCAGTTCAGTTCTGGGCTCCAGTTCATAGAAAGGATGCCCTGGAGTTGGAAAAAATACAAAGAAGAGCAACGAAGCTAATAAGGGGCATGGAGAATTTAAGTTATGAGAAAAGATTGAAAGAATTAAACCTATTTAGCCTTGAAAAAAGACGACTAAGGGGGGACATGATTAACTTATATAAATATATTAATGGCACATACAAAAAATATGGTGATATCCTGTTCCTTGTAAAACCCCCTCAAAAAACAAGGGGGCACTCCCTCCGTCTGGAGAAAAAAAGGTTCAAGCTGCAGAGGCGACAAGGCTTCTTTACAGTAAGAACGGTGAATTTATGGAATAGCCTACCGCAGGAGCTGGTCACAGCAGGGACAGTAGATGGCTTTAAAAAAGGGTTAGATAATTTCCTAGAACAAAAAAATATTAGCTCCTATGTGTAGAAATTTTTCCTTCCCTTTTCCCTTCCCTTGGTTGGACTTGATGGACATGTGTCTTTTTTCAGCCGTACTAACTATGTAACTATATGTAACTATGTAATATTACATTTGAATCACATTTTTTTTATCTCTCCTTTTTATACTCTCTAAAATCCTATTTGCTTCTGCAGCTGCTGCTTGACATTGAGTGCTGCTGCATAGCTTATTTGTTACCAGAATACGCAGGTCCTTGCGTTATCCCCAGTTTCATTCCATTTAATGTATATGAATTAATGCTATTGTTGCGTCCTAGGTACATTACTTTATATTTATCATTGAAAGAGTGTAGATACCATTTAATTGAGTTCATAAACTGTACCGCATAGTAGAATGGTCTCAATTTAATGTAAAGTATATTGTGTTCACTGTTATTACAAGTAACAACATAGAACACATGAGACATCTAATAGTTTGTTTCATGGGTGTAACTATAGCTGTAGCAGACATAATAGCAGAGGTTAGTAGAGAATTGAAAAAAGAGGCATGTCTAATTTAGCTGTCCGATAAAGCTATGCCCTGGGTAGGGCAGCCATGTTCAGATGGAGAGATAACTCGTGGAGATAAGATAGTGCCAAACCAGAGCGTTCTTTCAAAATCGTGTGTTCTATTTTTTAATCAGGCAATAAGCTACGCGTTTCAAGGTCGGACTGACCTCTTCCTCAGGCTGGTAAAACACGTATCATGTTATGTGTTATCTCTCCACCTGAACGTGGCTTCCCTACCCAGGATATAGCTTTACCGGACAGCGCTGAATTAGATTTGCCTCATCAGCAGCAGTCCTGGACTACACAGATACGCATCACAGGGTGTTGTGCTCCTAACACAACACTGCCTGGTTAGCATAAATGCTTACCTCACATTGTCTCCTGGCTATTGTTCACTTTTGATGCCCTATGTGCGCCAGCCATTCTATTCTCTTTTTCTTATTTTAGATAACAGCAGAGGATGACGGTTCATTCAGGTGCAAGAACATTGTCCCATTTTGTGGCGGATAATAAGTTGATGGCTTTCTGCTATCTAGCAATACTACTGTATGAGGGTTCTCGGATATATATATATTGCTATTATCCATACATTTTCATTATTTCTACCTATAGTATATTAATAAAAAAGGCAGCAACCCAGCATTGGATGACAAAAGTGTTTCCTTTATTCACCCATAACATGCGACATTTCAGCTCTCTCAATAAAGCCTTTCTCAGGCGGCTTGAGAACCGCTCAATTTTGAGAGCTGAAATGTGGCACATTATGGGTGAATAAAGGATCCACCTTTTTTCATGCAAGTCTGGAGTGCTGCCTTTTTTTTTTTTATTGATTATTTTGGACAATTTGCCAATGTCCAGAGTTGAGCACCAGATATAACTTTTTGCTGTACTGCAGTTACTTTCTTTTTTCTACTTACAGTGTGTTGCTATTTCATTTTCTGGTCATTAGGTGGTGGGGGCTTATCTCATTTTGCTATGGGGCCCTATGAATTCTAAATATGTCCCTGTTTGTTTGTTTGTTTGTTTGTTTGTTTGTTTGTTTGTTTGTTTGTTTGTTTGTTTGTTTTTTCAATTGGAGCCAAATTGATTTTCAAAATAAAATAGAGACTTACATTAAATATTGTTGGTCTTTGCATAGGGTAAACTATTAATATTTGATCAGTGGAGGACTGACCGCCGGAGGCACTCCCGATCACCAGAATGAAGAAGCTGCAGTGCCGTTCATTTTTTAGACAATCACAGCAGCTCATCCATATGGGAGTCTCTTACTCGTTCATTCTGCTGATCGGCAGGGGTTCCCGGGAGTCTGACATCCACCGATCATATATTGATGGGCTATCCTAAGTATAGGCCATCAATATTTAAGTTTAGGAAAACAACTTTAATGGAGTATTACGACTTATTTATTGTGAGACTATTATTACCAACAGGGTTAAAATAAAGTTGAGGACACATTTAAGTAGGTGTTTATTACATTACAAAAGTAATAGCAAAAAGGTAGCGTCAGCCTTTTCAGAGTCAAGACCTGTACAGTGTAATTGAAGCTCTCCCATGCATACAATTGCTATCGAAAACAATTTTGATTGTAGTTCTTGAATAACAAGTCTTTTGATTAGGTAAATCAGTCAACTGTACATACCCCATGTCTGCCTGCTATATGCCTGAAAATACCTCTCTCCACTAAGACGTTTCATACTGTGCATGTGTAATGGAGTGAAATACAAAGTACCGTAACTTGGTATATTGCCATAGTGCGAATGGACCACTGTGCAGAGCCCTTAGCAAAGTGATCTTTGACCGAGCTTGTACAAGATAATAGAAGCAGGGGTTACGTGATAGTTTACCATAGAGGCTCTCCTTGTACTATGTGTATAAATGAATAGTAATACTGGAATATAATCAGATGTTTTATTCTAAGGGAAGATACTGCTTGATAAAAAAAATTATATATATATGCTCCCATGCAGATTCATAAGAAAAGGTTGTGCAATCATACTAGTATATAATCTATCAAGCAACATTATTTAGGTCTCAGGATGATGCATTTTGGGTGACTAAGCCTCTGTTGACATTGGTTTCTAACGGACATTCTATTACTTTTGACAGTAAGATTAGAGCAGTCTGCAGCACTTTCATTCTGTCAAAAATATCAAAACCCTGATAGACCCCATTAAAATAACTAGGGACAATTTTAAAACAGTTCTGTCTTTTTAAATCTTTTTAAAAATTTTTTTTTGCTTTATCAATTTGTTTGCCTGTCAGGTAATGGTGGTTCACCATCTAATGTGTATGGCGGTGCCCTGACTTTCCCCTACAGCAGATGTGCTTCATTCATCATGCCCGATAATTTTCCCTGGAAGCGGCTTCTCCTTCTCCCTATTCAGAACAATGCAAGCTCGGCCGAGCGTGCATATGTATAGAGGGGTGGGGAGGAATAGTTTTTTGCCGACAGCTATTCAGAGTATATGGCCAGCTTTAGTTTATAACAGATTTGTTAATATGATCTAATTTTAAAAAAGATTTTAAAACAGATCTGTCATAAACTAAAGATGGCCATACACTCTAGATAGCTGTCGGACAAAATGGGGTAAGTGTAACTTTATAAGATGAACAGTAAATTAGTAAAGTGTTAAATTAGATTTGAATAGCCGATTGAATGCTGGTTTATGTCATCGGACAACCCTATTAATGTAAATGCCCCTACCAAACAGTACCTTATATCTCAGCTTCCTGAAGTCGGAGGTGGATGATAAAATCTAAATTTTTAGGATTTGGCTGAAAATTTAGACAAAACTTGTCCTATACAAAAAACAACATAGTACATAGAAAAATGGGGATCCCTTATAGTGCGGAGTGACACCACCACAACCCTAACCATCTGAGACAGGTGGTTGTAGGATCTTCAGTATGGAGAAGGGATCCCTGCACAGGTGCTCTCCACCCCTTAAAATAAGGGATAAAGGTCAATCTGGACTGGGCCAACTGTCTGTAGGATCCCCATAGCAGCTGCACAGGCTTTTTCTATGGTACATATTCCTTTGAAGGAACACCCAGGAGCTCGAAATCAGTGGCCATATATGTATATTATTATCATCATGGTCTGGTATAAAGAACAGAATAAAGATGGGAACTAGCTCCTATTATATATAAGTCTTTGTTCTTCTTTTCACTTTGTATCCCAGAATAGTGCCCGGGTGAATGCTAGTTCAATAACAATCTTACTATTCAGGCTTATAAGACAGTTTTGTTAGGTTATCCCTATTTTTGTCTCACATTTTGAGCTCCATTATCATCGAGGAGCAGCAATCATTTCCTTTCATGTTTTAAATAATACATTTCAAGATACAATTATTTCTTCCATATAAAGTGGTTAATGTCCCTATGGTAAATGTTGAAGACATATTTGTAATCTAATTGTTCCATTAGAAGTTTGCTGTTTTGCGTATATACCTGATAAGTACTGTACTTAAATGATTTGTTCATATATATGGATTGTCAAGTTAAATAACATGGGGCATGTGAATCCTGTCTCGATCTGAAAGTCTTGCATTTAATTCTCAAGAAACGTAAGGAGATGAGAGGTCACTCAATTATATCCTAATATATAGAGCTGGAAGGCATAGAGAAGTGACGAAGAATAAATTACATTTAGAGTCGTTATCTCCGGCATAGCAGGTCAATAAATGAACTTAGCAGAAGTATTAGTACATTTAACTTGTGATGTTTACATAGAACAGTATATTATATTTTGCCAATGGTGTAGACTTGCACAGGATTAATTTAACCCCTTAAGCCCTTAGTGACCACCAATCCGCCTTTTCATGGCGGCCTAGTCTAAGTCCTGCACGGGTGTCCCGTGCTGGCTGGAGCAGGTGCTTAAATGTCTGATGACAGCCGTGCTCCTGCTTCAACAGTAGCGATAGAAGTTTACCTGAATCTCAGACGATTAACCCATTAAATGCTGCGATCAATAGCGACCACTGCATTTAAGGGGTATACAGAGGAAGGGAGCTCCCTCTATCACCCATCGGCAGCCCAATGGGGTGCCATTACAGCCGGGGGCCTAACAAAGACCACCAGGAATGCCCCGGCTATATGCCTATTAGGCCGTGCCAGAGGCACGTCCTAATAGATTGCCTGTCCGTTTTACACTGACAGGCAGTAATGCTCGGGAATACTAAGTATACCAAAGCATTATTTCTGCGACCAAAAGATCGCATTGTGAAGTCCACTAGTGGGACTGAAAAAATAAGTAATTCATGTTAAATAAAAATTATTAATAAAGATTACAGAAACTATTTTATCCATTCAAAAGTATAAAAGTGTATAAAATAAATAAAAGTACATATATGTGCTTTCACCGCGACCTTAATGACCCAAACAATAAAAGTTAACATGTAATTTAAACCACAAGGTGAATGCCATAAAAAAAAAACAGAAAAAAACTATGGCGGAATTGCTAATTTTTTTCGTTGCCCCCGAAATAAGCAATAATAAAAGTTAATCAATAAGTCCCATGTACCCCAAAAATGTTCCAATGAAAACTACGTCTTGTCCCTCAAAAAACAAGCCCACATATCACTACATTGACGGAAAAATAAAAAAGTTATGGCTCTTGGAAAGCGACGATGTAAAAACAAATACGTTTAGTTCAAAAGTGTTTTTCTTGTGCAAAAGTCGTAAAACATAAAAAAACCTATACATATGTGGTATCGTCGTAATCGTACCGACCCATAAAATAAAGTTAACATGTTTTACATCGCATGGTAAACGGCGTAAATTTAAACCGCATAGAACAATGGCGGAATTGCTGTTTTTTTTCCATTCCCCACGAAAAAAAAAAAATATATTATTAAAGGTTTTAAAAGTTAATTGCTTTAGGGAAAATATTGGAAAAGGTTTTTCTTTTAACTTAAAATATATATATTTTTGGAACATTAACCCCTTCCCAACATTTGACGTATGGCTACGTCATAGCCAGTTAGGGGAAGTAAGGAGCCGGGCTCACAATGATCCAAACAATGCGGTAGTCGGCTGTATTTTACAGCCGACACTTCAGAGTAACGAGCGTTACCCGTTAAATGCCACGGTCAATAGCGACCGCGGCATTTAAATCATTCGAAAGTGGGCGGGACCCCCTCTAGCAGCTCATCGCGCCCCTCGCATGCAATAGCGGGTGGCAATGGTTGCTATGGCAGCCTTGGGGCATAATGAAGGCCCCACAGGTCTGCCATCTTTGTGCTCCTATTAATCATACCTCCCAACTTTTGAATTCGGAAAAGAGGGCATTTTAAGCCACGCCCCCTAACCACGCCCAATATCCCGAATAAACACATCAAATCACGGCCAGATCCTTCTGCAATTAACAAGCGCACATTCTCACTGCGGATCTCTAGACTGTCTGGATATCACAGATATTATATTTCAAGTTATGTCGTCTTTCTGTTATTTTTCCTAACTTGGTATAACATTTGCTCATCACGGCGGCAGCTGCAGGACAAACCAAAAGGCTGAGAACAATGAGAGTCAAGAGGAAGACCCTGTGGTGGATGACTTTTCAATTAACAGGTAGCAGAGTTACATGATGGGGATTTTTTTTTCCAGTTGTGTAACTCTGCTACCGGTCAATGGAAAAATCATCCACCAGAGCCCTCCTGTAGATCGCTCCACACACAGCCCCCCTGTACATAGCGCCAGACAGCCCCCCTGTAGATAGCTTCAGATACAGCCCCCCTGTAGATAGCTCCACACATAGCCCACCTGTAGATAGCTCCAGATACAGCCTCCCCTGTAGATAGCTCCACACATAGCCACCCTGTAGATAGCTCCAGATAAAGCCCCCCTGTAGATAGCTCCAGATACATCCCCCCTATAGGTTGCCCCACACAGCCCCCCATGTACATAGTGCCAGACACAGCACCCCTGTACATAGCGCCACACACAGCCCCCCTGTAGATAGCTCCAGATACAGCCCCCCTGTAGACTGCTCCACATAGCCCCCTTGTACATAGCACCAGATACAGCCCCCTGTAGATTGCTCCACACAGCCCCCCTGCACATAGTGCCAGACACAGCCCCCTGTAGATAACTCTAGATACAGCCCCCCTGTAGATTGAGCCACACAGCCCCCCTGTACATAGTGCCAGATACAGCCCCCCAGTAGATAGCTCCCTGTAGGTAGTGCAACACAACCCCCTTATAAGAGGTAGCCGGCCCTACTGCTGCCACTCTCCGCTCTGCTTTCACTCACCGTCAGAAGAAGGCAGGAGTCTTGCGGTGGCATTCTCACTGGTGTCGATGTCAGCCCGGGAGTGGACAAGTCCAGTCACCTGACCTGTCATCTGACCGGTGAGGTCAGATGACAGGTCAGCTGACTGGACTGGTCCACTCCCTTGCCGGCAGCGATCCCAGTGAGAACACCGCCGCAAGACTCCTGCCTTTTTTTGATCGCTGCTGCAATCGACCGGCATGCAGGGCGCCTGTCAGCAGCGATCAGCTGTTTTGATACAGCTGCAGCGCCCGGCGGGACATTTTGCAATGATTGGTGTGGGGAATGTTTTTGCTATATTATGTTTATTTACTATTTAATTTATTTTACTTTATTTTACTTTTATTTTCTATTATTCTGGCTTGTCCCTCAAAGGTCAGAAAAGACCTTTCAGGGACTTCATTTTTTCGCTTTTATACCATGTTTTTCCACCGTAACTGGCGCTGCACAGCAGGTGAGATCAATCCTGTTATGTTGACTATTGTCACTATTAAGGCTGTGCTTGGTCAAGTTAGACCTAGCAGCAGCCTTCCACTATGGCATCCTGGCAATCATGTAACCAGTCACATGAAAACCAGGACTAACAGAGGCAGCAGCGTACTATACACAGCGCTCATTGAGCACTGTGTACAAGAGATCAGAGAAGATAGAAGCGGGGAAAACCACTTCTATCTTCTCTCCAGCATGCGGGCACCCGACATTTAGATACCCAATAAGACCGATAGCTAAAGCCTGGGCCGTAAATATACTATGGCTGTAAAGGATCTGCCAGACACAGCTTCTGTGTCGACACCCGTGGTTAATCAGTCTGCACCTGCTCCTAAGTCTGATAGAGTGACTCGATCTGCTACCACTCAGGCTGGTAGGCTCAGGAGTGGGAGAACCTATCACAGCCTGGCCAGACGGTTCTAGCTCCCGCCCTCAGTCTATTTATACCTTCATTTCCTGCTTGTCTCTGCCTGTGATTCTTTCCTGTTTCCTGGCTCTTCTGCTCCTGCTATCATTATTGACCTTGCGTCATTTTGACCCTGGCTTTACTGACTACTCTCCTGCTCTGCGTTTGGTACCTCGTACACTCCTAGTTTGACTTGGCTCGTTCACTACTCTTGTTGCTCACGCTCTTGCCGTGGGCAACTGCCCCATTTCCCTTAGCTTCTGTGTACCCTTGTCTGTTTGTCTGTCGTGCACATATTGAGCGTAGGGACCGTCGCCCAGTTGTACGCCGTCGCCTAGGATGGGCCGTGCAAGTATGCAGGGACTGAGTGGCGGGTAGATTAGGGCTCACCTGTCTTCTCCCTACCCCGTCATTACAATGGCACTGATTTTAAGTACCTTGACCGCCTGCCATTGAAATACTGTGGGTATTTGGTAACCAGATAAATACTTAAATACTACTGTACATTACCTAATAAGTGACAGCACGCTGAAATCAGCCTGTCTGTCACTTCTTCATGTTGCTCTAAGCTTTGATTAAGATAAAATGATACCCAAATTGAAAACCCATCATTCGTGGATAATTTTCTAACTTTTATAGTTACATACTGTCTATAGCCCAGTATCTGGATTGCCTAATGTTATAGTCTGCAGGCTTAGAATAGAATGGGCTAGGTTTAATAGATTGGAACCTGATCTTCATGCCCTTTTGTGGTTTCCAGAGCAGTTGTCACTTCGCTTACATCTAGAATCAGATGCAGCAACTGAATGTAGGCAACATCATTTGATGACTTGAAGTGCAGCACTAGAGAGGGAGCTGCAGTCTGGTGAAGGGCACGCCTATGCCACAACCACAGGAAGGACAATGTGGAGAAGTTGTAGTGTGTTGGTGGTCTCTTCTTGTGAGGCAGTGAGATGTATTTTATACAGAATGATGGGTCCATAAGTAAAGCAAATGCATACTTATAAAAGAGCATCCAAGATTACTACCAGGTGTCCAACAGCAGCAACAACACTGACAATATCCAGACATTATTTTCTAGAGATAAGTCTTCAGTCCTGGGCCACAAATAGTTTACTAATGAGAATGCTGCAGATGACACATTACAGGTAACATCAAGCAAAATCTGTAGCAGGGAACCCCACCTACTATGTTCCATTTATAATACCGGTGCCCAGGTGCCTCAGCTATCTCTGCACCCCCTATAGCTACACCACTGCACATATCTAAACAAATTAATTAGGCAGCTGCAATAGCTCTATATACCTCCTAAATAGGATCTGACACAGGAGGGACACATCTTCCCGATCAGGTTATAAATACAAACAATTATAAAGAATAATTCTTTAGGATTTACGGGATAGATTTACTGCATGCAATGATAGAATCAGGAGAGGAAGGAATGAGAAGGATATTTGTTTAGCTGCAGAAGATGTCTGTGGAGCAGGTTTCGATTTTGTGAAAATAAAATAAGTGCTGGTGAAACATAACAGTATTTGAATCTTGTTGTATATTCTTCATCTTCTTGTTGAATAGTCACCTCGTGACTTTTTTCATCTTCTTGCTGTGTATTCCTCATCTTCTTGTTGTGTATTCGTATTCTTGTGTATTCCTCATGTGCTTGTGTATTCTTAATTTTCTTGTGTATTCTTCATATTCTTGTTGTGTATTCATCTTCTAGTTGTGTTCTTCTTGTTGTGTATTCTTCATCTACTTGTTGTGTATTCATCTTCTAGTTGTGTATTCTTAATCTTCTTGTGTATTCTTCATCTTCTTGTTGTGTATTCTTCATCTTCTTGTTGTGTATTTCTTATCTTCTTCTTGTGTATTTCTTATCTTCTCATTACTTTTTTCATGTTCTTGTTGTGTATTCCTCATCTTCTTGTGTATTCCTCATCTTCTTGTGTATTCCTCATCTTCTTGTAGTGTATTCTTCATCTTCTTGTTGTGTATTCTTCATCGTCTTGTTTTGTATTTATTATCTTCTTGATGTGTATTCTTCATCTTCTTGTTGTGTATTCCTCATCTTCTTGTTGTGTATTCCTCATCTTCTTGTTGTGTATTCATATTCCTGTTGTGTATTCATCTTCTTGTTGTGTATTCCTCATCATAAGTGCTGGTGAAACATAACAGTATTTGAGTCTTGTTGTATATTCTTCATCTTCTTGTTGAATAGTCCTCATCTTCTTGTTGTGTATTCATCTTCTTCTTGTGTATCCTTCATCCTCTTGTATATTCTTCATCGTCTTGTTGTGTACTTACTATCTTCTTGATGTGTATTCTTCATCTTCATGTTGTGTATTCTTCATATTCTTGTTGTGTATTCTTCATCTTCTTGATGTGTAATCTTCATCTTCTTGTTGTGTGTTTATTATCTTCTTGTGTATTCTTCATCTTCCTGTAGTATATTTAGCTTCCTGCTTTGTATTCATCTTCTTGTGTTTTCCTCATCATAAGTGCAGGTGAAACATAACAGTATTTGAATCTTGTTTTATATTCCTCATATTCTTGTTGTGTATTCTACATCTTCTTGCTGTGTATTCTTCATTTTCTTGTTGTCCATTCTTCATCTTCTTGTTGTGTATTGTTCATCTTCGTATTGTGTATTCTTCATCTTCTTGTTGTGTATTTCTCATCTTCTTATTGTGTATTCCTCATCTTCTTGTTGTATGATCCTCATCTTCTTGTATAGTCCTCATCTAGTAAAATGAAAAGATTTTTCCAACTCACCGGTGTCCAGCGTCTTCAGTGACCCAGTGCATGAACCTCGCCCTGGCCCAGGCGTCTTCCACAGTAGCAAAAAAAAAAAAAAAGTATGATCCAGCACTTTATGAAGAAATCTCAGGACTTCATTTTATAAACATTAAAAATCCATCCAGCACGTCTTTATGTGCTAGGTGGATTTTTTATGTTTATAAAATGAAGTCCTGAGATTTCTTCATAAAGTGCTGGATCATAGTCCTCATCTGTTTGTTTTGTATTTATTATCTTCTTGTGTCTTTTTTCATCTTCTTGTTGTGTATTCCTCATCAATTAGTTGTGTATAATTATCTTCTTGTGTATTCCTCGTCTTCTAGTTGTGTATTCTTCATCTTCTTGTTGTGTATTCTTCATCTTGTTGTTGTGTATTCATATTTCTGTTGTGTATTCATCTTCCTGTTGTGTATTCATCTTCCTGTTGTGTATTCCTCATCATAAGTGCTGGTGAAACATAACAGTATTTGAATCTTGTATAGTCTTCATCTTCTTGTTGAATAGTCCTCATCTTCTTGTTGTGTATTTCTTACCTTCTTGTTTATTTGTATATTCTCGTGTCTTTTTTCATCTTCTTGCTGTGCATTCCTCATCTTCTTGTTGTGTATTGTTCATCTTCTTGTGTATTGTTCATCTTCGTATTGCGTATTCTTCATCTTCTTGTTGTGTATTTCTCATCTTCTTATTGTGTATTCCTCATCTTCTTGTTGTGTATTCATCTTCTTGTTGTATGCTCCTCATCTTATTGTATAGTCCTCATCTAGTAAAATGAAAAGATTTTTCCAGCTCACCGGTGTCCAGCGTCTTCAGTGATCCAGTGAACGGACCTCGCCCTGGCCCAGGCGACTTCCACAGTAGCAAAAAAAAAAGATATGATCCAGCACTTTGTGAAGAAATCTCAGGACTTCATTTTATAAACATTAAAAATCCACCCAGCACGTCTTTATGTGCTAGGTGGATTTGTGATGTTTATAATATGAAGTCCTAAGATTTCTTCACAAAGTGCTGGATCATAGTCCTCATCTGTTTGTTTTGTATTTACTATCTTCTTGTGTCTTTTTTCATCTTCTTGTTGTGTATTCCTCATCAATTTATTGTGTATAATTATGTTCTTGTGTATTCCTCATCTTCTAGTTATGTATTCTTCATCTTCTTTGTAATGGCGGGAAAGGGAGACAGACAGGTGAGCCCTAATCTACCCGCCACTCAGTCCCTGCCTACATGCAACGGCCCGACCTAGGCGACGGCGTACAACTGGGCGACGGTCCCTACGCTCAATAAGTGCACGAAAGACAAACAGACACAGAAGCTAAGGGAAATGGGGTAGTTGCCCACGGCAACACCGTGGGCAACAAGAGTAGTGAACGAGCCGAGTCAAACCAGGAGTGTACGAGGTACCAAACACAGAGCAGGAGAGTAGTGAACGAGGCGAGTCAAACCAGGAGTGTACGAGGTACCAAACGCAGAGCAAGAGAGTAGTCAAGAAGCCAGGGTCAATATGAAGCAGGGACAAATAGTTCAAGCAGCAGCAGAGCCAGGAAACAGGAGAATCACAGGCAAAGGAGGAGCAGGAAGTGAAGGTATAAATAGACAGAGGGCGGGAGCTAGCTCCGTCTGGCCAGGCTGTGATAGGCTCTCCCACTCCTCAGCCTCCCAGCCTGATTGGTAGAAGGAGGTGTCACTCGATCAGACTTAGGAGCAGGTGCAGACTGACTAACCACGGGCGTCGACACAGAAGCTGTGTCTGGCAGATCCTTTACATCCTTGTTGTGTATTCATATTTCTGTTGTGTATTCATCTTCCTGTTGTGTATTCAACTTCCTGTTGTGTATTCATCTTCTTGTTGTGTATTCCTCATCATAAGTGCTGGTGAAACATAACAGTATTTGAATCTTGTATATTCTTCATCTTCTTGTTGAATAGTTCTCATCTTCTTGTTGTGTATTTCTTACCTTCTTGTTTATTTCTATCTTCTCGTGTCTTTTTTGATCTTCTTGCTGTGCATTCCTCATCTTCTTGTTGTGTATTCTTCATCTTCTTGTTGTGTATTCTTCATCTTCTTGTTATGTATTCTTCATCTTCTTGTTGTGTATTGTTCATCTTCGTATTGTGTATTCTTCATCTTCTTGTTGTGTATTTCTCATCTTCTTATTGTGTATTCCCCATCTTCTTGTTGTGTATTCATCTTCTTGTTGTATGTTCCTCATCTTCTTGTATAATGAAAAGATTTTTACAGCTCACCGGTGTCCAGCGTCTTCAGTGATCCACTGCACGGACCTCGCCCTGGCCCAGGCGTCTTCCACAGTAGCAAAAAAAAAAAAAGGCATGATCCAGCACTTTGTGAAGAAATCTCAGGACTTCATTTTATAAACATTAAAATCCACCCAGCACGTCTTTATGTGCTAGGTGGATTTTTGATGTTTATAAAATGAAGTCCTGAGATTTCTTTACAAAGTGCTGGATCATAGTGCTCATCTGTTTGTTTTGTATTTACTATCTTCTTGTGTCTTTTTTCATCTTCTTGTTGTGTATTCCTCACCAATTTTTTGTGTGTAATTATCTTTTTATGTATTCCTCATCTTCTAGTTGTGTATTCTTCATCTTCTTGTTGTGTATTCTTCATATTCTTGTTGTGTATTCTTCATCTTCTTGTTGTGTATTCATATTTCTGTTATATATTCATCTTCCTGTTGTGTATTCATCTTCCTGTTGTGTATTCATCTTCCTGTTGTGTAGTTATCTTCTTGTTGTTTATTCCTCATCATAAGCGCTGGTGAAAGATAACAATATTTGAATCTTGTATATTCTTCATCTTCTTGTTGAATAGTTGTCATCTTCTTGTTGTGTATTTCTTACCTTCTTGTTTATTTCTATCTTCTCGTGTCTTTTTTCATCTTCTTGCTGTGCATTCCCCATCTTCTTGTTGTGTATTTGTCCTTTTCTTGTTGTGTATTCCTCTTCTCGTTGTGTATTCTTTATCTTCTCATTTCGTTTTTCATCTTCTTATTGCCGACGCTCTGGCTGGGGATTCTGCTTCAGGAGAAGCCCCTGACGTCACTGTCCATACATGGACAGTGTTGTCAGGGGCAACCCCAGAGCCATAGTCACGGGAGAGCACTACTAGCACTCTGCCTGGGACCAGGGGCGTAGCTAAAGTCTCATGGGCCCTGGTGCAAGAAATCAGCTTGGGCCCCCCTACCCCTCCACAACACCACCAGACCCCTTCGCACGCCTATGCCCAACTGCCTTGCCCAACAGACCCCATGAATAAACCCACAGTATAATGCCCACATAGCTGCCCCACAGTATAATGCCACCACACATTATAATGCCCCCATTACTGCCCCCACAAAGTGTAATGCCCCCAATAGCTGCCCCCACACAGTATAGTGCTCCCCATAGCTGCCCCCACACAGTATAATGCCCCCACTATAGCTGACCACCACAGTATAATGCCCCCATTGCTGCTCCACAGTATAATGCCCCCATAGCTGCTGCCCACAGTATAATGCCCCCATTGATGCCACACAGTATAATGGCCCTATAGCTGCCCCATACAGTATAATGCCCCCATACAGTATAATGCCCCCATAGCTGCCCCATACAGTATAATTCCCCCATACAGTGCAATGCCCCCCATAGCTGCCCCATACAGTATAATGCCTCCATACAGTGCAATGCCCCCCCATAGCTGCCCCATACAGTATAATGCCCCATACAGTATAATGCCCCCCATAGCTGCCCCATACAGTATAATGCCCCCATACAGTATAATGCCCCCCATAGCTGCCCCATACACTATAATGCCCCCATACAGTATAATGCCCTCCATAGCTGCCACATACAGTATAATGCCCACCTTACAGTATAATGCCCTCCAAGGCTGCCACATACAATATAATGCCCCTCATACAGTATACTGCCCCAAAGCTGTACCATACAGTATAATACCCCCATACAGTATAATGCCCCCCTTAGCTGTCACATACAGTATAATGCCCCCATACAGTATAATGCCACCTCAGCAGCTACCATTTGAGACCCCCTCCCATACCCAGTATAATGCCCCCCAATGTATGTACCTAATAGAAAAATAATGATATAATTATTTACCTATCCCCGTTCCCATGACGGGTGGAGGAGATCCTGTTCCTCCTCTGCACTGTGCTGTGAGTGATTCGGCGCAGACAGGTATGATGACGTCACTACATTGCGCCTGCTTGCACCGAGCCGCTCGCAGCACAGTGAATGCTGGAGCAAGGCTCCAGCATTGAACCCAACTGAATGTGTGTCCTGCGGACGCAGATTCAGTTGGAAGCGGGACCAGCGCGGTCAGCATTGTGTGGCAATGGGGGCCCCATGATCCCCCCAGGCTTAGGGTCCCGGTTGCAGTTGTGACCATTGCGACCCCTATAGTTACGCCACTGCCTGGGACACTGCTCTTCTTTTGACAACACTGTCCATTCTTGGACTCTAATGTCAAGGGCTTTCCAGAGACAGAGTCCTGGAACAGAGCCGCTTATAGCGCTCTGCCTGGGACTACTCTCCTCCTGACATCACTGTCCATATATGGACAGTGATTTTAGGGGCTTCGCCAGAGACGGAGTCCCAGAGAAAAGCCGCTAGCGCTCTACCTGGGACTCCTTCTCTCCTCCTTACATCACTATATGTAGAAATATCCGGCACACAAACAAATGTGGTTCAATTTTCCGATTTTATTAAATTTGATGCCATGGGCAATGTGCGTGCAACGTTTCGGTTCAACGACCTTCGTCAGGCACTAGATCCCACTTGGCGTATGATTCTTGAGTTATATCGCGCTGCAGTCAGTATGGCGGCTTGCCGCTTCGTTTTGGCGCCAAAACTAAGCTGCAAGCCGCCATACTGACTGCAGCGCGATATAACTCAAGAATCATACGCCAAGTGGGATCTAGTGCCTGACGAAGGTCGTTGAACCGAAACGTTACACGCACATTGCCCATGGCATCAAATTTAATAAAATCGGAAAATTGAACCACATTTGTTTGTGTGCCGGATATTTCTACATATACAGTTGGGTTGGGACCCTATCCGTGCACCTCCTTCTATCTTGTGCGCTCTGAACCAATACAGACTCCTTACATCACTGTCCATATATGGACAGTGAAGTCAGGGGCTTCCGCAAAGACAGAGTCCCAGAGCAGAGACGCTAGGGCTCTGCCTGGGACGCCTTCTCTCCTACTTACATCATCACTGTATGGACAGGGATGCAGTGACGACGACAGCGTCAGCACCCGGTGGCCGAGTGGGCCCCTCAAGTGTAGTGGGCCCTGGCACTTGCCCAGGTTCACCGGGTGATGACGATGGCCCTGTTGCTAAGGATATGATGCTATAAGGAATACACATTGGTGTTGAGTGATTGGCTACTAATATTCATCCTATGTGCTTATTATAATGTATAAAATGCTCAATATAAACAATAAACTTATCATCAGACACTGAAGCCTTTGGTCTTTTGGGTACATAATACTTTTTTTTTTTTTTTCAAGTTTGAACCAGCTGTTTTTTTATATCCATACAAAAGAACCGAAACTAATGGCATAATTCACTTACAGCACCCTTTTCTGTTACTATTTTTGTTTGGATCTTTGTATTATAATGCTGTGACCATGGATTTAGTGTCAGATTGCTTTATGGGAAGTAATTTTCTGGGTAAAGTAACATATATAAGCAATAGAGGTATAAATCACTATAACCAGTTATAGCTAGACACACAGTAAGGCCTCATGCACACGGTCGACCCCGTAATCACGGCCTGCGATTCTGTGCACGGCCGGCCGACGACACCCGCGCGTCGCATTTTTGTGCTATGCTCTCATACAAAGTATGGGAGCATAGCCCGCAAAAAACAAAAAGTAGGACATGCTCCATATTTCCCGGCATGGTTCTATGGCACAAACACTCTTCCGTAGCGATACGGAAAGGTGTCCGCTGCTAATAGAACTGGTCGGGTCCATAACTGCGGACCGTATTGCGGTTTGCAATTACTGAGTTTTATTACGGTCGGGTGCATGGGGCCTAAGGGTGGAGGGACTCAGTCGATGCTAAGGATAGAGTAGACACAAATACAACTTTCCTTCAATGTCATTTTATAATGTTGTATATTTCAATACAGTTAGGCTTCCACATAGTGAACATATTAGAACTTTAAGGAAATTATTATTATTTTTTTCTGATTGTTGCTTCCCACTCCTATTTCTCTCAACATGCTCCTCCATATCCAGTGTATCGGCTTCCCCCAGTAACTGTTTTCTGACATGACGCTCAAGGCACACTGCTGACTGTTATTCCTCAGCCATCCCATGGCGGAGCCCCATTTTAAAGCCCCAACATCTTTTGTCTCAGGGTGAAAACACAAACTGTCAACTCTAAGGGAACTTTACACTGTTAGCTAGTTGGGTGTATTATTCCCATGTGACCACCCTTGCTCCATCCTCACCAAGTAGCTACTCTCTAGTCTAGCACTGCACAATTTTTGAGATAGTAGTTAGATAGTGACTAATAATTAACAAATTATACAAGAGGAGTGAATGCCATGTTCAGTGCCAGATGGAAATAGGGGTGTTTTGGGCAGCTGCCTGGGGCCCGAGGCTCTGACGGGGCCACAGGCTGCCCAAAGAATTAAATCACATTGCATATTTTTGTGGTTTTTGCTGCGAATCACAGCAAAAACACAACAAAACTGCTTTGTACGGGACCTGCAAAAGGACCTGCAGACATAAGGTCACAAGAACATGTGGGCAGGTCCTGAAGCTAGAAAGTAGAGCAGCAGGGATCTACAGAGAAGTGTGTACGCTACCTCTCCTGCCTCGTCTGTTATAGGGAGTATTCCACTAAAAGTGTCTGTGTAGCCTAAGACTAATAGACAACTAGGTGATACCATTTCCCTTAACAGGAGGATGTGTCCTTGCACAGTGTAATACTGTTAGTCCTGATTGGAGACTGCCAGTATGTAGGAAAATAGGCCTTTGACAAGGAGAATGGTAACACCCAGCTGTCACTGCTAAAAGAGGAAGATGGAGCAGACTATAGGCACAGAGTGGCAGGGCAGTAAAGGGTGGGGCAAGTTTGGGGAACAGCCAAGGGCCTATAGTCTACTTAATCCGCTCGCAAGAGCTTACAGTCTTCAAGGAAATAGGGGGTAACAAGTGGTAAAAATACTTGATTTCTACTATGGTCCAACTATCTTTTGTGCAAATTTGGCTGCTTGAGCCAGTCACCCAGCCAGTATATGGGATGTGTATAGAAGACGTGATAGCAGTTAGGCTCCACTCACTAGCTCAGAGAAAACTGAGAATTAGAGATAGAGCCTGTAGAGGGGAAAACTTCTAAAAAATGGAGAATACAAGTCATACAATGGCCAGATATAATGTGATTCTTCATGTAAACACATATAATTTATTCTGAAAAGTCACCTTATAGGTTAGGTACGCTGATAGATCGGATATAATAAGATAGATGATAGATAGATAGATAGATAGATAGATAGATAGATAGATAGATAGATAGATAGATAGATAGATAGATAGATAGATAGATAGATAGATAGATAGATGATAGATAGATAGATAGATAGATAGATAGATAGATAGATAGATAGATAGATAGATAGATAGATAGATAGATAGATAGATAGATAGATAGATAGATTAGATAATTTTTATATAGCTGTCTATTACATTTAAAGTAGTTTTCTTATGTAAAAATGCTACAAATTCCCCATCAGTTATAGAATTACTAGGTGTCTGGAGAAGTTCTCTTTACGTCTCAATTTTTCATACAAGCCATTTTAATTCCACATCTAAATCAGTGTGTATACTGTAGATAATACTATTAAATTGTGTGCACATTTATCACAAGGTTTATTTCCAGTGTATGACATATTTGCCTGCAATCACATTGAATAAATGAAATGCTCCATTTGGCCATATATCTACATATAATCCTCCTTTCTTGCATTTTAAGCTCTTGAGCTCTTATCGCTTGTACTTACAGAACAGAGTCTTAGAACCTAAATCTTGCATGACATTCCACTTCAAACCATATGCACAGAGTTCATACATCTCCCAGTACTCTTTACTTCCATGTTAAACTGGAACTGACAGTTTTTCCCAATTCTAAGAGTTTAAATGGACAAAAAACACAAAATTAACCCATTCCCGCCGCAGCCCTTTTTCAGATTTTCATTTTCGTTTTTTCCTCCCCACCTTCCAAAAGCCATAACTTCTTTATTTTTCCATCGATATAGTCCTATGAGGGCTTGATATTTGCGGGATGAGTTGTAGTCTTTCGTAGCACCATTTACTGTGCCATATAATGTACTAGGAAATTGGAAAAAAAATATTTGTGGGGTAGAAAATGAAAAAAAAACTGATTCCTCCATTGTTTTTTGTGCGTCGTTATTACGGAATTCACTGTGCAATTAATACAACATGTTAACTTTATTACATATCACATGTCAATATGATTACGGCAATATATATATATATATATATATATATATATATATATATATATATATATATATATATATATATATATTTATTTATTTTTTCTATATTTTACTACTTTTACATGTAAAAACCTAAGTGTAAAAAAGATTAAGTGGTATGAGGGCTTCTTTTTTGCGGGATAAGCTGTAGTTTTTAATAATATAATTTTGGGGCACATGCAACTTTTTGATCACTTTTTATTTAATTTTTTGTATGAGATGAGGTGACCAAAAAATAGAGATTCTGGCGTTTACAACTTTTTATTTTATTTACGGCGTTCACCATGCGGGTTAAATAATGATATATTGTAATAGTTCAGACTTTTACGGATGCGGCGATACCAATTATGTTTATGTATTTATTTTTTTACTATGCTCTAGGGGGAAATTTTTTTTTTTAACTTTTCATTTTTGAATTGTTTTTTTGAGTCCCCCTAGGGGACTTCAACCAGCGATCGTTAGATCGCTTGCACGATATACTGCAATACTAATGTATTGCAGTATATCGTGATTCTGACAGGCATATATTAAGCCCTGCCGGAGCACAAAGATGGCGGACCTGGGGGGCCTTTATTAGGCACCTACGCAGCCATAGCAACCATCACCCCTCCGCGATTGAGCTGTTAGAGGGGGTCGCCCCCCTCTTTCTAACAATTTAAATGCTGCGGTCGGTATTGACAGCAACATTTAACGAGTTAAACGAGCAGGATGGCGCTCGAGCGTGATGCCGCTCATTACTGTTGAGTGTCGGCTGTAACATACAGCAGACACCGGCATCGTATGGAGCGTGTTCTCTCCGTGAGCACATTCCATACTTACCCTACCCGACTTTGGCGTATGGATACGTCAAATGTCGGAAAGGGGTTAAGTTCAGTATAAATAAACGGTTTCTCGCAAACATAATATGGCTGCATTTTAGCATCTATATTATGGGCAACACACTAAGACCCTCTATCGTTCTACTGAAACAAATATAGACCCCCTAATAAAACCCTATGTGATCTAAGTTCAGTTCAGTAGAAGCATGGGAGGTCTTGGTATTGTGACAGTAATACAGTCATAACAACACGGTATTAGCCTATGTTCTGACATCATGACACTGTGCTGGATCTGTCATATGATGGATCCAATAGGTGCCTGACAAATACTATTTACTTAATACTATTGTCATTATGGGATCGTTGGGTCTTAGTTGACTTTTTCATTGTTTTGACAACAATAATGCTGCATTCTACGCTATTCTTACTGTAAAAAGTGATGGAACCCATGACGGAGCACACAACTACTGTGTAGAAATTATGGGGTTAGTTCGAATTTGGACTTTGCTGTCGCCTGTGCAGCCAGGTCACACCTAAAGAAGAATACATTTCATTCATTTTGCACCAATCGTTTTTGGAGAGATTAATACATCTACTGATGACTATAATCAGTATAACCCCAAGGTCATTCTTTTTTTAAGTCAAGCTCCCCAATGTCCCTTCTAAAAAGTGTTGGTTAACCAGGATTGACAAACAAATCAGAAAAATGAGCTATATTATTTTAAAATCACTGAAAAGGCCATACTTACTCATAAGGGCAGGTACACACACCAATTTCCAACAAGATGCTGACAAACCACAATGCTACAAAGAGGGCGATTGCTCAGGTGCAATATACAGATGAACAGCCACTCTCACACCTACTATTCATGAGGGCTGTGGCTGCTTAGTATTATCATTGCACACAGATAAAGCTTCTATAAGTGTGCCAGTCACGTGGCTTCATGTAGTGCACCATGCACGGATATCTTTTCAGGATGCAGCCAGGCCTTGTAATGTTGGGGGAGAATAGTGTGTCAGTACTTTGTGTGGCACACTTAGAATGTGCTGGGCAGCCCGTCTGATCTAATAGTATAGGCGTAACTAATAGGCTGTATGCCAGCATGGTGCACTACATGTAACCGTGTGACTAGCACACTTATAGAAGCTTTATCTGTCTGCAATGGTTATACTAAGCAGCCACCGCCCTCATGAATAGTAGGTGTGAGAGTGGCTATTCATCAGTATATTGTACCTGAGTAATCTCCCTCGATGTAGCATTGTAGTCTGTCTGCATCCTGTTGGGAATTGGTATGTGTACCTGCCCTTGTGAGTTAGTATGGTCTTTTCAGTGATTTTAACCAGGATTGAGAATCAGACTAAAAGCTCATTCACATGGCTGCATTACGGCTCTGTTTTGTACAGAGCCATAATAGTCCTGCCAATAAAGATTCATGAGGGATAACTCCCTGTATTCTCATATAGTGACAGCAATAGAAGTGATCCAGAAAATTCTCACATAATCAGGGATATACATCATGTCCTTTTTGGGATCCATGATAAAAATTTGGCAGGAAAAGAATCAGCTATAGGTGTCAGAAGTAGCACACGCAACCCAGGCCCAGGTGCCAGAGGAGGTAATATAATAAAAAAAATACCAGTATTATAAATGGAAAATAGTAGGTGGGGGGCTCTGTTACAGATTTTGCATTGGGGCCGCAGAACCTCAAGTAATACCTCGGACTCCAGTGAACCTACCAACAAATAACAAATATTTAGAGTCTATGACACCCCCTAACCCTATGTAAAGAAGGTGCTTGTATCATTGAAGGTGGATTTGATTGCCTTATGCTATATGATCTTTCCCTTTTTGTCTTTTTTATTGCTTTCTTTACTTCCTATGTTTCCTCTCTCCAGCCTTTGATTCATAAAGCTTGCTCAGTATTTTATTCTTTGTTTACTTGTTGTGTCCTACATCTTATCGCTCCCTATTGAGTTTGACGTTTACTTTATTTGTTAGGTTTTTCATCTTATCGCTCACCATTTAGTTTGCCAAACCTCCAGTACATCAGAGCCCCTGGACTCATAATACACAGCAAGGACAAAATCATGACCTGCATTGCATTCATGTCTGAGGCGAAGCTGCAGTACAATTTAGTTCTTCACTGTGTCTTAATCACAGTATTAAACAGATTAGTTCTGCTGCCTGATTTACAATGAATAATATATCTAGATAAGTCAAGATTTATTAAATCAGTTCAGTCTAAGATTTGTGATAGATTTTGTTATTTTTTGGCAACTTATCTATGTGGTCAGAGGCATTATTTGATGTCTCTGGGCCCCAATGCAAAATCTGTAACTGGGCAACTACCATGTGCCATCTATAATACTGGTGTTTTCTTATGTATCAGAGGCGCCTTTTGGCCCGCTCAGTCACCATGGGACCAGGGGCGACAGCTACCTCTGCACCCTTTATAGCTAGAAGCTGACAATGTCTAATCAGCATCGACCGTGTAGGACATACCTTATTGACAAGGTCAATAGTAACACCCAGTTGTCAATTTATTAATTTTCAGGCAGAATTACAGAGGAATAGCACAACACAGAGTTCTACGAAAAGGTGCTCCAGCATGGTGATTTCATGGGGAATACATATTCCCAAAACAGACATGTCAGGAGAGCTGAGAGCTTCTCTTTAAGGCTGGGTTCACACGACCTATTTTCAGGCGTAAACTAGGCATATTATGCCTCGATTTACGCCTGAAAATACGGCTCCAATACATTGGCAAACATCTGCCCATTCATTTGAATGGGTTTGCCGACGTACTGTGCCCACAACCTGAAATTTACACGTCGTCATTTGACAGCTGTCAAACGACGACGCGTAAAATTACTGCCTCGTCAAAGAACTGCAGGACACTTCTTTGGACGTAATTTGAGCCGTTTTTCATTGAATTCAATGAAGAACAGCTCAAATTTACGGCCGTCAATGATGCCTCGCATAATGCGAGGAGGAGCAATTACGTCTGAAACGATGGAGCTGTTTTCTCCTGAAAACAGTCTGTAATTTCAGATGTAAAAGGCAGCTATCGTGTGCACATACCCTAAGTGATTTATATTTTTTTATTGTATCTATTACTATATCTGATATTAGATACATTATTACTATATTAAAATGTCCAAACTGTTTACTAGAGGACTCTTTAATATGTAAGGATAAACTCTAGTATTACAAAATGATCAGTGATGATAAATCTGTCCTACGTACTCCAAAATGCCCTTCATTAAAATTAGTAACTAAAGAAATATAAAAAAATAAATCATTAAATGCTCATCATTCTAGAGGTTATGCATACTTTGGAACAGTCCCGTTTTTCATGGGATTATCCAGTTTCGGACCTTAAGTGAGTTTACATAAATTTTCACAAACGTGGACATTTCCGGGAGTTTTTCATCAGCGTACCTGGGTGAATCTGGGGCAGGGCTCAGATATGTCCCGCTAATAGGAATTCAATAGTTGGGAGGTATGAGGTTGCGTGGGATTATAGAAAATGTGTATTTTCTTCTCCTGAAACAGCACTATTCATGTTTATTGGCTGTATCTACTATTGCAGTATCCTCCTGAATATGGATAAGTGGCAATACCAAAAACAACTCATGGACAAGAGTGACACTGTTTCTGGAAAAAAAAAACATTTGTAATCTCATACAACCAGGTGCAAAGCGAGAGCAACTAAAATGCTAAATGGTTAGTTTATTCTCAGTTTACTTATACAGCCATGTTCAGTTTAGATAGTAGAAGTAGAAAAGATCCATTCACCATTCAGTTAAATTTTAATTAAATGTTACGGCAGACAAACAAAGGTAGCATGGATGTGGAGCTCAAGCCTACGGCCGTTTCGCATCTACCCACGCTTTATCAAGGCCTCTGCGTTACTGAAGACCCTTATGTACACATGAGTTTCCAGATGGAACTAGGGATACATTTAGAACTGCCATACACGAACGAGAGATTCATGGGTGCTTTTCCGTCCACTTGGTCTCTTCCCTTGCCTGCTGGCTCACCCTTAGAAATATTCTCTAAGCAAGTTTTGAGGGATGTCTGGGCTTTGGTTTTTCTAGAGTCCGGTTCTAAACTCACACATAGTGAATCTAGGGCACTTAAATGGTTAAGCAATGATAGAGACATTGTGGTGAAGCCAGCAGACAAGGGAGGCAATATTGACTTGTTGTCTAGGGAGTATTATGTCATTGAATCATATGAGATATATGAGAAATTATCTAAAGATCCTACTTTATTATATTTAAGATCATTGAAATCTCTGCTAAAACGGGCAGCAGATAATGGTATTTTTACTGATAAATTTGCAGAGAAGCTATTGGTACATAACGAATATCTCATCCTCCACGTCGCCCCATCATAGCTGGCATTGGGATAGCTACTGAACCACTCTCTAACTATTTGTACCTATACTTGTCTTATCACACCACTGAGCACCACCTGTTGTGGATCCAATTAAGTCCGTTTAGACCCATGCGGTCATCTGATTATTGAGACTTAGAGATAATTGAGATAAGTGCTCCAAGAGCCAATGCAGTGCCGATCTTTTTCTAACTCGGGAGCTGCTAAACTCTAATACAACATTTAATGCTAATGTGAACAAATAGATCTGCCATGTTTGACTTTTTCTGTCCAATTCAATTTTTCCCACAAGAGCCTGAGTTTCGAGAGACATAATGTACCTTCACAAGAGGGCTGGTGGTCTAACAAATCACTGACTCTCTAGTGGAAAAACAATTGCTATTCTAAGACTTTACTTTTATTATATATTATTAAAATAGTATTCTGCTACTAAGCATCCAATTCCACCTAGGATAATTACTGTGTGAAACTGGGCTACACGGCACTTATCTATTGCTAGATAATCCAGTAGAGGAAATTAACACTGTGTAGTGAGGTTAATTTCTGTGTTGGTTGCTCTTAAAAACACATTTACTAAGACAGTAGGTGCCACTATTGTGCCCCTATTAATAGATAACTACATCCGACCGAATGTGTTATATTCACAACGCATTTCGTCTGTGGCGTTACCTACTGGAACTTCAGGAGACATTAATATGTTGCTCACAAACAAAGCTTGATGGGCTCCCTGTCCTACATCTTTTTAAATATTATTAGGCAGCTCGGTTAGGCCTATTAATATTAATCAGTGACCCAAATTTAGGCCCATTCTGAGTTAAGCTTGAATCTAACCTACCAGCCCCATATTCATGGCCATCACTCATGTGGATGATATGCCGTCTGCCTCAAGTGATCTTTTTGAAGGCAAAAATGTCCTATTCTTCCATTTTCTTTTGAAGAGCGATCCACTTTAACACTAACTTGCAATCTAAAATCTCCCCGCCGTTACCTATCTTTTATACCCCTATGTCTCACACTGGCCTAGAATTTGATCGTTTTAGGTGGTGGACCAGTAATAGTCTAACTAGAGTTCACAATTTTTTATGGGATAACAAACTGTTATTTATTTCTACATTCCGAATAGCCCGCCAACCCCCTAATTCTGAAGGGTGAAGTCTCATTTTTTTTTTTTTTTTGCAGGTTTTTTTTTTTTCAAAACGACCAAACCACCACATAAAAGTTTTTTAAAGATTGTCTTTGCATTCCCCAAGCAGAGTGGAGTTAGTTTTGACAACACTGGTTTGCACATTGTGATATTCTGAGCAGAGGTAATTTGCAGTTATCCTTAGCTGAGACCTCCTCTTCACAGAGTATACTTTGTCCCCACAAGGAAACTTGCCATGTTTCCCCCATTCTCACCCAATTGCTTTCAAGGATGTTCTGTCTCTAGTTCGACCTATCATATTTGGTCTTGCCCAGTGGTTAGTTCTTTCTGGGCTCAAATTACTAACTTAATACAGGAGGTACTTAGTATCACTTTTCTAAAATGTTTAAAAACTTACTCTAATGCTCAATTTAAACTGATATATATTACTAGTAACAAGGATTTATATTACTTTTAAATAGCGTAATCCAGATCTTAATTTAACGCAGTAGTAATGCGGATAAACAAATATAAGGATTTTTGAGAAGCTTAATGCTATCTCCGTAAATACTATGAAACTTTTCTTAAAGCTTTGACAACCATGGATCTCCTCCTCGTCCTATTCTTCTAACATGGACCATTATCTGTCGTTATGATAGTTTCCATGTCTGTACTGATCTTAGGACATTGATACTGTATGTCCCTCATTCAGTTGTTTATGTATCATCCTACATAGATTACACATGTGACATATGCCCCTTTCCCTTGTCTATATTCCCTCTGTATAGTGAACACCCTCTTATATACTGAGTTCTGAAACTTTGTTTTTCTTCAATTTACTGAGATTTGAAACTTTACCTTCTCCACAAAATGAATCTGCTAATTTGTCCAAACGAAGGGGGATAATATAACTGTGTTCAGAAGAATGTCCAGCTGACAAATAATATGTCTATGCAGTAGCGGATCCTCATATGGAGTGTTCTGGCAGCCGCCCGGGGCCCAAGGCTCCCAGGGGGCCCATGGCCGCCCAAACCGCACATAAGTTAAAAAAAACTATCCAGGGCTACTGTCTTACGCATTCTCGCGTCATCGGTCCCACGTGCCGATGAAGAGGGGAGGGGCATGTGCATGTGCAGGGGGAGTCAATTGTGACACAGCACATCAGCTGTAGAGAGCAGACTGTCAGACATAGTGATGGGAGGTGCTGGAGTCTCCTTGACAGACTGCTCCTCTGTGCACTGTCCCGTCTGTCTATACCTCCAGCAGCTGCTTGATAACGTCAAGACTGCAACTAGGAGGTGAAGAACCTGTGGTGACATCACAGTCACATGATCAAGGTCCTGGAGGCTGCCAGAGCACAAGAACCGCAGAGGAAGAGGCTCTGGTAAGTGTGGTGTGTATATAGCAAACATAATGTAAGTCTATATAGTGTGTGTGTGTATAGTGAACATAGTGTAAGTCTATAAAGTGTATGCTGTGTGTATAATGTATGTTTAGATATTGTGTGCTGTTTGTATAGAGTTTATAGTGTGTGTAGTGTATATAGTGTAAGTCTATATAGTGTGTGTGTGTGTGTGTGTGTATAGTGTATATAGTGTAAGTATATATAGTGTGTGGGTGGGAATTGTATATAGTGTTTGTGTGGTTTGAATATATAGTGTGTGGTGTTAGTGTGTATTGTATATAGGGTGTTTAGTGTCTACATTTTTTGTGTGAAATTATTTCCCACCCATAGAGCCCTCTGAAGTCAGTCAGATGCTCAGAACCCCCCCTTGCAGTATAATCTCCCCCCCCCATAGAGCCCTTAGTAGTTATTATACTGAGAGGGGGGTCAGAGTGTCTGATTGACTGTTGAGGGTTCCATGGGGGGGATAACTCCTTACCCCCAGAGCCATAAGATTCAGATGTTCAAACCGTCCCATAGAGCAATCTGCTGTCAGTCAGATGTACTGACCCCCCTTGCATTATAATCCCCTCATATAGCCCTCAGGAGTAATATTACTGCGACGGAAGGGGTGTCTGACCGCCTAAAGGGTAACAATTTATTTTTTTTTAAATTGACATTTCATAGTGACATGTCAAAAGTTCTGATCTGTGGGGGTCCGAGCACTGAGACCCCACCAATTGCTAAAACAAAGTGGCAGAAGCTCTCAGATAAGTGTTGTGCCATTTTGTTTCTGATAGCCGAGCAAGCGATATACGGGCACAACAGAAAGTCTATGAATCTGTACACCGCTCCGAGAAAAGAATATCAGAAATTAAGTAGACCAGCGCTCTCCGGAGCACTTCTGCTACTTTGTTTTAGTGATTGGTGCGGATCTCAGTGCTCGGACCCCCATCGATCAAAAGTTCTGATATGTTACTATGACACGCCAAAAGTTTTTTAAAAGTTTAGTTACCCCTTGGGGACTGAATTTTTTGGTCTGAGTTAATGTATGGGCCTTGGGTCTTCATTTGCTTAGGAGTTTGGTCTGGGGTATAAAACAACTTAGGGTGTTTAGTTGAATTTTTGTGTTGCTATAGACTCTGAAAATGGCTCCAGAATCGCGGGGCAAAGATTTCTCATCAGGAAACTTCAGTCATCAAGAGAAGTCGCCATAGAGGTCTGTGTCAAATGGAGGAGAGATCGAATCCCATCAGAGAAGAAATCACTTGTGAGTCATTGGATTTATAGATCTGTCCCCTCTCCTGACATGTCTGTTATAAGAAATCCTTGTATTCTATAAAAAGTCTTTGTGTACCGAGGACTGATAGACAAATGCGTGTTACCATTCCCATTGTCAGGAGGATGTGTCCCTACACAGTGTGATACTGTCAGCAATGGTTGGAGACTGTCAGTATGTAGGGACACAGCCCTTTGACAAGGGGAATTGTAACACTCATTTGTCAATGTCGCACAGAAAGGTGGTGTTTAATATAGACACGACGTGGCAGGGCTGTGATGGAGAAGGAGGGCCCAAGCTTGTGGAACAGCCCAGGGCCTATGGTCTACTTAATCCGCCTTTGTGTCTATGGTAGTGAAAATACTACTAAACTTACAAATTTAGCTTTAGGCTGTGTTCACACACGTGAACACAGCCTAAATGTATTTTGCATCATGTAATGTTTAATGTGCTCCAAGTGCAAAAGAGTTTTGTTACATTGGTTGTAAAGTATAATAACTTACAATGTAGATCAGGAAAAAAGTGTTTAATTAAAACGCTATTGTAAAACATAATGACAGATACCAAAGGAAAAAGAGTTTGCTTAATGTAAGGTACTATAAAATGCTCCGGTTTTATCTTCTGTAGCCTTTGCTGATATTTATATTGTTCAACTACTGAAAAAAATTTCTGTATAACAAAACAATGTTGTCATAATGTTAAGGCGTTTAAACATCTTGTAAGAGATGATAAAAATACATTTCCTCCGATTTTTGTTTCTTGATTTAATTTAAGATATATTTGAAAGGACTATGACTGAAATTGCTTCAATTACGTTAAAGTTGCTGATCAGCACATAAGTGTTTTATGTGAAATCGCTGCGCATTGCAACAGATTGTCACTGTTTTCGTAACCTTCAGGGTTTAATAGCAGTAATTCTAAATCAAACCTAGCTTTGCATCCTATTTGGCACAGTGGTGATATATCCGATGCTAAATAATTCCAAGCCTATGGGTGTTAAATATTTGTCCTACTTGCTCAGAAAGCACAATTTGTAACCTGGGAAATATACTATCCATCTAAGTTCTAGAAAGTAGCCTTTTTGCAATAATAACCCAAAGCCTTTACGATAAAATCTTATCCATAACATATTTCACTTAAACACATTTCTTTCATTTCTTTTTTTTGCCAAACTGTAAAACTAAACAACTTCAGTGTAGAAACATAGATCAGCTGCACGACATCTACAAATACTTTCCCATTAAAAAGAATCATTTTAGAGTGTTTATATCATATTATGATTGTCCCTATTATTTTTTATTTTGCAGCACAATTTGTTTAGGAGAAAAAACAAAGCATGAGGAAGCAAATATAGCAGATGCTGTCCGTACAAATATAGATAATAGAAAAGACCCTATTATTATTTTTTGCGTCAAGTGATTTTTTTCATTTACGTATTTCGAAAGCCATGACCTTTTATTTTTCTGTCGACAGCCATATGACGGCTTCTTTTTACATAAAGAATTGTATTTTTTAACGCCACCATTTTAGGTTACATTTGATATATTGGATACATTTGATTAATATTTTGGAGGGTGAATGGAAAAAAAAACATTTCCCCATTGTTTTCTGGTATTTATTTTTACAGCGTACCCTGTTCATCATAAATAATATTTCAACTGTATTCTGAGGGTCATTATGATTAAGGTCTAGTCCACAAAGCTCCCAATGTAGACAGTACATATGTCCATAGAGCTCCGTTAGCCGGATGGATGTCAAAAGAGCGTCATTTTGGGCCCTGTCAGACTGGTATACGTCGGTATACCTTTTTTTGGAGGATTTAATAATATAGTAGACTACACTATTCTATCCTGAGGGATCCTGCAAAAAATAAGTATATTGCATCACATACGTTTTTTTTTTTTAACATGGAAGCCTATGTGTAACGGATGCCACCATATGGCCATCAGAGGTATACGTTAAATGCGTACCTTGGGGAGCTTCCCAAGCCCGGAGTCCCCATGAAGAACATCAGAAATCGCTCAGCCAGAGATTTCGCCCCTGAGGTAGTCCCTGACGTCATTGCCCATATAGAAACAGTTATGTCAGGGGCTTATAATTACAGAGTCCCTGAACAGATCATAAGAAGCACTTTGGCCGGGGACTGGAGAATAAGCAATAAGCTATTTGGTAGCCAAATTACAAAAAAAATATATATATATTATATTCAAAACGCTGTCATATAAATATCAATGTATTTATTAATTATTTTCAATAAGATTTTTATTTACAATGAAAGGAGAAGGTGTTTATACTTTTAGGGCAATGGATGTGGTCTATGGGAACTGAAGTTAACATGCTATCATGTACTTACATTATTCTGTCCAATACTGTTACCTACCTCATTCCAGTGCCGGGTCCTTGCTGGCGGTCAGTCACCAGCCGTCGGTGCATCAGATTGCTGGGCAACTTGACTCACCTCTCCTCCACTCCAGCATTGCTGTTGCTGTTGGACGGGGTTCTGAGATTCCTAACCTAGGCCCTCCTTCTCCTATCTCTGCTGTTTAGGTTGAGTTGCCATGTAACTGGAGCCTACTGCCTACGACGGCCCTGGCAGGCTATTAAAAAGGGACTCAATCATCACAACCTTGCCTGCTGTTTAAAGTATTTCCTAATACTTGCTCTTGCTCTTGTATCTGTATAGTACAATACCTGAACTTGAACTTAACTTTTACTCTGACCTCGATTTTGTTTCTGGATTTCGCTACTCTCTTTCCGTCTTGATTGTTTTCCTAGTACCTTTTGTTCCACTCCTGGTTCTTGCCCAAGATAACCCCTGACTATCCTGTCATCTCATCCACAGGCCATTTGCATCCCTGACCGCTTTCCTGGTGCCGACCCTTGGCTCTGTTCCAACCCTTGGCTCTGTTCCTGACTACTCTACTGCTCCTTCATCACTCCTGCCATCAATAGATGACTATTCTGGGGACTATGACATGGAATTCGGACCAAGAAATTCTGCACCCCAGTCTAGCTAATTCTCCATTGATTTTTTCTTACAAGATCTAGATCTCCAATGAGAAATGCAATAAATACAATATCATAATATATTTATGCAAAAATTTGTTATTTCCTATTATTAAACTTTATTTTTAAGAAAGTTTTAAATGTCTCAATTTATGGCCATTTGTTTTTTTTGTGCCATGCAATGTATGGTGCAATAGTTTTACTTGACTCTTTTCACTTTCGTGTAATTTGATCCATGGCACCATATTTTGCTCACTCTAGAAGTCCAAAGTCATAGGAATAAATAAATAAATCATACTGTTTTTATTAAAAAGGGATGTCGAGACAGAGAATATAAGAACTAGAGATGTCCTGAAATGACAAAACATTCTACTAAATAAACAAAATCTTATCTCCCAGGCTGATTTAACAGGCAAGAGCATGCTGGCCCCAAAAAATGGCCTGGTGTTTTCTAATTTACTGAGGTTTTGCTTGTTGTTTTGTTTTTTAGCCTCATCAGGATGTGGCACAGTAGGTCAGAAGACTCATTAAAATGTAGACTTGTCCCATGAAGAATCTAATTCATTTCTTCTGTTGTTCCAAAAACAATGTATTATAAATTAGCAGAATTAACACAAGCTGCCCATAAAAAAAATGATGATGAATGATATACTAGACTAACTATTTTCTTTTTCCCTTTTTCTGAGATTTATAAAAAAAAATACAATTCTGTGAACTGACTTTAACTAAAACAAATTACAAGAATCTCACTTCTCCCAAAATAACAGTTTTGAGTTTAATGGACATTAATATATAATCCTAATCCCATACATTGCCAGGAGAGAGATTGTTCTGTCGCCGCTACATCTGCACCTTAGACCAGACCCAGAAGATAAAATTAAGGCAGCTATCACAGAACCCAGGTAAGAATACATATGGAGGGAGTTCATGGGTAATTTTGCCTAAAAATACATTTGAGCCACATTATAAATTAACATTTTGGATGTCATTAAGTACATTTTTACTGGGTAGAAAATACAGAATAACAAATTCAGAAAATCAATTTTGTATAAAGAGGAGATAACATCTCCATGTAATGTGCATGTGAATACAACTAACAGAGTTCCTGAAAAAAATGCAGCTGGAAATACATTCCCTATTGGTATGAATGCACAAAGTTAACTTGAATTAAATGTACACTATCGAAAAAGTTGCACAGTAATTGTCTATAAATTGAGCTATATAAAGTGTGTATAGGTGTATAAAGAAAGTATTGAATGAAGACTACTTGACCCCCTCCCAGTATATCAACTATAATCCACTTCTGGCTGTGAATATCAGATACCCCTCTCCACAGGGCGGCCTATAGGCTTGTGACTCTTTTTCCTAATAAAAAATGCTGACCTGTAAGTCTGTCAAATAAAATAGTAATACAAAAACAGCTTAGGAAGGGGAAGAACAGTTAGTGAGACATTCATGGTATGATACACTAAAGAGTAAGTGGTGGCGGCTGAGGGACAGCATGTAGTGTCGGAAATCTGGGCAACAACGTAATTGTTGGGGGGCTACTTGAAATAGGAGTAACAGACTGTATGACATGATCCTTTCAGAGCTGCTTAATTCCTAAAAAGGATCATGTGATGCAATAGGTGACTCCACAGAACTAGGAATTGCTTTCTTTTCATCTCCCTGTTTGACACTTTGGGGGGCCGTTTTATGGGTGTAGCCGTACCCACTACTATAACTTTATTAGGGTATCACTCTGTAGTAAAAAATAGAAAAATTGAGAAAGTTTAGGTGAAAGCTCACCGTGTGTAGATGCTGGTTTCAGGTGTGCCGTATCCCCGGTGTGCAATGGACAGACAATGGGTCGCATCGGCAACAGTAGGACAGGTCTTTACCCTTTAAGTGCTAAACAGTGATCTGGCCCACGCTGCTAGGAGTTTCCAGGTTGCATTCGTGGAGTAGTCGCCGACCGGAGAGCAAGAAGGAGTTAGTTATGGTCAGAGGTGGAACCGGAACAGTAACACTGAACAGGCAGGTGGACAACAACACAGGGAAAGAGGCAGAAACCAGTTAAGAAAAAACCAAGGTCAATATCCAGCCGTAGAATAAGTCCCAGAACAGGAGGCAAAAGGGTAGTCAAACAGCAGGTATACAGAGAGATTAGGAGAGCATTCAGAAGCACGGTCAGATAAAAAAAACAAAGTCAATATCCAGCAGCAATAACATAAATTGCAGCATCTCGACCAACCACACCACACACGATATTACGGCACCTAGCGTGAAATTACATTGCAGGAGCACGGTGAGGTAAATACATGGCAGTATATTCAATAATTTTCAGGGTTTTATATGCATGTAAAAAAAACTCCTCTAGCGGTTTTAAGTATTTTTTTATGCAATTTTTTATTTTTTTATTTTTAACTCTTAGAGAAGCCTATGGAGAAAAACTTGGAAAAAAAATGCCACACAGTACAAAGAGCATGCTGAATTTTGATTAAAAAAAATAAATTACAGTGACAACAAAAATGCAACAAAAAGAACCCTCTAAAACACTATGGAGGGGGGAGGATTTATAAAAAAAAAAAATGGTGACTCTAGGTGCATTATGGCATTATCCACTTATAGCGGTTTTAAGTATTTTTTTATGCAATTTTTTATTTTTTTATTTTGAACTCTTAGAGAAGCCTATGGAGAAAAACTTGGAAAAAAAATGCCACACAGTACCTAGAGCATGCTGAATTTTGATTAAAAAAAAAATTACAGTGACAACAAAAATGCAACAAAAAGAACCCTCTAAAACACTATGGAGGGGGGAGGATTTATAAAAAAAAAAATGGTGACTCTAGATGCATTATGGCATTATCCACTTATGGCACATTTAAAAAAAGGGATCACCCAATCACCCATAGCCTGACACATTTACTATAATTGACACCAGAAACTGATCCACTTTTCTGGCGCACGAACAGCAGAAGATGTGACAAATGTATTAAGATACGTGCATATTAAATGGCAGTCTTAGTAAATCTGCCCTTACGTGTGTAGAGATTATCAGTCCACAGCGTCTTAACCCCCAAAAATCATGCAAATAACGCAGCAAAAAAAAAATGCTGAAAAATGCTGTGTGTAAAACCTGCCTTAAAGAAAAAGAACTCGAGCAAGCGCCCAAATTTAAAACTACAATTCCAATAACTACATAACCATGAATTATTCTGCTTTATGTCTCATATTTTGTGAACTGCCTGGAAGAGGTCAGATCATTATGGATCATATCTTAATATGTAAATGAATAGATGTTCTTTGATAATGAATCTGCTTCTTTACAACTTCATGAAAAAAAAAAAAACTGCACTCCGGGCTCTATTTACAGCAGTGAATCCAATATGTAAATGAAAGCAATTGCAAAAATCTATATTGGAAAGAGTTATACATTTTCTGGTAAAGTATTTGCTAATGCCTCAAATTTTCTAATTCATGACTATTGGAATGAAATAACTATTGTCACATTGATATGTCTCAAGTCACATCTATACTGACAATTCTTCATTTAATTTTAAATGTTTCAGATCGATGCTGCAGGATAACAGTTATTTTGTATTTTATTGAAGTTAAGTCATAAAAAAAAGTATTAAAATATCATCCACACTAGAAAAAGAAAGGTCAACATTAGAAATGAGCGAATCAATTTTAAACGAATCAAATTTGGGCAAAACTTCCCAAAAGTTTTGGATTTGGCAAAATAAGAAACTTTTGGGGATTCACGGTGCACCCACCGGCCGCCATTAAAAAGATCAGAAAAAGGAAGAGGTAAAAAAAAAATACCATATTCCCCCGGTCTCCCATAGCGAAGCGTTCGTGCCGGCCCCCTGTGGTTACATAGTTTTGCCCCATGTAACATGGGACAAAATCATCAACATCAGCTCAGGAGGCTGCCAGGAATGCGTCGCAGCAGCGGTCACATGGGACAAAACAATGTAATCTCAGAAGTCCAGCAGGGTCGGGTCTCTACTGTAGGCCAGGGGAGGTGAGTATGTTATATTTTATTTTAGGCTTGGAATTGCAAGTGCCAGAATGCCCTGACTCTCTAATGTCTTTTAGGACTGTCCTTAACTTTGATACAGTCCTAGTAGACACTATAGACTCAGACAGGGAAATCGGGGCAATTGCGATTCACATCGAATTCAATCGGACCGAATCAAATCAGTCCCTGAAACTTTTTCAGGAAATTCTCTCACCTATAGTCAACATTTTTTTTTTATTCTGCTTCTAAGCTTTTTTTCCCCTTATTGGCAGATGAAGAAGGAGGGGTAAGTAGGGGAGGGGGGTATTATCACAAGGAATGAGGGGGGAAAACAGACAATAAGGAGAGCAGGAGGAGAGAAGCTTGCAGTCTAGAATACTGTCTTCCAGGTGGGACAGAGAAGGGACTGGCTTATGTAATTTACTATACCAGGAAGCAAGTCGCTACAACACAGCTAAGGGGGTGGGGGGGTTCCACTTCTGGGACCATATGAAAGGGCATGAAAATCTGGACATCCGAGCCATTTTGAAAGTGAAAGTAATGTATATTGTAATGCCTTTATTTTACTTTTCCTAACCAATGAGTAACATTTACTGTTATCAAACAATCCCTTTAAGGCCTTGTTGACAAAAAAAACGATGTGTCAACATGTTGTAAAGCGCTTTTTAACAAACCGGCGTATTTTACACCTTTTCGGCACGTTTTTTTGTTGTGTAAGCAGGACTCCCATTGACTATGGGAATTAGGCGCATTTTCAGTGCGTTTTACGTGCCATAAAATTGACCTGACGCTCTTTTTTTTACGGTACACTTCTTTTAAATATACACGCATAAAACAACGCATCGTATGCACTAACGACGCGCTTTCCCATTGATGTCAATGGGAAACTTAAACCAAGCGTTTTTGATGCATTTTTCAAAATGCACTAAATACACACCATTTAAACAGAGCCTAAAGCCTCATGCACACAAACGTAAAAAAGCCCGTAATTACGAGCCGTAATTACGGGCCCATAGACTTCTATTAGCCGCGGGTACCTTCCCGTTTGCTTACGGGAAGGCGCCCGTGCCCTTGAAAAATATGGAACATGTCCTATTTCAGGCCGTAATAACGGCACGGGCAGGCCCATAGAAGTCTATGGGGCTCCCGTAATTACGGGTGGCTACGTGTGTGCACCCGTAATTACGGGAGCGTTGCTAGGCGACGTCAGGGGATAGTCACTGTCCAGGGTGCTGAAAGAGTTAACTGATCGGCAGTAACTCTTTCAGCACCCGGGACAGTGACTACCGCTGGAGTTAATAGTATTAAAAGTTATCTTACCTGCTTCTTCCTCCAGTCCGGCCTCCCGGGATGACGTTTCAGCCCATGTGGCCGCTGCAGCCAATCACAGGCCAGTCACATGGACTGCCGCGTCATCCATGGAGGTCGGACTGGATGTCAAAAGAGGGATGCGTCACCAAGGCAACGATACATATGAACTTCTTTTACTTACAATCGCTGCTGAAACTCTGCCTGAAACGGCTGCCCCTTCTCTCTTTCCAGCACTGATAGAGAGAAGGGGCTGCCGATTAGTGCAGAGAAAACGGGTCCATAAATACGCGTGGAATACAGGTCGAATACGTGTGACAAAGGACCCGTATTTACGCCAGTATTTACGGGAGGAAAAAAATACGTTTGTGTGCATGAGGCCTACAGTTGAAGGTGTATGTCCAAAAATAAGGTTGGGGGTTTGCTAAGATTGGCGTTGCATACACCAATCTTAAACTATAGTGTGCTGGAGTGCAATGAGCCACATTTATTAAAGCAAATGCCTCTTTATAAATTTGACACATTTTTGGCTGTCTCTGCGCCCAAAATTTAAATCTACACCTGCTATGAGAAGGTGTAGATTTGTGTCACAATTTACGACAATCTTTGTTGTTAATGCTGGAAAATCTATGAGTCTATGCGACCCACCACCCCTCCGCTAAACTACTCCCCCTTTGCTATACCACGCCCCCTTTTTTCAACACTTTTAAAAAGTGTTGAGTGGTTATTTTTAATTAAAGTGGCGAAGAGCCTTTGATAATTTCCCTCCAATGTTTTGACCAGGTCTATAACAGTTTCTCCTGGATATAGAGATATTACTTTATAGAGTTATAGGCACAAGCAGAGCTAATACTTGAATTTCTTTAGTCTGATGTAAAATCTGTAACAGGACCCCAAATTCTCATGTACTCTGCATAATAGAGCTCCACTCTAATGTTGCAGAGAGGCTCTCTGAGCACCAGAGCTTCTGCACCCAGTTAAGATATGCCTCTGGGCTAAAATGAGTAAATTGATTCTAACTGAATCAAATGCAGTCAAAAATGTTCATACGTTTCGAATTTAGAAACTTTTGGGGTTTACGGTGCAGTTGCAATTGAACAGATTAGAAAAAATTTCACATTACCTCGGGTGGCTTCTCCACGATGCCTTGCAGGCAACCTTCCAAGAATACACTGTGGTTATCCCGCCCTCTACCCATATACGTTGCTGTCACTTTGAGATTACTAATGCTGGCTTGGTGTTAAATAGCTTAAAAGGGATTGGATAGTCCTAGAAGACATCAGAGAGTCAGACACGAGTTTTCAGGTAATTGGAGACACTTTAAATTTCCAGTCCTATTCGGACGTCTGATTCGACAAAATCGTACCCTAAGCGAATTTCAGGAAATTCGCTCTTCTCCACTATGGGCACAATATATTTTTAATAAATGGGTTGTCCCAGAAAAAGATGGCATATCGCTAGAAGATGCAGTAAATATCCAATAGTAGGGAGAGTTCGACCACTGTTATATCCGACATTTGCTAGAACAAGTGGCAGGGGCGCTAGGAAAGTGTTGTGCCACTTTATCTCCCTGCTCCACTTTGCTTTTTCCGGGGGCTACTAGAGTCACACATTATAGTCAATTGGCAACTATGAAGCAACTCTGGAAATAGTACAGCTGACTGTAGAGGAGGCGGCACAGTGCTATTTTATTGCTGCTGACACTTTGTTCTTGCGATCAGCAAGGGTCAGAGTGATTGGATCCCCACTGATCTGACATTGATGGCTAATCCAATGGGGCTGATGTCGTTTTTGTTATAAATGCTTATACTAATTTTGTTTTATTATTACATGACATGTCAGTGGTCCCTAACTTTGTTATCTTTAAGAAAAGCTGCCATAGCGAAGCTCAGCAGAGTAAATATAAGATCCAAATTTTATGAAATTCCTGAAGGAATGCCCAATAAAGTCAGTTTACCAGATATCATTTGCTTTACGAAAAAACAAAAAACATGTAGGTCACCGTAGCTCTATTAAACTGAAATATTGGCTCTGCTAGGAACACCTAATTGACTTCTATATAAATGAAATGACGGCCATCAAAGACTACTCACTACTGTATGTACAAATGGTAGGCTTCTTGCTATAGGAAATTACCCATCCTTTTACATGATGTTGACTTCTGGTTATGATGCAGAATTGTTATCATATGTCATTTTAGTTATTTCAGGCAGAAATCAATAAGCTAAAAGGACAAGTACTCCTCTAAAAGAGTATCATTACCTTTCATCAACAAACACATTACCCAATTATAGAGCTTTCCGTTCAGAGATTGTAATATGCAATAACTATGTAGCAAGCATATTGTAACAACCCCAAATGTTAAAGCAATACCAGCTTAGCGGTGTGAGCTGAGACACAATACTCAATAGAAATGTAATGTAAAATAACATGGTGCTGTTCGCACGAGTGACCTGTCTCTTTACCGGATTGGAGCAGATTCTGATGTTTAATTTGTATTCTGTCACATAAAATCATATACACGACGGACTGACTTTTCTGCAGCTATTTTCTGTTTCAGCATTTTCCAACTTTCACATCAGATAAAGAAAAAAAGCTTAGAATATGAATAAAATATAAAATTGTAGCGCATTTCATCCCCAACACTGCCTTCCGAAATATAATAAAAGTACTAATTACAAAGTTTTTACATCTAGATGGAAGCAGCTTAGCAGATGGTACATAGACCACTTGTACCTTAGGTATGCAAAATAGCTCTCCTCCAAAAGAGAGAAACTGTCTCTTTAGTGCCACCTATAGGTTAAAATGAAGGAGTCTTCTCCGAAACAGCACAGTCTATACAATAAATAGGTGTTTCTGGTTTGGCTAAAAACCTGAGTCATGTTACAATGGTCTTTAAGAGTCAGACATTGACTTACAGTAAAGTCACCTATAGGTGGCACTGCAGAAAAGTTTTCTGCTTTCTAGAAGAGCTATTTTTGTATACTTCTAAGACAGCATGGCGTTATACACATTACAGATTACCTTATGCCTAATCACTGCAAGGTGATTCAGTCAGTACCCTTTGTGAGTTCATCCTGAATAGAAACATTAGATCGTAGGTCAAGATACAGCATAATTGCAATAGGCAGTGGTGTAACTACCGCTATAGCAGCCGTAGCGGCTGCTACGGGGCCCGCAGAATGAGGGGGCCCATGCCACCCACCGGCATGGGCCACCCATGGCCGAAGGCTCCGCTAGCAGCCGCTATGGCTGCTACAGCGCGACGCCACTGAAGGGGTTTTTCCTACAAAAGACATGCATCCCCTTATCCATAGGATAGGGGATGCATGTGGGATCGCTGGGAACGGGGGACCGAAAGTCCCCCGAAGTTCTCCATGACAAACCTCGGACTTCCGGGTTCTGTCTGAAGCTCCATAGAAATTAATTGTGCACTGGTCGCCCTTGTGCGCATGCGTGACCAGCGCACCTTTCATTTTTATTGAACTGCGCAGACTCCGGAAAGTACGAGGTTAGTCATGGAGAATTTGGGGGGACTTTCGGTCAGCCAGCGATCACACATGTATAGGGAATACATCTCTTTTGTAGGACAAACTATAGGCATTTTTTTTTTTTGGGGGGGGCTATATGGCGTTATCTACAGGGGGGTCTGTATGGCATTATCTATAGGGGGGACTCTGTATGGCGTTAACTACAGGGGGTCTTTATGGCATTATCTACAGGGGGGGTTGTATGGCGTTATCTACAGGGGGGACTCTGTATGGCGTTATCTACAGGGGGGACTCTGTATGGCGTTATCTACAGTGAGGACTTTGTATGGCGATATCTACAGGGGGGTCTGTATGGAGTTATGTATATAGGGGGAACTCTGTATGGCGTTATCTACAAAGGGGTCTGTATGGCGTTATCTACAGGGGGGGTCTGTATGGCGTTATCTACAGGGGGGTCTGTATGGCGCTATCTACAGGGGGGCTGTATGGCGTTATCTACAGGGGGCTGTATGGCGTTATCTACAGAGGGGATTGGGGCTGTAAGACGTTATCTACAGGGGGCTGTGTATGGTGCTATCTATAGGGGGCGCTGTGTGGTGGAATCTATAGGGAGGCACTATCTACAAGGGGGGGGGTTGTGTGATACCCAGCGGAGTGGGGGCCCCAGTCAAAAGTTTGCTATGGGGCCCAGTCTTTCCTAGTTACGCCCCTGGCAATAGGCTTCTATTCAATTATAGTATAGCTCCACTACACTACATGTTGTACCAGTAGTTAGGGCACTATCACATATAAAATGCCTAATATACTCCTATTATAAAAAAATGCTGTGTTGGAACTCTTAAATATGAAGCTCTAATAGCTAAGAGGTACATTTTCTTTTAAGTAGTAGCATTTTATATATCTATATCTATATATATATATATATATATATATATATAAGTCCAAATACAATGTCAGCCGCACAGCCTTGTAAATCGTAGGTGGGTGCCGACCTGCCCAGGTCAGGGCTAACAGACCTGCTGTAGTAGAATCCAAAAATCAGGCAGCACTCCAAGGTATAAGCAAGGTAGAAAAAAGTTCTTTATTGGTCCATACATACACGACGTTTCAGCTCAACACAGGAGCCTTTCTCACTTGAGAAAGGCTCCTGTGTTGAGCTGAAACGTCGTGTATATATGGACCAATAAAGCACCTTTTTCTACCTTGCTTATACCTTGGAGTGCTGCCTGATTTTTGGATTCTATATATATATATATATATATATATATATATATATATATATATATATATATATATCCATTAGTTGCACCTTATAATGTGACTTCTTACACTGTCCCCTGGTCTTATTGGCCAACAGGCACCACATGGTGTATGACCACATGGTGCTTCCCGACCAACCAGGAGAGGAGGGTCTGTAATAGGAATAATGCCAGTCGTAACACTGTGACAGATACATCATATGATGGATCCAAACAGTCACAGACGGACCATCTCAATGTATTTGATTTGTTACACTAAAATGATTTACCCTATAATGTAGGCAGTGACCATTCCAGGTTGTCCTTATCACCAGCCAGTTTAATAGAAGGTGAGGACGTGCACAGGGATTTGGCCTCTACTGTTGCTCCACTGTTAGCAGGGGAAAACTCTTAAGTCATGAGAAAAGGATAGAGCACCAAGTTGTTATAAGTGTGGTGGTGAAAAGAAAAAAGAAGAGAAGAGAAAGAAGGAAGGGTAGGAAGGGAAGGATGGAAATAAATAAAGAAAGAAAGGTAGAAAGGAGGAAGGAGGGAGAGAAGGAAAGGAATGAAAGAAAGAAGAGGAGGAAGGTAGGAGGGAGAGAAGGGAAGGAAGGGAAGAAATGAAGTAAAGGAAGAAAGAAAAAAGAAAGGAAGGAGCGAGAGAAGGAAGGAAAGGAAAGCAAAGGAAAAGGTAGGAAGAAAGGAAGGATGGAAAGAAAGAAATAAGGAAGGAAGAAAAGAAAGGAAGGAAGGAAAGAAGGAAGGAAGGAAAGACCAAAGGAAGGAAGGAAGGAAGGCAGGAAGGAAATGAAAGAAAGAAAGAGATAAGAGCGGGAGAGAAGAAGGAAGGAAGGAAAATAGAAGGAAGGGAAGGAAACGAAGACAGTGAAGGAAAGTAAAGGAAGGATGGAAAGAAAGAAAGAAAGAAAGAAAAGAAGAAAAAGAAAGAAAGAGAATGAAGAAAGGAGGGAGAGAAGGAAAGAAAGGAAGGAAAGGAAGGAAAGGAAAGAAAGAAAGAAAGAAAGAAAGAAAGAAAGGAAGGAAAGGAAAGAAAGAAAGAAAGAAAGAAAGAAAGAAAGAAAGAAAGAAAGAAAGAAAGAAAGAAAGAAAGAAAGAAAGAAAGAAAGAGAGGAGGAAGGAAGGAGGGAGGGAGAGAAGTGAAGGAAGGGAAGAAATGAAGGAAAAGAAGAAAGAAAAAAAAGAAAGGCTGGAGAGAGAGAAGGAAGGAAAGGAGAGTGAAGGAAAGGAAGGAAGAAAGGAAGGATGGAAAGGAAGAAAGAAAGAAAGAAAGAAAGAAAGAAAGAGAAAGAAAGAAAGGAGGGAGGGAAGAAGGAAAGAAGGACGGGAAGGAAACGAAGGAAGGTAAGGTAGGGTAGGAAGGGTAGGAAGGGAAGAAAGGGACGTACAGGAAGGATGGAAAGAAAGAAAGAAAGAAAGAAAGAAAGAAAGGAGGAAGGAGGGAGAGAAGGAAATAAAGAAAAAAAGAAGGAGAGGAGAAAGGACGGAGGGAGAGAAGGGAAGGGAAGGAAGGAAAGAAATGAAAGAAAGGAAGAAAGCAAAAAAGAAAGGAAGGAGGGAGAGGAGGAAGGAAAGGAAAGCGAAGGAAAGGAAGGAAGAAAGTAAGGATGGTGTAATGGCAGGAAGGAGGTGAGGGGAAAGTGAGCCCTAATCTACCCACCGCCCTGTCCCTGCCTACTTGCAACGACCCGCCCTAGGCGACGAGGTACAACTGGGCGGCGGTCCCTACGCTGTCTAAGTGCACAGGAAAACAAACAGGGAACACGCAAGGGAAGGGGCAGTAGCCACGGAACGCCACGAGGAAACGGAGCGGCGAACGAACAGTCAGGACCAGGACGAAGTGAGTACACCCGAGCGGGCACGGAGACAGAAGCAAGCCAGGGGCAAGCAAAGCAGGACAAGCAGAACTGCAGCAAGGCAGAAGCACGGCAGAAGCAGGCTGGAGCAAGCAGCAGTGGGGCCAGGAATCCAAAAGAATTACAAGCACTGAGGGAGAGAACAGGGCAGGTAATAAAGGACAGGGGGCGGAGCTAACTCCGACAGACCAGGCCGCGATAGGCTCTCCCACTCCTGAGCCTGCCACCCTGGTTGGTGGGAGATGGTGTCAGTCGAACAGGTCTGGCCTCAGGTGTGGATTGATTAATCCCAGGAGTATACCTAGATGAAGTACCTGGCAGATCCCTAACAGTACTCCCCCTTTTATGAGGGGCCACCGGACCCTTACTAAGGGGACCCGGTTTAGTGGGGAAGAGAAGGTGGAACCTCCTGATCAATACCCCAGCGTGAACATCACGGGCAGGTACCCAAGTCCTCTCCTCCGGCCCGTATCCTCTCCAATGGACCAGGTACTGGAGGGAGCCCTGGACCATCCTACTGTCCATAATCTTGGCCACCTCGAATTCCACCCCCTCAGGGGTGAGAACGGGAACAGGAGGTATCCTCGAGGGGGACCAGGACGGGGAGCAGCGTTTAAGGAGGGAGGCATGGAAGACGTCATGTATGCGAAAGGATGGGGGGAGCTCCAGACGGAAGGATACAGGGTTGAGGACTTCAATGATCTTATAAGGTCCAATAAATCGGGGAGCAAACTTCCTGGACGGGACCTTAAGGCGCAAGTTCCTGGACGACAACCAGACCAAATCCCCGACGACAAACCGGGGGTTAGCAGAACGTCTACTATCCGCCTGAATCTTTTGTGCGCTCTGGGACGCCTCTAGGTTCTTCTGAACCTGGGCCCAGACAGTGCACAGTTCCCGATGAACATCCTCTACCTCAGGATTATTGGAACAACCAGGGGAGATGGAGGAAAACCTTGGGTTAAACCCGAAATTACAGAAAAACGGGGAGACCCCTGACGAGTTACTGACCCGGTTATTCAGGGAAAATTCAGCAAGGGGAAGGAATGAGACCCAATCGAATTGACAGTCAGAGATGAAACACCTTAAATATTGTTCCAGGGATTGGTTGGTCCTTTCCGTTTGGCCATTAGTTTCGGGATGGAAGGCGGAGGAGAAGGACAGATCAATCTCCAACTTTTTACAAAAAGCTCTCCAAAATAAGGAAACAAATTGTACCCCTCTGTCAGAAACGATATTGACTGGGGCCCCATGGAGACGCAGGATGTGTTTCACAAACAAAGAAGCTAACGTCTTGGCGTTAGGTAGCTTCTTAAGGGGCACAAAGTGGCACATCTTGCTGAAGCGGTCGACTACCACCCACACCACCGACTTGCCCTGAGATGGAGGCAAATCGGTGATAAAATCCATGGAGATATGGGTCCAAGGTCTCTGGGGAATGGGCAAGGAACGTAGTAGGCCCGCAGGTCGGGACCTAGGAGTTTTGGACCTAGCGCAAACCTCACAAGCGGTGACGTAAGCCCTAACGTCTTTAGGCAACCCAGGCCACCAATAGTTTCTGGTAATGAGGTGTTTGGTGCCCAAGATGCCAGGATGACCAGATAGAGCGGAGTCATGGTTTTCCCTGAGTACCCTCAGCCGGTATTGCAGGGGAACAAACAGTTTGTCCCCAGGGACGTTCCCGGGAGCTGCACCCTGATCAGCCGCGATATCAGAAGCTAAATCAGAATCCGTGGCAGAGACGATTATACCAGGGGGTAAAATACAAGCAGGATCCTTCTCGGAAGGAGGATTGGCCATGAAACTACGTGACAGAGCATCAGCCTTAATATTCTTGGACCCAGCCCTATAGGTAACCAAGAAATTAAATCTGGTAAAGAATAGTGCCCACCGAGCTTGTCTAGGATTAAGCCTCCGGGCCGATTCTAGGAAAACCAGATTCTTGTGATCCGTAAGGACCGTTACCTGGTGTCTGGCCCCCTCCAGGAAGTGCCGCCACTCCTCAAAAGCCCATTTAATGGCTAGAAGTTCGCGGTTGCCAATATCATAGTTACTCTCCGTGGGCGAAAACTTCCTAGAGAAGTAAGCACAGGGGCGGAGATGGGTGAGGGAGCTGGTACCCTGGGACAAGACGGCCCCCACTCCCACCTCGGAAGCGTCAACCTCCACAATAAATGGCTCCTCTTGGTTGGGCTGAATCAGCACGGGGGCCGAGATAAAGCACTTCTTGAGAGTCTCAAAGGCCTGGACTGCCTCAGGTGGCCAATGGAGGACATCAGCACCCTTGCGGGTTAGGTCCGTAAGAGGCTTAGCGACGACCGAGAAGTTGGCAATAAATCTCCTGTAATAGTTGGCGAACCCTAAAAAACACTGTAACGCCTTAAGGGAGGCAGGTTGGACCCATTCCGCCACAGCCTGAACCTTGGCAGGGTCCATGCGGAATTCATGAGGAGTGAGGATTTGCCCTAAAAATGGTATCTCCTGTACCCCAAAGACACATTTTTCAGTCTTAGCAAACAGATTATTCTCCCGAAGGACCTGGAGCACCTTCCTGACATGCTCCACGTAGGAGGACCAGTCCTTGGAAAACACCAGTATGTCATCAAGGTACACAACAAGAAAATTACCCAGGTACTCTCTCAGGATTTCATTAATAAAATTCTGGAAGACAGCAGGGGCATTACACAACCCAAAGGGCATGACCAGGTATTCGAAATGACCCTCGGGTGTGTTGAACGCAGTTTTCCACTCATCCCCCTCTTTGATGCGGATAAGGTTATATGCCCCCCGTAGATCGAACTTAGAAAACCATTGGGCTCCCTGAACCTGATTAAAAAGATCCGGAATCAAAGGAAGTGGGTACTGGTTCCTTACGGTGACCTTATTCAGGTTACGATAATCAATGCACGGCCTAAGACCACCATCCTTCTTCCCCACGAAGAAGAAGCCAGCACCTACAGGAGAAGTCGAGGGGCGAATGAAACCCTTGGCCAGGCATTCTTGGATATACACCCTCATAGCTTCACGTTCAGGACATGAAAGATTAAATATCCTACCCTTAGGAAGCTTGGCACTAGGCACCAAATCGATAGCGCAATCGTAATCTCTATGGGGGGGGGCAACACCTCGGAGGCCTCCTTAGAAAACACATCGGCGAAGTCCTGAACAAACTCAGGAAGCGTGTTTACCTCCTCCTGGGGAGAAATAGAGTTAACAGAAAGACATGACATAAGACATTCATTACCCCATTTGGTGAGATCCCCAGTATTCCAATCAAACGTGGGATTATGCAACTGCAACCAGGGAAGGCCTAAAACCAGATCAGACGATAATCCCTGCATCACCAGTACAGAGCACTGCTCCAAATGCATGGAGCCAACCAGGAGTTCAAAAACAGGAGTATGCTGAGTAAAATAACCATTAGCAAGGGGAGTTGAGTCGATTCCTACTACAGGGATAGGATAAGGTAAATCAATACAAGGCATCTTTAGAGACATAGCAAATTCCACAGACATGATATTAGCAGATGAGCCAGAATCCACGAAAGCACTGCCCGTGGCAGACCGGCCAGCAAACGAGACCTGAAAGGGAAGCAAAATATTATTGCGTTTCACATTAACGGGAAATACCTGTGCGCCCAAGTGACCTCCCCGATGATCACTTAGGCGCGGAAGTTTTCCGGCTTCTTATTCTTGCGCCTGGGACAGGTGTTCAGTAGATGCTTGTCGTCCCCACAGTAGAAGCAGAGACCATTCATTCTGCGAAACTCCCTACGTTGTCGAGGGGACATGGAGGCCCCGAGTTGCATAGGTACCTCCGAGTCCTCCGTGGAGGGGCGAGGAGACGGGACCTCGGGGGGGATCGCAGAAAAGTCAGAGGGGAGCACACTGAAGCGTTCTAGCTGACGTTCCCTGAGACGTCGGTCAAGTCGTACTGCTAGGGCCATAACCTGGTCTAGGGAGTCAGACGAGGGGTAGCTAACCAGCAGATCCTTCAGGGCGTCAGATAATCCTAACCTAAACTGGCACCTTAGGGCCGGATCGTTCCACTGAGAAGCTACGCACCACTTCCTAAAATCAGAACAGTATTCCTCAACCGGTCTCCTACCCTGACGTAAGGTCACCAGCTGACTCTCGGCTAAAGCAGTCCTGTCAGTCTCGTCGTAAATGAGTCCGAGGGCAGAGAAAAAACGATCAACAGAGGAAAGTTCAGGGGCGTCAGGAGCCAAGGAGAAGGCCCACTCTTGGGGCCCTTCCTGGAGTCGGGATATGATGATACCCACCCGCTGGTTCTCGGAACCTGAGGAGTGGGGCTTTAGGCGGAAATACAGTCTGCAACTCTCCCGGAAGGAGAGAAACGTCTTACGGTCCCCTGAGAACCGGTCAGGTAACTTGAGGTCGGGTTCTAGAGGTGAGGTGAGGGGTACTACTAAAGCAGCGTCACCCTGATTGACCCTTTGGGCCAGGGCCTGGACCTGTAGGGAGAGGCCCTGCATCTGCTGGGTCAGGGTCTCAAGGGGGTCCATGATAGCGTCAGCGTAGGATAAATGGTAGACTAGGTAAGGGCTTGTAATTATTTAATGGCAGGAAGGAGGTGAAGGGAAAGTGAGCCCTAATCTACCCACCGCCCTGTCCCTGCCTACTTGCAACGACCCGCCCTAGGCGACGAGGTAAACTGGGCGGCGGTCCCTACGCTGTCTAAGTGCACAGGAAAACAAACAGGGAACACGCAAGGGAAGGGGCAGTAGCCACGGAACGCCACGAAGAAACGGAGCGGCGAACGAACAGTCAGGACCAGGACGAAGTGAGTACACCCGAGCGGGCACGGAGACAGAAGCAAGCCAGGGGCAAGCAAAGCAGGACAAGCAGAACTGCAGCAAGGCAGAAGCACGACAGAAGCAGGCTGGAGCAAGCAGCAGTGGGGCCAGGAATCCAAAAGAATTACAAGCACTGAGGGAGAGAACAGGGCAGGTAATAAAGGACAGGGGGCGGAGCTAACTCCGACAGACCAGGCCGCGATAGGCTCTCCCACTCCTGAGCCTGCCACCCTGGTTGGTGGGAGATGGTGTCAGTCGAACAGGTCTGGCCTCAGGTGTGGATTGATTAATCCCAGGAGTATACCTAGATGAAGTACCTGGCAGATCCCTAACAGATGGATGGAATGAAAGAAAGAAAGAAAGAAAGAAAGAAAGAAAGAAAGAAAGAAAGAAAGAAAGAAAGAAAGAAAGAAAGAAAGAAAGAAAGAAAGAAAGAAAGAAAGAAAGGAGGGAGAGAAAGAAGGGAAGAAGGATGGATGGAAAGAAAGAAATAAGGGAGGGAGAGAAAGAAGGAAGGAAGAAAAGAAGGGGAGGAAGGTAAGGAATGAAGGGAAGGAAGGTCCAAAGGAGGGAAGGAAGGCAGGAAGGAAATGAAAGGAAGGATTGGAAGAAAGAAAGAAAGAAAGAAAGAAAGAGAAAGAAAGAAAGAAAGAAAGAAAGAAAGAAAGAAAGAAAGAAAGAAAGAAAGAAAGAAAGAAAGGGAGAAGGAAGGAAGGAGGGAGAGAAGGAACTAAAGGAAGGAAAGAAAGCAAGACAGAAGGAGAGGAGGAAGGAGGGAGAGAAGTGAAGGAAGGGAAGAAATGAAAGACTGAACAAATGAAGGAAAGGAAGAAAGAAAAAAAATGGAGGGAGGGAGAGAAGGAAGGAAAGGAAAGCGAAGGAAAGGAAGAAAGGAAGGATGGAAAGAAAGGAGGAAGAGAAAGAAGGATGGATGGATGGATGGATGGGTGGATGGAAAGAAAAAATAAATAAGGGAGAGAGAGAAGAAGGAAGGGAAGGAAGGCAGGAAGGAAAGGAAGGATTGGAAGAAAGAACAAAAGAAAGAAAGTAAGAGAGAAGGAAGAAAGGAGGGAGAGAAGGAAGGAAGGAAAGAGAGAAAGAAAGAAAGAAAGAAAGAAAGAAAGAAAGAAAGAAAGAAAGAAAGAAAGAAAGAAAGAAAGAAAGAAAGAAAGAAAGAAAGAAAGAAAGAAAGAGAAAAAGATAGAAAGCAATATAATAGAGTTGAGAAGACACTGGAGAGAGAATGAACTGATAATTACTTAAAGTCTAAAAAATAAATTTTTGTCATGGTAAATATAATGTAGAGATAATAATAATAATTGTGAAAATACACAGTTATAAACCCAATTACTCTGGAATATTATTCCTGCTTCTTATTTACTGCACATACAGACGGGAATTAGATTTATTTGGGAGTTTCACAGCACGACATCTTGTAAAAAGAATGTATCAATCATCACTAATGCGTGATATCATGGCTCACACATGTAGTGTCATTTACAGTCACAAGGTGTATTTTCTTCCCTTTGGGAAACTATATGTTATCACCTCCGAGAGCTGTTGTGGTAGACTGGCAATCATTATGAATAATCAACCATACTGACACATTGGTCTCTGCTCACCAGAGCTTATAATCTAATTGTCTATCTCTGGGAAGTGCACCGATACTACAGGGATTACACCAATGTCTCCGCAAGTCATTCTTACAGTGACTGTCCTTAACCTCTGAGTCACCTCTTTTTTATTGACGCAACGTTAATTAAAAGAGAAAAGTAAACAGATTTTCTTCATATCACTTAAAATTGCATTGGAAAGCAAAGATCTCGTTCCGTCCAGTCAATTAAATAAGTCACAGGTTAATTCACAGCTTCTCGACACTTAAGTGTTAGTTACAGAACATCTTGACTGTCTCTCCACCTACAGAGAACTGACATAAATGACTCAACATTAAGATCTAAGAAGCTGAACAAGACAAACAACTACTTAGAATTAGAAGTAATTGGGCCCATTTGTAATAATACACTGTTTTCTTCTTCATGGTCAGAAATCACACGTTTCAGCCGCAACGCAGAACAGTAGAACAGGGTTTAGGGGGCCCCATTCTAGAGATAGGTGCAGGTCCCAGAGGTGGGACCTGCATCTATCTGCCATTTATGACATATCCTGTGTCTTAAATGTCCCTGATGGGAAAACTCCTTTAAGCCCTGCCTCTAGGGTGACAAAGGGGGCCTGTCTAACAGCTCAGATGCCGTGATTGCTATTAACTGCGGCATCTAAACGGTTAAACGGCCAGGATCGTGGCCTGTGAGCCCGCTCCATACACCCCTCTTACATATAGATCAAAGGTCGGGAAGGACTTAAAGCTTCCTTCACACTTTTTTGCCGCGTTCTTTTGTTTAAAAAACGCCAACTTTTTTCTTTAATGGTACAGTACATCTATTTTATTGTGGCATATATTCTAAATAACGTGTTTTGGTACCTGCAGTTTGTGTGGCATTTTTTATACACTGTAAATCTTGTGATTCAAAGATTCCTCTTGGCAATTCATGATTTATTCTGAATAAAGGGCACAAAAAAAATTACATAAAAGAAGCACAACAAACATTGACACATTTTTTAGATCAGTCCAAAACAAAAGCTTTTGAGGTTTATAGGGGAAAAACATCTCTAAATGCTTGAAAAAAAAAATGCTTAAAAAACCCCTTCCTCTGATTTAAAAAAAATGTCACTGACCCAAAAAATCCCAGCAAAGTACCCTCAATGCTTGTAGTGTGTTCAATATTTCCCTACTGGATAATGGATAGCAAGATTGGAGGTTTTCTTCAGTGCACAGTTTGCCATATGTATGCACGACTGGAGCCGGAGTTCCAGGGTGAATATCTCTGTGGCAGATGTGAGCATGTTGGTCACCTGGAAGCTCGTATTAGAGATCTGGAGGAGCAGAATGCAACACTGAGGAGGATAGACAATCTTGAGCTGAGCTTGCTGCTCACGGAGCATGCAGTTAGTGGGTTACAACTGGAGGGTGAAGACATGGGTGAGCAGGATCAGGTAAGTAGCTGGTTTAATGTAGTTAGGGGCAGTAGAAAGGGGTCAAAGAAAAGGAAGGCCGATTCGGTTTCTGACATTCCAGGCAAAATTGCCAAGTTGGGTGATGATGCGAGGGTGTCAGTCTCAGAAATGGCAGCCCTAGTGGATACTGATCTCCCTAACAGCCGGGAGAACAGCCCAGCTAGTAGTCGGCGGGATGGTAATGCAGGTAAGCCAAGACAATTGATAGTCGTAGGGGATTCTATAATCAGGAAGACTGATAGAATAATTTGTCGACAAGACCACCTCAACCGAATGGTTTGCTGTCTCCCTGGTGCCAGGGTTTGGCATGTGGTGGAACGGGTGGACAAATTGCTGGGAGGGGCTGGTGATGATCCAGCTGTCGTGGTCCATGTCGGTACCAACGACAGAATAAATGGTAGGTGGAGGAGCCTTAAGAATAATTTTAAAGAACTAGGCTACAAGCTGAAGGGAAGGACCTCCAAAGTAGTATTCTCAGGAATACTGCCTGTGCCATGCGCAACACAGGAAAGACAGCGGGAGCTCAGGGAGTTAAATGCATGGCTGAAGTCTTGGTGTAGAGGAGAAGGATTTGGGTTCCTAGAGCACTGGGCTGACTTTTCATTGGGGTACAAACTGTATTCTGCAGATGATTTGCACCTAAATGGAAGGGGGTCCGCTGTGCTGGGGGAGAGAATTCTAGCTGGGGTGGCTGAGTATTTAAACTAGGGCTGAGGAGGGAGGTCAATGTAGAAAAAAAAGGGGTATCCAGGTTAGAGAGGGGTCAGACTATATTGGTGGGGGGAGAAACAGAATGTGGGGAGAGGACTAGACAACAAGATAAGGAGATCCTTTCGTTACAAAACATCAGTGTAAATAAAAAGGCCCAATTAATGTCAAATCACATTTCTGATAATAAAAGTGAAAAACTGACAGGCAAGTTAAAGTGTATGTTCACAAATGCCAGAAGTCTAGCAAGCAAAATGGGGGAGCTGGAGGCCTTGATACTGGAAGAATATATAGATATAGTTGGTGTTGCTGAAACATGGCTGGACTCTTCACATGACTGGGCTGTAAATCTACAGGGTTTTACACTTTTTCGGAAAGACAGGACAAATAGGAAAGGTGGTGGTGTATGTCTGTATGTGAGAAATGATATGAAGGCGAGTGTGAAAGAGACAATAGTGGGTGAATACTGTGAGGAGGTTGAAACCTTGTGGGTGGAACTAGAAAGGGAGGTAAACACTGAAAAAATTACTTTTGGTGTAATCTATAGACCCCCCAATATAACTGAGGAGATGGAAGTTCAGCTATATAAACATATTTAATTTCCGGGATATTAATTGGTGTCATGGTTCAGCTTCAACTGCAAAGGGGAGACATTTCCTCAACCTGTTGCAGGAAAATTTTATGGGCCAGTTTGTGGAAGACCCGACTAGAGGTGAAGCTCTGTTGGATCTGGTCATTTCTAATAATGCAGATCTTGTTGGGAATGTCAATGTTCGTGAAAACCTCGATAACAGTGATCATAATATAGTTACATTTTACCTATACTGTAAAAAACAAACGCAGGCTGGGAGGACAAAAACATTTAATTTTAAGAAAGCCAATTTCCCCAGGATGAGGGCTGCAATTCAGGATATGGACTGGGAAGAACTAATGTCAAATAATGGAACAAATGATAAATGGGAGATTTTCAAATCTACTTTGAGTTATTATAGTGCAAAATTTATTCCTATAGGTAACAAGTATAAACGACTCAAATTAAACCCCACATGGCTTACACCTTCTGTGAAAGGGGCAATACACGACAAAAAAAGGGCATTTAAAAAATACAAATCTGAGGGTACAGCTGTAGCCTTTGTAAAATATAAAGATCTTAATAAAATCTGTAAAAAGGTAATAAAATTAGCAAAAATACAAAATGAAAGGCAGGTGGCCAAGGATAGTAAAACAAATCCAAAAAAATTCTTCAAGTATATAAATGCTAAAAAGCCAAGGTCTGAACATGTAGGACCCCTAGATAATGGTAATGGGGAGTTGATCACAGGGGATCAAGAGAAGGCAGAGTTACTAAATGGGTTCTTTAGCTCTGTATATACAACAGAAGAAAGAGCAGCTGATGTAGCCGGTGCCAGTGCTGTTAATATATCAGTTGATATACTGAATTGGATGAATGTAGATATGGTCCAAGCTAAATAAAATAAAATAAATGTGCACAAGGCCCCGGGACCAGATGGGTTACACCCTAGAATTCTTAAAGAGCTTAGTTCAGTTATTTCTGTCCCCCTTTTCATAATATTCAGAGAATCTCTAGTGACTGGTATAGTGCCAAGGGACTGGCGCAGCGCAAATGTGGTGCCTAGTTTCAAAAAGGGCTCTAGGTCTTCCCCGGGTAATTATAGACCAGTAAGCTTAACATCCATCGTGGGGAAAATGTTTGAGGGGCTATTGAGGGACTATATACAGGATTATGTGACAATAAATATCATTATAAGTGACAGCCAGCACGGTTTTACTAAGGACAGAAGTTGTCAAACTAACCTAATCTGTTTTTATGAAGAGGTGAGCAGAAGTCTAGACAGAGGGGCCGCTGTGGATTTAGTGTTTTTGGACTTTGCAAAGACATTTGACACTGTCCCCCATAGACGCCTAATGGGTAAATTAAGGACTATAGGTTTAGAAAATATAGTTTGTAATTGGATTGAGAATTGGCTCAAGGACCGTATCCAGAGAGTTGTGGTCAATGATTCCTACTCTGAATGGTCCCCGGTAATAAGTGGTGTACCCCAGGGTTCAGTGCTGGGAACACTATTATTCAACTTATTTATTAATGATATAGAAGATGGGATTAATAGCACTATTTCTATTTTTGCAGATGACACCAAGATATGTAATATATTTCAGTCTATGGAAGATGTTCATGAATTGCAGGCAGATTTAAACAAACTAAGTGTTTGGGCATCCACTTGGCAGATGAAGTTTAATGTAGATAAATGTAAAGTTATGCATCTGGGTACCAACAACCTGCATGCATCATATGTCCTAGGGGGAGCTACACTGGCGGATTCACTTGTTGAGAAGGATCTGGGTGTACTTGTAAATCATAAACTCAATAACAGCATGCAGTGTCAATCAGCTGCTTCAAAGGCCAGCAGGATATTGTCGTGTATTAAAAGAGGCATGGACTCACGGGACAGGGATGTAATATTGCCACTTTACAAAGCATTAGTGAGGCCTCATCTAGAATATGCAGTTCAGTTCTGGGCTCCAGTTCATAGAAAGGATTCCCTGGAGTTGGAAAAAATACAAAGATGAGCAACGAAGCTAATTAGGGGCATGGAGAATTTAAGTTATGAGGAAAGATTGAAAGAATTGAACCTATTTAGCCTTGAAAAAAGACGACTAAGGGGGGACATGATTAACTTATATAAATATATTAATGGCACATACAAAAAATATGGTGAAATCCTGTTCCTTGTAAAACCCCCTCAAAAAACAAGGGGGCACTCCCTCCGTCTGGAGAAAAAAAGGTTCAAGCTTCAGGGGCGACAAGCCTTCTTTACCGTGAGAACTGTGAATCTATGGAATAGCCTACCGCAGGAGCTGGTCACAGCAGGGACAGTAGATGGCTTTAAAAGAGGGTTAGATAATTTCCTAGAACAAAAAAATATTAGCTCCTATGTGTAGAAATTTTTCCTTCCCTTTTCCCGTCCCTTGGTTGAACTTGATGGACATGTGTCTTTTTTCAGCCGTACTAACTATGTAACTATGTAACTGACTTTCAACTGACATCTGGCCGAAGCCTGTTTTTCCCCAAAATAATGCAACAAAAAAGCCAGGAAAAACACCACAAAAAAGTGTTGTTTTTCCTTAAAAATGCTGTGTGTGAAGACACCCTAGGAAACACTACAATTTAAAGAAGATAAAAGCTGACATACAGATGTGGTCGTCCTTACCTTTCCTCTTATCTCCGCATATCCTAAGATGTTTGAAGCGAGATGACCAGCTTAAAAAACAACAACATGGTTTTGTGATACACTATCTTTGGAAGTCTATGCTGTATATGTCTAACTGTGGCCAACAATTGGTTGTGATATGGATTGCATCCTGTCAAGAGTTTTGCCAGCGTGTCACAATATTGTATTGAATTTGTTTCATCATGAATTGGAGTTCTTAACCAAGTCATTTTTTTATTACATTCGTCATGCCACATAAAAAAAAATAAACTGTATGAATAGTAAAAAGAAGTAAATTAAAGTAAATTAAAAAATGTACACAAAAAGGTAAAAATAGAAGATTAAAATCTATTGCATGCAATCTAAAGTACCATACTAATTTACAATTCTCCATGGCAATATTGATTAATACCAATACCATCAATATTTTCACATAAGTGCTGGGAAATTTTTTCCACTTTAAATCTAAACAGAAATTATTATCAACAACACAAATATTGCATATTTGGTGTGAATTATTCATTTTATCAGAACATAATTTATTGTAAAGTACTTGAAGCTGAACATTTACCTATATTTAGCAGACCAATTTCACAGGTATATAGCGGAGTCCTCATTGCCTTACCACAAGGGTCCCGTGCAATGTTTACATTAATAGATATATACAGAATGAATGCTAAATTAGTCCACAACTTTTTTCTCCTTAACCCCTTCCCGCAAATGGGCGTTACTGTACGTCCTTTTTAGCGGCTCGTTCCCGCAAATGGGCGTACAGTAACGTCCTGAGGATGAAGCAGGCACAGGAGCTGTGCGCGCTTCATCCTCAGCGGGTGTCGGCTGTAATATACAGCTGACATCCCGCTGCAACGGCGGCGATCACTGTTATGTCCGATCGCCGCCATTTAACCCCTCAAATGCCGCTGTCAATAGCGACAGCGGCATTTAAGTGATTGATACAGAGGGAGGGGGCTCCCTCTGGACCCCGTTGGCCCCCCGCGAAAAATCGCGGGTTTCTGATGGTTGCAATGGCAACCAGGAAGCCTAGCAATGGCTTCCTGGTTGCCAGGTACGGGAGCCTATTAGGTCCTGCCCGAGGCAGGACGTAATAGGCTCAACTGTCAGTTGTAAAGTGACAGTTACAATACACTGCACTACACAAGTACATACAGAAGTAGTGCAGTGTATTGTAAAGGGGATCAGAAGATCAGATCTTCCAGTCCCCTAGTATGTGTAAAATAAAAAGTTAAAATAAGGTTAAAAAAAGTTCTAGATAAATAAATAAATAAAAGTTTTATGTAATTAAAACAATAATCATCTTGTGTCCCTGATCAAGTCCTTTATAAATTAGAAAAAAATGGAAAAAAAGACAAAAACTAGACATAATAGGTATTGCCGCGTTCGTATCGGCGTGACCTATAAAAATATAATATTATTTATCCCGCACGGTGAACACCGTAAAAAAAATACAATAAAAAACAATGCCAGAATTTCCTTTTTTTGTCACGTTGTTTCCAATAAAATGGAATAAAAAGTGATCAAAAAGTATCCAAACTTGGTACCAATAAAAACTACAGTGTGTCACGCAAAAAACAAGCCCTCACAAAGCTCCGTCGACATAAAAATAAAAAAGTTATGGCTCTCAGGACATGGTGACATTTTATTTATAAAAAGGGTTTTTATTGTGTAAAAGTAGTAAAACATATAAAAACAATATAAATTTGGTATTGCCATAATCGTATCAAACCGCAGAATAAAGCAAACATGTTGTTTATGCAGCACAGAGAACGCCGTTAAAAATTGATTAAAAAAAAACAGCGAAAGAATTTCTGTTTTTTGGTCTCCAAAAAATTGAATAAAAACTGATCACATTATCACATTTACCCCAAAATGATACTAATAAAAACGACAGCTCATCCCATGAAAATCAAGCACTCACACAGCTCGTCAACGGAAAAATAAAAAGTTATGACTCTTGGAACGCAATAATGCAAAACGACGACCCAGACTAATTTATATGTGCAGCAGTTCTTCACCTAAAACCCCACATCATTATTTGCAGCCCCCATTTGTAGACCCTGTAAATGCAGCGGAATCTATGACATTTTGGGGTCTGTGCTACATATGGGGCTAGTGAAGTCAAAGATTAGACAATGCTGGAGTGCGGATATTTTGTACAATACCACGGACACCCTTTAGAAGTGCGACACCTGCACCCAATAATCCGGCCTGTGCATGAAGGATTGGTTGAAAGCGTACGTCACTATCCAGGGATCATTCATTGTATTATTCATTCTCCCCATTATTACATCATCCTATTATGACCTGTTGCACTCTGCCCAGCTTACATATACTGTGATGTACTCCACATAGCTTACATATACCCTGATGTACTCCTCACAGATTACATATACCCTGATGTACTCCGCACATATTACATATACCCTGATGTACTCCACATAGCTTACATATACCCTGATGTACTCCGCACAGCTTACATATACCCTGATGTACTCTGCCCAGCTTACATATACCCTGATGTACTCCACATAGCTTACATATACCCTGATGTACTCCGCACAGTTTACATATACCCTGATGTACTCCGCCCAGATTACATATACCCTGATGTACTCCGCACAGCTTACATATACCCTGATGTACTCCGCACAGCTTACATATACCCTGATGTACTCCGCACAGTTTACATATACCCTGATGTACTCCACACAGCTTACATATACCCTGATGTACTCCACACAGATTACATATACCCTGATGTACTCCACACAGATTACATATACCCTGATGTACTCCTCACAGATTACATATACCCTGATGTACTCCTCACATATTACATATACCCTGATGTACTCCACATAGCTTACATATACCCTGATGTACTCCGCCCAGTTTACATATATCCTGATGTACTCCGCACAGCTTACATATACCCTGATGTACCCCTCACATATTGCATATACCCTGATGTACTCCGCACAGCTTACATATACCCTGATGTACTCCACACAGCTTACATATACCCTAATGTACTCCTCACATATTACATATACCCTGATGTACTCCGCCCAGCTTACATATACCCTGATGCACTCCGCCCAGCTTACATATACCCTGATACACTCCACCCAGCTAACATATACCCTGATGCACTCCGCCCAGTTTACATATGCCCCCATATTATAAGCTGAAACACCAGTAAAATACTAAACAAAACTACTACCAAGCAAAATCTGCGCTCCAAAAGCCAAATGGAGCTCCTTCTGGGCCTGGCAGTGTGCCCAAACAGCAGTTAATGACCACATATGGGGTATTACTGTACTCTGGAGAACCCCTTAACAATAATTTATGGGGTGTGTGTCTACGGTGGTACAAGCTGGGCACAACACATTGGGCACTGAAATAGCATATATGTGGAAAATGGCAATTTTAAATCTGCAACATCCACTGTGCACTAATTTCTATAAAACCTTTGGGGTTAAAATGCTCACTACACTTCTAGATGAATTCCTTGAGGGGTGTAGTTTCCCAAATGGGGTCACTTTTCGGGGGTTTTCACTGTACTGGTACCTCAGCGCAATGCAACATGGAGTAAAAAAGAAATTTTGTAAAATCTCCACTCCAAAAACGAAATTGCGCTTTTTCCCTTTAGACTCTTGCTGTATGTCCAAATAGCAGTTTACAACCACATATGGGGTACTTCCCTAGTCAGGAGAAATTTTGTCACACATTTTAGGGTGTCTTTTCTCCTGTATTGCTTGTGTAAATGAAAAATTATGTGCTAAATCTATAGGTTATTGGAAAAAAAAATGTTTTCATTTTTACGGCCCAATTCTAATAAAATCTATAAAACACCTGAGGGCTCAAAATGCTCACTACACCTCTAATTTAATTCTTTGATAGGTATAGTCTACAAAATGGGATCACACCTGGGGAATTTCTACTAGAACTGGTACTTCAGGGGCTCTGCAAATGCGACATGGCCCCCGGAAACCAATTCAGCAAAATCTGAGCTGCAAAATCCAAATGGTGCTCCGTCCCCTCTGAGCCCTGCCGTGGGTCCAAACAGCAGTTTATTACCACATATGGGGTATTGCCGTAATCAGGAGAAATTGCTTTACAAATGTTGAGGTGCTTTTTCTCCTTTATTCCTTATAAAAATTAGAAAATTCTATGTTTTTTCAGAAAAAAGGCTATTTTCATCTTCACAGACTAATTCTAATAAATTCAGCAAAAAACCTGTTGGGTCAAAATGCCAACTATACCACTAGAAAAATTCCTTGAGGGGCATAGTTTCCAAAATTGAGTCACTTTTGGGGGGTTTCCCCTGTTTAGGTCCCTCCAGGGCATTGCAAACACGACACGGCACCGAAAAATATTCCAGTAAAATCAGTGCTCCAAAATCCAAATGGCGCTCCTTCCCTTCTGAGCACTGCCGTGGGTCCAAGCAGCAGTTTATTACCACATGTGGGGTATTTCCGTAATCGGGACAAGTTTTGGGGTGCTTTTTCTCCTTTATTCCTTGCAAAAATGCGAAAATTCTAAGTTTTTCCACAATAAAAGTAGATTTTCATTTTCACAGACTAATTCGAATAAATTTAGCAGAAAATCTGTGGGGTCAAAATGCTAACTATACCCCTAGCTAAATTCCCTGACGGGTGTAGTTTCAAAAATGGGGTCACTTTTGGGGGTTTCCACTGTTTTGGCATCACAAGACCTCTTCAAACCTGACATGGTGCCTAAAATATATTCTAAAAAATGGAGGCCCCAAAATCCTCTAGGTGCTCCTTTGCTTCTGAGGCCTGTGTTTCAGTCCATTAGCGCACTAGGGCCAGATGCGGGACATTTCTAAAAACTGCAGAATCTGGGCAATAAATATTGAGTTGCGTTTCCCTGGTAAAACCTTCTGTGTTACAGAAAAAAATGTATTACAAATGAATTTTGTAAAAAAAAATGAAATTTGTAAATTTCACCTCTACTTTCCTTCAATTCCTGTGAAACGCCTAAAGGGTTGAAACACTTTCTGAATGCTGTTTTGAATACTTTGAGGGGTGCAGTTTTCAAAATGGGGTGTTTTATGGGGGTTTCTAATATATAAGGCCCTCAAAACCACTTCAGAACTGAACTGGTCCCTGAAAAAAGTAGCCTTTTGAAATATTCTTAAAAATATGAGAAATTGCTGCTAAAGTTCTAAGCCTTGTAACGTCCTAGAAAAATAAAAGAATGTTCAAAAAACGATGCAAACATAAAGTAGACATATGGGAAATGTTAATTAGTAACTATTTTGTGTGGTATTACTATCTGTTTTACAAGCAGATACATTTAAAATTAGAAAAATCATAATTTCTTCAAATTTTCTCTAAATTTTGGTGTTTTTCACAAATAAGCAATAAATTTATCGACCAAATTTTTTCACTAACCTAAAGTACAATATGTCACGAGAAAACAATCTCATAATCGCTTGGATAGGTAAAAGCATTCCAGAGTTATTACCACATAAAGTGACACATGTCAGATTTGAAAAAATGGGTCTGGTCCTGAAGGCCAAAAATAGCTTGGTCTTGAAGGGGTTAAAGAGGATCTGTCACTAGTTTATGAATTCCCTATTTTCTAACTAATCTAATAGGCGCTGGGATGCTGATAACTACAGTGTCATTTGTTTTAAAATATGTCTATTATTTGCAAAAGTTAAGAGCATATGGAGGTGACTCTTTCTTTTCACTATGGGCGGTGTAATATTTTCTGTATGAATCTGTCCAATCCCCATACAGCTTATCCCCCTTCTCTGCCCAGCAATACAGTGTGATCATATAGTATGCAGCTTCCATTCCCGACTGTGTTTTCAACTGGTGATACCTCTGGTTATTTCACAGCTAGAACTACGACCCTGGTGTCATATGAACGATTAGAATCACCTTTCATATGTCACCAGAACCGCTGTTCTAGGTGGTCCACAGCCCCCTTATGGCTGTTTTAAGTGATCCCCCTTCCCTCCAGCCTCAGTCTCTCCCAATGTGTGAAGCAGCTTCATGCTGATAGGACAGCGTCAGAGGCTGTGAGGAGGCTGCACCTCAGGAGAATCGCTGGTGTTACCTCCCACTTGTCTAGTGTAGCATCATTTGCATATTTAGAAAAAAGTTCATAACTTTTAAAATAATAAACATTTTGGGACACAATTTTCATTAGTATTATCAGTGTAACAGCTGATATTAGATTATCTAGATTGGGCATTACTAAACTAGGGACAGATCCTCTTTAAAGGCTATGTACACCTTTAGGAGCTAGGTTTTTTTTTTATGAAAAGGTCAATCACTTTATTTTATGCAAGTTTACTCGCTTTCACATTATGGGAGATTTTCTATCACATACTGGTAGTTCATGTAAGAGCAATGCAGACGCGCATGATTGGTCAACTGAGGCTATTTAAATGCTATGTAAACATTGTAAAAGTGTTTATACATATATATATATATATAGATAGATAGATAGATAGATAGATAGATAGATAGATAGATATATATACATATATATATATATATATATATATATATATATATATATATATATATATATATATATATATATATATATATATATAGATATATGTGTGTGTGTGTCAGTCAGTGTGTTTGATGTAACTTTCTATTATTAGTTTTATTAAACATTTTTACTTTTTGAGATACAGCCGCTCTGTATCCTGTATAAAGAGCAGCTGTATCGTGAACAAAAGACCTGAATCTGTGAGGTCTGTGTGACTGACGCGTTTAGTGCCAGTGGGTCCTGTTTGGTAAACTGTTACCGGTCACATCTAAGTTCATAACTTACATGTGACCGATTACAGGTGGATCACACAAAACCCACTGACCCTGAACTCGTCAGTTCCATGGACCTCACAGATTCAGGTCTTAGTTCACGATACAGCTGCACTGTATACAGGATACAGAGCGGCTGTATCTCAAAAAGTAAAAATATTTTTTAATAGAAACTAATTACAAAGTTGCACAAAACAGACAGAATGACCTTTTTATTAAAAAAAAAAAATCACTTTCGCAGACATACTCTGAGGATACCAGAAACATATTTCCAGTGCATATTATTATGGATCTTTGCCATCTTTAGGGGTAAGCTGCCCCGCCATTTCTCCACTTACAATGTCTATGCTATTAAAGAGATGGGTATTGTTTCTACACAATACCCTTTCCCCATAGATACCATGCTTTAGGAAAGAAAATAAGGTTTTATTTGGAAAACCTTGGAAATTTCGTTCCGACCATGATGTTTACTGCTATGATTTCAGCTCATGGAAATTTAGTCCTATCACCAGTGGAAATAATTGCTTCTTCTGATCAACTGCCTCAGTCTCACTAGACTGTACGGATAGATTCTGTTCATAGTGAGTAACTGGGGTAATCTTCCAGGGCTCATTTTGTTTCTTTGTGTACAGTAGACGAGGCTGATGACAATCAAGGACAGCAGTTCTCCTGACTGATAAGCCAGCCGAAGAAAAGTCTTTACAAAGCTGAATTTGATAATATTGATGGGATACAGAGCGGGATGAATGAAATTGATTGTACCCATGGGTTGTTCTTGATACCAGCTGAGTATAAACACATTTAGCAAAATATAATTTTTCTTCTACAAATATATATTTCTTTTTTACACAGTTTTTAGATGATAAAGTCTCTGCAGTACAGCTGTGCTACAAACTGTGACATATATTATTTGTGTTATTTTGTGTATGAAAGAAAAGAAATGAGGTCAGTACAAACGCTTGATGTTCAGATTGTTTTGATAGAATGGTTGTATGAAAATAAGGTAGAGCGTCAGTATATAATGTTACATTAAGCTGGGTCTCATTATTTGATTAATCCTACCATAGGTTTTATTGGTGGAAATATTAGGGTCAGTTCACACAGAGTTTTTTTGCAGGCAAAGAAAATCTGCCTTAGGTGAGGTAAATTTTAAACTGCCTGCACATATTTTTCTGCATTTTTGAAGCTAATGCAAGGGCAGCAGGCAAAAACGCAGCGAAAAACACTCAGAAATGAGCGCCGCAGGTTTTTTCTGCCGAGGCAATAAAGGACATGCCGCTTTTTTTTCCCGCAAGCGGCCAAAAGACGCTCAGGTAAAAAAAATCCCCTCTGCCTCTCAATGAAATCAGTGGGGGGCGATTTTAGTCATTTTTTTTGCCGCTGATTCCAATGCAGTTTCCGTGTCAAAATCAGCACAAAAAAACAGTGTGAACCCTTACACAGTTTTAAAATAATTGATTAATACAATTAGCTATTTTATAGAGTTAGGATAGGTTTAGCTCAGCCTTACTGCTTCTTGGTTACATTATACTAGACTCTCAATGACGACTTTTTATAATAAGTTGATCTTGGACTATTTTTTGTCTTTTGTTGAATCAGACAAAACACAAAAATGTTACATAAATTGAAAGAAAATATAGTGAAAAATTCTTCTTTCCATTGAGTGGATAGTGGCTGTTTAAGAGGTTGGAATGTATTTTTACATTTTTTTTTTAATAATGCAATGTGACATGAAGAATGGCGGGGTTTTATAACTGCCATGCTGATTTTCTCATTCTCCGTTGTCAGCACGGTGCCAGTCCAGCATTGAGATATTTCAATAAGTCATGACTTGTTGTCAGGATTATGTATAAAGGGTCTGTATAATTGTGTGGGGAATTATGATGTAGTGTCTTCCACTTTATGTGTCTTTATTCTGACTTTACGTCTCTTGTGCCTAGTGACTGCAGTTCACGTATGTGTAGTCTTTGTGTTTCTCAAGCCTGTGGTCTAGTTTTGGGCCTTTTGGACAAGAGGGTGGCTTAGAAAAATGGAAAAGAATGACGACCTACTAGGGGGGGTGGGTCTGTGTGGCCCATTATCCGTACTGTACATTGTGCATGGGCTCTGTCTGGAAAACCCTCAACTTTTGTGTGAAATGACTGGTAGAGAGACCTGACTAATTCTGTGAGTGTCAAATAATCAGAGATCCTGTGCAGACTAGCCCTTGTGGTTTGGTCGAGCCCTGCAAAAGTTTTTAGTTTTTGCTTATTGAGTAGAAAGTTATGAGGCTATGAATGGCTAACCCAACTAGCCTACGAGGTGGAGGTAAAAGCTAAGCTCCTACCCCTTTATATAAACACTAACTTTAGAGGTATGTTCCATGTGTCATAATAGTACGCAGTGTATCCGAGCTAGAACCCGCACGGAATTCTGGCGTAAAACTGTAACAAATTATGATGCAGATTTTTGGCATCACTGCTGTGAAAACAGAGCTGGAAGAAAAAAAAAGACAATACTTACCCCCCGGGTGTAACCATAGCGGCAGATACCTTTGTTCTGAGTGCAGCCTGGTCTTCTAGGTTGACGCTGCAGCCCATGTGACCGCTGCAGCCTGTGATTGGCTGCAGTCAGATGGGATGAATTGTGATCCCAGGAGGACGAGCTGCACTCAGAACAAAGGAACGCATTGCTTTGACAATGCCAGGGTTGTAAGTATTGGCTTTTTTTAAATAAATTTTAATTTGAAAAAAAAGGGATGTTTTTTTCAGATTTGCGATTTTTGCAGCACAATCGCACCGTTCCCACCACAAAAATTGCAACATATGCTATTTCCTGCAGGTTTTAACTCCCCATTTAATTTTATGGGGAAAACCTGCAACAAAAGAGCTAAATAAGAGATTTAAAAATCGCATCGCAGGTCAATTTATGAACGTCTTTGCAACAGATTTTGTTTCTGCAGTGTGTGCATGAGATTTGTTCAAATCCCATCCACTTTGCTGCTCCTGTAATTACTGCAAAATTTCCGCACAGAATTCTGTTGCGGAAATTCTGCAGAATTTACGCTACGTGGGAACCCAGCCTAAGATTGGATGGTCGAGCAACACAGTGTTAATATTCTCAGATAAGGTTTTTATATGAAGCCCAAATTAGGGCTGAAACTGGATCCCCTGGACTAAGAATTGAAGGCGTAAATCACTATATAAAAGTTATATGTAGTTTTATTATACATCCTGGTTGTATGCATCTATGGAGACCACTGGCGTGTCTATAGGGGTTGCAGCGGTCGCAATTGTGACCGGGCCCCGAAGCTAGGGGGGCCCACAGCCCCCCGCACCACATCAATAAAAAGTTACTATAGTAACTCGGGCCGCGGGCCCCTGTTACTATAGTAACAGACTGTACTTACCTTCCTGGTTCCGGATCGCAGCGGAGGTCCTGACGTCAAGCGCTGTGCGCAGTGCATGACGTCACAGCGCTATGCGGCGCGCACAACATCGAGAGGACAGAACTTCCGCCGCGGCTGAAGAGGAAGGTAAGATTAGTAGCCCTGACTGGCGGGGTCCTCGGGACCCGCCAATCAGCTGTTTTGAAGGGGCCGCAGCACTCGTACGAGAGCTGCTTCCCCTTCATTCCGGTCACACTGTGAATCCGTGTCAGCGATTCACAGTGTGAGCGAGTAAGTAAAATGAAGGGGAAGCAGCTCTCGTACGAGTGCTGCGGCCCCTTCAAAACAGCTGATTGGCGGGTCCCGGGAGTCAGACCCCGACATATCAGCTATTGATGGCCTATCCTGAGGATAGGCCATCAATGTTTAGGGACTGCACAACCCCTTTAAGCCTACAATGTAGCAGGCTTAGAGGGCCCATGAGACAGGATCACAGATTGTGTGATCCTGTCTGCTGGGCCCTGTATCTAAGCCAATCACATGGTAGGCTTAGATACATGGCCCATGTGTAATGCTGTCTGATGGGCCCTGTATATAAGCCTACCACACTGTAGGTTTAGATACAGGGCCCCAGCACACAGTAATCTTATACTGTATAAGATTACTGTCTGCTGGACCCTGTATCTAAGCCTACCTTGTGGTAGGCTTAGATACAGGGTCCCACAGAAAGTATCACACATGGGCCCTGTATCTAAGCCTAACACATGTGTTACTAATCGTTTTTTGTGTGTTTTCTTACAGGTTCGGTCGTTGGACTACGTCGGATTCCAGGACTACTTCGATGACGGCTTTTTTTTATTATCAATAAAATGGTTAATGAGGGTTGTGTGGGTTTTTTTTATTTCAATAAAATATTTTTTCTATGTCTGTGTTTTTTTTAAAAACTATATTACTACCGCCTTAGTAATGGCCACCGGCTGATTGACAGCATCCATTGCTAAGGCGGGGCTTAGTGTTAGCCGGTGCAGAGGCTAACACTAACCCCCTTTATTACCCCGGTACCCACTGCCACCAGGGGTGCTGGGAAGAGCCGGGTACCATCCAGTGCTTGACCATCTGTAGTGATGGACAGGCAATGGGGTGGCCGCAGGCTGGTATTATCAGGAGGGAAAAGGGCAGATACAGTGGCCCTTCCCACCCTGGTAATGCTGGGCTGCTGCTGCTTTATTGTATCTGGCTGGTTATGAAAAATGGGGGGGACCCCACGTCATTTAAAAAAATAATTGGAAAGAACGATGTGGGGTCCCCCCCCAATTTTCATAACCAGCCACATACAACACAGCAGCAGCAGGCAGCATTACCAGGGTGGTAGGTGCCACTGATTTTGGCCTTCCCCAGCCTAATACTACCAGCCTGCGGCTGCCCCGGTGCCTGACCGTCACTACAGATGGACGGGTACTGGTTCGTAACCGGCTCTTCCCAGTACCCCTGGTCGCGGTGGGTACCGGGGTAATAATGGTGGTTAGTGTTGGCCTTTGCACCGGCTAACATTAAGCCCCGCCTTAGTAATGGAGGTTGTCAATCAGCCAGCGACCATTACTAAGGCGGTGATAATAAAGTTTAAAAAGATACAAGCACATAGAAAAAATATTTTATTGAAATAAAAAAACACAACCCTCAGTAACCATTTTATTGAGAATAAAAAAACGCCGTCATTGAAGTCCTCGAATCCGAAGTCCAACAACCGAACCTGTAAAAAAACACAAACACACAAAAATAATCAGTAACACATAAAGAAGCAAAATTATTATTCTTACCTTTCCTGGGTCCAGCGCTAGAGCCGCAATGTCAGCGAGCTGAGTCCTGTATCTAATCCGATCATGTGTGATACTGTATGCTGGGCCCTATATCTAATCCTATCATGTGTGATACTGTCTGCTGAGCCACTGTATCTAATCCTATCATGTGTGATACTGTCTGCTGAGCCACTGTATCTAATCCTATCATGTGTGATACTGTCTGCTGAGCTGTGTATCTAATCCTATCATGTGTGATACTGTCTGCTGAGCTGCTGTATCTAATCCTATCATGTGTGATACTGTCTACTGAGCTGTGTATCTAATCCTATCATGTGTGATACTGTCTGCTGAGCTGTGTATCTAATCCTATCATGTGTGATACTGACTGCTGAGCCACTGTATCTAATCCTATCATGTGTGATACTGTCTGCTGAGCCACTGTATCTAATCCTATCATGTGTGATACTGTCTGCTGAGCTGTGTATGTAATCCTATCATGTGTGATACTGACTGCTGAGCCACTGTATCTAATCCTATCATGTGTGATACTGTCTGCTGAGCCAATGTAGCTAATCCTATCCATAGTTTATATGGTCGTAGTGCCATAGATATGCTGTCTCCTATACACAATTGTTTTTGGGTCGGACACATATGTATTGGGGCTATTTCCCCTGACATTTTAAGCCCTTAGTGACACCCCTGGCTGCTGGTGCTGCATGTTGGGTCATTTTGGAGACCCAGCGATGCAACTGAAAGCTGCGGACCGTCGGCCATGAGAAGTTTGCGGGGGGGGGGGGGGAATAAGAACTTTTGTATCGGGGCCCATGAGCCTTTAGCTACGCCCCCGATGAAGACATTAGTCTACAAATAGCCTAAGGATCGGGAATTCTCACCATTGAACTGTCCATATATTTTCTAACTTGAAACTTCTGGGTTATGAGCGGAATACTCGCTTTATATATATATATATATATATATATATATATATATATATATATATATATATATATATATATATACAGTATATATATATATATATATATATATATATATATATATATATATATACAGTATATATATATATATATATATATATATATCAAAAAGTTGAGAACAAGGAAGCAGCACTACATTGAAGAGTATACCTCTTTACCTTAATGTAATGACGTCGGTAGTGATATTGCTGTATTGTGTCCTAGTAACCATTGACCACATGAGATGCTATACCCAATGTACAAACTTTGTTTGGGCATTCACAACTCGGTGCTTGTGACGCCGAGAATATTTTTGATTCGATATATATGGAGTCCTCAAGGGAAATATATGTTTAGATTGGTGTCAGCTTTTCTTGATTTTAATAATATAATGATACTTTAATGATCACTATTTAAATCTAATTATTGTATAACACTTATTTAAAGGATCACTGTTGTTAAATTGAGGTCTAACAATTTTCGATATCACATGTCATGATTTGACTCTTAGCAAAGTTTTAATGTACTTTTATACACTGCTACACATTTTTTTGTATTTTTATGTATAATTGACAATATATTTGAAGCACTTGTTAATTGAGCTATGCTCTCTATACAGTGAAGGAAATAAGTATTTGATCCCTTGCTGATTTTGTAAGTTTGCCCACTGTCAAAGTCTTGAACAGTCTAGAATTTTTAGGCTAGGTTAATTTTACCAGTGAGAGATAGATTATATTTAAAAAAAAACAGAAAATCACATTGTCAAAATTATATATATTTATTTGCATTGTGCACAGAGAAATAAGTATTTGATCCCCTACCAACTATTAAGAGTTCAGCCTCCTCCAGACCAGTTACACGCTCCAAATCAACTTGGTGACTGCATTAAAGACAGCTGTCTTAAATGGTCACCTGTATAAAAGACTCCTGTCCACAGACTCAATTAATCAGTCTGACTCTAACCTCTACAACATGGGCAAGACCAAAGAGCTTTCTAAGGATGTCAGGGACAAGATCATAGACCTGCACAAGGCTGGAATGGGCTACAAAACCATAAGTAAGATGCTGGGTGAGAAGGAGACAACTGTTGGTGCAATGGTAAGAAAATGGAAGACATACAAAATGACTGTCAATCGACATTGATCTGGGGCTCCATGCAAAATCTCACCTCGTGGGGTATCTTTGATCCTGAGGAAGGTGAGAGCTCAGCCGAAAACTACACGAGGGGAACTTGTTAATGATCTCAAGGCAGCTGGGACCACAGTCTCCAAGAAAACCATTGGTAACACATTACGCCGTAATGAATTAAAATCCTGCAGTGCCCGCAAGGTCCCACTGCTCAATAAGGCACATGTACAGGCCCGTCTGAAGCTTGCAAATGAACATCTGGATGATTCTGAGAGTGATTGGGAGAAGGTGCTGTGGTCAGATGAGACTAAAATTGAGCTCTTTAGCATTAACTCAACTCGCCGTGTTTGGAGGAAGAGAAATGCTGCCTATGACCCAAAGAACACCGTCCCCACTGTCAAGCATGGAGGTGGAAACATTATGTTTTGGGGGTATTTCTCTGCTAAGGGCACAGGACTACTTCACCGCATCAATGGGAGAATGGATGGAGCCATGTACCGTCAAATCCTGAGTGACAACCTCCTTCCCTCCACCAGGACATTAAAAATGGCTCGTGGCTGGGTCTTCCAGCACGACAATGACCGAAACATACAGCCAAGGCAACAAAGGAGTGGCTCAAAAAGAAGCACATTAAGGTCATGGAGTGGCCTAGCCAGTCTCCAGACCTTAATACCAAAGAAAACTTATGGAGGGAGCTGAAGATCCGAGTTGCCAAGTGACAGCCTCGAAATCTTAATGATTTACAGATGATCTGCAAAGAGGAGTGGGCCAAAATTCCATCTAACATGTGTGCAAACCTCATCATCAACTACAAAAAACATCTGACTGCTGTGCTTGCCAACAAGGGTTTTGCCACCAAGTATTAAGTCTTGTTTGCCAAATGGATCAAATACTTATTTCTCTGTGCACAATGCAAAAAAATATATATAATTTTTACTATGTGATTTTCTGTTTTTTTTTTTGGGATAATCTATCTCTCACTGCTAAAATTAACCTAGCCTAAAAATTCTAGACTGTTCATGTCTTTGACAGTGGGCAAACTTACAAAATCAGCAAGGGATCAAATACTTATTTCCTTCACTGTATATACCTGTTTGTTGTTATCACAATTTGCCTGAAAATGCCTCTTGAAAATGCCTCCATTGAGGAGGTGAAACATTGCATTGGTTTGGTGAATAAATTCCTCTTTATTTAAAGAGGCTCTGTCACCAGATTTTGCAACCCCTATCTGCTATTGCAGCAGATAGGCGCTGCAATGTAGATTACAGTAACATTTTTATTTTTAAAAAACGAGCATTTTTGGCCAAGTTATGACCATTTTTGTAGTTATGCAAATGAGGCTTGCAAAAGTCCAAGTGGGCGTGTTTAAAAGTAAAAGTCCAAGTGGGCGTGTATTGTGTGCGTACATCGGGGCGTTTTTAATACTTTTACTAGCTGGGCGCTCTGAAGAGAAGTATCATCCACTTCTCTTCAGAACGCCCAGATCGACTTACCTGCAAACGCTGATGCTGCTGCAGAATCAACTGTAGCCTCTGGTGCCGATGTGGCCGACACGATGCAGGACCTGTGAGTGACGTCACAGATCTGCACTGTGAGAAGCTGGGCGTTCTGAAGAGAAGTGGATGATACTTCTCTTCAGAGCGCCCAGCTAGTAAAAGTATTAAAAACGCCCCGATGTACGCACATAATACACGCCCACTTGGACTTTTACTTTTAAACACACCCACTTGGACTTTTGCAAGCCTCATTTGCATAACTACAAAAATGGTCATAACTTGGCCAAAAATGCTCGTTTTTTTAAAAATAAAAACGTTACAGTAATCTACATTGCAGCGCCTATCTGCTGCAATAGCAGATAGGGGTTGCAAAATCTGGTGACAGAGCCTCTTTAAAAAAAAAAAAAAAGTGTGCTGCTTCCTTGTTCTCTACTTTTTGATGCTTATCATATAAGGAGAGGTCACTCCTTATTTGAAGCATAGCACCTTCCATATTGGTTTATATTTTCCACAGTTCTGGTCCTATCTTTGTTTATTATATAATGTGCAACGTTTCAGCTCTGTTCTCTAGAGCCTTTCTCAAGCAACTAACATGTGAACATTCAAAGTTTATAACAAGGTGCCAATCAGCAATACAAAATATGAGCAATCAAGCATAATATATGCCAAAACATTATACATAAGTATACAAATTGCACAATATAAAACAGTGCATGAAATACAAACATGTTGTGTCATAGTATGTTGGATAATACATAACGTATGTCATAAAGATAGCATCAAGTGTAAAGTATCCAATTGAGTAGAAGTGTAAACACATGTGTAATGAGTGTGAATATATAAAAAAATTAAAAGGAAATCACCTGCTGGGACCTCATTGTGTGGAAATTTTGAAGGTTCAGGGTATCAAGGATATCCGGCGTACATGCACGCATGCGCCGTGAAGCGAAGATGCAGTGCGGTCATCTTGGAACAGGGAAAGGAGGTGAATCGATCTAGGACAACTGTTTTAAGTGTCTAAAGAGACACAAAATAACATAAGTTATTCTATTAAGGTGCCCCTAGTTATTAGAAGATAAAGAGACACAATATTAAGTACCTGAGGATAGTGAATGTAAAAAACGGCACATGTTTGGAAACTTTCTGTATGAAGAGACTTCTGTAACATCCCGAAGGTGTGGAATAGGGAAAACCCATAAGACCCCTCATACACATAATGAAAGAAGTGGAGTGGAAAAAAGTGGTCAATATCCTAGATGAGGCTATCACTGTAAGTATTATCGATGAGAATTTGGCTGAGTATCTTACAATCGAACAAACTAGAACTCCAGTTCTCTACACATTCTCCAAAATACATAAGTCCTTGGTTGACCCTCCGGGACGACCCATTGTTTCTGGGACTGATTCCATTTTTTTCCCCTTTTTTCTAGATAAAATTTTAAGATCATAGGCCATTGAGGCTACCTCATATATTAGAGACACGTCAGATTTTCTCAACAAATTTGAGGGTGTCATCTTACCACCAGATAAAAAGATTACATTGGTATCTTTTGATGTCATTAATATATACACGGTCATAGACCATACTAGGTGTCTGAAAGCTGTTGAGAATTTTCTTAACTCATCTGATTTTTCACCAGAATGTTGCATATTTCTCCTACAATTACTTAGTATAATCTTTAGGCGCAACTATTTTTTGTTTGGGGATGATTTTTATCTCCAGTTGCAAGGCACTGCGATGGGGTCCTATACTGCCCCCACCTATGTCAACATATTTATGCGCACGTTGGAAGAATATTTTATCTATAGGTCCCACCACTTTGAACATGTTGTCAAGTGGTGGCGATATATTGACGATGTTTTTGTGATTTGGTCTAGGGACTCTACGACACTTCAAGATTTTTTTCTGTTGCTTAAATTTCTTTTATGATAAGTAAAATTTATGTTGGTACATTCCAAAATCTAAATTCAATTTCTAGATGTTTTGGTCAAAGTCAAATAGGATGATTTCACTACTGAATTATATACAAAACCCACTGATTGTAATAATCTACTTTTATACAGCAGTAATCATCCACGGAAGATGGTAGAAAGCTTACCCTCGAGTCAGTTATTGCGGGTTAAAAGAATTGTCAGTGACACAGATACCGCAGAAAGAACTCTTGATATCATAATTGACCGTTTCCGTACTCGGGGCTATCCAGTGAGGTTACTTGACAAACATAGGCAAAAACTAAGACATATAAACAGGGACACACTCCTTAGAACTAGAGGCATTAGGCCTACACTTGACCGTATTCCTTTTATCTCTACTTATACGGACAAAAGCAACATTATATCTAAAGTTATTAGACGTCATTGACCTATGTTAGGTAATTGTCTCACACATGTTCCGCAATTCACAAATTACCCTCTACTTTCTTACCGCAGATCTAGAAGCCTGAGGGACAGACTGGTGAAGGCTGACACAGGCTCATTAAGATCTAGTAGACAGACATACCTGACTAAACCTAAATTAGGCTGTTTTCCATGTTTGAGCTGCATTAATTGCAGTCTTATGTTGAAGGGCTCCACTCTTGAACATCCCATTACTAAGAGAATTTTTCAGATTAGGCATTTTCTCACTTGCAACACTGATTTTGTTGTGTATGTTTTACAATGTCTTTTTCATCTTTTATATGTTTGTGAAACCACACTGGACCTAAAAACTAGGTTAAATCAACACATATACCATCAGAAAAAAGCGACTGGACCTTCCAGTATCCAAACATTACACAGACATTGGCCACACTGAACATCAGTTAAGGTTTTGCATCCTGGACCATATTCCCAATCTTAGACGTGGTGGGAACAGGACCAAATTACTTAAAACGAGAGAGTTACAGTGGATAGGTAGGCTCAATACCCTCAAACTCAATGGTCTCAATGTAGGCTTTTCACTCAGTGGACTGGTGTAGATAATCCCCTTTTTCCCCTTTTCTTTCCGCATCCCCTCCTTCCCCGCCCTCCCCCTTCCCCCCTCTTTTTTCCTCCTCAGTCTTCACTTTATCCCACCATCGGTAGGGTTTGACATTTTCATCTATATATATATACATGTTTCATTAATTCATTGTTGAGATACTAATTCAAATTTGGAGGTGGAAACATTATGTTTTGGGGGTGTTTCTCTGCTAAGGGCACAGGACTACTTCACCGCATCAATGGGAGAATGGATGGAGCCATGTACCGTCAAATCCTGAGTGACAACCTCCTTCCCTCCACCAGGACATTAAAAATGGCTCGTGGCTGGGTCTACCAGCACGACAATGACCCGAAACATACAGCCAAGGCAACAAAGGAGTGGCTCAAAAAGAAGCACATTAAGGTCATGGAGTGGCCTAGCCAGTCTCCAGACCTTAATACCAAAGGTATAAATATGTTGGCATAGGTGGGGGCAGTATAGGACCCCATCGCAGTGCCTTGCAACTGCAGATAAAAATCATCCCCAAACAAAAAATAGTTGCGCCTAAAGATTATACTAAGTAATTGTAGGAGAAATATGCAACATTCTGGTGAAAAATCAGATGAGTTAAGAAAATTCTCAACAGCTTTCAGACACCTAGTATGGTCTATGACCGTGTATATATTAATGACATCAAAAGATACCAATGTAATCTTTTTATCTGGTGGTAAGATGACACCCTCAAATTTGTTGAGAAAATCTGACGTGTCTCTAATATATGAGGTAGCCTCAATGGCCTATGATCTTAAAATTTTATCTAGAAAAAAGGGGAAAAAAATGGAATCAGTCCCAGAAACAATGGGTCGTCCCGGAGGGTCAACCAAGGACTTATGTATTTTGGAGAGTGTGTAGAGAACTGGAGTTCTAGGTTGTTCGATTGTAAGATACTCAGCCAAATTCTCATCGATAATACTTACAGTGATAGCCTCATCTAGGATATTGACCACTTTTTTCCACTCCACTTCTTTCATTATGTGTATGAGGGGTCTTATGGGTTTTCCCTATTTCACTCCTTCGGGATGTTACAGAAGTCTCTTCATACAGAAAGTTTCCAAACATGTGCCGTTTTTTACATTCACTATCCTCAGGTACTTAATATTGTGTCTCTTTATCTTCTAATAACTAGGGGCACCTTAATAGAATAACTTATGTTATTTTGTGTCTCTTTAGACACTTAAAACAGTTGTCCTAGATCGATTCACCTCCTTTCCCTGTTCCAAGATGACCGCAACTGCATCTTCGCTTCACGGCGCATGCGTGCATGTACGCCGGATATCCTTGATACCCTGAACCTGTCAAAATTTCCACGCATGCACAATAGCGCTACTTGGACGCCGCTATGACGGCTATGTGATTATAAGGTCCGAGCAGGTGATTTCCTTTTAATTTTTTTATATATTCACACTCATTACACATGTGTATACACTTCTACTCAATTGGATACTTTACACTTGATGCTATCTTTATGACATATGCTATGTATTATCCAACATACTATGACACAATGTGTTTGTATTTCATGCACTGTTTTACATTGTACAATTTGTATACTTATGTATATTGTTTTGGCATATATTATGCTTCATTGCTCATATTTTGTATTGCTGATTGGCACCTTGTTATAAACTTTGAATGTTCACATGTTAGTTGCTTGAAAAAGGCTCTAGAGGACAGAGCTGAAACGTTGCACCTAAGGCAATAAAGTACCCTCTTTTTTTCCACACACTACGGAGTGCTGCCTGTTTTTTGACTGCTGTATATATATATATATATATATATATATATATATATATATATATACAATGCAAAAGCAGCAGCACTCACAATGCAATTCCAAGATGGTCTCAGGCGCAAGCAGGTAATCTCAATCCATGCAATGCTTGATAGAGGTCCTATAGCAGGACGGAAATGTTGCAGCTTGTGCTGGCTTAATAAACCACCCTTTTTTTACACTAACACTGAGTATGTATATATATATATAAGTAAAAGCTATTTTAAAAAACACAATTTGAAACTGCCATTTTTATTTAAAAAAACAAACAACGCTTTTAAAGGTTTACATAGCCTTTAACTCTATAAAAAAAATATAGACAAGCACCCTATAGTCAGAAAACCAACCAGAACAATCCTTGACCCACAAAAATCATACGACATCCATTAATTCAATCACTCAGCACGAGCCGACTCTTATGTACAATATACTACTTGATGGATGCTTGTCTTACCAATGAAGACTGTAGGATATCATATACATTGAGCAGGGATATAAAATGTCCCTTTGCTTCAACACTGATGGTCCTTGGACCCTTCTGGTGTTTTATGCAGTGATGACCCATGACACATGACTGTGGCACCAGCAACAGCATTATCACTGCAGCGGTGCAAAGGACTGGCAGGGGACCTGGAAACAAGTGGCATGGGAACACAGTGGTAGTTTAAAGGTAAGTACATCATGTTTTGTTTTATTGCTTATTTTACTTCTTTTTTTTTTCTTTACAAGCCTTGAAATTCCCTTTAATACCAGAAACTGTAAACTGAAGTTGGGATTGCTACAGAATATTACTCTATATATATTTACATATATCAGATTTACTGTCATAGATAGGCTTGTCAGTTGTACTTAGTTTCTTCATATTTTTTGTAAACATTGTATTTGTTATCCTTTACATAGAATAAAACAAAATATGTAATTATGTAAAAAATACCTAAAATAAAAAATAAATAGATATATAAATAAATAAATAAATACATTACTTAACTCATTAAAGAGGCTCTGTCACCAGATTTTGCAACCCCTATCTGCTATTGCAGCAGATAGGCGCTGCAATGTAGATTACAGTAACGTTTTTATTTTTAAAAAACGAGCATTTTTGGCCAAGTTATGACCATTTTTGTAGTTATGCAAATGAGGCTTGCAAAAGTCCAAGTGGGTGTGTTTAAAAGTAAAAGTCCAAGTGGGCGTGTATTATGTGCGTACATCGGGGCGTTTTTAATACTTTCACTAGCTGGGCGCTCTGAAGAGAAGTAACATCCTCTTCTCTTCAGAACGCCCAGCTTCTGACAGTGCAGATCTGTGACGTCACTCACAGGTCCTGCATCGTGACGGCCAGATCGGTACCAGAGGCTACAGTTGATTCTGCAGCAGCATCAGCGTTTGCAGGTAAGATCGACTTACCTGCAAACGCTGATGCTGCTGCAGAATCAACTGTAGCCTCTGGTGCCGATGTGTCAGACACGATGCAGGACCTGTGAGTGACGTCACAGATCTGCACTGCCAGAAGCTGGGCGTTCTGAAGAGAAGTGGATGATACTTCTCTTCAGAGCGCCCAGCTAGTAAAAGTATTAAAAACGCCCCGATGTACGCACCTAATACACGCCCACTTGGACTTTTACTTTTAAACACACCCACTTGGACTTTTGCAAGCCTCATTTGCATAACTACAAAAATGGTCATAACTTGGCCAAAAATGCTCGTTTTTTAAAAATAAAAACGTTACTGTAATCTACATTGCAGCGCCTATCTGCTGCAATAGCAGATAGGGGTTGCAAAATCTGCTGACAGAGCCTCTTTAAGGCTATTGAGTTTCCTCTGCATTCAAGTAGTGTGAAGTATTTTATGTGCGGCATTAACAAAAAAAAAAAAAAAGGGATGAATCCCAACAGCAACCGACAGACCCCAATGACATATAATGTGGTCTGGTGTGGTCCCATTATGGGTTTCAGCACTATTTTTGCTGTTAAAGAATTGCTGACGGAAACTCCAAACAAAGCCTTCAACGGAAGTGTAAATATAAGTGTGACTGTCATTCTTCAAAGCCTCTCCTTCTCTCTGTCTTTATAAAGTCATATGAAAAAGTCTGTTCTCCATTTCTGATGTCTGATACTATTGCGACGAGGAAATCAACACATAACAAAAATACACAACAGCCATATCACCCCTTTAACTTATTAACTGGTTTCACCTAGACACAGCTTTTTTTATCTTAACTACTTAGGATTTTGGCTAGGGCAATACCAAACTTGAATTGTAGATTTGAAAAGATATAAATTTTATTTAGTGTTTTTGATTATTGTCTTGCTGCATACATCAATTACACTTCAGCTAAAATAGAGATAACTGGACCCAGAGGCCCATCTTGAAGCTCATGGGCCCTAATGTAAAATCTGCAACAAGGTCTCCCACCTACCATGTGAAATGTATAATACTGGTGTATTCTTGTGTGGCATAGGGGCTTTTGCACCCCCTTTAGACACCAAGGCAACTGTTACCTATGCTAAGCCCCTTACTGGACCTAATAATTTAAATATCCTGATAAAATGTAAAACTTCAGGCTCATTTAATAGTGGCAGTTTGTTTTGCTATTGGCATGATGTTCCGCTATGGTAAAATTATGGTATTTGATAATTGTCAAGCACAAAGGGACATGTTTTTTTAGTAGCATGTGGTGCATCCTCCACTTTGGGTTCCATGTGAGGCATGTCTATGTCAAAGCTACTGCTCCCCGCCGCTATTTACTTACAGGCTCTGGGTGGCTTTTAGTTCCTGGCCGCCGCCACTCCTCTGTTCCGGCCTTTGTTGCAAGCTGCCTCCCACGCCCATGAAATGATTTGCTCCGGCAACTGGGGCAAAGATTCAGATTGCCGCCCCCCCCCAACCTCTTTCCCGGAATCTCCTTCCCCCTCTCCATATTTGCTTTCTCTACCAGTCAATGAGGGGTAATTTTTTTTCACAATTTTTTTTAATGTAACTCGAGCATAAAACCATTTGTAAATTTGACAAGCAATATAGTTATGTAAGGTAGTTTACATAAAGATAAATTAAAAGAAAATAAATGAGAGACAACTCACAGCCCCTGTGTAGATAGCGCCACACACAGTCCCCTTGTAAATAGTGCCACACACAGCCCCCGGTAGCCTACTGCTACCACTCTCCGCTCTGCCTGATGTGACTCACCATTAGGAGGAGGCAGGGGGTCTTGCGGCAGCGTTCTGAATGGGGGAGTGGACTAGTCCAGTCACCTGACCTGAATTACCTGACCTCATGTCACTGATGTGAGGTCAGGTGACTGGACTGGTCCACTCCAGGGCTGGCAACGACCCCAGTCAGAACACTGCCGCAAGACCTCTTGCCTCCTCCTAACGCTGCAGCCATCCGACATACAGGGTGACTGTCAGCAGCGATCAGCTGATTGGTATGGCTGCTTTGCGGTGCCCCCCTTTCCCTACCTCAGAGTTGCGTCCGGAGCACATGCCCCACATGCCCCCTCCTAGCTACACCCCTTGATAATGCCACAATGTCCTCTGTAGATAATGCCACAGTGCCCTCTGTAGTTAATGCCACAGTGTCATCTGTAGATAATGCCACAGTGCCCTCTGTAGATAATACCACAGTGCCCTCTGTAGATAGTGCCACACACACACACACACAAACACACGCACACACCCTACAGATAGTGTCCCCTCACACTCCCCCCTGTGGATAGCTCCATTGGAGCTCCCTCTATGAGTGGAACATCCAGCCAGAGCATTGCCGATGCTTAGGCCAGGGATTTCTGTACTGGAGTAGGCCCTGATGTCACTGTCCATAGACAGTGATGTCAGGGGATCCTCCTGGACTGGAATGTAATGCCAGAGGCAACCCCAGAGCCAGAGTCCCAGATCAGAGCACTAGTAGCGCTCTTCCTGGGAGTCCAGCTCTGCTCCTGACATCACTGTTCATATATGGACAGTGATGTCATGGGTAACCCCAGAGCCAGAGTCCTGGGCAGAGCACTAGTAGCTATTTTTGCTAGATGCCACAAATAAAAGAAAGAATACGAGCCAAATGTGTGAGTGCCGTAATTTCAACTGTCTCATTACATGTCAATTTCAGACTGTTAAAATCCTTTTTTTCTGAGCACCGCCCAAAATTTTGGCTGTCAAACTAATGTTCTATTCTTTGCTTTACGTATATGCTGCCTACAAAAAAGATTGACAAGTGGTGCCAACTTCTCTCTACTGTGCCCAGAGTGCTACTAGCGCTCTCCCTGAGACTCCAACTCTGCTCCCGACATCACTGTCCATATATGGACAGTGATGTCATGGGCAACCCCAGAGCCGGTGTTACTTGCAGAGTGCTAATAGCGCTCTACCTGGCACTCCATCTCTGCTCCTGAAATCACTGTCCATATATGGACAGTGATGTCAGGGGCTTCCCCAGCCGGAGTCCTGGAGCAGAGCCGCTTCTAGCGCTATGACTGGGAATCCAGCTCTGCTCCTGACATATATGGACAGTGATGTGTGGGGCTTCCTCAGAGCAGGAGTCCCTTTGCAGAGTGTCGGTGCACTCCTCCTTTGGTCTGCTCTCTCCTCTCCCAAGAGAGTTACGGTGCCCCACGGGCCGCAGATGACACCCTCAGGGGCCGCATGTGGCCTGCAGCCTGCGTGTTTGAGACCCCAGGGTTAGAGGGTGAAGACCAGGGCTTCCCTTACACTCCGCACCCCAGTTTAGACCCATGTCAGATCCCTTAGTGCCAGGGTGGATACACACTGTCCTCTACTGCCTCCATGACAGAAAATCACACGGGCTCCGTGACAGTCTACCTGATATTAAATTTCTTGAACAATTTTCTTGGCACTGCTTGCAACCACAATCCTACACTTGGTATCTAAAGCTATGGAAAGCACTGTGTGATTATATTATTTAGGCAATATAGGGTATACCATAACGAGAATGGGGTCCATGAAATGATTTGCTCCAACATACCAGCCATGGATGTACTAACATTTTATAAATTTGCAGGGTTTTAAAATTAGATGTTCAACAAACACATATGGCTATGATGTTCATACATATGGCCAAGTACTATGTATTTATATATAGCATTTATTACATTTATATTTGTATTCTTTGAATTTCTTTGTATTTAAAAAAAACATATGAAACAAAAGTGGAAGAATAAATGTATATCAATAGAGTATTCTTGTAGTGGCATCAAAACCCGTTATTTTCTTGGGACACTGCTACACATAAGATTGTAATCTCACTGAGCACCATGCTGTCCTTCTATTGTGCCTTACAAGAACTTAATCTCCTTTTATGGACTTCAGATGATTATTTTTCAGCTTAGAGTTTAATTGAACAAGTGATACGGTTTTAGTCAATTGTTGACTAAAAATGAAGTGAAATAGAAAACATAGAAATGTTCTTTTTCTTTGGGTAATTCACCTTATCAGATAAAAAAATACAAAGCCGCATTGATCTTCACTGTTTTCTTTAAGTCTACCTGTCATGCAGCATTTATAAATCAATAATCAATAATGCTGGCGGGGCAAAAGCCTGAAATTACATTTTTGCATCAACACAAGTAGACAACTAAAACTTTGCTCCTCTTTTTATGTCATAACTGTCTGAGTATTTTGCATGGTCTAAGCATGCTGTGACACTGAATTCATACAACTAGACAAAATCAATAACCTGTCTAAGTCAATATTACAGAATATTGGCCAACATTATAGTAAAATACTAAATATAATTAGTGAAATGCTGCTCAAACTCAATGCATTAAAGAGATCACATCACATCAAATACAACCTATTTCATATTAGAACCACTGCGCGATCAGCTGATTGCAGCGAGTACGGCTCATGAGACACCAGCAAACATATAATTTTGCAATGGCCAGCAAGGCATCTACTGTGCAGTGACCACTGCAAGAGAACTGTAGTTGTTATATACATTTGCCCAATCCGCCACATCTCGTCTCTGCCCGCTCCGCCATATCTCGCTGGTTGCTTGGAGATGACCACACCCTTCTGACCTAGAGCGCTATGGAAACCAAACTTAAAACTAATTCTGAAAGTCTATTTAAACAAGCAAGGGTCTCCTGTTATTGAGTCATTCTGCATGCATTTGACCCAGAATTTGTGATTGAATTCTTGGCTATTGCCTTTCCCATTGGATTTGTCGCCTTCTGTTCACTTCTCTGGTTTGACCTCTGCCTTGGACTTTTGACTCTGCCTCCGCTTCTCCCTCAGGAACTTGTCGTCTCTCACTGACCACACAGTTCTAACGTCTGCCGTCTAGCTACCATCCTGTCCTTATTACGATCTGGGATCCGACCAGATAAGTCCAAACATCCTTTTGGGGGTTCCTGGTAAATAATTTGAGGATATATAGACTCTGCACCTCACTTTAGTCAGCTTCAGAGTTTTTGCAGTGCCAAGGTTCCACTTTTCAAGGTATGCCTACCTAATAGTAGAATTACATTGCGGCAATTTTAAATTAATGATCACCCTTGTAATAAATGGACAGTTAGAGTCCACCAGAGCAAGAGCTGCTACTTGTTAGTGACTTTCCACTGTGGCTCATAGAGGGTCTCCCATGGGAAATCCCTTCTGTGATGTCCGTATGCCCATATGGGCAGAGGTTGTTCTGATTGGACAATCCCTTCAACCCTTATAAAGTGTGTAAGAACTAGGGGGTTTATAAGTAGGCTATGATCAATATTGAATGGAGAACTAGACCACTGCAAGTCCACTTAAATTAAGATTATTATTTGATATGTTGTAGAAATTCAAGGCCTTCAAGTAAATACTTTTATTTTGTATTGCTTTGCTTGGACTAGGAGTATAGAGTAGTTGTCACTTTTTTAGCCTTTCGGCCCATCATATGTAGGGAGCCGAATTTAACTTCTCAGCATACCCTATATGTTGAAGATTTTGTATTTTGTTGTGAGAAGTGACATCCACAGGAAAATCTATCGTAAAAATCCCCATGATGATACATGATTATTTACTTGCAGATTTTCCAGGTTATGGCAGTAGAAAAATGATGGAGTGTGTAAATGTATCAATAAGAGTATGGGAACAGCCACCAGCGCAGCTTGGCAGTGGTAAGGCTAGGCACATTAAATGAGATAGTGGAGAGGGACATCCTAACAATATCTTTAAATTTTTTAGAAAATGTAAAAAAAAAAAAAGAGCAGATCAGTAGTGGAGCAGCCTTTGTCTTCTGCAGCCCATAGTCTTTAAATGATGAATGTGAGTTGTAATTATACTTATGTAGGAGAATCATTGTCTGGCATGAACTTTTATGGGATTTGTTTGAGAACTGATGCCTTCATGAGATGTTTCTGGACAGATAGAATTATATAGGCCCATACTGTTCCTCTTTGTGTCTCCAGTGCTATACAGAGACACAACATTGTTTTTTTGTTTTTATATCTTCCATGAAAATCTGTAAGAAAACTATCATGTCATGCTCCATTGCATGCCATATTACCGAGGTGTCTCAACGAGTCACCATATTGTGGTACAGCGAGTGGCAGTAATACAGATCGATAGGGAGTTTCCGTGCAGTCATACAGGGTGAATGCATGTGGAAATGCCATGTGAAGAGGACCAAAGAGAAAAAAAACAAAATAATAAAAATTAAATGAGTGTAAAAATAAAAAGACAAACATCTAAATAAATATATCCTTCATTCAGCCCTCTATGACAGGTAAAATCTATTTATGGTGATTACTTCTCCTGGACTGGATTCCCCAAAAAATTACATAGCGTTCAATAACTTTTCATGTCCTTTCTTCTGTTCAAATAATAAACATTTCCTGCCACTCCCCTATCACTTGGAGTCAGCCTCTGAATATGAAGGACATTGTGCTGAGACTATCACGTATATAATCATAGTGAACTATGTCTGACTTGATCACCTTGGTCCCACCAGAGGAGATGAGACTGGGAGCCCACTATTCAGCTGTACAGAACTGGTGCATGTTCCCTGTAATATTTGTACATTTTGCTAGACTTCATGGGCCCTGTTATGGCTGGGCCCATTTTCATGTGAGGCACTGGGCCTACTGGAGTTTCATCCTATCCACTGGTGGGCCAGACTTACCCAGATAGAGATTATGGTTGTTGTTTTAAAGTGGACCGGCTACTGGTTGTACTTGTAGATAATAGACTAAATAACAGCATGCAATGTCAATCAGCTGCTTCTAAGGCCAGCAAGATATTGTCGTGTATTAAAAGAGGCATGAACTCGTGGGACAGGGATATAATATTACCACTTTACAAAGTATTAGTGAGGCCTCATCTAGAATATGCAGTTCAGTTCTGGGCTCCAGTTCATAGAAACTGGAGTTGGAAAAACTACAAAGACGAGAAACTAAACATTTAAGGGGCATGGAAAATCTAAGTTAGTTGAGGAAATATTAAAATAATGAAACATATTTAGCCTTGAAAAGAGATGACTAAGGGGGGACATGATTAACTTATATAAGTATATGAATGGCCCATACAAGAAATATAGTGAAATCCTGTTCCATGTAAAACCCCCCCCAAAAGACAAGGGGGCACTCCCAACCTGCAGAGGCGACAAGCATTCTTTACCATAAGAACTGTGAATCTGTGGAATAGTCTACTGCAGGAGCTGCTCATAGCAGGGACAGTAGATGGCTTTAAAAAAGGCAAAGATACCTACCTCAGAGTTGCGTCCGGAGCACATGCCCCACATGCCCCCTCCTAGCTACACTCCTTGATAATGCCACAATGTCCTCTGTAGATAATGCCACAGTGCCCTCTGTAGTTAATGCCACAGTGTCATCTGTAGATAATGCCACAGTGCCATCTGTAGATAATGCCACAGTGCCCTCTGTAGATAATACCACAGTGCCCTCTGTAGATAGTGCCACACACACACACACAAACACACACACACACCCTACAGATAGTGTCCCCTCACACTCCCCCCTGTGGATAGCTCCATTGGTGCTCCCTCTATGAGTGGAACACCCAGCCAGAGCATTGCCGATGCTTAGGCCAGGGATTTCTGTACTGGAGTAGGCCCTGATGTCACTGTCCATAGACAGTGATGTCAGGGGATCCTCCTGGACTGGAATGTAATGCCAGAGGCAACCCCAGAGCCAGAGTCCCAGATCAGAGCACTAGTAGCGCTCTTCCTGGGAGTCCAGCTCTGCTCCTGACATCACTGTTCATATATGGACAGTGATGTCATGGGTAACCCCAGAGCCAGAGTCCTGGGCAGAGCACTAGTAGCTATTTTTGCTAGATGCCACAAATAAAAGAAAGAATACGAGCCAAATGTGTGAGTGCCGTAATATGGCCCACTTTTGTGTTGGTGCCCTCTATGCTAATTTGCTGTAATTAGCCAACAGGGTGTGAACTACTCTCAAGCTGCCTCATGCTGATTGGTCAGCATCAGAGGCAGGGAATCTAGCTCTGCCCCGTTGGCTAACTACAGTAAATTAGCATATAGGGAGTCAACACAACAGTGGGCCATATCTCTGGAACGAGGGAGTCCAGGAGAAGAAAAAAAACAGCGAATATTAAGAGAACATTTCCCTGTCAAACATTGATTATCATTGTTGTGTTGTTTTCCAATTTGTGGGCTCGCCTTGAAAATCCCAGGTATATGCGGTCTAGCTAAAGTTTATAATGAGAAAATATTCTGTGTAGTTAAAATAATGAATGGGCCACAGTTAAATTACCGTCTATGTCTACATGTAAACAGAAGTATTTGAGAAAAAACAAGCAAAATGGATTAAATGTAAGAACTCAAACATCTACATTATATTGAGTAAAGCAATGAAAGCTATTATAGAATGACAGAGTAATTGCCTCTTACATTTATTTTTTAATGTCTTCTTGGACTTTTTATTTTTCTCACATCAATGTATCTCATATTTATCTCATATTTATCTCATATTTGTTTATTTAAAATGACAAATCTAATGATTAAGTTAAAATGACTGAGACTGAATTCTAAATACTAAACACAATACACACTTAGGCCTCATGCCCACTTCGGCTTTTTTTCTTCAGGGTGCTATCCGTTTTTGTCACTGATAGCACCCTGAACCGATTCATTTCAATGGGCCCATGCACACTTCCGTTATTTTGTTTGGCCGCGTAAAAAAACGGCCGTCGGAACAGAACGCCGTTGTTTGGAGGTGTTCTGCTTCCGATTTATCGGCAGTTTTTCAGCCGTTTACAACCCGAAAAACGGCCGAAAATAAGTTGTATAAACATAACTTAAATGACAAAGACCAACAATAAGAATCCAGGCAGTTTAATGAACTCGAAGCTTTATATGTTGTTCCTCTTAGGGCTTATTCACACGAACGTTGTATATGTCCATGTGATGGCCGTTAAAACAACGGCCGTCGCACGGACACATGTATTTCAATGGGGCCATTCACACTGACTGTGTGAAGGGTCCATTGAAAAATATAACTTGTCCTATTTCCTTCCGTTTTCACGGATCCCTCGATAGACTCCAGAGTAAACGGGTCCCCCATGGGTGAGACTCGGACGTGTCCGAGTTTGCTCTCGAGTTCGTGTGAATAAGCCTTCACAGATACAAGTAACTGATTCACTGATGAATGGTCTGGAATATCACAACCTGGTTGTCCAGTCTACTCCACAACTTGGTATGCTAATATATGTCTTCTTTGAGATTTAGGGTGCACGTACACATTGCAGACAATGTGATTTTCATTGACATTCATTTTGCAGGTAAATCACATAGAAACCATGTCATGTGGCCGAAAACCATATTACAAAACTGCAGCAATGGTTCTCAGCTGCGCGGCATCGACTGTAGCGTGCAGGGGCATAGCTAAAGGCTCATGGGCCCCGATGCAAAAGTTCTTATTGCCCCCCCCCCCGCAAACTTCTCATGGCCGATGGTCCGCAGCTTTCAGCTGCATCGCTGGGTCTCCTAAGTGACCCAACGATACAGCACTAGCAGCCAGGGGCGTCACTAAGGACTTAACATTTCAGGGGAAATAGCCCCAATACATATGTGCCGCTCCCAAAAAAATGTGTGTGTGTATAGGAGACAGCATAGCATATCTATAGCACTACGACCCTATAAACTATTGATAGGATTAGATACATTGGCTCAGCAGACAATATCACACATGATAGGATTAGATACCGTGGCCCAGCAGACAGTATCACACATGTTAGGATTAGATACAGTGGCTCAGCAGACAGTATCACACAAGATAGGATTAGATATAAGGCCCAGCAGACAGTTTCACACATGATGGGATTAGATACACAGCTCAGCAGACAGTATCACACATTATAGGATTAGATACAGTGGCTCAGCAGTCAGTATTACACATGATAGGATTAGAGATAGGGCCCAGCAGACAGTATCACACATGATGGGATTAGATACAGTAGCTCAACAGACAGTATCACACATGATAGGATTAGATACAGTGGTTCAGCAGACAGTATCACACATGATAGGATTAAATACCCAGCTCAGCAGACAGTATCACACATGATAGGATTAGATACACAGCTTTGCAGACAGTATCACACATGATTGGATTAGATATAGGGCCCAGCTCGCTGACGTTGCGGCTCCAGCGCCGGACCCAGGAAAGGTAAGAATAATAATTGTTTTGCTTCTTTATGTGTTACTAATTATTTTGTTTGTGTTTTTTTACAAGTTCGGTTGTTGGACTACTTCGGATTCGAGGACTACTTCAATGAGAGCATTTTTTTATTCTCAATAAAATGGTTAATGGGGGTTGTTTTTTTATTTCAATAAAATATTTTTTCTATGTGCTTGTATTTTTTAAAACTTTATTATTACCGCCTTAGTAATGGCTGCTGGCTGTTTGACAACCTCCATTACTAAGGCAGTGCTTAATGTTAGCAGTTTTTTTTTTTTTTAAATGACGTGGGGTCCCCCCCATTTTTCATAACCAGCCAGATACAATAAAGCAGCAGCAGGCAGCATTACCAGGATGGGAAGGGCCGCTGTTTCTGGCCTTTCCCAGCCTGATAATACCAGCCTGCGGTCGCCCCATTACCCGTCCATCACTACAGATGGTCAAGTACTGGATCGTACCCGGCTCTTCCCAGCACCCCTGGTGGCGGTGGGTACCGGGGTAATAATGGGGGTTAGTGTTAGCCTCTGCACCGGCTAACACTAAACACCGCCTTAGCAATGGATGCTGTCAATAAGCCGGCGGCCATTACTAAGGCCGTAGTAATATAGTTTAAAAAAAAACCACAAAGACATAGTAAAAATATTTTATTGAAACAAAAAAAAACACACAACCCTCATTAACCATTTTATTGATAATAAAAAAAGCCGTCATCAAAATAGTCCTGGAATCCGACGTAGTCCAACGACCGAACCTGTAAGAAAACACACAAAAAATGATTAGTAACACATGTGTTAAGCTTAGATACAGGGCCCATGTGTGATACTGTCTGTGGGACCCTGTATCTAAGCCTACCACAATGTAGGCTTAGATACAGGGTCCAGCAGACAGTAATCTTATACAGTATAAGATTACTGTGTGCTGGGGCCCTCTATCTAAACCTACCGTGTGGTAGGCTTAAATACAGGGCCCATGAGACAGGATCACACATGGGCCATGTATCTAAGCCTACCATGTGATTGGCTTAGATACAGGGCCCAGCAGACAGCATCACACAATCTGTGATCCTGTCTCATGGGCCCTCTAAGCCTGCTACATTGTAGGCTTAAAGGGGTTGTCCAGTCCCTAAACATTGATGGCCTATCCTCAGGATAGGCCATCAATAGCTGATGTGTCGGGGTCCGACTCCCGGGAGCACGCCAATCAGCTGTTTTGAAGGGGCCGCAGCACTCATACGACAGCTGCTTCCCCTTCATTTCACTTACTCGCTCACACTGTGAATCGCCGACATGGATTCACAGTGTGAGCAAGTGACCGGAATGAAGGGGAAGCAGCTCTCGTACGAGTGCTGCAGCCCCTTCAAAACAGCTGATTGGGCGGCTCCCGGGAGTCGGACCCCGCCAATCACCTTCAGCAGACAGGGATATTACTCTTACCCTCCTCTTCAGCCGCGGTGGAAGTTCTGTCCTGACTCTATCCAGATCACGATGTTGTGCGCGGCGCATAGCGTTGCGACGTCATGCGCTGCGCACAGCGCTGTGACGTCAGTATCTCCGCTTCGCTCCGGAACGAGGAAGGTAAGTACTGTCAGTTACTATAGTAACAGGGGCCCGCGGCCCGAGTTACTATAGTAACTTTTTATTGAAGGGGTTGCGACCGCTGCAACCCCTATAGCTACGCCACTGGTAGCGTGTATGGACACTCATGTCTTTTAGTTTAGCACACATTAAAGACCTTAAAGGAGTTTTCCAGTTTATGTTAATAAAGAATAATCACTGTATAATCGAAAAGTTTTACAACTTTCTAATATATTTTGTGATTTAATTCTTCATCATAAGCATGTATCCGTTTGCTGTCAGTGAATAAGAACACTGCTGATTACATTCAAAGGCAGTAACCTGATACATATCTAGTTCTGCTCTCAGCTGAGATGTGGATGCAATTGCATTCAGTCTAGGCAACGATCTGTTATGATTTCATCCACTATTTTTATGTAAGTCCCCATTCACATCACGTTTTTGGTTAATTTAACATATATGCCAGTAAAGCGCCCGACATATTAGTTAACCATAGGCTGTAATGGATGCCTAACAGTGGCATCTGTCACCTATAGAGTATTATGGCAACCGTTAAACATATACATCATGAACTCTCATGACCCTTTTCATGACATAGTTTAACAGATACCATTATAGTCTATGGGAATCGGATGTCACAGTTAGGCACCCGTCTCAGGCGTGCATCAACCCTAGACTGTTATTGCATCCGTTTAATGTATATGTCATGAAAAGCTATTGAAAAGCCAAAGACATATATGTTAAACCTACAGCTGTGACATGTGCCATACAGCGGGATACAACTGTGAAAGTGATTAAAATATGTTTAAAAGATGACATTTTGCATGGACTCCATCTTGTATGATAGGCGTCCATTTTGGATCATTGGAATCCATCTTGTGGCCTGAAGGAGCCATCTTGAGATTAATAAGTAAAAAGTAATGTATTAATCTTAGTCAGAAGTTGTCTTAAAAAGCAATTCTATGTTATGTGTTCTTGAGTTGAATGTTTTTATTATTTTTGTAAGGAGCAGATCATTTATCTTTGGTAGAATGGAGAATGACATTGTTTACCATAAGGGAGGGGGTCAGCCTTGAAGAAGGGCTTTGTTTAAATGATTTAATGTTGTGTATCAGCCATCTGATCTGCAGTCTCCATTGTCTAGTGAGATAAGAAGTAGAGACACATTAACTTGTGTATCTGAAATGTGTGTCTTCCCCATGTAACAAGAGACAGGGCACCTGGGGCTTGGAGGGTGAAGAATTATTATAATGCATTGAAATATTCTCATTGGCTGAATCAGAGTCATTATCATATTGTAGATGATTGGCTGAAATCAAAGGCTACACCTTTTCTGTCATCATACTTATATACTTGTTTGGATCAATAAAGATTAGAAAAGATTTTGAGCATACAAGCATGGTCTCTTGTGTCATCTTTTCTCTGAGAGATATATATTGATCACCTATGATTTGGAAACTGGATAAATCACTGGAGGGCGGGTATCGGTTGACATACCCATTGGAAATTTCTGTCTAATATATTTTGGCCCATGATTGCGTTAACACAACACCCATAAACTCCCCTGTTAAAAAATGTAAAAAGCACGGTATGCTTTTTTACTGGCACCCTGTTACATGGAATAAAGTAGACTACTATGCTATTCCATACCTAAAAAAACGTACAGTATACCAGTATAAAGGAGCCCTATGGACATATTCAGTGTGTATGCCGGCAGCTTTACTTGTGTACATGCTAAACGTGCTGTAAATCACAAACAAGGCCTAAAACACTTCTAGATCTCATAAAGGAAGCCTCTGAGTCTGCTGTCCCTGCCCACACAGAAGGTTTGATAGCTTTCCCTGTATACAAACTCTTACAGGAAAAGCTGTCAATCACTGTGTGTGGGGAAAGCAGGATGCACAGGCTTTCTCCAGTGGCGTAACTACCGCCACGCCACCCCATATGTCCGGTGGCACCCCTAGCAGCCGTTATGGCTGCTAGAGCTGTAGTGACTCTACTACGGGGCCGCCGCCACCGAGATGCTAACATTTATGGGCCGGGCGACACGGGCCCCCTCAAGCCCCAGGGGCATTGCTAGCACTGGAGGGGGCCCCGCTGCTAGCGACAGCCACCTTCTCTTGCAGTAATTGTACCTGTGTCTATAGCATGCAGGTACAAATACATGCATTAGCGCTGAATGGCCGGGCATGTTTGCCCGACCAATCAGCTCTTGCGACGACGCGAGCGGCGCGATGACATTATCACGCCGCTTCCATGCTTGAAAGGCGCTGATTGACGGGGCAAATCATTCTGTCCTGCCAACAGAACATTTGAACGATGCGTCGTTCAGCTCCAGCAGACCTGCTTAGAAGAGAGCAGGTCTGCATTGCCACCGGACGGCACAGAAACGGGATCATGTGAGTATGTAAAGTTTTTAGTTTTTTTCTAATAAATCTGTGTATGAGTGGCATTATCTACAGGGGATGTCTATATGTGGGGATGTGGGCCAATGTATACAGAGGGGTTTATATGTGTGGATGTGGGCCACTGTATAAAGGGGGTCTATATGTGAGGATGTGGGGCACTATATACAGGAGTGTCTATATGTGGGGATGTGGGCCACTATATACAGGGGGATCTATATGTGGGGATGTGGGGCACTATATACAGGGGGGTCTCTATGTGGGAATGTGGGGCACTATATACATCTATATCTGGTCTATATGTGGGGCACTATATACAGGGGAGTTATATGTGGGACACTATATACAGGAGTGGGTTATATGCTGAGCACTATCTATAGGGGAGATATTTGTAGGGCACTATCTATAGGGGTGATCTATAATCGGGGACACTATATACAGGGCTGGGTTACCTGTGGGTCAATAGTTACAGGGGGCTATATGTAGGGCACTATTTACAGGGGTGGGCTATATGTGGGTCACTATATACAGGGGGAGCTATATGTGAGGTACTATCTACAGAGATGGGCTATATGTGAACACTATCTATAGGGGTAGCTATTTGTAGGGCACTATCTACAGGTATGGGCTATATGTGGGACACTATATACAGTGGTGGGTTACCTATTGGGCACTATCTACAGGGGGCTATATGTAGAGCACTGTCTACAGGTGGGGTCTATATGTGAAGCACTATCTACAGAGGTGGGCTATATGTGGAGCACTATCTATAGGGGAAGATATGTAGGGCACCATCTACAGGGGGCTATGGGGGCACTATCTGCAGGGGGCACAATGTGTGTGTGTGTGTGTGTGTGTGTGTGTGTGTGGTACTATTATAATCAGGGACACTGTGTATGGCACTATTATAGTTAGTGGTGCAGTGTATGGTGCTTTATTATATTTAGAGGTGTTGAGAATTTTAATTTCGTTTATAAGTGCAGAAATGTTTTAAAAGTGAGAAGCTGAAGACTTCTGAGTGGAAAACTGCAGAAATGGGATGAAATCCATCAAAGAAAAGAACTAGAATCTGAGACGTCACCGGTGAGACACTTAATGTACATGTTTATTCTGCCTCTAGTCAGTACTGTAATCACTGTATGATCTGCAGCGAGATAATGGGTAGTATGTTTTGTTTTTTTTTGTGAAACAGCATCTACCAGCAAATCCTTTCTATTGTTCGGGCCATGCTGGGAGCTGTAGGTTTACGCCATACAAACCTATTCGGCAGGGGTTGAACTAAATTGAGCTGTATTTGTTTTGGTGTTGTATATATGTACCGAGCTGGGTTCTGATGCTGTATGTAGTTACTGAGCTTTGTTCTAGTGCTGTATTTATGTACTGAGCTTGGTTCTAGTGCTGTATATATGTACTGAGGTTGGTTCTGGTGTGGTATTTAGGTACTGAGCTTGGTTGTGGTGCTGTATATATGTATGAGCTTGGTTCTGGTGCTGTACATATGTCAGAGCTTTGCTCTAGTGCTGTATTTATGTACTGAGCTTGGTTGTGGTACTATGTACTGATCTTTGTTCTGGTACTGTATATATTTCAGAGCTTGGTTATGGAGCTGTAATTATATAGGATATATTTATAATAACAAAATTGCAGAGCAGATGGCATTGTTCTCAATTCATTGTATATTTGATGGGAACCTGTCTGGTAGTTTTAACCACTTGAACCGCCACCCTGCGGTAATACATGACCTGACAATATTTCCAAATGTATGTTTTTTTCAGATGCAGCAAAATCGTTAAAATCCACTTTTAAAACGGTGCACACTATATGCTAATTACTCATTAAATGGTCATAGGGCGGTGCTGCTATCCTGAAGAGTCACATAGTCCTGCCCCCAAAACCAACATTCCATGTTTGATTGACATCCGCCTGGCTGATACAACTTTCTCGGATGCGTCATTGCCTTGTGACACTATACACAAGGAGGGCTGTTTGGCACTATACACAAGGGGGAGCTGTATGGCACTATACACAATGGTGAGCTGTGTGGCACTATATACAAGGGGGAGCTGTGTGGCACTATACATATAGGGGAGCTGTGTGGCACTATATACAAGGGGCTGTGTGGCACTACTAAGGGGGGCTGTGTGGCACTATCTGCTAGAGGGGGGCTGTATGGCACTATTTACAAGGGGAGGGCTGTGTCACAATCTACAGGGGGCTGTGTGTGGCACAATCTACAGGGGTCTGTGTGTGACACTATCTCCTAAGGGGGGGCTGTGCGGCACTATTTACTAATGGGGGCTGTAGGGCACTATATACAAGGGAGGGGGGCTTTGTGGCACTATATACAGTGGGAGCTGTATAATGCTATATACAGGGGGGATTTATGGCGATATCTACAGGGGGCTGAATGGCACTATCTACGAGGGGGAGGTGGGGGGGGGCGCTATCTACAAGTGGGGTGTGACACTGTCTATAGGCGGGGTTGTATAGCACTGTCTACAGAGGGGCTGTATGGCACATTCTACAGGGGACACTATCTTTAAGGGGAGCTGCTTGTGGTACCTGGGGGGGCAGTCAAGAGTTTGCTATGGGGCCCGGTCTTTCCTAGTTACGCCCCTGGCTTTCTCTATGAGAGCTGGCAGCATTTACGCAGATTTTTACATGAAAATACAGAATCAAATCATAGAAAACCATATATCCCTGACCTCAGCGCCTCCTTCTCTATCATATGCTGCCATTAGATAGGGTGGAATAGGAGACCTTCCATAGCCGTTTTAAATAAATTGGCATACAAAAGTAAAAGCAGCCTTCTCTGGAAAGCTACATGTAGTATTCTACAATCCCTCGTACAAATCCATTGTCTTTGCTTTGAATGGAAAATATCACAATATAAAAGAAATTATGAAAATATCCAATAAAAAAACATTTTATTTGTCATATCAATATCTTTGGATGTCCAGTTTGTGTACCTTTCTACAACTATATTTAACATCTGAATGGACTTATAAATCAAATTCCATGAATGCATCAGAATACCTTATTAAATTGAAAGAATTCAGTCAATGCACACACCGACAGATATTATATTTTTATGTAAAACCTGCCAAAGGGGGTTCTTTATCATTCAATAAAAAATGAATAGCAGAGCTCTATCCTGTATACTAGAACTCTCAGAATAATCCTCTGGAACAATCTGTTCAATAGGTTTATAAAGTAGCAACACTGAGCTATATTTTGTTTTGAGGACATCTACAATAATGTGCTAATGAAACGTCACTTATGGCTCCTGGGCTCCAATGCAAAATCTGTAACAGGTATATAATATTGGTGTATTATTGTGTGCCAGAGGGCCCCTCATGCACCAGGCCCCCGGGTGCAACTACTACCTCTACACCCCGAATAGTTAAGCACCTGGTTACATAGAAAAAAAGGATATTTACATAAAAGAAGAATATATGATTTCATTAAATAGTTCTCCATTCATCCTGCCTTCAGTGTGTATCGTATATTGGGATCTCCATACAGATTACTTCATTACATTATCTAGTTATTTCACTAGTTGCAGCCCCACAAGAATATAGTTTAACAGTTTTTTTTTAGAAGAAGGCGACAGCATACACCCAGGGGTAGGAATATATCAAAAAGGTATTTATTTCAGCATGACATAAATACCTTTTTGATATATTTCTAAACCTGGATGGATGCTGTTGCCTTCTTCTAAAAATTATAGTACATTTGGTCCTGAAGGGGTTCTTAGACATTGCAATTTTGCATCCCTATCTTAGCCCCTTGAGAGGAAAAACTCTTATGAGAGGAGTGTGCAGTGTAGTTAAAGTGGCTGTCCATAATTCTTCCCAGTAACAGCGCTACTTTTGTCCATTGGCTGTCTGGTATTGGAGAATTCACTCAAATTGGGCTGAGCAGCAATACCAGACTAAGTCAATGGATAGGGATAGGTCTTGTTGAAGCTCCAAAACCTGGGGAAGCGTCCATGCTGTGTCCATGCTGTCATGGCAAAGGCACCAGGGAGGCGTCATGTGTCATGACTGTGATGTTCTATTACTGAAGGGAGGAGTGGAACCTCCCCGTAATGAGGAGGTGGTTTGTCTGCATGGAGTGGCGCCTTGTTGGTATAGCTAAGTGTAGGAAGGGGAGGAGGAGCAGCATTCAGTAAGAAACAGGGGCGTAACTAGGAAAGACTGGGCCCCATAGCAAACTTTTGACTGGGGCCCCCCCTCCCCTGGGTGTCACACAACCCTCCCCCCCTTGTAGATAGTGCATTTTTTACAGCCCCCCCTGTAGATAACGCCATACAGTCCCCCCTGTAGATAACGCCATACAGCCCCCCCCCGTAGACTGTATGGCGTTATCTACAGGGGGGACTGTATGGCGTTATCTACAGAGGGGGACTGTATGGCGTTATCTACAGGGGGATGTATGGCGCTATCTACAGGGGGATGTATGGCGTTATCTACAGGGGGGACTGTATGGCGTTATCTACAGGGGGGGCTGTATGGCATTATCTACATGGGGGACTGTATGGCGTTATCTACAGAGGGGGACTGTATGGCGTTATCTACAGGGGGGGCTGTGTGGCGTTATCTACAGGGGGGACTGTGTGGAGTTATCTACAGGGGGGACTGTGTGGCGTTATCTACAGGGGGGACTGTATGGCGTTATCTACAGAGGGGGACTGTATGGCGTTATCTACAGGGGGATGTATGGCGCTATCTACAGGGGGATGTATGGCGTTATCTACAGGGGGGACTGTATGGCGTTATCTACAGGGGGGCCTGTATGGCGTTATCTACAGAGGGGGACTGTATGGCGTTATCTACAGGGGGGATGTGTGGCGTTATCTACAGGGGGGACTGTGTGGCGTTATCTACAGGGGGGACTGTGTGACGTTATCTACAGGGGGCTGTGTGGCGTTATCTACAGGGAGGACTGTATGGCGTTATCTACAGGGGGACTGTATGGCGTTATCTACAGAGGGGGCTGTATGGCGCTAACGCCATACAGCCCCCACTGTAGAGAACGCCATATAGCCCCCCTGTAGGGAACGCCATACAGCCCCCCCTGTAGGGAACGCCATACAGCTCCCCCCTGCAGGGAACGCCATACAGCCCTCCCTGCAGGGAACGCCATACAGCCCCCCCTCTAGGGAATGCCATACAGTGCCCCCCCCCTGCAGGGAACACCATACAGTGCCCCCCCTGCAGGGAACGCCATACAGCCCCCCCCCTGCAGGGAATGCCATACAGCCTCCCCCCCAAAAAAATGTGACCTATAGTGTGTCCTACAAATAACATGCATCCCCTATCCATCCTATCTTTCATTTCTGAAAGTCCCCTGAAGTTCTCCATGACTAACCTCTGACTTCCGGCGTCAGTGTCGGCAGCTCAATATAAATGAATGAAGCGCTGGTCACGCATGCGCACAAGCGCGACCGGCGCTCCATTCATTTCTACGGAGCTGCCGACACAGACCCCGGAAGTCCCGAGGTTTGTGATGGAGAATTTCAGGGGACATTCAGTCCCCCGTTCTCCCTATCAATGCCAGCGATCACACATGTATCCCCTATCCTGTTATCTACAGGGGGGACTGTATGGCGTTATCTACAGGGGGGGCTGTATGGCGTTATCTACAGGGGGGACTGTATGGCGTTATCTACAGAGGGGGACGGTATGGCGTTATCTACAGGGGGGCTGTGTGGCGTTATCTACAGGGGGGACTGTGTGGCGTTATCTACAGGGGGGACTGTGTGGCGTTATCTACAGGGGTGACTGTGTGACGTTTTCTACAGGGGGCTGTGTGGCGTTATCTACAGGGAGGACTGTATGGCGTTATCTACAGGGGGACTGTATGGCGTTATCTACAGAGGGGGCTGTATGGCGCTAACGCCATGCAGCCCCCACTGTAGAGAACGCCATACAGCCCCCCCTGTAGGGAACGCCATACAGCCCCCCCTGTAGGGAAAGCCATACAGCTCCCCCTGTAGGGAACGCCATACAGCGCCCCCCTGCAGGGAACGCCATACAGCGCCCCCTGCAGGGAACGCCATACAGCGCCCCCCTGCAGGGAACGCCATACAGTCCCCCTCTGCAGGGGGGACTGTATGGCGTTATCTACAGAGGGGGACTGTATGGCGTTATCTACAGGGGGGGCTGTGTGGCGTTATCTACAGGGGGGACTGTGTGGCATTATCTACAGGGGGGACTGTGTGACGTTATCTACAGGGGGCTGTGTGGCGTTATCTACAGGGAGGACTGTATGGCGTTATCTACAGGGGGACTGTATGGAGTTATCTACAGAGGGGGCTGTATGGCGCTAACGCCATACAACCCCCACTGTAGAGAACGCCATACAGCCCCCCCTGTAGGGAACGCCATACAGCACCCCCTGTAGGGAACGCCATACAGCCCCCCCTGTAGGGAACGCCATACAGCGCCCCCCTGCAGGGAACGCCATACAGCCCCCCCTGCAGGGAACGCCATACAGCCCCCCTGCAGGGAACGCCATACAGCCCCCTGTAGGGAACGCCATACAGCGCCCCCCCTGCAGGGAACACTATAAAGTGCCCCCCCCCCCTGCAGGGAACGCCATACAGCCCCCCCCTGCAGGGAACGCCATGCAGCCCCCCCTTCAGGGAACGCCATACAGCCCCCCCCCCAAAAAAAAATGTGACCTATAGTGTGTCCTACAAATAACATGCATCCCCTATCCATCCTATCTTTCATTTCTGAAAGTCCCCTGAAGTTCTCCATGACTAACCTCTGACTTCCGGCGTCTGTGTCGGCAGCTCAATAAAAATGACAGGGGGGGCTGTGTGGCGTTATCTACAGGGGGGACTGTGTGGCGTTATCTACAGGGGGGACTGTGTGACGTTATCTACAGGGAGGACTGTATGGCGTTATCTACAGGGGGACTGTATGGAGTTATCTACACAGGGGGCTGTATGGCGCTAACGCCATGCAGCCCCCACTGTAGAGAACGCCATACAGCCCCCCCTGTAGGGAACGCCATACAGCCCCCCCTGTAGGGAACGCCATACAGCGCCCCCCTGCAGGGAACGCCATACAGCGCCCCCCTGCAGGGAACGCCATACAGCGCCCCCCTGCAGGGAACGCCATACAGCCCCCCTCTGCAGGGGGGACTGTATGGCGTTATCTACAGAGGGGGACTGTATGGCGTTATCTACAGGGGGGGCTGTGTGGCGTTATCTACAGGGGGGACTGTGTGGCGTTATCTACAGGGGGGACTGTGTGACGTTATCTACTGGGGGCTGTGTGGCGTTATCTACAGGGAGGACTGTATGGCGTTATCTACAGGGGGAGTGTATGGAGTTATCTACAGAGGGGGCTGTATGGCGCTAACGCCATACAGCCCCCACTGTAGAGAACGCCATACAGCCCCCCCTGTAGGGAACGCCATACAGCACCCCCTGCAGGGAACGCCATACAGCCCCCCCTGTAGGGAACACCATACAGCGCCCCCCTGCAGGGAACGCCATACAGCCCCCCCTGCAGGGAACGCCATACAGCCCCCCTCTGCAGGAAACGCCATACAGCCCCCCTGCAGGGAACACCATGCAGCCCCCCCTTCAGGGAACGCCATACAGCCCCCCCTCCCAAAAAAAAATGTGACCTATAGTGTGTCCTACAAATAACATGCATCCCCTATCCATCCTATCTTTCATTTCTGAAAGTCCCCTGAAGTTCTCCATGACTAACCTCTGACTTCCGGCGTCTGTGTCGGCAGCTCAATAAAAATGAATGAAGCGCTGGTCACGCATGCGCACAAGCGCGACCGGCGCTCCATTCATTTCTACGGAGCTGCCGACACAGACCCCGGAAGTCCCGAGGTTTGTGATGGAGAATTTTAGGGGACATTCAGTCCCCCGTTCTCCCTATCAATGCCAGCGATCACACATGTATCCCCTATCCTGTGGAGAGGGGATACATGTCTTTTGTTTAATGGCAGAGCGGGGAGATACCTCCCTGCTCTGCCATAGTGTTAAGTGGTGTCGCGCTGTAGCAGCCACAGCGGCTGCTAGCGGAGCCTCCGGCCATGGTGGGGGCCCGTGCCGGCGGGCGACATGGGCCCCCTCATGCCGCGGGCCCCGTAGCAGCCGCTACGGCTGCTACAGCGGTAGTTACGCCACTGGTAAGAAATCTATATAAGTGGGTTGTGGAGACGAAAAAGTGCAGTGTGGCATGCAGCATACGTAGATACGTAGAGATAGGGGGCCCTGCTGTAGAATGGACCCGTCCCTGACGGCCAAGAAACCAGGAACATTAGAGCAGCACTAGCTGTTTTAGAGGGACTCAACATGTCTAGATACTACAGTGGTTGTTCTTTAAAACATCTCGCCTGGGGCAAAAGTCCTGCCACAAGCCACTATGACCCTCCATCTTGCGAACTACCCAGATCATAAGATGTTGAGTACTGGAAAGTATTCTATTAACTCTGGACGGAACCCCGGACTTTAAGGAGCGATCTACAAGTAGTTATGGACATCCCTTGTGGATCTCTAGGGATAATTTGACAACAATTCTTCCAACCGTTTTCTCTGGCTATCTCCAGGCAGATTCAGCCTTGAGAGGGGTGAGAGGTTGACTGGTCAGAATTCTGACTGATCTACTTTTGTTAATGGAGGTAAAGGTAACTTTGCTGCCAGCAACAGCAGAAACTGAATTCTTCAAAACCCATTCAACCTGTGTTTTGTACATAATTTCTGGTTTACGTGCTGGCTGGGCTATTCAGCTCACCCCACCCTCATAGTAGGTAGCTAAGAAGAAAAAGCTTCTCAAAATCTCATTGGTGTCACATCTCAAAAGTTGGTAAGTATGGTATATATATATATATATATATATATATATATATATATATATATATATATACTGTGTATATATATATATATATATATACACACAATAATTATACACTGTACTAATGTTTACGTTATAGTTAGCCTCTTATAAGTTACGGGTAGCTATGGGTTGGGCCCCTTTTAGCCTTCAGAGCTTTTTCAATATGTCATGAATGGCAATAAATATAAAGGTTCTATATGTGCTGCAGATATTCTTTCCCATATAAAAGACTATATGGTGGTACAACATATTGTGTATAACCCACTCCACCTAGGATTGCCACCTTTTTTCATCTAAAAATAACAGCTAGGCTTTGGGCATATTTACATGTGCCAGTTTTGTGGCACAAATTGGGGCAAAAAAAAATCCACAAAACTGGCACTTCTAAATACAACCAAACAAAGGTAAAAGTCGGTTTGGTTTTGAGGGTATGACTTCACACTGAGTGTGATTTGCCTCTTAGGTCGGTAAGTCTCAGACAGCCAATGACTTCCTGTAACTCAGTCAGTATCATCCTCTGACGACCTCGACTCACAACTCTTGGGACTGCATAGGCAGGCAGCGTTGCAATCTCCAGCACCTAGCCTTGGGCACCCTGGCAAAAGAGGAGCATCCAATCTAAATAGGAAGTAATCTGACTGTGCAAACACTGTTTTATCATGCAAAATTACCAGCACTTGCTATTGCTCATGCAAACTTTTTACTGGCAGTGGCCTCCGATTGTTAAAGGATAACTAAACTTTCTGAAAACTTGATTTGTTCGGTGGGGGGCCCGAGCACTGAGACCCCCACCGATCGCTAAAACAAAGTGGCAGAAGCGCTCTGTTTGTTTCTGATCGGCTCTTCTCAGAAATCCGATGTAACGTTGTCCTTCTATTGAGTCTGTTACATCGGCTTTCCGAGAAAAGCCGTTCAGAAACCAAGCGGCCCAGCGCTCACTCGAGCGCTTCTGCAGCTTTGTTTTAGGGATCGGTGGAGGTTTCAGTGCTCAGACCCCCACCGATCAAAACTTCTGACATGTCACTATGACATGACAGAAGTTTTCTGAAAGTTTAGTTTCCCTTTAATACCGGCTGGGTAGGTTGTATATCGGCCTGTGAAAACCCTTGTCACGAATAATGATGATGATGATGATAATAATAATAATAATAATAATAATAATAATAATAATAATAATAAAAAAAGTAATAATTTTATATCTTTTACCTCATTATCAGTGTTAGCAAACCAGTTGTCCAAAAGTTTTGTTGAAGTTCAATATTCCCAACAGGGTGTGCAAAAGATTTTAGGCATGAATTATGATATTAACACCAAAGCAAAGCAATAGTCCCAGTAAGGAAGTATTTTAATAGACCTGGGTCTAAAACAACACTCCTGAATTCAATAGAACACCTATAAAGACATGAGTGCTAAACCCAAAATGCAATAAAAGACATGTAAATATTATTGATATGCATAAAAAACATGCGTAATTAAAAAAAAGAAAAAGATATGTGGTCTGTACCTTGTCTTTTTTTTCATATTACGCATGTTTTTAATTAATATCAATATAATGTACATGTCTTTTATTGCATTTCGGGTTTAGCACTCACAAATGATGATATTATTACAAGGATAATGTGAACTTCAACATTATAAAGAATGTAAAATGTCCTTCAACATATTCCTAGAATATAAGAAAATACACTTCATTTTCCCCTGGTTTTTATTCTGACACAATATGTGGATCAGGTCTATAATGCTAGGCTGTGATATAACCTTCAGTTTGAATGCTCGCACAAAGCTACTTACCTCATCACCTCAAACATTTTCACACATTCCTAGTGCAATGTCATTGTCCTCAGGTCTATTCTATCAGTGGCTGCAGTGTTGTATATGTACATACTGTAATTATGTAATTAAGCTTCATGAAAATATGCGACTCCCTTAACCGTTTAAGGACACAGACACTTTTGGCCTTGCGGACCAAACTATTTTTTTTATATTTCCCTCTTTGCATCCCGGCGCTTATAACTTTCTTATTTTTTTGTCCGACGTAGCTGTATCAGACTTTGTTTTTTTTGCGGGACGAGTTGTACTTTATGTAGGTACCATTTTTTGGGTACTTTTACATTATCGTTTAATTTCTATAAATTTTTATATTGGGAAAAACGTAGAAAAAAAAGCTGTTTATTTATTGTAAAAAATGTGTATTTCTGTGTATTTTTTTTTTTACAATTTTTTTTTTTATTTAACAAAACTTTTTTATTTTATTAATTTAACTTTTTTTTAAACCCATAAAGGGATTTTTCATTTTGATTTAGATTTTTGAACTTTAATGTACTGTGATATATCTATATGCCAGGAGATTAGCCTGTGTACTGATAGTACACAGGCAGTTGTTAGGACATACCTAAATATGCACTAACAACAGAAAATATGGTCAGACAGCCCTGGGGTCCTTCAATGGATCCTGGGCTGTCTGCCCATACCAGGTATAGCCATTGATCACGTCACAGGGATTTTCTGTGACGCGATCAAATAGCAGTCCCCCCTCCTCTTATTTAATTTGAGCGCCGCAATCAGATTTTATCACGGCATTCAAGGGGTTAATGGCGGAGAGAAGAGGTTTCTCTTCTCTCCGCCAATAGAGCGGGGCTGCGGCTGTGTATTACAGCCGTTACAGCCGCTGCCCCGCTCATCGTATTCTCGTCGTGTGTCAGCAACCAGTGAAATACGATCCGTCACTAGTTTATTAATTTCCTATTTCCTAACTAATCTAATAGGTGCTATGATGCTGATAACTATAGTTTGATTTGTTTTCAAAAACATTTATTATTTGCAGTTATGAGCATTTTTCTAAATATACAAATTTGGCTATACTTGCCAAATAGGAGGTGACTCTTTCTTTTTACTCTGGGCGGTGTAATGTTTTCTGTATGACACTATCCAATCATCATACAACTTCTCCCCTTCCCAGCCCAGCAGCACAGCATGATCATATAGTATACAGCTTCCATTCCGGATTGTGTTTCCAACTGGTGATATCTTCGGTTGTTTCACAGCAATCTCATATTTCATTTGCCACCAGAAGAACTCTTCTAGGTGGTCCACAACCCAAGATATAGCTGTTTTAAGTGATTCCACCTTCCCTTCAGCCTCAATCTCTCGCACTGTGTGAAGCAGCTTCATGCTGATAGGACAGCGTCAGAGGCTGTGAGGTGGCTCCACATCAGGAGAATTGCTGGTGTTGACGTCCATTTGTCAAGTATAGGCTCATTTGCATATTTAGAAAAAAGTACATAACTTTTAAAATAATAAACATTTTGGGACACAATTTTCACAATACAGTATGTCACAATACCAAACATCACAAAAATTTCCAAAATTCAAACAAAGTTCTTAAGACAAAAAACACAGCATGCTCCATGTGGTATTACAGAGCTATTGTCTTCTAGGTACATTGCACGGCACTCCCGGCAAACATGATTTTGTCAGAAAAGCCACATTCAGACAGGCAATTCAACTGTATGACCATCCATCGACGGCTCTCTGTTCTGGTTCATAGGGGGAGACCGCGTTCTATGAAGTCCATCTGCCCTGTTAGGGCATATACACAGGGGTTGTCCTTATGAGACAACCCCTTTCAAAATGTCTGCAGTTTAAAGAGTTTATTATGTCGTTTTCTATATGCATTTTTAGGGAGGTTTTTTCCTGCAACATTTTGTACAAACGTTTTTCCTGTTATTTTTAGAGTTCTCTTGAGAAGCCTATTGCGATAAATGTCTAAAAGAACACATACTGTGTTCTGGTAAAAATGTCACTAACCCCTAAAACCCTACCAAAATGGCAGAAACCAAAATGCCATGTATGTCAATTTCTGGCAGCAGAATTGTAGTCCCCAACAAAAATTTTTTTTTACTCTTTTTCTTGTCTTTAATATTTCATATGGTAGAAAAAGTCAAAGCATCTCAATTCCCTACTGTAATTTGCCTATTCTTAAATGGGTTTTCCGACTTATTCAAAAAAGTGGCCTAGGGAGGAAGGATGCATTTAAAAAAAAAAGAAGCATTACTCACTGCACAGATCCCCGGCATTCCAGCACTGCTGCTCCACTCCTCCCCACCACTGTTTATTGTCATGACTGCAGCGATTATGTGCTTCTATATCTAAATTGTCGCTGCAGTAAATCACTGGTCTCAGTGAGCATATGGTACAGGACCGCTGAGGCCAGTGATTGGCTGCATCGACTACCTGGGTATACGGGCACGTCATTGCTGCAGCCATGTCAATAAACAACTGAGGAACGGAGCGGCGGTGCTGGAACGCTGGGCATCTGTGAGGTGGGTAATGATTCTTTTTTTTTAAATGCATCCCTCCTACCTTAGCCCCTTGTTTGAATAAGTCGGAAAACCTGTTTAATGTACTTTATTAGCCACTGCTCACATGTTTTGCTACATTGAATTCCAGTGTTTTTTTAAACATATTCTGCTCTTAGTGAAGAATACAAGAACCCTGACAGATCCCATTATAAATCAATGGAATCTTTCAGTATTCATTGGGATCCATTGGAACAATGATCCATTATAGGGGTCATGGCTCCATTAACAATGGAAGCCATGACGGTAGTGTGTACCTAATTCAATAATCAATTGTCAGTCTTCTAAACCGGACCCCCAGGTGACAAGTAAAGTACCAGTATTTACAGATAATATTACAAAGTCTATGTTTAAAACAGAAATCATGAGGCATTGCCGGTTCCATTGTCTGACAGATACCAACAGCATCTGATGGACCACATTGACTAACATTTAAGTTTTACATTGTAGTTTTGACGGGAAAATAAGTACTTCTTGTCTTGCAAGATTGACGTGGGATGTTTTAATAAAAAAAAACACCCAGTGTAATGTCCAGTTTTATGTGATATACAATCATGTTCTGAGCTCGCGAATTAAGTGGCTTGTGATATAAGTGGAGTTATAAAACCGAATTGTGTTGCTGTATTCCTGTGTGTGAATCTGAGAGATAACTTAATTGAGTGCTTGCAAATAGAAATTAGCAAAAGCTGTCACAATTTAAAAACCTTTTTTTCTTTGCAGCTTCCTTCCTGCTGAGCAGCTGACTAGGGGGAGGGGTTAATTGCTCTCAGGTGAAAGGGTGAAAGGGCTTACAAACTCATTGGAACGATTCCCGGCACGGAGCTCCGAGCTGTAAAATATATACTTTCATAGTCATTGCAACTTTAACATATAAACCGAAGGATGTGCCAGAGGGAAATTCCTATTTTTCTATCCATTCCCTATTGACTTATAATGTGGTGACAGAGCCTCTTTAATAAAATTTGTAAAAAGGTAATAAAATCAGCAAAAATACAAAATGAAAGGCAGGTGGCCAAGGATAGTAAAACAAATCCCCAAAAATTCTTCAAGTATATAAATGAAAAAAAAGCCAAGGTCTGATCATGTAGGACCCCTAGATAATGGTAATGGGCAGTTGGTCCCAGGGGATCAAGAGAAGTCAGAGTTACTAAATGGGTTCTTCAGCTCTGTATATACAACAGAAGAAAGAGTAGCTGATGTAGTCGGTGCCAGTGCTGTTAATACATCAGTTGATATACTGAATTGGATGAATGTAGAGATGGTCCAAGCTATGACACAAAGTAAATGTACAAAAGGACATGGGACAAGATGGGTTACACCCTAGAGTCCTTAAAGAGCTTAGTTCAGTTATTTCTATCCCCCTCTTCATAATATTTAGAGATTTTCTAGTGACTGGTATAGTGCCAAGGGACTGGCGCCAGGCAAATGTGGTGCCAATAGAGCCAAAAAGGGCTCTAGGTCTTCCCCGGGTAATTATAGACCAGTAAGCTTAATATCCATTGTGGGAAAAATGTTTGAGGGGCTATTGAGAGACTATATACAGGATTATTTGACAAAAAAATAGTATTCTAAGTGACAGCCAGCACGGTTTTACTAAGGACAGAAGCTGTCAAACCAACGGGATTTGTTTTTATGAAGCCTAGAACAGAGGGCCCACTGTGGATATAGTGTTTTTGGACTTTGAAAAGGCATTTGACACTGTCCCTCATAGACGTCTAATGGGTAAATTAAGGACTATAGGTTTGGAAAGTATCATTTGTAATTGGATTGAGAATTAGCTCAAGGACCGTTTCCAGAGAGTTGTGGTCAATGATCCCTACTCTGAATGGTCCCCGGTTATGAGTGGTGTACCCCAGAGTTCCGTGCTGGGACCACTATTATTCAACTTATTTATTAATGATATAGAGGATGGGATTAATAGCACTATTTCTATTTTTGCAGATGACACTAAGCTATGTAGTAATGTTCAGTCTATGGAAGATGGTCGTGAATTGCAAGCGGATTTAAAGAAATTCAGTGTTTGGGCGTCCATTTGGCAAATGAGATTTAATCTAGATAAATGTAAAGTTATGCACCTGGGTACGAACAACCTGCATGCATCATATGTCCTAGGGGGAGCTACTCTGGGGGAGTCACTTGTTGAGAAGGATCTGGATGTACTTGTAAATCATAAACTAAATAACAGCATGCAATGTCAATCAGCTGTTTCAAGGGCTAGCAAGATATTGTCGTGTACTAAAAGAGGCATGGACTCGCGGGACAGGGATGTAGTATTACCACTTTACAAAGCATTAGTGAGGCCTCATCTAGAATATGCAGTTCAGTTCTGGGCTCCAGTTCATAGAAAGGATGCCCTGGAGTTGGAAAAAATACAAAGAAGAGCAACGAAGCTAATAAGGGGCATGGAGAATTTAAGTTATGAGGAAAGATTTAAAGAACTATACCTATTTAGCCTTGAAAAAAGACGTCTAAGGGGGGACATGATTAACTTATATAAATATATGAATGGCACATATGGTGAAATCCTGTTCAATGTAAAAACCCCTCAAAAAAACAAGGGGCACTCCCTTCGTCTGGAAAGAAAAAGGTTCAACCTGCAGAGGCGACAAGTCTTCTTTACTGTGAGAACTGTGAATATATGGAATAGCCTACCGCAGGAGCTGGTCACAGCAGGGACAGTAGATGGCTTTAAAAAAGGCTTAGATAATTTCCTAGAACAAAAAAATATTAGCTCCTATGTGTAGAAATGTTTACCTTGTTTTCCCATCCCTTGGTTGAACTTGATGGACATGTGTCTTTTTTCAACCGTACAAACTATATATAGTTTCTCTTACTTTCCTTTACTCCTTTTAACTTGCCTTTTCTATTTTTGAACAGTTTCATCAGTTCTTCTGTTTCAGGCATTTATGTCAAATTCAGGGGATATGCACAGAAATGTATTCAATATATTTTCTGTAGAGATTTTTATAGATGAACATTTATAGTGTATAATTCAGTGTAGTTTAGTATATTCTCAATGACTAAAATGATATTAATCTTGTCAATATATTTTACTCTATACTAAGCTGCAGTCTAAACCATTATATTAGTTTGGCCTGGGTCAGGGTATCCCACTGAAAAACCCTTTCCCAATATGGTTTACAGTGGAGTAGTTTTCTTTTTAATGTAATTCAATCCTTCTTCATGTCTGGATATTCTTCTATCTTGTAATTTTTAATATTTAATACTATGTCCTCAGCATTTCTGTAGCTCTACTTTGAGTCTCAAATTGTGTGGAAGACACTATATTTATTTAACTTCAAGTCAATCACTTTTCTTATTTGACAAAAATGTTATGACCGTGTTTGTTTCAGGAAGCAGGTTTTCCAAGGACACAGTTCTAGGAACTGATTAAAATTGAATAACAAAAAAAAAACACACACTTTACCTTAGAAATATCGCTAAAGATGTCCTTAATTAATGTACTGATGTGTTTTTCCCTATGTGAAAGAACATTAAAGTGCCTTTTATAAGAAAAAAACCAATAGTATTAAATAGTATGCTTTATACAATAGGCTTCAATAAAGACTTATATATGGGTTTGAATTATATGACCTCTGGCTTTGTCTTTTATACAGATTTAGTTTGTGAAATGTTACAAAGGCATAATCACGCAGGTCTGAATTCAGTTTTTATGAAGATACCATATCATATAATAGCTTTACAAATGAGAAATTCTAACACACCCACACCCACACACCTGCCTCTCCTGTACAAGCTTAAAGGGTTTTCTAACATTTTCAATAATCCCAGTATAAACTGCTAAATATAATATATTTTCACATACAAACTTTTCAAATCACCTACCACTCCCACGTAAATGTTTTGTGGTTCCCCACTGGTCTTTATTTACTAGGCCGCAGTGATGACAAGATATGACTGCAGCCGCAAATCACAGACTTCAAAAGCAATATATGTACCGGTCATACTTACTTCACTGCTGCGCCCCTGTGTAGTCTCATCCTGAAGTCCCCTACTTCTTTTTAGTATACATTTGATATTTTAGAATGAAGCAGCGGATATGTATAAGAGAGTGTAACTCCAGGACCAGACTACAGATTTCATTTGTAGTCTGTAACCATGGAGACACATAGGTATACACAGGAGCTATAGACTGAAAATGGCAGAACATTTTAATCAAAACTATATACAAAGTTGCTTCATTTTTAATTTTAGAGCCACTGATGCTATAAAAGGTGAACACAAGGTGAAGATACATTTTAAGGAATTAAAACAAACTGAAGAAGTTGTTACCTCCTTTCTGTTACTATGTTGTTGAATACATTTTAATAGCGCTCAAGCAATGCAACAAAAGATGTAATGTGGACAACTGACAGGTAAAATATTTTCTTGTCACAATAAGTCTAATATAAAGTTGAATATCTTGGCACAATCTGGATATTCACTTTTCCCGCACTAAATACTTGCCTTTTCCAAAAGTGCTTCGGTCATTAGTAGGAGAACCATAGTAACGCATAATGCAGTTATCCTGAGGGAAATAATAAGGTAATACATTCTGCTTCCTCGTGAACGGTAATAATTAGAAGAGCAGTCCAGGATTGACAAGCAGACTAATGCACGGTAAGCAATCAGCAGAGAAGTGTCAGACTCTCTCTCAGGAGGTGGATGGGGTTAAAGCGAAAGACAGAGGCAACACACTCCTGATAGCGTTCACCAATGAAAAGTGACAGCATGGAGCATAGCTGCCCCAAATATGCTACTGAATAAAAATAAGGAGAGCGAATTGTTCGGTTAGAAAGCAGAAAGCCTAGGAGTGGGTTGGATTGGAAATAAGTATATTTGTATTTGCAAGGCACGATTAAAATAAGAGGAGAGCTGGAACAGCAGTTCTGGAAATACTCAGGAGACAAAAGTACAAGGAAGTCTATGACACATAGAAAATGGAAGTGACACTAGACAATACTGCTGAACAAGCAGCAGAAAATAAAGAGATGTTCCCTTTCATTTGAAATGAATTGTAATATTAGAGACCTTTATAGGAGGGAATGTAATGATCTGCACTCGGAGACAATACTTTATCTATTATGTCTGTTTTTGAAAACTAAAAAAAGAATGTACTGTATGCAAAAAAAATATTTTACAAAGTAACATTTTCTTCTAATGTAGTAGATGGTCACAGAAAATGCATGAAACTATTACGGGATACTGCTGAACTCTTACAACTTGTTCTTTATAGGGCAAAATCATATCCCATAATATGTTTAATAAAAATCACTTAGTTTTTCCTAGAATTATTCTTACAGGAAACATTAGCATCTATATTGTCACGATCACAGGGTATGTGGACCCACTAGGCCGCTCCGCCATAGCGAAGAGGCAGCTGGCCTAGTCACAGTCTATGCAAGAGTTTATAGCAGTTCGGACGGTACCTGAAATAGTCCAGTCAGTGGCCGAGGCTTCAGTACGGATGGAGGTGGATGCATCAGGTTACGCCAGACGTGGCAGATAACACTGGAAGTGGTAGATGACACTGGACATGGCAGACAATACTGGACGTGGCAGACGATACTGGACTTGGCAGAAGACACTGGACGTGGAAGAAGACACTGGACATGGCAGACGACACTGGACGTGGCAGGCGACAGCAGGTGCAGTAAGAGTCGACTCCAACACTAGTAAGCTCAGGAACAAGAACACAGCACGGGATACAGGATACAGACACACAACTTTATTGACAGTACCTACTTTGACTTTGAGGGATATATGATGGCGAATCTACATAGTAGACAACAAAAAATAAGAGATCAACGCTCCTGATATTGCCATAATTACGCCTATGATTGTATTATTTTATCATAATCACCTGCTTCATTCAAAATAAATACATTTGGTTGATGTGGAATAATGTGAAAATACAAAGTGGTTGATACAGTTGCAAGAAAAATTAAGTGAATCCTGTGGAATTACCTGGATTTCTGTCATTTGTTTCCAGAAAGCAAAAATAAAACAACAAAAATGGAGTGTGTAAACAAACAGTCTTAACCCCTTCCCGCGATTGGGCGTGACTGTACGTCCGAAATCAATGTAATTTCCCGCAGACGGGCGTACAGTTACGCCCTGCAGATAAAGCGAGCACAGGAACTGTGTGCGCTTTATCTTCAGCGGCTGTCAGCTGTTATACACAGCTGACAGGCCGCTGCAATGGCTGTGATGGCTGTTACCGCCGATCGCAGCCATTTAACCCCTTCAATGTGGCTGTCAATGACGTCCGCCGCATTGAAGTGGTTGACAGAGGGAGGGAGCTCCCTCTGTACCCCCTGCGCCCCCCCACGATGGTTGCCCAGGTACGGTATCCTATTAGGTCCTGCCCGAGGCAGGACCTAATACGCTAACTGTCAAATGAAGAATGACAGTTACGATGCACTGCACTACATAAGTAGTGCAGTGCATCGTACCGGGGATCAGAAGACCAGATCTTCAAGTCCCCAGGTCAGTGTAAAAGAAAAAGTGAAAAATGTAAAAAAAAAATGTGAAAGAAAAATAAATAAATAAAATTTAATAAATAATAAATAAATAATCCTTTATTATTAGAAAAAAAATGAAAATATGAAAAAAAACCTATACATAATAGGTATCGCCGCGTTCGGAACGGCCTGATCTATAAAAATATCACGTTATTTTTACCGCACGGTGAACACCGTAAATTTTTTTAATAAATAACAATGACAGCATTTTATTTCTTGGTCATCTTGTCTTAAATTTTTTTTAATAAAAAGTGATCAAAAAGTTGCAAGTAACGCAAAATGGTACCAATAGAAACTACAGTTCGTCACGCATAAAACAAGCCATCCCGCAGCGATATCAACTGCAAAATAAAAAGTTATGGCTGTCAGAAAATGGCGACACTAAAACATGATTTTTTTAGAAAAGAGTATTTTTGTTGTGGGAACGTAGTGAAACGTAAAAAAACAATATAAATTTGGTGTCGCTGTAATCGTATCGCCCCGCAGAATAAAGTTAACATGTTGTTTATACTGCACGGTGAACACTGTAAAAAAAAAACAAAGAAACGTGCTGGAATGGCTGTTTTTTCGTTTCCTCATCTCCCAAAAAATGGAATAAATAGTGATAAAAAAATCGCATTTACCCCAAAACGGAACCAATAAAAATTACAGCTCGTTCCACAGAAAACGTGCCCTCACACACGCCCTAACGGAAAAATAACACGTTATGACTCTCAAAACGCAATGATGCAAAATGATTCTAAATGACGGCCCAGACTCATTTTTAGGTCCAGTAGAATTTCACTAAATACCCCACATCATCATTTGCTGGACCCCACAGGTGGACCCTGTAGACGCAGCGGAGATGAGGAAACTGTAGGGCCTTGTGCTGCTTATAGGGCTAGTGAAGAAGTCAAAGATTAGGCAACACTGGAGCGCAGATATTTTGTATAATACCCAATAAAACCGGCCTGTGTATAAAGGATTGGTTCAAAGCGACCACACCAATCCATGGAATATTGATTCTCCCCATTATTACATCATCCTATTATGACCTGTTGCACTCCAGCTTACATATGCCCTGATGTACTCCACCCAGTTTACATATACTCTGATGTACTCCACCCAGCTTACATATACCCTGATGTACTCCACACACATTATATATACCCTGATGTACTCTGCCCAGCTTACATATACCCTGATGTACTCCACACAGATTACATATACCCTGATGTACTCTGCCCAGCTTACATATACCCTGATGTACTCCACAGATTACATATATCCTGATGTACTACGCACAGCTTACATATACCCTGATGTACTCCGCACAGATTACATATACCCTGATGTACTCCGCCTAGCTTACATATACCCTGATGTACTCCGCCCAGCTTACATATACCCTGATGTACTCTGCCCAGCTTACATATACCCTGATGTACTCCGCACAGCTTACATATACCCTGATGTACTCCGCACAGATTACATATACCCTGATGTACCCCGCACAGATTACATATACCCTGATGTACTCCGCCCAGCTCACATATGCCCCCACATTATAAGCTGAAATACCACTAATACACCAAGCAAAATCTGCGCTTCAAAAGCCAAATGGTGGTCCAACTGAGCCTGGCAGTGTGCCCAAACGGCAATTTATGACCACATATGGGGTATTCTGGAGAACCCGCTTAACAATTTATGGGATGTGTGTCTACGGTGGTACAAGCTGGGCACAACACATTGGGCACTGAAATGGCATATTTGTGGAAAAAAGCAATTTTCAATCTGCAACATCTATTGTTTACTCATTTTTGCAAAACACTTGTGCGGTCAAAATGCTCACTACACCCCTAGATCAATTCTTTGAGGGATCTAGTTTCCAAAATTGGGTAATTTTTCGGGGATACCACTGTACTCGTACTATAGCTCAATGCAACATGGTGTCAAAAAGCGAATCTTGTAAAATCTCCACTCCAAATACTAATTGGGGCTCCTTCCCTTTAGAGCCTTGCTGTGTGTCCAAATAGCAGTTTATGACCACGTGTAAGGTATTTCCCTACTCTGAAGATGTTGCTTTACAAATGTTATGGTGCTTTTTGTCCTTTATTTGTTGAGAAAATGAAAATTTTTTAACTAATGCTGCGTCTTATTGGAAAATAATGTCATTTTTCACTTTCACTGCCCATTTCTAATAAAATATATGAGACACCTGTGGGGTCAAATGGGTGTAGTTTGCCAAATGGAGTCACTTTTGGGGGGTTTCCACTGTACTGCTACCTAAGGCCTCATGCACACGACCGTATTTTTTCCCACCCGTAAATACTGGCGTAAATACGGGTCCGGTGTCACACGTATTCCACCCGTTTTGCACCAGTATTTACGAACCCGTGCCCGTAAATATGGGTCCGGTGTCACCCGTATTCCACCCGTATTTACGGGCACATTTTTGGCGGCAAAATAGCACTGCACTAATCGGCAGCCCCTTCTCTCTATCAGTGCAGGATAGAGAGAAGGGACAGCCTTTTCTGTAATAAAAGTTAAAGAAATTCATACTTACCCGGCCGTTGTCTTGGTGACGAGTCCCTCTCTTCACATCCAGCCCGACATCCCTGGATGACGCGGCAGTCCATGTGACCGCTGCAGCCTGTGATTGACCTGTGATTGGCTGCAGCGGTCACATGGCCTGAAACGTCATCAAGGACGTCGGGCCGGATGTCGAGAGGGACGCGTCACCAAGGCAACAGGCGGGAGACCGGACTGGAGGAAGCAGGAAGTTGTCGGTAAGTATGAAAGTCTTTTATTTTTATTTTTTACAGGTTTATACTGATCGGTAGTCACTGTCCAGGGTGCTGAAAGAGTTACTGCCGATCAGTTAACTCTTTCAGCTCCCTGGACAGTGACTATTTACTGACGTCGCTTAGCAACGCTGCCGTAATGACGGGTGCACACATGTAGCCACCCGTCATTACGAGAGCTCCATAGACTTCTATGGACTGTCCGTGCCGTTATTACGGCCTGAAATAGGACATGTTCTATCTTTTTCAACGGCACGGGCACCTTCCCGTGAGAAAACGGGAAGGCACCCGTCGCCAATAGAAGTCTATGAGCCCGTTATTACAGGTCGTAATTACGACCCGTAATAACGGGAGTTTTTACGGTCGTGTGCATGAGGCCTAAGGGGCTTTGCAAAAGCGACATGGCGCAGAAAAACCAATCCAGCAAAATCTGCTCTCCAAAAGCCAAATGGCGCTCCTTCCCTTCTGAGCCCTGATGTGTATTCATATATTACTTTATTACCACATATGGGGTATTTCCATACTCTGGAGAAGTTGCTTTACAAATGTTACAGTGATTTTTCTCCTTTATTTGATGAGAAAATGAAACATTTTTACCTAAAGCTACGTCTTAGTGGAAAAAAATGAAATTTTTCATGTTTACTGCCCAATTCTAATGAAATCTATGAAACACCTGGGTGGTCAAATTGCTCACTACACCCCTAGATTAATTCCTCTAGGGGTGTAGTTTCCCAAATGGAGTCACTTTTGGGGGGTTTCCACTGTACTGGTACCTTAGGAGCTTTACAAATGCGTCATGGTGCCGAGAAATCAAACCAGCAAAATCTCTACTTCAAAAGCTAAATGGCGTGCCTTCCCTTCTGAGTCCTGCTGCTTGCCCAAACAGCAGTTTATGACCACATGTTGGATATTTCCGTACTCTGGAGAAGTTGCTTTACAAATGTTGGGGTGCTTATCATCATTTATTTGTTGAAAAAAAATAAAAATTTTGAGGTAAAGCTACATCTTATTGGAAAATAATGTAATTTTTCATTTTCACTGACCAATTCTAATGAAATCTATGAAACACCTGTGGGGTCAAAATGCTCACTACACCCCTAGATGAATTCCTCAAGGGGTGTAGTTTCCTAAATGGAGTCACTTTTGGGGGGTTTCCACTGTTCTGGTACCTTAGGATCTTTACAAATGCGACATGGTGCAGAGAAATGAATCCAGCAAAATCAGCGCTCCAAAAGCTAAATGGCGTGCCTTCCCTTCCGAGTCCTTCCACTTGCCCAAACAGCCGTTTATGACCACATATTGGGTATTTCCGTACTCTGGAGAAGTTGCTTTACAAATGTTGGGGTGCTTTTCCTCATTTATTTGTTGAAAAAATTTAACATTTTGAGGTAAAGCTACATGGTATTGGAAAATAATGTAATTTTTCATTTTCACTGCCCAATTCTAATGAAATCTATGAAACACCTGTGAGGTCAAAATGCTCACTACACCCCTAGATGAATTCCTCAAGGGGTTTCGTTTCCAAAATGGGGTATTTTTTGGGGTGTTTCCTTTGTTTCGGCACCACAAGACCTCTTCTAACCTGACATGGTGCCTGAAATATAATCTAAGAAAAGGAAGGCCCTAAAATCCTCTAGGTGCTCCTTTGCTTCTGAGGCCTGTGTTTCAGGCCTGTAGCACACTAGGGCCACATGTGGGATATTTCTAAAAACTGCAGAATCAGGGCAATAAATATTCAGTTGTGCTTCTCCGGTATAAACCTTCAGTATTACAGGAAAAATGGATTAAAATGGAATTTCTGCAACAAAAAAAAATGAAATTTGTAAATTTCCCCGCTAATTTGCTTTAATTCCTGTGAAACGCCTAAAGGGTTAAAAAACGTTCTGAATGCTGTTTTGAATACTTTGAGGGGTGCAGTTTTTAAAGTGGGGTGATTTGTGGGGGTTTCTAATATATAAGGCCCTCAAAGCCACTTCAGAACTGAACTGTTCCCTAAAAAAATGGGCTTTTGAAATTTTCTTGAAAATGTGAGAAATTGCTGCTAAACTTATAAGCCTTGTATCGTCCTAGAAAAATAAAAGCATGTTCAAAAAATTATCCCAATCTAAAGTAGACATATTGGAAAAGTTAGCTAGTAACTATTTTGTGTGGTATTACTATCTGTCTTACAAGCAGATACATTTGAATTTAGAAAATGCTAATTTTTTGCAAATTTTCTCTAAATTTTGGTGTTTTTCACACAAAAATATTGAATATATCGACCAAATTTTTTTACTAACATAAAATACAATATGTCACGAGAAAACAATCTCAGAATCGCTTGGATAGGTAAAAGCATTCCCGAGTTATTACCACATAAAGTAACACACGTTAGATTTAAAAAATGAGGCTCTGTCATTTGGTCCAAAAGTGGCTCAGTCCTGAAGGGGTTAAAGGGAATCCCTACCTTTTGTGATCATATTATTTTTAGCTTCAAAATTCTTTGCTGAATCATTTTGTAATATATTTAATTTAACATATATAATTAGGGGTGGGGGCTTTGTTTTTCTTCTACAGTTTTAAATGTCATCATTGCTATAGATTTAAAAGTTAACAATTGGCTTCCTGCAGTCACCACTAGGGGAAGCTATGGAGCTTACTGCATACTGTTTATACATTGAACTCAATAAAAGCACAATGTCCAGTAAGCTGTAATCATCCATTAATGGTGGATCAAGACAGCAAAATTTCATCTTTTGTATCTAAACATGATAAGGGTGCCCGTTCATGTAGCAGCCATGTGGAGGTAGTAATCAGTTTTACCACAAAGTGCAGAGGTTTTGCTATCCAGTTTTTGGACGCACAGCATGGTTTGATGTGCTTCACCTGCAAAAGCCGCACAGCCAAAAACGGGGAAATTTCACCTTACAGCAGATTATCGGCATTTGCTTGCTACATGGATAGGCATTCTAAAGATGTATGAAGATATATCAAAATGATAAACCTATTTATATAAAACTAAATAAATAAAAAAATAAAACAGAAATGCAATGGTGTTCAAAGGAGGGCATTCCCTTTAAGGTGTAATTGGCTTGGCTAAACCATTAATCAGTTATTATATTTACCTGATTTTAAAGTGTTAATTTCCGAGAATCAGGTGTTGTAAATGAAGTCTAGATATGTGCGCAGTATAACATTATCTTCTCTATAGATTCTACAGGAGGCAAATCAGCCTAATTTTGAGGAAACCTACAACCTGGGATTTTGATTAAGTAGATGAGTGAAAAATGAATATTTAAAAATTCTCTCCTCAGTTGACTGTTCAAGTTTTACGAATCTTAGACCTTGAGAGTTGATTCTATAAATTAAGATACTTTCTAGAAGAAATTATTGCTTTCTTTATTTTTAGCCATGGACATGAAACAAAAAGTTGACACCATGTATCAATTTAAAGCAGAACGATAGAAAAAGATTGATTACTTCCTCCAAAATGACTTTCGAAAGCTCTCGATTCATTTGTAATTGTGTCACAGTGTTGTTCAACCCTTGATCTATGTTCCTTAAAAGATCTGTTTCTGAGCTCTCCCCATCCTTTTGAAACCAATCTTTCTTATTTGACATTTATGCTGGACAATTAATTGGTTTGATAATTTAATTGTATTTTGCATTACATTTGATCTGGAAAGAAAGCAAGGCAAGCTCTCTAATAACAATTATATTTAAACCCTAATCTCCCAATATAAATTCCTCTTTAAAATATAACAAGTTCCTCTCGCTCTTGCACATTACCACCTTTCTTTTTTATCTGCATCCTATCCCCTAGTTCAAGCACGTGTCCTCCTAACCTATCCCATTACTGCTTCTGGTTTCATGAGCTTCCCTGCCCTGATTTCTCAGGCCCCTATGTGAATTATTGTCTAGGATAACATCAGTTAGGTCTGTACGCAGATATCTGTGGTCACTGAGACAGGAAGTGACATCATTTAATTGACAGATGCCGGCAAGAAGACATTTGTAGCAGAAGGGGGCATCTCACAGGAAAATGACTGCTGTCATGTTACTTGGTTTGTTGTATCAGTTATATAAGTTACATGTTGTATTCTCACTGAACTTCGGTTTAAGAGGTTATCCAGGATGAGAAAAACATGGATGCTTTCCTTGAAAAAAAGCACCACTCCTGTCGACAGGTTGTAATTGGTAATGCAGCATATACCGATTCACTTCAATGGAGCTGATCTACAATACCAGTTCATGGACAGGTGTGATGCTGTTTATGAGAATTCAGCCATGTTTTACTAATACAACCCTTTTAAGTTAAGGCTTCGTTCACATCTGCATCAGGGCTCCGTTCCGACGTTTCGTCTGAGCTTTCCATCAGATTGGAGCCCTGACAGACACAAATGGAAACCATAGGTTTCCGTTTCCATCACCATTGATTTCAATGGTGACGGATCCGGTGACAATGGTTTCTGTTTGTCTCAGTTGTGATAGGGTTCTGACGTTTTGTCGGAATGAATAACGCAGTCGACTACAGTATTGATTATGTAAAAATGACTAAACCCTTGCACAACTGAGACAAACGGAAACCATTGGCACTGGATCTATCACCACTGAAATCAATGGTGATGGAAACAGAAACCTATGGTTTCTGTGTGTGTCAGTCATGGCTCCGTTCCGATGGGAAGCTCAGATGGAACGTCGGAACGAAGCCTAACAAGTCTAACATAATATGAATAAAGAAAAAGCAAAGTTATCACATATTATAAACAATGAAGCAGGGACATGTTTAGCCATCACATATTATTTAAGAGAATAATAGGTTATGAATTAATTTCAATAACATATATATATATATATATATATATATATATATATATATATATATATATATAAAATTAATACCTAAACATCTGAGTAATTTGAACAGTAGAATAGAAACATTTTGGATTTCACATAGCAAAAGCTTTATCCAACTTAATGTAAAGACACAGCATTGATCACATCACTTATCACAATGCAGGAGAACAATACTTCACATTGCTCCATCACAACTTATTGTGGTACAATAAAGTGAAATGCAAACTATCACTTAAAAAAAAATTATATATATATATATATATATATATATATATATATATATGTGTATATATATATATATATATATATATATATATATATATATTACTTTATACAATACCTAACCGGATTGGACATAGAGTTTGGTTACCTTAGGCAAGCTAACGGCACTGGTATTGTACATCTTGGTTTGCTGATCTTTCACATCTTAAGTGTTAAATTAAGCTATTTTTATCAGGAAAACTAATGTAGGGCCTAAAACAGTCTTCCAAAGTTTTACATCCCCATGACTCTTAGCTATTTAACCTGGTCTATGTAATACCATAGGTACACTACACGTCAAGCCTGCTTTACCCATTACTTTAACAGGATGGAGTGAATAGTAAAACATTTAAGAAATGAGGGCTACATTAGAACCCAATATTATCTAGAGATTCGGACAGCTAGAGAGCATCATACACGGGGTAATGTGTTCACTAGCTACAACTGATATGCAAAGTAATCTATTACCCACAGATGTTTACAGCCTCCATATCTTATCAGACCCATAAAAAACAAACAAAAAAAATCAAAAACAAATTAACAATACATATGCTATGACTATGACCATTTACAATCTGAATTTATTGAGGGTTGTTGTGATTTATAAGATAAAGAAACACTCCAGACAAAACATAAACACTGTGTTATAACTATCACAGATCCCGAGGGGGCGGAGCATGACACAGGAAATCAAAGAACATCAGAGAGAATTCCTCTGCCAACACCACCCCCTTAGACCTTGTATTAGGCTTAACAGGGTGTATCAGTGTTCCTTTAAGTATCTATGACATGGGTTAAATATCCAACACCCGTTTTAACACATTGGTAATTTAAACAGATTAAACTAAACAAATTTAACAAAACAGGTTGAAAAAGATCTAATGTATTTTTTGTCAAAACTGTTCCTAATGATATATTAAAAAGCTAAAATATTACTTAATTGGAGATTCTTATTTACAGTATTGATCTTCACAGTGATATAAATTCAAAAGTATGTAGGGGTGTATACAAACATGCGGTTAACTTGAGGGCAAAAGATTCCTAATGGCTGTTTGCTACTGTGCTGCACACCATTAAGACAAACGTAAGGCACTAAAAGAGTACAAATTGCCGAAAAACAGCTGCATGTCAATGCACTTACAGAATGCTTTGTGAATTATGCTGATTGCCCAATTTAGTAAAAGATGCACACTTATAGCTTTTACAGTCTCCATTAGCATAAATAGAATATAAGTTATGCATTTGATATTTATATAACGCTGCCTACTTTGTGACCTTGAGCATTGCTCCTAATATAAAGAAAAATATCTGTAATAGTTTATAAAAACAGTAAAATTCCTTTTATACGGAATTAATGGGACTTGATAGGTGCTGGATTATCAAATAGTCTGGGTTATTGTATGGATAGAAAAAAAAAGTATATAAAACTCTCTTTTAAGGTTAAAGAAAAATAAAATGTTAATGCAATATCTACTATGGTAACTTTTTCTTTGCTCATTGTTTTTTCTGCTCAGTCTTCTGTTTCTGTTCTTGGGAAATTTCAGATTTTATTGCAGTTCAGCACAGTTGGCAAATACCAAATGAATAGACTTTCTTAAACTCTTAAACAGTGCTGTCTACAGATTGGTATCTCTGATTTGGCTGGTAACCCAAGTCATGTTTCAAATTTTTATTAAAGGGGTTGGACATTGACTTAATGGGCAGTCACCTAAAGGTGGCACTGGAGAGGCTATTTGTTTGCCTTCTGAACAAAAGCTATTTTGCATACTTTACCCAGAGAGCACTTTGCCTCAGTGACTAAGTACTAGTTGGATCTCCACAAGGAAAATCAGTACCTTTATAAATATATAACAGCCCATTAATTTAGAAATTAAATTAATCAACATTAAAATAATGTATGATAGATGAGCTATGATCAAGAAATAGCCTATAAGATCTTTAGAAGGTAAAAATTCAAGAGACCAATATTTAAAGTTGTATAAATAGTCAATATGAAAGCCAGGGGCTATATTTCCTGTACTATGACCCTCAGCAAACCTCACGGTTTTAAATAATCATTACAACTATATTGGTTTTTTTTCTGACTTGTGATTAGATTTGATTTTTATTTAATATAATTTAGATGAAAGGCATTAAAAACGTGGCGAAATAAAATGAAAAATGCATGACAGGGCATAACAGAGAAGAAGTAGAGAAATATGGATTGACAGGTTTTCCTTGTGAAACATTAGAGTAATTTATGGATGAAGGGAACTAAAAGTTGCCTTTTGCTTTAGAAAAATCTTATTTCATCATTTCTGCATTTTAACTGGATTAGAATGACTAATAATCTCTACTGGTATGCTGTCAAATGTTGTGGGTCAGCAAGCCGTAATAGACTTGCAAATGGTGGTAAGGTCATGATTAAATTGATCTGTAGTTCCGTGCATGAGTAATGTGTGCATACATTGTAGAAAATAGATAAACACGGTTCACTGAAACAAAAATACCTTTAAAAAATATAAATTATATCTATTTTCTATGCACATTATGTTGCTTATTCGACTAAACTGTAACATTTAGATTTTTAACCCTTTCTCAGTCTTTACGCACATCGGCTTTTAGAGGTTCATTCTGCAGACACTACAAATAAACATTGCTGCTTATTTCTTTTCTCGTAGCACTCTATAAGGTTCTTTACCATGAACATCATGTCTTCCATTTGTAAAGATTGCATGATGGGTTGATCAACATGGATTTAATTGCGTTATTTTGGATCTGTCATATTGATTCCGTTTTTTTTTTTCTTGTTACTAGATAGAATAGCGCAAGAGATTATGCTATCTAACATTAGGGAATGATCTATAAGACAACCCCTATCTATAGGCCCTATAATGTCATTTGAATGTCACAGAGTCTTCAACTCTATAAACCCAGAGATATTTGGTGCAAAACATCAATCGATCAGGATTCTCCTCTTCTGTGTATGTAGTGTATAGTGGACGTAATAGTAGTTAGGCTCTACTCACTAGCTCAGAGAAAACGGAGAATTATACATATAGCCTGCAGAGGGAAAAACTGCCAAATAATGCAGAATGTAAATCATATAATGGCCAGAAATAGTGTTATTCCTTATGTACACAAATAAGACAGTTTTCTTCTGAAAGTCATCTGAAACAACAGGTATGCTTTAATTAGTCAAAGGGTGGATTGCTACAACAGATGCCTGTTTTTTGAACTTTTCCAAATGCTTTTGAATGTAATACCCAAGGCCTCCAAAAAGTATATCCTGTTACAAAATGTGAGACTCGACCATTAAATATGGAAAGCACCCATCACCCTCCTTCCTTAGGTGTTTTCATCTTGAACTTGGTTTTGATAAGGAAGACTCCTACTTAACAAAACAATGTGCTCAATCCCAGTAGGTGTCAGAAATTTTAGATAAGGACAGTAAAAAAAAATTCAAATTACAGAAGCAGAATACATTTCTGTAAGACATCAAGGACATATAATAATCAGGTTGTGGGCACATTTGTTAAAATGCCACAGTAAAACATTTTATTTTTTAGGCCATGGTTTCTTAGAGATAATATTTGGGGAGCAATTATTTTGTTTAATAGGATAATGTTTTTGGGTGATTTTTTAATCATTTTCGAATAACTAGATAAATAAATGTGCTAGAAGACCTGCTGTCATGACTCATGACCAATATATGAGATAGCTGATTGTACAATGAAACGTGTAAGAACTACTGGCATAATGAAAACATCAGTGACAGTAAGAAGATATAAATGTTGTATAAAGATAAAAAGATATAAGAAATGAAAAACCTTTCTGGCGTAAGAAATAGTTTGCAAGACTTTGATGTTAAAATGACCAAATGTTAAATTGTATTTGCTAGAAGCATAAAACAACAAAGGCTGAATGCTGTACCATCAAGTCCACTTTGATTTATTTCTCCGGAATCATATGAATAGCGTTCATTATATGAATGACATCATACCAATGTCCTGTCGTCTGCTTTTTATTTAATAGAAATCTCTCCCTTTTATCAATATATCGTTTTTAGATCCAAAATTCTGTGCTGATTAATTTTTTTATATTCTTTTATAGGGTTCAGAGATCTGGTTTTCTTAAACAGAGCTCTAAATCTCTTGCATTGACATAGAGTTTAAAGATAACATTCTAGCTGTCTCAAACAGCCACTAGAGGGCACTTAGGAGCCTACTGCATACTGTTTATGTATTGAACTAAATATAGCTTTGAGAAACTTACCTGTTTCTGTTACTGTACCGTCTTTCTGGCCTGAGCGCGGTCGCTATGACGCTAACAAATGGCGCTGGTTAAGTGACCAGTTGGCAGGTGCGCAGGACCGCCCAGCCGATAGGAGGCTCAGGCTCCCTGGCCAAACTGGGGGCAGAAGGATCCTCCAGCCAAAGAGCAATCTGTGCGGCTCAGTAAAAAGTCTCAGCTCAATGATTTCCAGTGACAATTATTATCATAGATAACCTGGTTCAGTGGCGTTTTTGATGACATTTGTGATTGATTTCGGCTCTGTCCTTTGACAACTCTCTCCTCTTATTCTTCCTGTTGATTTTTCTAGCTGACCTTGGAGTGCCTGACCATTCCTTGTCTTTCGATTTTGTCTGATATTACGCTCTTAAATTTGACCCGGCCTGCTGACCATTTCTTTGCCTTTTCCCTTCTGGGAATCAGTCCTTGCTAGTTTTCCCTGTCTGTACCACCAGTCGGCAGCTACTCAGCAGTCACAACCTGGGGACTGCTACAGCGAAGACCAGATCCCTGTATAGTAGTTAAATGGTGAACACCAGAATTCCCCTAGATCCTGCTAACCTGAATGGCCTGTGCAAAGCCCGAGGTGGATGCGCGATTTCTGGACAGGGATTCCAATTGCTACAATAACACAGTATGCGGAAGCTGCTAAGTTCCCTCTACTGGTCAGTGTTTGTAGCAAGAATGTTATCTTGTAATTCTATGTCTAAAAAAATATTTGGAGCACTGTGTCCGACCCCAATGAAGAGATATTAAGAAAAAAAATAAGGTATTCAATGGTGGATATTCACTTGTGCATGGACCTGTACTGCTGTACTACAATACTGTACTACAGGTCAGCAGTACAAGACCCATAGGCACTCTGTGTATCCATGAGGTAGCACTATATTTTTCCCTTGAAGAAATGCTTCTAGGGGAGAATACCTCTGTAATGTGGTATACAATGTAAAGTCGGGGACACGTGGAGGTACAGTATGGGTCCATAAAATTACATGGGTGTTCTATTTGGGATATGTGTTATAAGGATCTAGAAAAAAGCTATGTGCATGATAGGTAAAATTATTTATAGAATAGATATATTTCCTACATACAAAATGTGCAAAGTAGTCTGGCTTCTTGTGCTTCAAGTGGAAAGTTAGAGTTAAAGCCATTTTTTTTAATTACCATGTGTTGGATGTCAACAGAAAAATATATTGAAGAACAAGTATGAAAAAAGACAAAACCTAAAAATGTATGACTTAAACGTTTATTAGAATTCAAATATGTTTTATGTTTAGTTGCTGCATTAAAATAATGGGGATAGTGAAATCCATGAAAACGATTAACATGCCTCAATGTCAAAGTTGAATTGAAAAGAATGTCAATATCTGTCATTTCAATCCTCACAAAAGATTTCCACTACAATTAAGAGAATACATGCACCCTAGACTGACCTATAAACTTAATGCGCTCAGTCTGAAATTGCAGGTTTTTATTACCTGCTTAAGTAAATGTCAAACATTACATTAGGTTATTTCTCACTTTTTAGAATATTTTTTTTTCTAAACAGTAATTGAACAATAACTTGAATAATAAGTAACGGTAGCCTGATAATGCAATTTCAAAAGAATAAAATTATTGTAATTATTAACACGTAAAGAAAAAGGTTTTATCTGCAGTCTGCGAATTGAGTTTAAGCTGTTTTTAGAACTCAAGCTGATATCATTTGACTGAATATTAAAGCATGGGGAGCTCAGCATGACTGTAAATAAGGTAATTTAGTTGTCAATTATTTTGCACCTACAGAGATGAAATTGAAGACATATATTTTATAGAATGCAATTATTTATTAACCTTTTAGTCAATGTGCTATGATATTATAATAATGGAGGTTAGCCCCAGTGGAGGACGGAAAAGCAACAACAATAGTCATTGTGCTATTGTCACCGATGAAAATAGGGTAAATATGGACCTAAGATCAGATTAGTTAGAAGTGCTGTAAGAATCCCCACAGAGAGTTTCGTAGACCAAAAACACCATTTTTTATGACAGTGATTCATGTCTTGAAGCTTTGACAAGGTTTTGTCTTGGCATTGTAAGTCAATATAGCTGTCTTGGCAATTTTTCAAGATTTTTCTAAGGAGCCTAAGTCACTTGGAATCACTATTTATTTTTTGTTATTTAAAGAAATTTTACATATGTTTTTTTTTTTTTACCAATGTACTATACATTTGGTACTACATAAAACAATTTCATTCATCAAACTTTACATTCCTCACAGAATCTTCCATTTCCAGTAATTACGGGTAGAAATTCTGTTTTTTTACATATTTAGGAAAAACGTATGTTCCTTTACATGTGTAACTTTTTCTAGATCTGTGACTTGAACTTACGGTAAAGTTTATCCCGCAAGATCTCAATAGAGTTGAGATCTGAAGATACTGCCGGCCAGTCGATTAAACACAGTGTTCCCTGTTTCTTCATTGAATAACTTTTTTTTTAAAATGTAGAATATTGTTTCAGTATGTTATCTTACTGCATGATAAAATCTGTACCCATCAAGATCTACAGGAGATGGTATCATGTTGTAAAATATAGTGGTAACTGGGAACCTTTCTGGTTCATCAATGGACTTCTGTCGAAAATCTCCGACATGGCAAGCATTAAATCTGCCACACACTCTCATATTTCCTTCGGTCATTCTTAAAACAAGTTCTTCTTCAGGATACCCTCCTTTTGCACTGTGTTGCACAATTACCACAACATTATATCAAATCACCTCTTGTAATCCTGTCCTTATTTTATTTCTTAGATCAAATTTGTCCTAAAACAGAAAATACCTTTTTATGAAATTCTTGGCAGTTTCTTGGCAATCTGATGCATGGAATAGTCTACATTTCCCAAAACAATAAATTACTGTGTTCTTAACTTTTGACCAGTTTTGAATGCATAATTTACTTTAAAAGCATCTTGAAAATGGAGCTATACACTCATATGAGAGTAACAAAAGATACATTTTTAAAGCTGTGTCGGGACAGTCAAGACCATAGGGAGTACTGGTGGTCACTGAGAACACATCCCCAGCATGACATTGTGGCATTGGCATGAGGCATTCTGCAAATTGATACTGCAGGATCAGCTAAGGTCACTATTTTTGTAACAAGTCTATGTCTACTCTACAGTTTTGTTGCAGGGATGTGATACATAAATATACCTGTCTTGGTGCATGCCCCAAATGACACCTGGAACAATAACTGTGGACAACACCAAGATGTCACTAGTAGTGAAGGGATGAGTCTTCAGAAAAGCGGTGCACCCGGTTGTTTCTCCCCAGAGCAGTGAAATCTCTTGCACAGCTGGGAGTCTGTCCAGTAGTTTCTGTCAACAACTGATGAGATAAAGTGGTAATTCACTCTTCACTGTGAAAACTTTGGACAGCCCTGATCTAGAGTGACCAAAGTGTCTAGGGAAATCTAATTCAGATCTATGACTTGGTTTTGGATGATAAATGTACTTATACTTAGAGGTCAGTACCTGTCAGCAACAAAGCATTTATTTGGTGTAGATGGATTGGAGCAGTCAATGAAACCATAAGTGATTTAACCCTTTCACTGCCAATGTCATATGTAATATACTGTATGTTGAATTTAAATGTTGGCCACAATAAGAATATAAGGGCTAGAGCTTAGATCTTGGTGTATTAAGCCATACTAAGCCCAGCTTAAAAACTCCAGGTGCAATTTTGGGGTTGCTCCTTTTGTTAGAAGTCAGGAAGCAGGATGAAAAGTTTAACTTTACTTGGTTTTGTGTGTATTTGTTTAGGGGATTAACAACAGAAAGTTCATAGCCTATTACTCCTATCTCTCCACTGTACAGCCTTACAGTGACCCCAGGGGGTGATACAAGAACGTTATTTCATGCTAACACTCCTCTCACCAAGAAGAGGCAGCAGGTGCCAGCAAATTTCATGAATGTTCATGCTGCGGCGTGAAAATTCTGCACCGCAGCCTAAATTCCGCACTGTTATTTCCCGCAACTTCTGAACTAAGTTACCTAAAAAGGTTTAGAAACCAATGAAAAAAACGGCTGCTGCAGATTTCCACTGCAGGCTGTCCACAGCGGAATTCCACAGCAATTCTGCCATGTCTGAACATTCCCTTATAAATGGCCTAGGAGCTTTAAGTTATGCCTCCAGGACCCCTATCTGAAATTTCTGAGCCTTATGTTGTTACAATCATATTACACACACGTCCATATGTCTAGGCCATCATATTACTGTCTTGTTTGATTACACAGTGATGTGTGCCAGTCAAGTGCACTACTAGCTCCTGCGCAAGCATATGTAAAGTGCTGTAAATTTTCTACAGGCCGGCAATGAGAAAAAGTAACAAAAGAAACATTACTCACCTGGTATATTCCCCACCTCCCCAGTGCCACCTCTCCGGTGGTCCCTCCTGTCTTTGGTAGCTATCCTGTAGTGATGACGTGCCGACTTCCCGCACGTGACCGTTGTAGCCAATTACTGCCAATCATGCTATCGGCACATCACTGCAGGACAGCTAACAAAGACCGCTAAAGCCGAGAGGAATATACTAGGTAAGTAATGTTTCCTTTGTTATTTTATCAAATTTCCCTGCCTTTAACCAAATTTGTTTTAATCTCGGCAAACCCCTTTATATATACTGCTTATCGAATACAGTACATTGAAAGACATGTAAAGTCCACACTTTATTCAGGTTTTACTTACATTTAACTGTTTTTGAGCCTGCTGTCTCATGAACTTAGCCTTCTGCCCGTTCAGGCGGAGTTGAGGGGTACAGGCTCCCCTTTTCTGTATTTATTAGTGGTAGAGCATGCTCTAACAGTAAGAATATCCACTCTTGTACTGAAATGTGTGCGATCTCTCACTCTTATGTGCAGGCACTTTAACCCTCAATCTATTCAGTACTTCACTCACCAGCTACCGCAATTTGGTGACCAATCACAATTACAAATAAGTGTTTGTGGCTATTACTTGACTCATTACATTGTCTGTACTTTCAGCTGGGATGGGAAGAAGCTGAATCCCACCCCTGTGTTCCTGAGTGAAGCCATTAGTTCCAGATACAGCAGAGGAAAGGTGGGCTGTATGTAAGCAGAGCTGCTGTGCCCGCCTCCTCACTTTGCTCCTCCACCTCCTCTTTCCCTGCTCTGTTATTGGCCAAGTGGTGGCTCCTGCTGTAAAACATTCGGCCCCTTATTTTAGCAGGATACCTTGGGCCCCTTACAGCACTACCAGTTGTACTGCCCTGATGGTGGCCCTGTATGCCTCTGGCCGAAATTTGGCTTCCATTTGCCCAAAATATACATATTGTAGCAGTACAGCACCCACATTTATTTTGGGAGAAGGGGTGAAAGTAAACCCCCTTAAGCCAGGATCACATATACAGTTTTGATGCAGTTTTTGTGGCAGTTCTTTGCTCAGTTTTTTGAGCCAAACACAGAAGTAGATCCACAAGAAAGAAGATGAATCAGCCTTTTCTTTATACCCGTCCTTTCTTTCGGACCCACTTTTGGCTTTGGCTCAAAAAAATTAACCAAAAACTGCATTAAAAACTGTGTTTTTGACTTTGACTTAAGAGCCATCTTAATAACTAGAAACTAAAACAAAATAACATCTACCAACATTCCTTTGAATTATTTGTCAATCACCTTTCACTTAAACCTAATGAATCTAAACTGAAAATTGTTGAATCACTGCCAAAGTGGATCTTCAAAGTTTCTCTCAACCCTATCAGGGGTGTATAAAAAATAAGAAACCTTCTTGCAAATATTAATACTAAGTATTGATAGAAAAGTTCTAAATCTAAGAGTTTTTCGATTGGTCCTGAAATAAATATGTTTTCTTTAGCTGTGTTAGCCATACAGATAATGACTAAGTTGAAAAAAAAAATTAAATTAAAATGCTTTCCAAATGCAGGAGCCTTTTATGTAAAATATTTTGTTAGAATGCTACACTATTTAATGGAAACGTGTGTATGATAATGCCAGAAGCTACATATAATTAACTGTTCATTTTGTAATTCCTCTTGACTTTGTGAATGCCCTAAGGTAAGAAAGCTGTTGCATATCTTAGAATTAATTATTCTTTGACTGGAATGATAAAGCACACATAATTCAAGAGGATAAAGGCTAGAAGTACTCTCTGTAGTTTGGATGATTGTTTAAAAGGATGGGGCACGCACTTTGTAAATTTGTAAATATGGAGTGGTCTCACCATGTTTACTCAACTTTACAGCCGAGATAAGGGAACTTTTTACACTTTATTTTCATAAAATCTTAGATGTTCTTGTCTAAGATAGAAAAAGTTCCATGGAATTATTAGTATGTAACATATGTTAGATTGTGTCCACAGGTGCAATTATGTTGTTTATTCCACTGAAAACAAGGGCTTGGGGCAATTATTGCATCTGTGGGGACAAACTGTTTGGTTATAATGTGTTCTATCATCTGGAATATGTTTCTGACCCTCTTAAAATTATTATTTTTTGTTTCCTTGTTAACATCACCACTAGAGATGAGCGAACCGGGACAACCGAACCCGGTTTCGGTCCGGACATCCGGAAAAGTTCGGTTCGCAGCGAATCCGAACTTCACCGGGTTCGGTCGAACCCGTTTTGACCGAACCCGGTCAAAAATATTATACAAATCGGCAGCCACTTATCTCTATCAATCACTGATAGAGAAAAGAGGCTGCTGATTAAAAATAAAATAAAAAGCATTTCATATGTACCCGGTCGTTGTCTTGGTGACGAGTCCCTCTTCTTCCTCCAGTCCGACCTTCTTTTCTGACGCGGCAGCCTGTGATTGGCTGAAGAGGCCTCTGCAGCCTGTGATTGGCTGCAGCGGTCACATGGGCTGTATCGTCATCCAGGAATGTCGGGCCGGATGTCGAGAGGGACGCGTCACCAAGGCAACGGCCAGGAGACCGGACTGGAGGAAGCAGAAAGTTCTCGGTAAGTATGAACGTCTTTTTTTTTTACAGGTTACTCTATATTGTGATCGGTAGTCACTGTTCAGGGTGCTGAAACAGTTACTGCCGATCAGTTAACTCTTTCAGCACCCTGGACAGTGACTATTTACTGACGTCACCTAGCAATGCTGCCGTAATGACGGGTGCACACATGTAGCCACCCGTCACTACGGGTAATATATTTTATAATGGGAGCACGGCTCGGAAAAACGACCGGCTGCCCGAGTCCGGCCGTGCCCGGCCGTGCTCATCTCCTTAAATACTCTGTGCTGCCTTAAACTCTGTGGACAGGCCAGGATCCTGTTTCTTTTAAATGCTGCTGGGGAACCCGCTCGATCCACTATATAAGGCTACGCTACAGTGCAGCATTTAAAAGAAACAGGATCCTGACCTGTCCATAGAGTTTAAGGCAGCACAGAGTATTTCAGGAGAAGAGCGTGCAGATTCAGTGCTGCTGTGAACTCTGCTCTTACCATTACGTAGCTCAGTTGTACCTCTCCTCCACTCCTGTCCTCAATAACACCTTCACATGATTGGCAAGTCACCACGTAATGGTAAGAGCAGAGTTCACAGCAGCACAGAGTATTTCAGGAGATGAGCGTGCGGATCTTGTGCGGGGTGGTGACTTGCCAATCATGTGAAGGTGTTATTGAGGACATGAGTGGAGGAGAGGTACAACTGAGCTACGTAATGGTAAGAGCAGAGTTCACAGCAGCACAAAATCTGCACGCTCCTCTTCTGAAATACCATTACGTAGCTCAGTCTGTTACCTCTCCTCCACTCCTGTCCTCAATAACACCTTCACATGATTGGCAAGTCACCACCCCGCACAAGATCCGCACGCTCATCTCCTGAAATACTCTGTGCTGCAGTGAACTGTGTGTGTGTGTGTGTGTGTGTGTGTAGATATTTGTGTCTGTGTGTTTTTGTATATGTGTGTTTGTGTATATGTGTGTTTGTGTGTTTATGTGTGTGTGTTTGTGTATATATGGGTGTGTTTGTGTATATGTGTTTGTGTATATGTTTGTGTGTGTGTGTTTGTGTGTATATGTGTGTTTGTGTATATAATTGTCTGTTTGTGTACATGTGTTTGTGTATATGTGTGTGTTTGTGTATATGTGTGTGTTTGTGTATATGTGTGTGTTTGGGTATGTGTGTTTTTGTTTGTATATGTGTTTGTGTATATGTGTTAGTTCGTGTATATGTGTGTGTGTTTGTCTCTTTGTGTGTGTGTTTGTGTGTATCTTGTTGTGTTTGTGTATAACTGTGTATATGTGTTTGTGTATATGTGTGTGTTCGTGTATATGTGTGTGTTTGGATATGTGTGTTTTTGTTTGTATATGTGTGAGTTCGTGTATATGTGTGTGTGTTTGTCTGTTTATGTGTGTGTGTGTGTGTGTGTGTGTGTGTGTGTGTGTGTGTATATCTTGTTGTGTTTGTGTATATATGTGTGTGTTTGTGTATGGTTGTTTGTTTGTGTGTGCGTGTATATATGTGTGTAGGTGAGTAGAAGTATTGTTATTGTTCACATTGATAACAGTTTTTTTATGTTGTTGCAGATTTTGATGTACCGATTTGACTACATCTTCGATTCGTTGGACTACTGCGTAGATCTACGTTTTTTCAAATTTAATATAATGGTTAACGAGGGTTTTGTTTCTTATTTCAATAAAAAAGAATTGTCTTTGTGTTTTTTTTAAAACTTTATTAGTGCCTAGATAATGGCAGTTTGCTGATTGACAGCGTCCATTATTAAGGCGGTACTTAGTGTTAGCCGGTGCAGAGGCTAGCACTAACCACCCATTATTACCCCGGTACCCACCACCACCAGAGGTGCCGGGAAGAGCTTGGTACGATCCAGTACCCGACCATCTGTTGTGATGGTCGGTTAATGGGGTGGCCGTAGGCTGGTATTATGAGGCTGGGAAGGGCCAAAAACAGTGGACCTTCCCACCCTTATAATGCTAGGCTGCTGCTGCTGTGTTGTATCGGGCTGGTTATAAAAATGGGGGGGACCCCCACGTCGTTTTTTTTTTTTAATTTAACAAATTTAACAATATACGGGTCCCCCACATTTTTAATAACCAGCCATATACAAGGCCGCAGCAGTCTGGCATTACATGGGTGGGAAGGGCCACTGGTTTTGTCCATTCCTAGGCTAATAACACTGTGTTGTATGTGGCTGGTTATGATAAATTGGGTGGAACCCCATGTCTTTTTTAAAAAAAAATATTTTTTAGAAATAAATAATTTAAAAAAATGACGTGGGGTCCCCCCCACTTTTATAACCAGCCAGATACAACACAGCAGCAGCAGCCTAGCATTACAAGGGTGGGAAGGTCCACTGTTTTTGGCCCTTCCCAGCCTCATAATACCAGCCTGCGGCCGCCCCAGAGCCCGACCATCTCAACACTCAACAGACGGTCGGGTACTGGATCGTACCTGGCTCTTCCCGGTACCCCTGGTGGTGGTGGGTACCGGGGTAATAATGGTGGTTAGTGTTAGCCTCTGCACCGGCTAACACTAAGCCTCGCCTTAGTAATGGATGTTGTCACTCAGACAGCAGCCATTACTAAAGTGGTAGTAATAAAATTTGAAAAGAAAAGACAAAGATATAGATAAAATATTTTATTGAAATAAAGCACCCCCAACACAACCCTCATTAACCATTTTATTGTAGAAAAAAAACCGTCATCTAAGTAGTCCTCAAAACCGACGTAGACCAAACACCAAACCTGTAAAAAAAAAAATAATAAAAAATGAAATAAAACATGTTGTAGGCTTAGATTCAGTTTAATGTGTGATACTGACTGTTATACCATGTATAGAAGCCTGCCGCGAAGTTGACTTAGATACAGGGCGCCAGCAGACAGTATCATACATGGCCATACAGACATATATACAAACAAACATACATGCAAACATACATACATATATACAAGCATGCACATATATACATGCAAATATACATACATGCAAACATACACACATATATACATACATACATACATGCAAACTATCATACATACATACATGCATACACACACACACACATGAAAACATACATACATACATACAAACAAACATGCAAAGATACATACATATATACAAGCATGCACAAATATACATGCAAACATAAATACAGGCAAACATAATTACATACATGCACATATATATAAACATACATGCAAACATACATGCAAAAATAAAAACATGCAAACATACATACATATATACATACATACATACATACATGCCAACATACATACATGCCAACATACATGCATGCAAACATACATACATGCAAACATACATACAAACTTACATACATGCAAACATACATACATACATACATACATACATACATACACGCAAATATATACATGCAAATATACATACAAACATGCACATATATACATACATGCCAACATACATGCAAACATACATGCACATATATACATACATACATACATGCCAACATACATACATACATGCCAACATACATACATGCCAAAAAAAATAATAATACGTTCATACTTACTTTCCTCCTGTCCGGCCTCCAGCGATGACGTTTCATCCATGTCGCCGCTGCAGCCTGTGATTGGCTGCAGAGGCGGTCACGTGGGATGAAGCGTCATCCCTGGAGGCCGGCCTTCTGACGTCATCCTGACGTGCGTGACCGCCACTACAGCCTGTGATTGGCTGCAGCGGCGACATGGATGAAACGTATTATTATTATTTTTTTATTACATTAAAATTGTATTTTCCGCGCGCCGAGCATGTACTGTCAAGGTTGCTGAAAGAGTTAGTGCAGCCCATTAACTCTATCAGCACCCTGTACAGTAGCATGCTCGGCGCACGGAAATTACAGGTTCGGTCCGAACTGGTTCGGTCCGAATCAAACTTTTTCGGGAAATTCGGCGAACTAGCCGAACCGAACTTTTGATAAGTTCGCTCATCTCTAATCACTACTGTAGTGTTTCACAATATGGCCCACTTATAGTAATGGAAATGCTAAACTGGGATGACATTTGCTATGATTTATGCAATTTTTGCCATTGGGAAATAATTCTGACAGCAACAAAATATAGGGGAGGAAGAAACCTGATGTAGCAGTACAAGTACACAGAAAACTAAAACTGGGTAGCAATATAACTCTCCTGTCAAGATGTTGTAAAGAAATTGTTGTTATAGGAAAAGTTAAAGGGGTTTTCCCATTAGAGACATTTATGACATATCCACAGAATATGCCATAAATGTCAGATAGATGCGGGTCCCACCTCTGCCTGCGGCCAATACCTATCTCTGGACCTCTAGGCCCCAAAAAAAACATTCTTCCTCTCCGTTATGCAGTAGAAGCAGGTGAATTCCGACAATGAATTAGGAAACAGCGTAAGTCCCATAGAACCGAATGGTGGTTATGGAAATAGAGTAGCTCGCATGCTACGCTGCTTCCGTAACTGTCATTCACTACTATGGGAGTTACAGAAACAGCGTAACTTTCACGGCGCGGGGTGTGGACCCACTGGGCCGTACCGCGTAGCGAGGTAGCAGCTGGTCAACAAGGTACAAAACAATGTCTATAGTTCTGAAAGGGTACCTGAGGCAATGTAGATAGTAGCAGGAGCACGACTTGACTTTCACAGCAGGTGACGCCGCGGATGCAGCGGGAAGACACGACTTGACTTTCACAGCAGGTTACGCCGCGGATGCAGCGGGAAGACACGACTTGACTTTCACAGCAGGTGACGCCGCGGATGCAGCGGGAAGACACGACTTGATTTTCACTGTAGATACGATAGCACGGGATACAGGGTACAGGCAGCAGGAACGGGTTACACTGGGAACTGGAAAACACTGGGAGACCTTTAGCAAGACAAACTAGGGTATACAACAACGCTCAGGCAAGGAACCAGTGAGCAGAGCCCCTAATTATAGTCCAGCAGCCATTTGGGCTGATAATTGATAGGTGACAGCTGGATGTGTACTGGCCCTTTAAAGCTGTGCAGGCTTGGGCGCGCGCGCCCTGCGGGAATCAGTCTGAGGACCCGGAAGACAGTGCCGGCATCTCCCTGGAGGGAGCTGAATCCATGAAGAGGGATGTCCATGGCCGGGATTGTCAGGAGGTAAGTCAGGACGACGACCCCCGGCCCTAGACGTTACGGTAACTGAGTGAGCTACTCTATTTTTGTTACTCCCGACCGTATAGTCAGGACGTGGCCGGGGAGGCAGAGGGAGCAGAAAAAGGTAGAACGGAGTTTAGGGGGCCCCGTTCTAGAGATAGGTGCGGGTTCCAGAGGTGGGACCTGCAGCTATCTGACATTTATGACATACCCTGTGGATTCTGGTATTAAATGTTAAAATACTAGCTAAAGTTTTGGTCTAAAATATACCTTTAGTTGGTTTTATTCCTTTTCAAATCACTGTTTCTAATATCAAAAGGCTTTTTGAAATACTTAAGTTACTGCAGATAATATGGGAAATCGAGCTTCATTATCAATCGATGCTGTAACGTCTCCCGTCGTTCTGACTTACCCCTTGACGGCCGTGGCCATGGACATCCGACTTCCATGCAGCGTCGTCCTCCTGTGAGTCGCCGGCACTCACTACCGGGTATCGAGACTGTCTCTGGAGGCCGCCCGCGCGTGCACAGTATTAAAGGGTCAGTGCGCGCATCATTGCAGGAAGTCTGCAGTCTAGCCCAGAATGCTCTTGGCTATAAAAGGGGCTCTGCCCTCTTGTTCTTTGCCTGAGCGTTGTTCATTACCCAAAGATTGTCTTGCTAATGGTTCCCTAGTGTCTTCCAGTTTCCTAGTTTTCCCTGTCCCTGTATCCTATTCCTGTGCTATCCTGATCTAGTGCCGTGCTGAGCTGTTGTCTGTTTTGCTACGCAACGCCTGACATATACCTGCCGCCTGGTCCCAGCCATGCCTGTCTTGCTACTGTCTACATTGCCTCAGGTATCCTCTCTGGACTATAGACACTGTACTTTACCTGTTTGGCCAGCTGCCATCCCGCTACGCGGCACGGCCCAGTGGGTCCACACCCCGCACCGTGACAGATGCTACTAAAACATTTGATTGTGTTGAATGGCCTTTTTTATTCATGGTTTTAGCAGAATTTAGTTTTGTTTCAGTTTTATTCTTTGGATCTGTCTATCATATAATAATCCAAATGACAAAATTTTATTCAATCAGGAGCGATTAAAGATTTTTTTTTATTATAAAGGGGCACTTTGCAAGGCTGCCCTTTATCTCCATTACTATTTTCTATTATTATATCGAACCACTTGCAAAAAGGGTAAGAATAGATGATACAGTCCAGGGTTTTAGGGTACCCTTACATATTAGATTAAAGTTGGCCAAACCCACCGATTTAGGGTAGAGCGTCCAACTAGCTAATGTTTTTGGGGGTGTCGCGACTGTCACGATCTGTGGGTTTGTGGACCCACTGGGCCGTACCGCAGTAGCGGGATAGCAGCTGGCCAAACATGGTACCACGACAAAGTCTATAGTCCGAGCACAAGGGTACCTGTGGTAGTTCCGACAGTAGTGACAGCTTGGCTCAGATGCTACCTTGGCAGCAGACACCAGGCTCGGTGTAACACAGCAGGCATGGACGCAAGCATCAGACGACTCCAACTATTCAAGGACATGAAACCAGGTATAGCATGGGATACAGAATACAGGTAGCAGGGCACAGGAACACTTGAAACAGGAAAACACTAAGGGACCATTTGCAAGACTAACACGGGTAAACACAACAACGCTCGGGCAATAAGTGAAAGGGCAGAGCCCTTTTTATAGGTCAGTGGAATTAGGGGTTAATTACAGATTTCTGACATGTGCATGTACTGGCCGGGTGCGAGCGTGCGTGCACACCCTACGGGAGCCACTACAGTGATGCGGAAGTGAGTGCCGGCGTCTCTCAGGAGGGAGATGCCGCCCAGCACTCACTCGTCCATGGCCGTCAGGGGGGTAAGTTACAACGACAGTCCGCGGCTGTGGACGTTACACCGACCCGCCCCGATGTCAAATGTTGGGGAGAGAGAAGAATCAGGCATGTTGAATTTGAACATGCCCAATTCTTTTTTCCGGTGGGAGATAAGTCACTGCCAGAGAGGTCTGGCAGCAGCTTACATCTCTCTTCCCATTGAAAAAACTCAGCTGAACCGAGCATACATGTCTATGGGGGAGTCAAGAGGAATAGCTTTCGGCGAAACAAGTGACAACTGAGAATTAGAGATAGAGCCTGCAGAGGGGAAACTGCTAAAAATTATAATTCACAATACATGTCATATAATGGCCAGAAGTAGGGTTATTCCTCATTTGCACACATATGACAGCTTATTCTGAAAAGTCACCTGTAAAGTTAGCGACGCTTTCAGAATTGGAAGTAATATTAATGTGTATATATACCGTTTGACTAGGTCAGAGTGGGAAGCAGGGTAATAGATGGAAATACTTTACATAGGATATATTCTTCAATATTATCTAACTTTTTTTCTCCTTTCTTGATTTTTTTTGGTTTTCTCTTTTGCATTAATAAAAAGTAATTAAGAAAAAAAAAGAAATATAGTCACACATTCCGTTTTTTTCAATAATTATATTGTTTATTGCTTAAGTATTGGACCATGTACATTTACAGTATTTTCAGTTAACAGCACACCATGTGGAAATTCATGGTATTATAAGTATCACGTAGCTAAAAAAAAACCTCTCCTGTTGTCTTGGAGAGTACTGATTCACAGTAATCTCCAGGGGTGGACAGACCATATGTGCAGTTGCACAGGGGCCATGTAGGTAAGGCGTGCCATCTTAAATGCAGCTTTCTACTGTCTATTAGATTGCATGTAATGGCCTGAGCTAATAAATTTTGTAGCTCGCAAATACAGGTGGATTATTAGAGAAACATAAAGGGGGTGCTCTATGATGAGCTGGGCCCTCTATTGTCTTGGTCTGCCCCTGGTCAGAAGCTATGACACTAGTGTGAACGCTTAAGCAATATGGAAAGAAAAGTTAGGGTGTAGTCATATATAGTGTATTTGCCTTGTATTTCCGTAGCATAAATACTTTACAATGTAATCCAATGCAAAAAATATTCAACAGCTCCAACAAATTTCTCAATTTCTTGTTTTGTGGAATATTTAGGCGAAGGGCACCCGAAATAGGGACAATTAAGATACAAATACACTGAACATTATGTTAATAATATGTACATGATATGTATTGATTTTAATTACTAAGATCTATGGGAATAAGTGAAGGACAACTAGTGTTGGACAGGGAAAAGGCTGTAGAGGGCGCTAGATGTTGTGAGAAAAGCACCATAATGTCCTGCTTTATTTTATAAGAGCAGAAAAACATGTTGCAGCCATACATGACTGTAGGTGTGGCCTACTTGACAGGCAGAATCTAAGGCACCAGGCAACCTGTGCCTATAGGCTCCTGAGATGTAGACCCGATACTGGTGCCAGTTGTAGCATAGAATCCAAATTCCATATGATTGATATCAGAGTGCCAGCATCCAGGGCCTCAACTATGGGGAGCAGGTACCCCTGGTGCTGGGGGACAGGGGTGTTATCAAGCCTCTCTGCCTTTGCCAAGGTACTTCTATACAGGATTAGAGGAGCATATTGAGTTCAGTTTAGAAAGTATAAGGGTAAATAGAATTGGTTGTTATGGGTAATAAGACTACACACCATGTGGTTAGAAATAATATGGTAGACAATTAAATAGAATCATGTTACATATATAGAATAAATCTTATGTCATACCGTCTTATTCTCGGACTAAGGTCACCGTGTTAACTGCTCTTTGTAGATTTTTATAATGTGAGGAACTTCTGCAGGCATTCAGCGATACAATTTTCTCTAAATGTCAAATCCATACTTCTTACAATTCCACATATTAGACTGAACTTTTAAAACAAGCATTTCAGCAGTGATTTGCTTAGTTCTGTATATTACAAATGTCCACTGTAAAGGTTTGAGGGCTTATTGGAACTCAAATAAAGACACAGGTATGTAAATGAAATACCGAGCAAGAATTCTGCTTTTACCATTAGTCTTTTTAGCTGGATGCTTTATAGGGGTCAAAGCTCCATTTTTATAATACAGAGCTTCAAATCTGCTGCTTCACTTCCCATAGCCTACAGCTGCCACTAGGTGGAGTTTAGGTGGTTACTACATACTGTCCTATTTTTGAGTTCGAAAGGTTAAAGGGGTATTCCCATCTTAGACATTTATGGCAAATCCACTGCACCAATATTTCGAATGGGGGCCCCCTGACCCTGTCCCAACTAGTGAGGCAGCAACTGGCCGCTGCATCCAGGCAGAGAATGAGTGGAGAGGTTGCTCGATTTTTCGGCTGTTTCCATAACTCCCATTCACTTCTGTGGGAATCACAGAAACAACATAGAACAACGAGCCTGGCTTTTTCCATGATTCCCAGATACCTCTCCACTGATTCTCCTCCTGGATATGGTGGCCAAGTGAGATGGGAGATAGCTTGGGTCTGCACCTTTAAGACATTTATGGCATATCGTATGGATTTGCCATAAATTTCTAAGATGGGAATACCCCTTTAACATTATTCATTAGGGCTTAAAATCTTTGGACAGTGAACTCTCAATAGACCTTGTCTGTCCTCTGGAGATAGGGCTGTATTCTCCCATGAAAATGCATAAATTCAAGAAATTGCTATGACAGTTTATGCTTAAGAGTGTTTCAGTCTGTCATTCTATTACCGGTCCCCCCCCCCCCTTTCTGTAATTTATGTTTTCAGATGTTTGGAAAATGAAACAAATATAATAAAAACATCTATAAAAAAAGGTTGTACAAGATCAGAAAAATGTGGCAGCTTTATTCCCAAAACAGTGCCCCACCTGTCCACAGCTGTGTCTGGTATTACAGCTCAGCTGCATTCTAAGTGAATGGGCCTGAGGTGCAGTACCATAGGCAGCATCTGTAGAAATGTGCCACTATTTTGGGAAGAAAGCTGCCATGTTTTTTCTAATCCTGTACAGCAAGAATTTAATTATGACTATGCAAAAATGTATCCAGAGCTGTGGAGTCAGTAGAAATGTACCGACTTCGTCTTCAAAATAAAAATACTAAATATTATATAATATTAATATTGCATTCATTTATTAAAGAGGACCTGTCACTATGTCATATAAGTTGAACTGGTTTAATGACCTGATTACAGTGCTTTTTTCTTTTTTTCCTTGACCCCCTCGTTCCTAAGATATGGCCCACTGTTGTGTTGGTTCCCTATGTGCTAATTTGCTGTAGTTAGCCAACGGGGTTGAGCTAGCTTCCCTGCCTCTGATGCTGACCAATCAGTGCGAGGTATCTTGAGGGTAGTTCACACCCTTTTAGCTAACAACAGAAAATTTGCATAGAGGGCGCCAACACAACACTGGACCATATCTCTGGAACGGGGTGTGTCCAGGATAAAAAGAAAAACAGAGCTTGCTGCTGCTCCAAGGCCCATAGTTAAAAGGTCCGGGGCTTTGCTGCACATGCTCAGTAGTGAAGTTCCTCCTCTGAAGACCAGGGAAAGAAGTTCACTACTGGGTGCAGGGCATGTTTTAACACTTTAATGGGCACAGTACAAAAGTGTCATGAGTACATTTGGGCTGAGGGTTAATATTGTCTTTGTTCCCACAGATCAGACTACACTGAGGGCTGTGAGTACCAGGGCTGTGCTGTAGTGTCCTGTACTTATCACACAGTCTCTTGCTCTGTTGTGCAGCCCTCCTCCCTGCTTCTATATACCCTTCCCTCCTTTCTTCTCGGTGCCCAGTCAATCTACTCTATCACTCATTCTGTCTCCCCGACAACTAGAAACGCTACAGGATGTACATTTACGCTACAGCGAGCCGCACGCCGCCGAACAGAACTTCAGGAGGGAAAAACACACAGAATAACACAGAAACGAAGAAAGAAGACAGGCAACCGATAACGGTGAAAGATGTAAGGGCTAACGGGACACATACACAGTGGAAGACACACAACAATGCCGCTACCCCCTGTCTTTTAGTGCCCTCCCCCAAACCCCCCTTAGAAGATTTCAACTGTGTCTGAATCCAGAGGATGCAAAGGGCCATTCTTAAAAATGGTGCCCGATCCAGGTACAAAATTATCCCTATTGTGAAATTGGCCCTGACTGGGCGTTCCTGCAGTCATCTCAGAACTGCAAGAGAAAACAGAAAGACAGTATTAATGCAAATACCTGATATAGCAGATACACTTTTCAAATGTTTATTTCATTCCCATTCAGACTTGCACCTGATTTTCGGGACATAAACATATAAAGCTGTATAATGTTATCTGGGTGCACACTGTTTTCTTACGACAACCGAGCTTATTATACATGAGCTCCTCCATTGATGCTACATACCTTAGTTACTTAGGTAATAAACGCCCCTTCTTAGACCTCGCTATTTGATTCAGATAAAGTCAAAACCAAACCTCCTAGGTAATTGTAGTCAATTTTGCACGGGGAAGGAAAATATTTTCCTACCCCACAAAAGTCAGTCAGATACAGTCCCAGGATCCAATGTAACTCCATTCTTCCACTTTATTAACCCCTTAACGCTCCAGGACATACTATTATGTCATGGTAAGTGCATCGTTCCCGCTCCATGACATAACAGTATGTCATGGAGTAAACACGGCGTCGTTCGCGCGGGGCGCGTTCATGAGCTGTGATAGCTGCTGTTTCCGACAGCAGACTATCACAGCTCAATGTCCAGGGACCGATCGCAGTGGTCCCCGCAGATTAACCCAGGGCCGCCATCAGGGGGGTATTAGGGGTACTGGTGTGAGGGGCCCGGCCAAACCTAATTGAAAGGGGGACCCGGCAACTGCCGCGACTTGCCATTGGTAGAAAAAAATGGGCCCCTGCAATGGGGCCCGTTTTTTTCACCACAGAATGTCGTGAGCTGCGGGCCCCCCTCTCGTCATGGGGGCCGTCGAACCTCCCGCGCGTGCGCACAAGGAAACTCCCGCGCGCGCGCACAAGGAACCTCCCGCGCGTGCGCACTCGCGAGCGTCCGCGAGCATGCACCCAAGAAAGCCCGCACTCGAGACCGCCCGCGCGCACCCGCGAAAGAACGGAAGCGCGCACCCGCGATCGCCAGCGCGCGCAGCCGCGGACACACACATGGACACAACTTACCTGGAGCCTGGAGGTGAAGAACTGGACGTCTGGACCGAAGACATCGCCTGAAGAGGACTGGAGTGGGAGCAGCTCTACTGACACGGTGAGTAAAGTGTCTGAAAGTGCTGTTTAAGACCCACTATGGTGCTGTTACGTCAGGACCCACTATGCTTGCTGTCGGTGAGTAGCTGACAGTTCTAATACACTGCACTACGCATGTAGTGCAGTGTATTAGAATAGCGATCAGAGCCTCCTGCCCTGAAGTCCCCTAGTGGGACAAAGTAAAAAAGTAAAAAAAAAGTAAAAAAAAGTTGTGTAAAAATAAGAAAATAAAAGTTTTAAAAGTGATAAAAGTAAAAATCACCCCTTTTCCCTTATCAGTCTTTATTATTAAAATAAATAAATAAACAAATAAACTATACATAATTTGTATCGCCGCGTCCGTAACGGCCTGAACTACAAAATTATTTCGTTATTTATCCCGCACGGTGAACGCCGTAAAAAAATAAAATAATAAACCGTACCAGAATCACTATTTTTTGGTCACTTCACCTCCCAATTAAGGTAATAAAAAGAGATCAAAAACTTGCATGTACCTAAAAATGGTACTGATGGAAACTACAGTCCGTTACGCAAAAAATAAGTCCTCGCACGGCTTTCTTGAAGGAAAAATAAAAACTTTATGGCTCTTAGAATAAGGTAACACAAAAAGTGAATGATTTATTACAAGAAGTATTTTATTGTGCAAACGCCATAAGACATAAAAAAAAACTATAAACATCTGGTATCGCCGTAATCGTATCGCCCCGCAGAATAAAGAGAATATGCCATTTATAGTGCACGGTGAACGCTGTAAAAAAAATAGAACAAAAAAACAATAGTAGAATTGCTATTTTTTAGTCACCACGCCACCTAAAAATAGAATAAAAACTGATCAAAAAGCCGCGTGCACCCCAAGAAAACTACAATGGATTCCTCAAGGGGTCTAGTTTCCAAAATGGGGTCACTTTTGGGGGGTTTCCACTGTTTTGGCACCACAAGACCTCTTCAAACCGGACATGGTGCCTAATAAAAAAGAGGCCTCAAAATCCTCTAGGTGCTCCTTTGCTTCGGAGGCCGGTGCTTCCGTCCATTACCGCACTAGGGCCACATGTGGGAAATTTTTCAAAACTGCAGAATCTGGGCAATAAATATTGAGTTGCGTTTCTCTGGTAAAACCCTTTGTGTTTTAAAAAAAAATGGTATAAAAAGGATTTTCTGGCAAAAAAAAAATGTAAATTTCACCTCTACTTTGCTCTAAATTTCTGTGAAACACCTAAAGAGTTCATAAACTTTCTAAATGCTGTTGTGAATACTTTGAGGAGTCTAGTTTCTAAAATGGGGTGTTTGATAGGGGTTTCTAATATATGGGCCCCTCAAAGCAACTTCAGAACTGAACTGGAACCTAAAAAAAATAAATAAATTAGGCAATATTTAATTTCTTACATTATACTGATAATGAGCCGTGCCCACCCCGAGATGACCCCAGTTTTAACCATTTGTATAAACTGAGACCCCTATTAGACCGTTTCGGTGCCCGGTTTTCCCAAGCATACACCGAGACATGTATTTCTATTGATGAGTCCCTGGTACATTTTAAACGGAGGCTTCAATTCCGCCAGTACCTGCCGAGTAAGAGGGCAAGGTATGGTGTGAAGATGTATAAGCTGTGCGAGAGTGCATCAGGGTATACCTACAAATTTAGGATATATGAAGGGAAGGACAGCAGTATTCAGCCCCCAGCACCACCTCTACCTGGATAATTTTTATATCAGCGTCCCGCTCTTCAACTGCCTCGCTTCCAGAAGTCCTGCGGCATGCGGCACGGCTAGAAGAAATCTGAGAGGTGCCTCCCTAAGACTCTGCAGGGCAAACACTCAGAAGGGGTGAGACCAGGGCACAATCTAGCAGCAACATATTGTGTGTCAAGTACAAGGACAAGATAGATGTCACACCAGTACCCATGTACCTGTACGAGGTACCAGTACAGAGACCCCCAAACCAGACTGCATCCTGGACTACAATAGGTACATGGGAGGGGTGGACTTGTCAGATCAAGTCCTGAAGCCCTACAGCGCCATGCGGTGTGGTATAAGAAGCTGGTCGTGCACATCATACCGAAAAGTTCCCCAAACTGGCAAGAAGGGTAAAAGTCAGAGGTGCAAAGTCTTCTATAGGAGGGGGATAAGGAAGGACACAATATATCAATGTGACACGTGTCCTGAAAAACTAAGGCTCTGTATGAAAGAGTGTTTTAAAATGTATCATACATCCCTTTAATTTTAATCTACCCCAGTTTTACTTTCCCTGATGCCCTCCGCACATCTTATCCCCTCATCTTTCCCTTCTGAGCCCTGCCGTGTGCCCAGGCAGCTGATAACAGCCACATTGAAGGTGTTGCCGTACCCGGGAGAACCCACATTACAGTTTATGGGGTGTATGTCTCCGGTCAAAATGTTCACTACACCTCTAGATGAATGCCTCAAGGGTGTAGTTTTTAAAATGGGGTTACTTCTTGGGGGTTTCAACTGTACTGGTACCTCAGGGACTTCTGCATACATGACTTCGCACCCAGTAGGCAAAATGGTGGTCCTTTCCTTTTGAGCCCCCCCATGGGCCCAAACGGCAGTTTATCACCACAACTGGGATATTGCCGCACTCAGGACAAATTGGGCAACAAAATGGGGTATTTTATTCCTTGTGAAAAGAAGAAATTTTTAGCCAAAACGACATCTCATTGGAAAAAATTACATTTTTGTCAATTCACAGCCCATTTCAAATAAATTCTGTGAAACAACTATGGGGTCTAAATGGTCACAACACTCATAAATGAATTCCTTGAGGGGTGTAGTTTCCAAAATGGGGTCACTTCTGGTGGGTTTCCATTGCTTTGATACCTCTGGGGCTCTGAAAATACCACATGGCACCCGAAAACCAATCCAGCAAAATCTGGACTCCAAAGAACACACAGCGCTCCTTTCCTTCTGAGCTCTCCCATGGGCCTAAACGGCAGTTTATCGCCACAAATGGGGTATTACTGCACTCAGGAGAAATTGGGCAACAAAATGGAGTATTTTATTCCTTGTGAAAATAAGACATTTTGAGCCAAAACTACATCTTATTGGAAAAAATTTAATTTTATTTAATTCACAGCCCAATTCAAATAAATTCTGTGTAGAAACTGTGGGGTCTAAATGGTCACAACACCCATAAATGAATTCCTTGAGGGGTGTAGTTTCCAAAATGGGGTCACTTCTGGTGGGTTTCCATTGCTTTGATACCTCTGGGGTTTTGCAAATGCGACATGGCACCGAAAACCAATCCAGCAAAATCTGCACTCCAAAGAACACACAGCGCTCCTTTCCTTCTGAGCTCTCCCATGGGCCCAAACGGCAGTTTCTCACCACAAATGGGGTATTACTGCACTCAGGAGAAATTGGGCAACAAAATGGAGTATTTTATTCCTTGTGAAAATAAGACATTTTGAGCCAAAACTACATCTTATTGGAAAAAATTACATTTTATTTAATTCACAGCCCAATTCAAATAAATTCTGTGTAGAAACTGTGGAGTCTAAATGGTCACAACACCCATAAATGAATTCCTTGAGGGGTGTAGTTTCCAAAATGTGGTCACTTCTGGTGGGTTTCCATTGCTTTGATTCCTCTGGGGTTTTGCAAATGCGACATGGCACCCGAAAACCAATCCAGCAAAATCTGCACTCCAAAGAACACACAGCGCTCCTTCCCTTCTGAGCCCTCCCATGGGCCCAAACGGCAGTTTATCGCCACAATTGGGGTATTGCTGCATTCAGGAGAAATTAGGCAACAAAATGAGGTATTTTGTTCCCTGTGAAAATAAGAAATGTTGATGAAAAATTACATTTTATTGGAAAAAATTCATTTTTTTAATGTCACAGCCCAATTCAAATACGTGCTGAGTAAAAACCGTAGGGTCAAAATGGTAACAACAACCATAAATGTATTCCTTGAGGGGTTTAGTTTCCAAAATGGGGTCACTTTTGGGGGATTCCCACTGTTTGGCACCTCAACACCTCTTCAAACCTGGCATGCTGCCTAAAATATATTCTAATAAAAAAGAGGCCTCAAAATGCACTAGGTGCTTCTTTGCTTCTGGGGCTTGTGTTTTAGTCCACGAACGCACTAGAGCCACATGTGGGACATTTCTAAAAACTGCAGAATCTGGACAACACATATTTAGTAGTATTTCTCTGGTAAAACCTTCTGTGATACAGAAAAAAATGGAATAAAATTGAAATTCAGCAAGAAAAATGAAATTTGCAAATTTCACATCCACTTTGATTTAATTCCTGTGAAATGCATAAAGGGTTAAAAAAAACTTCTAAATGCTGTTTTGAATACTTTAAGGTGTCTAGTTTTTAAAATGGGGTGTTTTATGGGGGTTTCTAATATGTAGGCCCCTAAAAGCCACTTCAGAACTGAACAGGTACCTTAAAAAAAGGCTTTTGAAATTTTCTTAAAAATATGAGAAATTGCTGTTTATGTTCTAAGCCTTGTAACGTCCAAGAAAAATAAAAAAATGTTCAAAAAATGATGCCAATCTAAAGTAGACATATGTGAAATGTGAACTAGTAACTATTTTTGGTAGTATAACCATCTGTTTTACAAGCAGATGCATTTAAATTCAGAAAAATGCTATTTTTTCTAAATTTTATCTAAATTTTGCAATTTTTCACAAATAAACACTGAATATATCGACCAAATTTTACCACTAACATGAAGCCCAATGTGTCACGAGAAAACAATCTCAGAATCACTTGGATAGGTTTAAGCATTCCGACGTTATTACCACATAAAGTGAAATATGTCAGATTTGAAAAATGAGCTCTGAGCCTTAAGGCCCAAACCAGGCTGTATCCTTAAGGGGTTAATTATATTTAAGAAAAGAAAATGGATTATATTTTTGTTATTACTACCTAGTTCTTTTCCATCAGGTTTCCAGTGCTTTTTGAAGGTCACTTCAGGCTGCATCAGGTCATGTCAGATTTACGACGGTATACTTTTTTTTTACTGTATGGAATAGCACAGTCTGCTGCATTATTCCATACAGAGGCAACTCACAAAAAAAACCATATAGTATAAGTTGTTTTTTTTTAACATTAAAAGCCCATGGGCGACAGATGCCACTGTATGCCTGGACTGATTTAGTCAGTCTAGGCTCTGACCACTCTTGAGTTTCATAAGTAATTTCTGTATAGTTCTGGCTCTCTCTTTGGAATTATTGACTTCTTGGAAAATACATTTTGTCCCAAATCCCAGTTCTTTTTGGAATTTTCCTGTATTTGTCTGCATTTATAGTAGTTTACCATTGACACGCAGTAGCAAAATACGTCTGAAATTACGGTGCTGTTTTCGCCTGAAAATAGCTCCTGATTTTCAGACGTTTTTGTAACTACTCTCGTTTTTCGCAGCGTTTTTTACGGACGTTTTTGGACATGCACTTCTTTGACGCGGGCGTCTTTTTACGTGCCGTCTTTTGACAGCGACGTGTAAAAATACACCTCGTGGGAACAGAACATCGTAAAAACCCATTGAAAGCAATGGGTAGATGTTTGTAGGCATATTAGGGGCGTTTTTTCAGGCATAATTCGAGGCGTAAAACGCCAGAATTACGTCTGAAAATAGGCCGTGTTAACATACCCTTACCGTCACAAGTCTTCCATGGTTTGCTATAGAGTAGAACTTCTATAGCATAATGTTGTCACCTTCATGCTTTGGAATATTTGGTGGGCAACGTTTCACCAGGTGTAGAATTTTTATAGTCAAAAATCTTCATTTAAGTATCATCAAAGCCTTATTCCACTTGACTTCAGTCTTCTATGTTATATGCCAATGTGTTAAGTGTCATATAAGTTGTTTCCAACAGTAATTTATTATTCCATAAGATGTTACGGGTGAAGTACCTGAGCAATAAGTAATGTATACATAATATCATCTCAGTCACGGATGCGTATAACTTCTTCAGAGCTGGGCAGAGTTTTAGAGGGGCCGACTCTAAGCATATTTACAGCTTTGCCATATTTTTTCCATTTTTAATTATTGACTTGTTCTACTACGATGAATATTCAGTGACTTTACATTTTTATTGCATTCATCCCGACTAAATAGCTTTTTCACGGAGCTGTTTGCAGTGGAGTGTTTGTCTTTCTGGTCTCATCGCCCGGACCTTTCAGAAACAAGTGTATTCTATAGTCTGTACTAAAAAGATTTGAAAGAATTACTTGAATGCTCATATACAGTAGGTCATCTCCAAGCAACCATTTGATCGTTCCATTAATAATTTCAATGTGTCATAGTATACAGAGTGCATTTGGTTTTTGTGTTCCTACTAACGGTAATGAATGCAAAGCCCTATGTTGAAATGTTGTTTTTTTTACATTCAACATTCAAGAGTGTTTTCCTGTATATCAATGTAAAAAAGATTTAATAAATCCACTGTTATTCAATGCCTTTTTGCATTTGGACATACTATTACGTCTTCATTGTGATGTTCTGAACGCAATAGGGCATACTAGTACATCCAGGGGATATCAAGATATATACAGCCGACATCCCGCTGCAATGGCTGGGATCGGAGAAAGTTCAATCCTGGCTGTTAAACAATTATATGCCTTTATCCTTTCTCACTCTCATGGCTTCTCCACATTTGTGAGCATGCAAGAAAACTCTTTCCAACTGCTAAAAGGTGGTATACGACCCCGGTCTTTCTGAAGAGGCTTCAGCTCTTCCCCCACTGACGTTTGCTGAAGATGCCACAGGGCTGCGGATTCTTTGTCCTATATCTGGTTCACATGTTCTGACCTACAAGACTGTTGGTGCCAGGTCCAGTGAAATATAGGAGACATATGTAAGTCTAACGATAAACTTTCAGTGGCTTGTCAAAGTTGTCCAACTGTGTGAATCTGAAGAGCTGCTGGCATGGGAGAATAACTCTAGACCCATATTTTTGACTACTTGGAATCGGTGGCTCTCATGGTGTAAAAAACAACCCCGTTCAAACCTTCAGGTAGTTCCCACTAGACTGATGAAGGATAGTAATCCCTCTATTTTTCATGGTTGACACCGTCCTATCCCGTTCCCTAACGCTCTTTCAGTGAGTAATCAGTCATACCCTGAAATGAAGTGGAATTGTACTACGTTCCGCTAAGTACACATTTTTTTCTTCATCATTTTGTTATGAATTCCCATTTATTTGTATCAATGCTCAATTCTTAACTATTTACCACTTACTATTTATCTGAGATTCACGAAATTGCGAGTCCAACTTGCATTGCTTTATTGCGGTAATTTCATTGATTATATACCACATTGGATGTTTGTTTACTTCTTGATAAATTTAAAATAAAAGCAGAATTAAAAAAAATATAAAAAACCCCTCTTATATTCTGCAGCATTTATGAGGTAATACAGAGGGAGTGGACTCCTTCTGCCACAACGCGACCGCAGGAGATGATGGGTTGCCAATGCCAAGGCAGCCGAGGGGCATAACTAAGGCCCCCAGACCTGCCATGACTATACGCTTATTAGACCCTTCCAAAGTTTATAACTGACAGCCAATTATGCTTGAAATACCAAAGCACTGTAGAAGTGATCAATATATTGCATTGTGAAGTCCCATAGTGGGACAAATAAAATCCATTAAATAAAAGGTTTATTAAAAATAAGTGTTCGAATTTAGAAATAAAACCAATTTTTCCCCATAAAAGGGAAAAGTGTTACAATTTTTTTTTTACTGATGGTGGTCATTACTGAGCAGGGTCTTATTTGAAATTCTGATATAAGGCATCATAGTTACTTGTTACACCCCTGGTAGGGGGATAACTAATGAGATAAATAAATTAGTAATATGTCACTTAAATGGCTTGTCCAAGTTTGGGGCTGTTTTTTAAACTGATGACCTATTGCCGGAAGCTTTGCAGTGGTTGGTTCCGGAAGCAGATGGCTCCAGTCAAAGTATAGCGGCCGTGTTGCAGTACTGCAGTCCTGCTCCTATTGAAGCGAGGAGCAGAGAGCTGCAGTAACCCAGCACGGGTGCGATACAGTGGTCTGAGCCTTCTGCCTCCGGCACCAACCACTGCATAGCTTCCGGCCATGAGGCATCCGGAACAGCTGGTCAGTGCGGGGTCCGGGTTTCGGACCCCCACCAATCATATACTGATGACCAATCGCATCGATAGGTCGCCATTATAAAAAACAGCCCAAAACTGGACAAGCCCTTTAACCGTGGCGCCTTACCCTCCAATGTAATCTCCTACTTGAAATTCCAAGAAGGACATGCCAGAAAGAAAAATCAAAGGGATATCGTATCTTTTTATTTTTCAACTTACCAAACTATACTCAAAAGTGGATATTTAGTTCCAGTTGGATATGATGCATTTAAGTTATAAGCAGGGTAGGAAGGCAGGGAAACAAGGCAGGATCCAGCGCTGAGATGCGTTTAAAATGGAAATCGATTTTTCCAAGTTTAATGTTACGAATTAAAAGGAAGTCCAGTGGTATAGGTCCAGGGTATGTATGAAGTGGAGGGAGGGTATCCTCTATGGCCTACGCGTTTCGGACGACGCTGCGTCCTTAAACTTGGCTGTGGTGAATTTTCAAAAAGAGCGCGCTGTCATATATATGCCGTAATGGCAGGAACAGCTGGTGAGTGAATAGTGATTGCGTGTCATAGTTGTCTTGTGGTGGAACGCAAACATCATACATGAATATCCGGTTACCATGAGTGAATATTTAGTAAGGGTTTGTACATTGTAGAAATTAAACTTTTTAACTCTATTTTTTATTATTATTGTTGTATCATTGTGTTTCTAATACTTCTTCTTTATATCTATGTGTGTTTGCTGAAACACATGTCAGATCGCGTGTTTGTCTTTTTAATAAAGTTTTATTTGATTCAGTTGCGTTCCAAGACTCATCTTGGAGATGACATGGGTTTGTATGTTTGTCTTTTTATTAAAGTTTTGTTTAATTTGGTTGCGTTCCAGGACTCGCTCTGGGATACAACTTCGAGACGTGATCCACAGCCCGACTCCAAACCGTGTCCAGATCCATCACTAAACATCGGTAAGTAATATTATTTTGTAAAATTCTGTGATCTTGTATGGTGATGATTGTTATGCAAATCACCACTGATTTAACAAAATGTAAATTTTATGTTTGTGGAGTTTATCTGTCCTGTCTCTCAATGTTGAATATTGTTGTGTGCAAGTATTGTTTAATTTGTATCTGTGCCATTGTATCATGTTTTAGTACAATGACTATTTGCTCACTTGGAAAAATATATTGTTTTTAAATTGTTTGAATATATATTGTATGTTCCAAATTAATATGTAAGACTGTGTGTCTTATAAATTTTATTTTATGACCATGAGAACGGAGCTCTGATTGGCATGAATGAGGATAGGATGTGGGGAAGTGTAGGTTGGACCACAACTATACTGGTAATGTGAGGAAACTTACATATTACATAACTGGGATTGTGTGACTATTCATATGTACAAGGCAACTAGCAAATATTATGTCTGTACATATGGGGGGGTGCTTGTTTAAAAATTATAGCATTAAAATTGTATGGATACCTCGGAGTGGTTTGAATATAATGGCTTGGTCTTATTTGATTGTCGTGGTGGCATATTTCTTGATTAGAACCCATTTTGTTTATAAATGGATTAATAGAGATATATCAATTCTTTTTTTAAATTGAGACCTTCTGGGTATCTTGTGTTTAGCCTGTATATCCAATACGCTTCTCTTAAATGAGTTTTATGTTTGATATCTCCACCTCGCTTTGGCGGCTGAATTTTTTCAATGGCATAGCACCGGAAAGTTTTTGTGGATTTGTTGTGATGGGAAATAAAATGTTTGGCCGCATTTGATATATTGAGAATATTTGCGTTTCTTATGTAACTCAGATGTTCTAAGATTCTCGTCTTAAATTTTCTAATTGTGCAACCAACATATTTGAGTTGACATTCCGTGCATTCAATTAAATAAATAACTGACTCTGAATTACAATTAATATAATTTTGAATTGTAAAATTGTCTGTTTGTGTAGAATCACTGAAATTTTTTGTTGGGTATACATAAGAGCAGGTTTTACATGGATGTTGGCCACATCTGTAAAAAACCTTTGGTCTCTAACCATGATGTTGTTGTATTGGCATTAGATGTGTATAGCGAGGGAGACAGAGTGTTGCTCAAAGAGGAAGCTTTTTTTGCTACTATCCTGCAACCTCCTGACAGAATTGTGCGTAATGTGTCTTCCTCCATGAGGATGGGCAGGTAATTGTTGACTATACTTTTTATTTTAGTAAATTGGTTACTTTGTTGTAAAATGAGTGTTGGTTGATTGACAACCGATTGTGATTCTTGTTTTTTGTTTGCAGTTTTTGGTTGACCAAGAAGTTGTTTTCTTGATTTTTGGTTTATAATGTTGCTGGCTCTGGTCAATGTCCATTTCGGATAACCTCGTTCTTGTAATCTTATTTGTATTGATTTTTGTTCAAGCTCGAACTGGTCCTGGCTAGTACAATTTCTTTTTGCCCTGTGCATATCACCCAGAGGTATGGCTCTGATGGTGTGTATTGTGTGATCACTTTTTGCATGAAGAATATTGTTAGTGGCTGTGGGTTTTCGATGGGTTTTTGTTGAAATGAAAACGCCTTCATCTCCTTTTAGTTCCAAATCTAGAAATATGATTTGTGAAGTATCATGATGGAACTAAAAGGAGATGAAGGCGTTTTCATTTCAACAAAAACCCATCGAAAACCCACAGCCACTAACAATATTCTTCATGCAAAAAGTGATCACACAATACACACCATCAGAGCCATACCTCTGGGTGATATGCACAGGGCAAAAAGAAATTGTACTAGCCAGGACCAGTTCGAGCTTGAACAAAAATCAATACAAATAAGATTACAAGAACGAGGTTATCCGAAATGGACATTGACCAGAGCCAGCAACATTATAAACCAAAAATCAAGAAAACAACTTCTTGGTCAACCAAAAACTGCAAACAAAAAACAAGAATCACAATCGGTTGTCAATCAACCAACACTCATTTTACAACAAAGTAACCAATTTACTAAAATAAAAAGTATAGTCAACAATTACCTGCCCATCCTCATGGAGGACGACACATTACGCACAATTCTGTCAGGAGGTTGCAGGATAGTAGCAAAAAAAGCTTCCTCTTTGGGCAACACTCTGTCTCCCTCGCTATACACATCTAATGCCAATACAACAACAACATGGTTAGAGACCAAAGGTTTTTACAGATGTGGCCAACATCCATGTAAAACCTGCTCTTATGTATACCCAACAAAAAATTTCAGTGATTCTACACAAACAGACAATTTTACAATTCAAAATTATATTAATTGTAATTCAGAGTCAGTTATTTATTTAATTGAATGCACGGAATGTCAACTCAAATATGTTGGTTGCACAATTAGAAAATTTAAGACGAGAATCTTAGAACATCTGAGTTACATAAGAAACGCAAATATTCTCAATATATCAAATGCGGCCAAACATTTTATTTCCCATCACAACAAATCCACAAAAACTTTCCGGTGCTATGCCATTGAAAAAATTCAGCCGCCAAAGCGAGGTGGAGATATCAAACATAAAACTCATTTAAGAGAAGCGTATTGGATATACAGGCTAAACACAAGATACCCAGAAGGTCTCAATTTAAAAAAAGAATTGATGTATCTCTATTAATCCATTTATAAACAAAATGGGTTCTAATCAAGAAATATGCCACCACGACAATCAAATAAGACCAAGCCATTATATTCAAACCACTCCGAGGTATCCATACAATTTTAATGCTATAATTTTTAAACAAGCACCCCCCCATATGTACAGACATAATATTTGCTAGTTGCCTTGTACATATGAATAGTCACACAATCCCAGTTATGTAATATGTAAGTTTCCTCACATTACCAGTATAGTTGTGGTCCAACCTACACTTCCCCACATCCTATCCTCATTCATGCCAATCAGAGCTCCGTTCTCATGGTCATAAAATAAAATTTATAAGACACACAGTCTTACATATTAATTTGGAACATACAATATATATTCAAACAATTTAAAAACAATATATTTTTCCAAGTGAGCAAATAGTCATTGTACTAAAACATGATACAATGGCACAGATACAAATTAAACAATACTTGCACACAACAATATTCAACATTGAGAGACAGGACAGATAAACTCCACAAACATAAAATTTACATTTTGTTAAATCAGTGGTGATTTGCATAACAATCATCACCATACAAGATCACAGAATTTTACAAAATAATATTACTTACCGATGTTTAGTGATGGATCTGGACACGGTTTGGAGTCGGGCTGTGGATCACGTCTCGAAGTTGTATCCCAGAGCGAGTCCTGGAACGCAACCAAATTAAACAAAACTTTAATAAAAAGACAAACATACAAACCCATGTCATCTCCAAGATGAGTCTTGGAACGCAACTGAATCAAATAAAACTTTATTAAAAAGACAAACACGCGATCTGACATGTGTTTCAGCAAACACACATAGATATAAAGAAGAAGTATTAGAAACACAATGATACAACAATAATAATAAAAAATAGAGTTAAAAAGTTTAATTTCTACAATGTACAAACCCTTACTAAATATTCACTCATGGTAACCGGATATTCATGTATGATGTTTGCGTTCCACCACAAGACAACTATGACACGCAATCACTATTCACTCACCAGCTGTTCCTGCCATTACGGCATATATATGACAGCGCGCTCTTTTTGAAAATTCACCACAGCCAAGTTTAAGGACGCAGCGTCGTCCGAAACGCGTAGGCCATAGAGGATACCCTCCCTCCACTTCATACATACCCTGGACCTATACCACTGGACTTCCTTTTAATTCGTAACATTAAACTTGGAAAAATCGATTTCCATTTTAAACGCATCTCAGCGCTGGATCCTGCCTTGTTTCCCTGCCTTCCTACCTGTAACCCGTGTGCCGACACGAGGAACCGGGCGCTATCAACGACACACAGGAGTGTGTCAGGTGAGCTGGAGGATCTCTCCACATGTTTCTTTGATTATAAGCAGGGTAGGCATGCAAAGCATTTGAAGTTGAGTGGATCATTGATGGCTAGGTTGTCTTACACAACATGTAGAAAGATGGCTTTTGTTTATGCACAAGTTTGTTTATATCATATGTACAACGATGTGTATATCTTTTATTACCGAGTTGTTTCAGAAGAGTGCAATAGTTAAGAAAGTAATTTGCAATCTCAATAGGTTTATTCTTTTGTGTTGTGTCTGGGACCTCAATTTCAATCAGTGCTTCTTAGCTGAGACAGGGAACCGTAGGCCACCACCAGAACTGACAAGTGAAAAGAGATTAGGTACTTAACAGCTCAGTTGCTTGGTAGCTGGATCCCAGAGTGAATCTAAAAAGAATAGGAATCAAAAGCTTCAGGGGGATAGCAAGTCTGAAAAAGGAAATCTCCTATTTGCAGCTGCTGATGAATATAGCGCTGCCAGCTCTTTTCAAAGAAAGCCTAATTTCACCAACACTGTTTATATATATTTTTTATTTATTTTTTTACTTTTATGTGCTCAGCATATTTATTTTAGCTCTTGTTTTCTTCAATCCTTTTCCAAGACTGCCCATATCGGCCTGTATTTACTTTCAGTCCATTCCTTTATGTGATTTGGCTCTACCTTAATTTTTGTTCTTGCCTGTCTGCTTGCCTGCCTTAGTTACAATTTTCTGAAAGGGAATGAGCATGGGAAAAAATTGCACATTTTATTGTTCATTTTTTTTCCTGAATACCTTTGAATGTCACATTCCACTAGATTGAAACAATCAATATATATTTTATGTAAAATGTGGCTCTTCAGTTAAGAATTCTTCCAGCTTTATTTTTTCCTTCTTTTATTTATGACAATCACAAGCGCAACAACTATAATTTCTTCCAGGAGGACTGCCAAAATTGTATTTCACTTGAGAGATAATTGTTTTAAAAAATATATTTTTCTTCTCTTATAACTCTTGATCTTACATTCCTTTTGTCAGTGTTTTATAACATTTCTTTTTACATATTTGTTTCCCGGAGCAGACCATTAAAATATCATTGAGACATTTTTTTTTATAGGGTTATGTATGTTATTAGAGATGAGCGAACCGGGACAACCGAACCCGGTTTCGGTCCGAACTTCCGGTAAAGTTCGGTTCGCAGCGAATCCGAACTTCACCGGGTTCGGCCGAACCCGTTTTGACCGAACCCGGTCAAAAACATTATACAAATCGGCAGCCACTTATCTCTATCAATCACTGATAGAGAAAAGAGGCTGCTGATTAAAAATAAAATAAAAAGCATTTCATACGTACCCGGTCGTTGTCTTGTTGACGAGTCCCTCTTCTTCCTCCAGTCCGACCTTTTCTGACGCGGCAGCCTGTGATTGGCTGCAGAGGCCTCTGCAGCCTGTGATTGGCTGCAGAGGCCGCGGCAGCCTGTGATTGGCTGCAGCGCTCACAAGGCTGCATCGTCATCAAGGAATGTCGGGCCGGATGTCGAGAGGGACGCGTCACCAAGGCAACGGCCAGGAGACCGGACTGGAGGAAGCAGAAAGTTCTCAGTAAGTATGAACGTCTTTTTTTTTACAGGTACTGTGATCGGTAGTCACTGTCCAGGGTACTGAAACAGTTACTGCCGATCAGTTAACTCTTTCAGCACCCTGAACAGTGACTATTTAGTGTATGTGCACACACACTAATTACGTCCGTAAATGACGGACGTATTTCGGCCGCAAGTACCGGACCGAACACAGTGCAGGGAGCCGGGCTCCTAGCATCATACTTATGTACGATGCTAGGAGTCCCTGCCTCTCTGCAGGACAACTGTCCCGTACTGTAATCATGTTTTCAGTACGGGACAGTAGTTCCACGGAGAGGCAGGGACTCCTAGCATCGTATATAAATATGATGCTAGGAGCCCGGCTCCCTGCAGGGTGTTCGGTCCGGTACTTGCGGCCGAAATACGTCCGTCAATTACGGACGTAATTAGTGTGTGTGCACATACCCTTACTGACGTCGCCTAGCAACGCTGCCGTAATGACGGGTGCACACATGTAGCCACCCGTCATTACGGGGCCTCATGCACACGACCATAAAAACACCCGTTATCACGGGTCGTAATTACGACCCGAAATAGCGGGCCCATAGACTTCTGTTAGCCACGGGTACCTTCCCGTTTTCTCACGGGAAGGTGCCCGTGCCGTTAAAAAGATAGAACATGTTCTATTTTTTTATTTTACGGGCCGTGCTCGTAATTACGGCTCGTAACTACGAGCACGGCCGGCCGGCCACGGGCAGCCGGCCGCTTTTGCGAACCGTGCTGTCATTATAATTATAGCAGCACGGCCCGTAAAATAGAAAAATAGAACATGTTCTATTTTTTTAACGGCACGGGCACCTTCCCGTGAGAAAACGGAAAGGTACCCGTGGGTAACAGAAGTCTATGAGCCCGTTATTGCGGGTCGTAATTACGACCCGCAATAACGGGTGTTTTTACGGTCGTGTGCATGATGGGAGCACGGCTCGGAAAAACGAACGGCTGCCCGTGCTCATCTCCTGAAATAATCTGTGCTGCCTTAAACTCTGTGGACAGGTCAGGATCCTGTTTCTTTTAAATGCTGCTAGGGAACCTGCTCGATCCACTATATAAGGCTACGCTACAGTGCAGCATTTAAAAGAAACAGAATCCTGACCTGTCCACAGAGTTTAAGGCAGCACAGAGTATTTCAGGAGATGAGCGTGCAGATTCAGTGCTGTTGTGAACTCTGCTCTTACCATTACGTAGCTCTCAGTCTGTTATCTCTCCTCCACTCCTGTCCTCAAGAACACCTTCACATGATTGGCAAGTCACCACGTAATGGTAAGAGCAGAGTTCACAGCAGCACAGAGTATTTCAGGAGATGAGCGTGCGGATCTTGTGCGTGGTGGTGACTTGCCAATCATGTGAACGTGTTATAGAGGACAGGAGTGGAGGAGATGTAACAGACTGAGCTACGTAATGGTAAGAACAGAGTTCACAGCAGCACAGAGTATTTCAGGAGAGGAGCGTGCAGATTCAGTGCTGCTGTGAACTCTGCTCTTACCATTACGTAGCTCAGTCTGTTACCTCTCCTCCACTCCTGTCCTCAATAACACCTTCACATGATTGGCAAGTCACCACCCCGCACAAGATCCGCACGCTCATCTCCTGAAATACTCTGTGCTGCTGTGAACTCTGCTCTTACCATTACGTGGTGACTTGCCAATCATGTGAAGGTGTTCTGGAGGACAGGAGTGGAGGAGAGGTAACAGACTGAGAGCTACGTAATGGTAAGAGCAGAGTTCGCAGCAGCACTGAATCTGCACGCTCATCTCCTGAAATACTCTGTGCTGCCTTAAACTCTATGGACAGGTCAGGATCCTGTTTCTTTTAAATGCTGCACTGTAGCGCAGCCTTATATAGTGGATCGAGCGGGTTCCCCAGCAGCATTTAAAAGAAACCGTGTTTGTGTATGTGTGTGTTTGTGTATATATGTGTGTTTGGGTATGTGACTTTGTCTGTTTTTGTTTTTATATGTGTGTGTGTATATATGGGTGTGTTTGTGTATATGTGTTTTGTGTATATGTTTGTGTATATATGGGTGTATTTGTGTATATGTTTGTGTGTAGATGTTTGTGTGTGTTTTTGTATATGTGTATATGTGTGTATATGGGTGTGTGTTTGTGTGTATATATGGGTGTGTTTGTGTATATGTGTTTGTGTATATGTGTGTTTGGGTATGTGTGTTTTTGTTTGTATATGTGTTTGTGTATATGTGTTCGTGTATGTGTGTATAACTGTGTGTGTGTGTGTTTGGATATGTGTGTTTTTGTTTGTATATGTGTGAGTTCGTGTATATGTGTGTGTTTGTCTGTTTATGTGTGTGTGTATATCTTGTTGTGTTTGTGTATATATGTGTGTGTCTGTGTATGGTTGTTTGTTTGTGTGTGCGTGTATATATGTGTGTAGGTGAGTAGAAGTATTGGTATTGTTCACATTGATAACTGTTTTTTTATGTTGTTGCAGATTTTGATGTACCGATTGGACTACGTCTTCGATTCGTTGGACTACTGCGTAGATCTGCGTTTTTTCAAATTTTAATAAAATGGTTAACGAGGGTTTTGTTGGGGATTTCTTATTTCAATAAAAAAAGAATTGTCTTTGTGTTTTTTTTTCAAACTTTATTAGTGCCTAGATAATGGTAGTTGGCTGATTGACAGCGTCCATTATTAAGGCGGTACTTAGTGTTAGCCGGTGCAGAGGCTAGCACTAACCACCCATTATTACCCCGGTACCCACCACCACCAGGGGTGCCGGGAAGAGCTTGGTACGATCCAGTACCCGACCATCTGTTGTGATGGTCGGGTACTGGGGCGGCCGTAGGCTGGTATTATGAGGCTGGGAAGGGCCAAAATCAGTGGACCTTCCCACCCTTGTAATGCTAGGCTGCTGCTGCTGTGTTGTATCGGGCTGGTTATAAAAATGGGGGGGACCCCCACGTCGTTTTTTTTTTGGAATTTAACAAATTTAGCAATAGACGGGTCCCCCACATTTTTAATAACCAGCCATATACAAGGCCGCAGCAGTCTGGCATTACATGGGTGGGAAGGGCCACTGGTTTTGTCCATTCCCAGGCTAATAACACTGTGTTGTATGTGGCTGGTTATGATAAATTGGGTGGAACCCCATGTCTTTTTAAAAAAAAAAATGTAAATAAATAAATAATTTAAAAAAATGACGTGGGGTCCCCCCCACTTTTATAACCAGCCAGATACAACACAGCAGCAGCAGCCTAGCATTACAAGGGTGGGAAGGTCCACTGTTTTTGGCCCTTCCCAGCCTCATAATACCAGCCTGCGGCCGCCCCAGGGCCCGACCATCACAACAGATGGTCGGGTACTGGATCGTACCTGGCTCTTCCCGGCACCCCTGGTGGTTTTGGGTACCGGGGTAATAATGGTGGTTAGTGTTAGCCTCTGCACCGGCTAACACTAAGCCCCGCATTAGTAATGGATGTTGTCACTCAGACAGCGGCCATTACTAAAGTGGTAATAATAAAATTTGAAAAGAAAAAGACAAAGATATAGATAAAATATTTTATTGAAATAAAGCACCCCCAACACAACCCTCATTAACCATTTTATTGTAGAAAAAAAACGTCATCTAAGTAGTCCTCGAAACCGACGTAGTCCAAACACCAAACCTGTAAAAAAAAAAAATAATGAAATAAAACATGTCGTAGGCTTAGATTCAGTTTAATGTGTGATACTGACTGTTATACCATGTATAGAAGCCTGCCGTGAAGTTGACTTAGATACAGGGCGCCAGCAGACAGTATCATACATGGCCATACATACATATATACAAATATACATACATATATACAAACATACATACATATATACAAGCATGCACATATATACATGCAAATATACATACATGCAAACATACACACATATATACATGCAAACTATCATACATACATGCATACACACACACATGAAAACATACATACATACAAACAAACATGCAAAGATACATACATACATATATACAAGCATGCACAAATATAAATGCAAACATAAATACATGCAAACATAATTACAAACATGCACATATATATATAAACATACATGCAAACATACATGCAAAAATAAAAACATGCAAACATACATACATGCACATATATACATACATACATGACAACATACATACAAACATACATGACAACATACATACATGCAAACATACATACATGCAAACATACATACACACATGCAAACATATATACATGCAAATATACATACAAACATGCACATGTATACATACATGCCAACATACATGCAAACATACATGCACATATATACATACATACATGACAACATACATACATGCAAATATACATACACACATGCACATATATACATACATGCCAACATACATGCACATATATACATACATGACAACATACATACATACATACATGACAACATACATACATATATATATATATACACACATGCAAATATACATACAAACATGCAAACATACATGCAAACATACATACATACATACAAATATACATACACACATGCACATATATACATACATGACAACATACATACATACATGACAACATACATGCAAAAATACATACATGCAAACATACATGCAAATATACATACAAACATGCACATATATACATACATGCCAACATACATGCAAACATACATGCACAGATATACATACATACATACATGCCAACATACATACATGCCAAAAAATAATAATAATACGTTCATACTTACTTTCCTCCTGTCCGGCCTCCAGCGATGACGTTTCATTCATGTCGCCGCTGCAGCCTGTGATTGGCTGCAGAGGCGGTCACGTGGGATGAAGCGTCATCCTGACGTGCGTGACCGCCACTACAGCCTGTGATTGGCTGCAGCGGCGAAAGGGATGAAACGTCATCGCTGGAGGCCGGACAGGAGGAAAGTAAGTACGAACGTATAATTTTTATTTTTTTATTACATTTAAATGGTATTTTCCGCGCGCCGAGCATGTACTGTGAAGGTTGCTGAAAGAGTTAGTGCAGCCCATTAACTCTATCAGCACCCTGGACAGTACTATGCTCGGTGCACGGAAGTGACAGGTTCGGTCAGAACTAGTTCGGTCCGAACCGAACTTTTTTGTGAAATTCGGCGAACTAGCCGAACCGAACTTTTGATAAGTTCGCTCATCTCTATATGTTATATTGAAACCTTCTGCTGTAGGTGCTTGGTTGAGCTCTAAAATTTACTGGAGGCAATAAAATAAAAATATAAAGCAATAAAACTAAACATAACAAAGAAGTTTTATGGGTTTTAAGTAATACCTATCTGCTCCTCTCATAGTGATCGTTTTATGTCAACCTTCACTTCTGTAAGAATATATATGTATATGTTGTTACTGGTTATAATAAAGGAATGCCTTGTGCATTATGAAACTTCAGTTGGCATAAAGTAAAATAAGTTAGCTGGTACTTAAATGAGCTATTGTCAGCCTACCCAGCAGGACATTCAAGGTCACCTTTGATGCGATCTGTTTTAGGAATGATTCAGAATTTACTGCTGCATAAACAATATAACTTTCAAAGCTAGTACAGAAAAAGTATTAGAATATAGACATATTTGTATGTATAACAAAAAGTTATATTGTCTACAAAGTCTTTAAAATATAAAAAATAATGGAAAAGTTTAAACTCTTAAAATGTTAATAATTCCGTTTTTGTCATCATCTTAGTATGTGATTCTGTGTTAATATCATTAATTTAAAGAGGCTCTGTCACCAGATTTTGCAACCCCTATCTGCTATTGCAGCAGATAGGCGCTGCAATGTAGATTACAGTAACATTTTTATTTTTAAAAAACAAGCATTTTTGGCCAAGTTATGACCATTTTTGTATTTATGCAAATGGGGCTTGCAAAAGTCCAAGTGGGTGTGTTTAAAGTAAAAGTCCATGTGGGCGTGTATTATGTGCGTACATCGGGGCGTTTTTACTACTTTTACTAGCTGGGCGTTCTGACGAGAAGTATCATCCACTTCTCTTCAGAACGCCCAGCTTCTGGCAGTGCAGACACAGCCGTGTTCTCGAGAGATCACGCTGTGTCGTCACTCACAGGTCCTGCATCGTGTCGGACGAGCGAGGACACATCGGCACCAGAGGCTACAGTTGATTCTGCAGCAGCATCGGCGTTTGCAGGTAAGTCGATGTAGCTACTTACCTGCAAACGCTGATGCTGCTGCAGAATCAACTGTAGCCTCTGGTGCCGATGTGGCCGACACGATGCAGGACCTGGGGCAGGAAGTTAGTGACGTCACAGCGTGATCTCTCGAGAACACGGCTGTGTCTGCACTGCCAGAAGCTGGGTGTTCTGAAGAGAAGTGGATGATACTTCTCGTCAGAATGCCCAGCTAGTAAAAGTAGTAAAAACGCCCCGATGTACGCACATAATACACGCCCACTTGGACTTTTACTTTAAACACGCCCACTTGGACTTTTGCAAGCCTCATTTGCATAAATACAAAAATGGTCATAACTTGGCCAAAAATGCTCGTTTTTAAAAAATAAAAATGTTACTGTAATCTACATTGCAGCACCGATCTGCTGCAATAGCAGATAGGGGTTGCAAAATCTGGTGACAGAGCCTCTTTAAGCTAAAACATACAGAATACATAGCTTAAAAAATTACATTGAAGAGAAACAAGAAGTGGAATAAATATTTTTTAACATTATAGATTAAATAATGATATTATGAAATTAAATGTCGTTAAAAGTAATCAATTTCATAATAGAAACCTTAAAGTGAAGCTCAAACTTAGTGGAATTTTACAAGAAAAACAGTATGGTCACGTAGACTTCGTTCACATCTGCATCGGGACTCGGTTCATGGATTCCGTCTGAGCTTTCCGTCAGGGGAATCCATGAACAGAATCCAAACTTAAACAAATAGGAACCATAGGTTTCCATTTGTCACCATTGTGTAAGGGTTCCACCATTTTGACAGAATGAATAGCGCAGTCGACTATGGTATTGATTCCGTCAAAACGACGGAACCCTTACACAACGGTGACAAATGGAAACCATTTGCACCGGATCAGTCACCATTGAAATAGTTACTTGTTGCACCCCTGGTAGGGTGATAATTAATTATATTAATTAATAAATAAACAAATAAACAATATGTTACTTGAAGGGGTTGTCCGAGTTCGGGGCTGTTTTTTAAACTGATGACCTATTAACAGGATAGGTCATCAGTATATGATTGGTGGGGGTCTGACACCGGAAGTTATACAGTGGTTTAACTTGTATTCAAGTGAATAGGAGCAGAGTTGCAGTACTGCAGCACGGCTGCTATACAGTGTACGGAGCCATCTGCTTCCGGCACTGACCACTGCATAGCATCCGGTGCCTGGAGACACCTGGAACAGCTGATTGATCATATACTGATGACCTATGCTGTGGATAGGTCATCAGTATGAAAAATCGCCCTGTACCCGGACAACTCCTTTAAGAAATGAGTGAATTGAGGGAAAGATGTAGTTTCTCTCTGCAATTATTAGGAAGACTCAAGATTTCCTAATAAATAATGATTTTACCTAGCTGCTTGCTAAGCAATATCCGGAATTGTTTGGGCTAATGCATAAAGAAGACAGTATCAGGCCAGTTATACATGTCAGTTGTTGGGTTCTTATATGAATCTGGATGTGTTGCCCACATTGAATCTTCTGCTAGCACTTCTGTTCCACAGTAAGTAGACTGAGCAACATGGCCAGTATGCCCCAAGTAAGATTTTTTTTTTCCTTCTGAATGGAGAAATAGAGAGATTGGGGAGGCTTTGTTGTATTCATAATTCCTTTTTCTTTAAAGTTTGGCTGATAAAGATTCCCAATACACTGAGTCTCACTGTAGAAAAACTCAAACTGACCACCAAGAAGGCAGTCGGTTTTTAGCTCAGGGTGTTACTTAGTGCTGGTTCACACAGTGTTCATACAGAGGGTGGGAAGACAATAGGGATCAGCTTTGTTTGGTCCCATATTCCCTGGTGCAATCATCACCAAACCAAAAAATTTAAAATTCTTGCGGAGCAGAAGAATTATCAAAAAGCCTTTTACAGCTTGGTGATGGTATCCACCTGGAGATCAACATTTTTTGTCATCAGCTGCGCGGTCCAACAGGACCTAAAATAACTGACAGTAGAAAAATAAAATACTTTGCACTCCTCCATATTTTGAAAAAAAAGTTGTCAAACCTTAAAGGTTCAATTCAATGATCTTGCAAGAATTAAATGAAAATAAAGGGGTTTGTGAGAAAAATAAGTTAAATTTATTTTAAAAAATGGGATATAGTAGAGAAGAAATTTGCATAAAGTATATTGTAAAGTTTATTATTTTTTAGTGGAGATAGCTGGGGGGGGGGTTACATTTTTATATAGTCTCAGCCAACGTCTTTAAGATTTAAGACTTGTATTAACATAATTTGCTCCTCCTTTATTTCCGTTTTAGCACTGGGGGTGCTTTGCTAGCCTAAATTTTTGCTCCTTAATTTCCCTCCTACCAACCAGGCAACAAAAAATTTAATACAAATTAATAGATAATATCTGTCATTACGCACCATGATTTCATCTGATATTCCACATAAGAAAAATCGATGCACTAATTTAATTATATTCAATGATTTGAAACCCGTTTTTACCTTGTTTTGGTCTTTTTGAATACTTAAAAAATGCAACAGCCATAATAATAACCTGAACCAGTTATATAGTCCACAGCTGCTTTTTATGGGCTTTCTGCATGGCATATATATGTGTTTGAGAAATACCTGCTAGCAGTTTATGCGATTGAAATTAAAAGATTTTTCTTTAATTAAAATGGACTTATTCTGCCAAGATGGGTATTATGTTTTCATTATTGCAGATTTGTTCCACTGTAAATTGTTCCTTTTTTATATTTTCTATTCAGAAAATAACAAAACCCGCACTTTCCTATTCACATATTTTTTTTTTATTTTTTTTTACAAACTGCCATGAGCATTTTTACTTATTTTATTAGTTTTGTACTATTGCCTAATAAACACTACATTCTCCTAACCAGTATTCCAGTGGAAATATATTTTATTAAGTTTCTACTGCGCTAGTATGTTCACTGGAGTATTATTCGAGATATATAATAGTATTGATATTTCATTTTTAAATACTGAACAAAAGGGATTAAAGACTTGGAATTACATTTGTCCACAGATCCCATTCAAGTGTATTGGATATATCACTTTTTAAGAAGTGTTTGCATCAAATACACGCAGCATCATGATTTGTCTTCTTTATACATATAATTTTTGCAGGGGTAGTGACGTGTCTAAACTGACAGCCATAGAGCCTTTGCCCCGAGACAATATGGAGCTCTTGGCCCCAGGTAGTTTGTTTCCTCCCCAGAGTTCTTGGTTACTAGTAGATTATGCCCCATCCCCATCACATACCGCTAAGAAAGTCCATATTCATAAACATAAAATTCCAGATTAGGGCCCCATGCACACAACCGTAATTTTTATCCACGATTACGGACCATAATTGCAGATCAAAGTACGGACATATTCATTTCTACTGCCCGCGGACACCTTCCCGTATATTTACTCTAGAAAGGCTCTGCAAAAAACAGGACATGTCCTATTTTCTTTATTTTACGGACCGTGCTCCCATAATTTATAATGGGAGCATGGCCCGCAAATGCAGGTGACTTTCCCCGGCAATGCGCCGGCGGCGATGCCCGCAACCACCGGCCGTGATTACGGGCATGGCGGTGTGTAGGGGGTCTAAGTGAGATAAAACCAGACGTATAATATGCATCCGAATATACAGTACATTCAACCTCTCATAAAAGGTCAGTCCAATGCAAAAATCCAAAACTTATCCCGGTCAAAATAAAGTATTTTTCCGCTCTGCTTTCAAGCCGATTTAGTTTTGCAGTGTCTGAATGGAGTTTTCTATAATCCCATTTACTTGTACTGCACTGTGCTTTGCACTGGATCCAAAAATCCAGAACACAAATAAGCCACGTGTATTATGGAGTGGTGGTGAATAATATGGTCTATGATAGAGAATTGATTCCCAAATATTAATACAGTGGGCAAACAGAAGCGGTGCAATAGATAAGCCTTAAAAAGTGAAATGGAAAAACACACAAAACAAGGCATGCAAATCACTAGTAATTGCACAAACCATTGCGTTAAAAAAACAATTTATTATTTCATTATGCCACAAAAACACACACAGTTAAAACAGCATATATTATAGTATCAAGGCCCTGTCAAAATAAGATACGTGTCCAGAGACCAGCACTAATACAATACATATATACACAAGTGTCCCACCCAGTAAGATCATCAATAATGGTAAAAAATACAATGCAAGAAATGGTACACAAATAGAACTTATACATATATAAAGTGCCATGTGCAATATACAATACCAATTGTGGCTACTATGATCTAAAGATGGAAAAGCCTGTACGAGGTAAAACAGCTGGGTAGGCACTAAATGTGAGGCTGGCCTCAATCCCTTCCCCACGCAAATCGCCGGAGGGACCCAGCTTCCTTAAGGGAATAGAGAATTGATCACGCCAGCCAGGATGCAATGCCTATTCACACTCCCGACACTTCAGTAACGTTTCTGTGGGACCTACTCACAGCACAGCGTGATCTCGCAAGATTTCGCGAGATCACGCTGTGCTGTGAGCAAGTCCTACCCAAACTTTACTGAAGTGTCGGGAGTGTGAATAGATATCACATCCTGGCTGGAGTTGATGTCTATTCGCTCTCAAGACACTTCGGTAAAGTTACTGTGGGTGTAAGTGACAGCACAGCGTGATCTTGCGAAATCACGCTGTGCTGTGAGTACAGCTAAATATGAAGAGAAGTGTATGACTCTGATTTGTCAGTGTCATAAACTTGTCTTTACAACGCCCACTTGGTAAAAAGTAAAAAAACGCCCAGTTGGGCATTAAGAAAGTCATTAGCATAAATCTAAAATTGTTCATAACTTGCTCAAAAATGATCGTTTTTCAAAATAAAAAAACCCTGTTGTTATCTACATTACAGCGCCGATCAGATTAGGCACCTATAAACTGGTGACAGAGCCTCTTTAAAGGGGCATACTTACAATCAATAGATTTTTTTAAGGGAAAAAATACAGACCATGTTGGATTTTAACCTACCTAATTCTTTGTTCCTCCGGGAGATAAGTGCTGCCATCAGTTTCTAACAGCGGCTTTTCTCTCACTCGCTACTGAAATAAACATGCTCAATTTGTTTTTTTGGGGGTGATGGAATACCCTCTTATTTGTATGACTGACTTTAGACCCCACATTTCTAGGGTCACAAACCTGATGACTTTAAGAAGACCTAAATAAAATCGGGTCAGTTGTTATAGCCACCATTAACAAATAGAGAATAAATAAGAATTAGTGACCTATAGAATTGTACAGTACATTGCTCCCCTATCTCAAGGGTCCCATTTTTAAAGACCATTTTTTTTAACCCTTTATATCCATCTGAAAGATAAGATTATTTAAAGTGTCCACTGCTGTTTCAATATTGTATTAACACATACATGAACCTTATCCATGTTTGGCAAGCAATCCTGCATATGAATTTACTGAATATTAGATGTCCATGCAGGCTACCAGTTTAATTATTCTGCTTTTACTTATTAAAGTGCATTCAGCCATATGTTAAAAGAAAAGAAAAAGCTTCTGTTCTGCCTGTATTTCTATACATATATAATATGTTTTGCAATTTTATTATTCTGTCACTGCCATTTCATTGGTTCACTGGATTTGATAATTCCAGTTACAATGTTGTGCTAATGGTATTTCTTCCCCATCTACCTGCTCCAATTCTAAGCAAAGGTGAGTCACTCGCTAATGCCCTCGCTACTTTATTATAGTGAAAAAAATGTTGGCTTCTGTTAATATATGACTTATGGAAAAACTCATATCAATTTCATGTTATTATGTTTCTGTGGTAGTTTCGCACGGCTGATTCTTGTATTTTTCAACTACAAATGAAAACTTAATTTTCTTTTGGTACAACCTGAAGAACACATTCCTGTATGACATTAAATGCATTAAAAAAGCAAAAATAGGAAATTCACAGTAAACCTATAAGCATTGAAGGCCCAATATGAACCATTAAAAATCAAAAACGTGGTACTGGTAACGCAATGTTACACTTGTTTGTATTTAAATGCTATTTCTTTTTGTAATGTCTATAATTTGTTGCCATTTTACTTTGTAACATATTGAGAAATCTCAGCTCATTGGGAACAAGCAAAAGAAACAAGATGGATGAATACAATTATAGAAATCGTGAATATGCCCATACGAAGACAAGATAGAAACAGACAGAAACATAACAAAACTCTGTCCCAAAAACAAAACTCTGAATGGACCAACTGATAACTCTGCAAAATGTACTAGGCCTTTAAAAAAAATGATGTTTACCATTTTGTGGACTGAACGTCCAAAGGTCTGTACTGATTAATTTTATAACATGCAGTACCTGTACAGAGGAGCTCTGGTTTTCTGACTTGATTAATTATATAATTTGCGCTGCATGCAGCCACCACTAGGAGGAGCTAAGTGCATATGGATTTATACAGCTAGTATTGAACTTAATTCCTTTCGACCAGCAACAGATATATTCATCACAAGTTGTTGCTAGTTCCTGCATCAGGACGAAAATATTATACCTAAAACATCAGGGGCAGGATAACTCTGATCTCTGCAGTTTAACCCCTTAGATGCCAAGATCAACCGACTGTGACATCTAAGGTATTTGAGGGAGCTCCATCTGTCAGTCCATCAGCCAATGGGTTACCATGGAAGCCTAGAACCTAACAAAGGCCTCCAGGTCTGCCATTTGTAACTGCCTATTATGCCTTGCCAGAAGCATGGCCTAATAGGTTGCCTGTCAGTGATACACTGACAAGTAATAATGCCTTGAAATATTTTTTTTAAATCAGGACAATTCCTTTAACCCCTTCCTGCCTTACTCCTTTTATATGGCATAACTGAGATCCGTACTATTTCTATAGACTACTGCTGTTTTGCAACGGTCAGTATTACAGCAAAAACTGTTCTTTATCTTCATGCACATGTCAATGGCATGTACATGGACCCATATGGCAGGGCACAAAGGTAGGCACTATTACTGGTGAGGGCACTGAGAGGAGCATTGGGGGTAACGGTAGGATGGGGATTAGTGTGCAAAGACAAGTTGTGGAAGAAGTAGTTATGGCGATCTGGTCCAGATAGAGAAGAAAAGGGAAGACTGACAAATACAATCAAATAAGACGTTACCTGTGAGTCACTGGATGTAACTGTACTGTATCCCCTTTCTCTTTGTAGAACTGGTACAATATTGACTACATTATTGAATTTTGAAGACCCTAGCAACGCCACCTGCAAGTGCAGCATTCAGGGGCAGATTGGCCATGTACTTTACTGGGAATTTTCCCAGTGGGCCAGCCGCTCCACTGATCAGGGGCCGCTCTCCTGTACAGTCCTGCATACATCTGTGTATGTGGGGACTAAACTGTGATATTAAGCACTCCCCACATACACAGATGTATGCAGGAGCCTCCGCTCCACAGTCTGCTTGTGTGATTACAGGACCTTTAGAAAGAGCATCACGTCATCAAAGGTCCTGACCAATCACTGCAATTTCAAGACTCCGGACACAGGAGAGAAGAAATCCTGAGAAAGGTAAGGGATAAGTGAAGTGTGTGAGTGTGTGTGTGTGTGTGTGTGTCTGTGTGTGTGTGTGTGTGTCTGTGTGTTTATATATGTGTGTACATACATATATATATATATATATATATACACTACCGTTCAAAAGTTTAGGGTCACTCAGAAATTTCCTTATTTTTGCAAGAAAAGCACAGTTTTTTTCAATGAAGATAACATTAAATTAATCAGAAATACACTCTATACATTGTTAATGTGCTAAATGACTATTCTAGCTGCAAACGTCTGTTTTTTAATGCAATATCTACATAGGTGTATAGAGGCCCATTTCCAGCAACCATCACTCCAGTGTTCTAATGGTGCATTGTGTTTGCTAACTGTGTTAGAAGGCTAATGGATGATTAGAAAACACTTGAAAACCCCTGTGCAATTATGTTAGCACCGCTGTAAACAGTTTTGCTGTTTAGAGGAGCTATAAAACTGACCTTCCTTTGAGCTACTTGAGAATCTGGAGCATTACATTTGTGGGTTCGATTAAACTCTCAAAATGGCTAGAAAAAGAGAGCTTTCATGTGAAACTCGACAGTCTATTCTTGTTCTTAAAAATGAAGGCTATTCCATGCTAGAAATTGCCAAGAAACCGAAGATTTCCTACAACGGTGTGTACTACTCCCTTCAGAGGACAGCACACACAGGCTCTAACCAGAGTAGAAAGAGAAGTGGGAGGCCCCGCTGCACAACTGAGCAACAAGACAAGTACATTAGAGTCTCTAGTTTGAGAAATAATTGCCTCACAGGTCCTCAACTGGCAGCTTCATTAAATAGTACCCGCAAAACGCCAGTGTCAACGTCTACAGTGAAGAGGCGACTCCGGGATGCTGGCCTTCAGGGCAGAGTGGCAAAGAAAAAGCCATATCTGAGACTGGCTAATAAAAGGAAAAGATTAATATGGGCAAAAGCACACAGACATTGGACAGAGGAAGATTGGAAAAAATGAATCGAAGTTTGAGGTGTTTGGATCACACAGAAGAACATTTGTGAGATGCAGAACAACTGAAAAGATGCTGGAAGAGTGCCTGACGCCATCTGTCAAGCATGGTGGAGGTAATGTGATGGTCTGACGTTTCTTTGGTGCTGGTAAAGTGGGAGATTTGTACAAGGTAAAAGGGATTTTGAATAAGGAAGGCTATCACTCCATTTTGCAACGCCATGCCATACCCTGTGGACATCGCTTGATTGGAGCCAATTTCATCCTACAACGGGACAATGACCCAAAGCACACCTCCAAATTATGCAAGAACTATTTAGGGAAGAAGCAGGCAGCTGGTATTCTATATGTAATGGAGTGGCCAGCGCAGTCACCAGATCTCAACCCCATAGAGCTGTTGTGGGAGCAGCTTGACCGTATGGTACGCAAGAAGTGCCCATCAAGCCAATCCAACTTGTGGGAGGGCCTTCTGGAAGCATGGGGTGAAATTTCTCCCGATTACCTCAGCAAATTAACAGCTAGAATGCCAAAGGTCTGCAATGCTGTAATTGCTGCAAATGGAGCATTCTTTGACTAAAGCAAAGTTTGAAGGAGAAAATTATTATTTCAAATAAAAATCATTATTTCTAACCTTGTCAATGTCTTGACTATATTTTCTAGTCATTTTGCAACTCATTTAATAAATATAAGTGTGAGTTTTCATGGAAAACACAAAATTGTCTGGGTGACCCCAAACTTTTGAACGGTAGTGTATATATATATATATATATATATATATATATATATATATATGAGTGTGTGTATGTATGTGTGTGTATGTGTATGTTTTTGGGTGTGTGTGTATATATATATATATATATATATATATATATATGTGTGTGTGTGTGTTTATGAGTGTATGTGTAAATGTGTGTGTGTATATGGGTGTGTGTATATGTGTATATCTATATGTGTGTGTATATATGATTCTGTGTATATATGAGTGTGTGTCTATATGTGTGTGTATATATATATATATATGTGTGTGTGTAAGTATGTGTATATATATATATATATGTGTGTGTGTGTGTGTGTGTGTGTGTGTGTGTGTGTGTGTGTGTGTGTGTGTGTGTGTGTGTGTGTGTGTATAAAGATGATTGTGTGTTTATATATGTTTATGTGTGTATAAGTGCGTGTGTATATGTGTGTGTGTATATATGTGTGTGTGTATATATATGAGTGTCAAGCACAGTAGAAGGAAGTCGGCACCACTCTCAATCCTCACAGCATGGAACAGGCAGATAGATGCAAGTGGAATCAGGGTTTTTCTCATTTAAGCAAAATTCGGGCGGTGCTCAGCATACAAACAGACGGTCTTGTAGTATAATATAGATGAAAGAAATGAAAATGCGGCACTCACCCGTTTGCAAATCTTCTTAACTTTATTGTGTCACCTTGGCGAGGGTAAAAGCATTACAGGGAGGACAGCTAGTTGTAGGTTACAGCCTGTTTCGCGCTGGAGATCGCGCTTCTTCTGACCTAGTACGTCACTGCTGGAGGCGTTCTTTTAAACTGCCAACAGCTGTAGCTTCCATAGTAACGCATGTAGCAACAGTGAACAGCTTCTGGAACACACCCCTTTATGTTAATTTCTTTTCACAAAGCAAGCATCACTTTTACCTTTCAAGGAAAAGGGCTCCATTCACACCTTATTCTGACCTGAAGGCCGCAAAGAAGCAAAACTTCCATCACGGACACATCAGACAACGCTATATATACATATATATGTAGATTAATTAGAATGGAACCTTTTGATGAATTATCGGGGGATAGAGCAAAGAACTGTATTCAATTAAATACACTATAAATAAATAGTTTTATCCTTACATAGCCATTTTTGTTTGTACACCATAATGGATATGATATAGGAAGCCGTTCATTGTTCCTTTACAGAAAGCATAGTTACACTGTTGTACACATAAGTGAGGATAAAAAGCAACACATACATCATATGTGTGGCAAATTAAAAACAAAAACTATAAGCACAAATATAAAGATTGTTATTGAAAGACTGCCATGTCATTTTTATCATTTAGGCCGGCAGGTCCCATTGCATTGGTACGGATAATCCATCCTGATTCTTTTCTCAATAATATCCTGTGTCTATCCCCCCCATTTTCAGGAATTGGGACATGTTCAATACCTGCGAACCTCAATAGATTAGAGTCTCCACCATGGGCTTTATTCATATGGTGGATTAATCTGGGAGCTCCCTCATTTGTTGTTATAGATTTACAGTGTTCTCCGAATCTAACATATAGGCATCTGATGGTTTTTCCTATATAAAATCGTCCACAAGGACAAAAAATGATATAGACTACGAATTTAGTTTTGCAACTAATAAATTGTTCTATTTTTTGTGTAATACCCCCAAAATTCAATATTTTTGCCTGGAGGTTAAACCTGCAGAAGGCGCAATTTCCACATCGATGGTTCCCTTTCGGGATTTGTTTGTCAAGCCAATTATGTTTAATTTCAGAAAATCTACTATGTACTAGATTGTCTTTTAGTGTGGTACTTCGTCTGAACGAGATAAAAGGTTTTTTTTTTATGGCTATATTTCTCAGACTTGAATCTTCTTCGATTAAATGCCAATATTTATAAATCACATTTTTGATGATTTGTGCTTGACCAGTATATTTGAAAATAAAGATGAATCTTTTTCCCTCCTTTTCATTCCTATTTTTATATTTCTTTGGTTTTAACAAATCGTTCTGATTTTTCATGAATGCAGTATTCATGGCTTTATTTAATATATCAGGCGGGAAACCTCTTTCGAATAATCGTTTTTTTAAAGCGTTTGCCTGTTTAAGAAAAGATTCATCTGTGTCATTTATGCGTCTTAGCCTTATAAATTGACCGTATGGAATTGCTTTCCTGACGTGTAGGGGGTGGAAACTATCGTAACGTAGTAAAGAATTTGTAGCAGTTGGTTTCCTAAAACCTTCTGTATGTAATATATTCCCCTTGATTGTTAATTTTACGTCAAGAAAGTCTAACTCCACAGGGTCAATTTTACTTGTAAACTTCATGTTCATTTTATTAGAATCATTCAGGTATGTGACAAAAAGTTTGAATTCTGATTTTGTACCGGACCAAACCATAAAAATATTGTCAACATATCTGACAAATAATTTAATCTTAGTTAGGAATGGATTCAAATGTGTAATGATATATCTATCCTCAAAAACCCCTAAAAAAATATTAGCCAACGTACAAGCTACTGGGGTTCCCATGGCTGTTCCGTTATTTTGTATATACCATTTATCATTAAATTTAAAGGCATTATGTGTGAGGATAATATCTAAACCTTCACTGACAAAAGAGATGACATTTTCACTCTTCTTAGCTAAGGAGAGAACTCTTTTCACTGTAACTACACCTATGTCGTGAGGGATTCTGGTGTAGAGACTTTCAACGTCTATAGACGTGAGGTAGAAATCTTTTTTCCATGAAAAATTCCTAACAACATTCAAAAACTCGTTAGTATCTTTAATGTATGATGGAATACTTTTTAGTAAGGGCCTCAGTAGCCAGTCAATATATTTAGAGAGGGGCTCGGTTAAAGAGCCTACCCCCGAAACTATTGGAAGGCCGGGAGGGTATTTTTTATCCTTATGTATTTTAGGAAGAAAATACCATGATGATTTTGAAGGAAAATCAAGGTACAATTTTTCTGCCATTTTTTGTGATAAGCAGCCGTTTTCCACGTTTTTTCTCAAAAAGGTCTGTAAGTTTTGTTGAAACTTATGAGTAGGATCTCTATCTAAAACTGAATATGTACCCATATCGGACAATTGTCTCAAAGCTTCAGAGAGGTAATATTCTCTTGACATCAAAACAACATTACCTCCCTTGTCCGCTTTTTTTATAACTACATTATTCATACTTCTTAAAAGGTTTAAAGCTTTTTTCTCCCCTTTCGAGATATTACTTTCAGTGCTGTATAGGAGTGATTTCACTTCATTTTTCACTGCTTTTGAAAAAAGGTCTAGATTGCTTCCTGAAAATATAGGGGGTGAAAAGGTGGAGGCAGTTCCACCTTTAAAATAATCTGCTTCGCTTCCTTCACATACATCAATATCCTCTTCCGAAAAACTATCGACTAAGGTTTGCAAACAGGCAGATTCTTCCTCTGAAAAATTTCCACTTACACTAAATCCTAGAGGTCCTACTTTGTAAGGTTTTTCACAATCTCTTCTAACACTGTTATGTGTCGCAAAATGTAAGGTTTTATGCAAGTTTAGTTTTCTTATACCCTTGAAAAGATCTACTTCAAAATCTACAACATCAAAATCTTCTACCAGACTGAAATTTAAACCTTTTTCCAAAAGACTAACACAATCTTTATCCAAAATTAATTCTGTAATTAAATCTGAGTGTGTGTATATATGGGTGTGCATATATATGTGTGTATATATTTATGTTTTTTATAAATATATATATATATATATATTTATATGTATGTATTTATGTTTGTGTGTGTATATGTGTGTGTATATATGTGTATAAATATGTTTGTGTGTTTATATATGTGTGTATCTGTGTGTGTGTATATATATGTGTGTGTATATATACAGTGAAGGAAATAAGTATTTGATCCCTTGCTGATTTTGTAAGTTTGCCCACTGTCAAAGTCATGAACAGTCTAGAATTTTTAGGCTAGGTTAATTTTACCAGTGAGAGATAGATTATATTTAAAAAAAAAACTGAAAATCACATTGTCAAAATTATATATATTTATTTGCATTGTGCACAGAGAAATAAGTATTTGATCCCCTACCAACCATTAAGAGTTCAGCCTCCTCCAGACCAGTTACACTCTCCAAATTAACTTGGTGCCTGCATTAAAGACAGCTGTCTTAAATGGTCACCTGTATAAAAGACTCCTGTCCACAGACTCAATTAATCAGTCTGACTCTAACCTCTACAACATGGGCAAGACCAAAGAGCTTTCTAAGGATGTCAGGGACAAGATCATAGACCTGCACAAGGCTGGAATGGGCTACAAAACCATAAGTAAGACGCTGGGTGAGAAGTAGACAACTGTTGGTGCAATAGTAAGAAAATGGAAG